>NC_138905.1:193328613-193978275 GCF_965231255.1 Vanellus vanellus
CCACAGCAGTTTGTAAGTACTGGAAACAGCTTTTATGCTGGGGAGGCAAAAAACCTGTGACATTTTGTCATTATTCACCCAGCTAGAGGCTGCAATTTAGGGGTTAAAGAAGTGAATTTTCCCAGCTCAGTTCTTGGTGTTGCAGCTTTGGTCTTGTGGGGCTTGAGGGGAGCGCTGCTGCCTGCACCTCCCACAGTCACCGGGAAGCACGACCACCTCAGCTCCACCCGAAACCAACTTTTTTTCGGCTCTGCATTCGTTTCATTCTACAGAACAACATGTTCCCTCCACCAGCCCAGCCCTTGGGTCTTTGTTCAGCCAGACTTCCACTGACGGCGGTAAAAGTCTCTTTGCATAGAGAGTGGGTGATAGAGCCTCCCACTTGCAGAGCTCTGTGTGGATCGGTGCCAGCCTCCTTCATAAATCATGGCTCTCCTCCTCCCCACCCCTGGAAAAGCAGCCTCCCTTCAGAACGCTGGAGCACTGCTGGGGGATGAGCCTGCCCTGAGCATCTGAACAAGTTGCATCAGCGCTCGTACAACCCCACTTGTCGTTAGCAGCAAGGGGACTGCCAAGGTCGGCTACCTCTAGGCGCTCTGAGTGCTGTGCTGTCTAGACCAGCTCTGAGTGGAGGCAGGATGGAGGGGGAAGAAATTATTGCCACTGGAGAAAAACTTCCTGGATTTGCAAATCCATCTACCTACTTGGATGACCCTAATCACCATAACATCTGTATAATTAAATCCTATTTCTAACTTATCTTTTTCTCAACCCACCTTAAACTCCTTGCCCTGCTTGATTTCTCTTCTTTGCCTATCAGTTATCATTTGGCTGTATAAAGTATCTGGGAATCCAGTTTTTAGAAGGTGAAGTGTATATTGTCCCCCGAAGGGAGGGAGCTCTGGGAGGCAGGATGGCAGCCAGCTCTTTCCTGGCAGTCATGGGAATGCCGACGTGGAGCTGCCAGTCGGTGGGTGGGCGTAGCGCAGCTGCCTCCTTAGGCTGGGTCCAGCCCGTTCGCCAGTCCGGGTGGGGGGAGGAGGCTGAGGGCAACCAATTCTCCCTCCATGCCACTGTCAAGCCCCATCTCTCCCTCCGGCTCCTTTCTGATAACAAGCTGGCATCAGTGCTTTGGTGTATCAGAGAGATATAAAGCCAAAGCAAACAATGATTTTCAGAAAAAGTTCATTGCATGGTGAGCGTGAGTGGCACAGATTTCTCTCCAATTTGTCCCAAGCTGTATGTGTCAGATGTGGTTTCCATATGGCATCTATATCTCTCAGTACACCCACACTGGATATATGCATTGGTATACCAGTGGCTGTGCTGAGCCACAGATAAATGTTTAGCATTCCTTAGTCAACTGGAAACTCTGTGTGTGTATGGGGTGTGCGTGGGGCTGAAGCCCAAAGAATATAAAAACAGGCATATGGCATTTTTTAACTCATTGCACAGATAACAAGGAGAAATAAATATAAGGCAACACTCTAAAATAGCATCAACGTCTTTGAAGTAAACCCACTAGTGAGAGAAACCAAAGCGGAGGCTGCTGCATCAGCCTACAGCTCCAAGCCCAGCACCTCTCCCCTGTATTTTATGGTGCTCCATGTAAGCCAAGATTTCAGGCTGTGCTCCCTCAAATGGAGGCTCTTGGACCTGCAGCTCCTCCTGCCACAGTGGCATGACCACGGCTTGGACACCCCAAAACGCACTTTATCATCCTTCCAAAGCATGCAGACATCTCATGTTTGGTTTACTGAGCTGAGGTTGTACTGAGTTGAGCATGAGGCCAGCACTCTTGTCCTAGGCAAGATGCCTGCTGCGTACACGCTATAGACCTGATTCGGTTGCCTAACCCCAAACATCTAGTGCCATACGAAGCACCCTTGGTTGCCTGGCATGGCCCCTGGCTGCCTCTCCAGTAGGTTATGGTTGTCCCTGTGCCAATTCCTTGGATGCTGTAGGCAGCTGGAAATAGCACCATCCACCTGTGCTTAGGCAAATGAATCAAGCTCTCAGCCTTGAAATAGCAGCTTGTGTTGGTGGAGAGGCTGAAGCTCATCAGAAAAATGCTCCAGTGAAGTGATGGTCCATGAGTGTTTTATACTGAAGGCTTTCAGTGCAAACAAGAAGGCAGAAGAGGCAGGATTGAGCCCTGACATGACAGTGTGCGTTTTTTTGTATCGCACATGAAATTCTGGATAGACGTGCTGGTAGTCACAGTATTGCAGAGCTACCTCCTCTGCCTGGAGACACCTCCTTTCCCCCCCACTTGGAAATACCTTCATCACATGTCATAAGGAAGATGTCTTATGGTGTGGTTTTGGATCAAGCAGACTGAAATGTGAGGAAATCCCTTTCTCCTCCAGCATGGAAGGAGCTGGGAGACATTTCTTACAGATAAAGAAGTGGAAGTAGCCTAAGCAAGGGCGGGGGAATTCCAGGGCGAGAGCATCCCTGCAGGGTTCATGGGACTCTTGATTTGCCATGGTGGTGGCACGGGCTGTGGATGCCATGGCACTGCGTGCACATTACAGGGGCATCCACAGGCAGTGCAACTGCCAGCAAACAGCAGGAGGGTCAGGCTTCCTTGCTGGGTGGTCATGCAATGAATGGCAGGGTTTGGGAGATGCTCTTCTGACCAATGCAATAGCAACACTTGCTAGAACAGCCCAGCACAAGGCACAGCTGCTGTTGTGCAGAGCAAACCTGAAGACCAGCCGTATATTTTTGGGAAGTGAACCTTGGTCTGTGGGACACTCCTGCCTTTTTGAAAGGAGGATCTTGAGCCTGGGTCTTCCCCTTGAAGGGGAAACAATGGCCTTTTCTGAGCTCTTTCTGCTCCTGGTTGCCCAAAGACCTTTATCTTATACTACTTTAGGGAGTACTTGGGCCAGCTTGGGTTTTACTGGCTCAGCGCTAGAAGCAGAGAGAATCCTTTGAAAAATGGCCTTTTATCCTAGGAAATATTAAATTCATTTTATTCCTTTGGGACAGGTGAAGCTGTTGGTGTTTGTTCAATGAATTTGAAATAGCAAAGGGAAACCTTTTCTGCTTTTGCCCTGGAGATGTTTTTCCAGGCAGAGAGTTTGAGGTTCAGATATGGGATGCCTATGTGAGGAAATAGGCAACCCATGTAATAAAGCTCTGGCCTGTGTTATGGTAAATGTAAAATGATTAAGAGGTGAGAGGAAATAGACTCTGGCACTTGTCTTTATTTATTTTGAAATGCCTTGGGGAAAAAATAAAAAGACAGTAAGAGACAAGTGATTTGGTTGTCTTGGGGAAAATGGAGGCTTATTACTCGTTGATGGTCTGTTGCTGGGCAAAGTGCCAAAACCTGTATGCTTTCCACCATCTGAGTAGGGTAGCAAGCTCCTGGAAGCTTGCTGCCCAGGGCACGTTTGTTCCTCATGCATGTTGGAAATTGGAGGGGAAAAGAAAGAACACGAGAGATACGAAGGGTCCATGGGTGAGCTTGGGCCCTGATGCCAGTGAAACCCCTGAGGCCAGGGTGCGTTGACTGTGGCTGGCTGTGAGGGCTACAGTCGGGCAGGGCCAGCCAGATGGGAGCTGCTAATGCTGTTGATGCATGTGTTTCCCTCCCTGGCTGGTCCTCATGTCAGCACCCCTACTTCAGCTGGGCCAGAGCTGTGGCCTGGGAGGAGGAACCTTTTAAATGGCAGTGTGGCCACGTAACCAAGAGCAGATGAGTGTGTGTGGGTGTGATTACACAGCACTGCAAAAGCAGACTGAAGATGGAAACATGCCCACTTCTTAATTCAGGGTTGTGTTGCAAAGGCTGCAGTGAGGTACAGGGCTTGGGGTTCACATTCGTTTGTTGGGAGCAGTGCAACACATGAGGTTGGTGACACCCCTACTGTGATTTGGGTGACAGCATGACTGCTCATCTGTGTCCACGCAGCATGTTGCATGCTGCTTGGAGCAGTTCTGGTACAACAGGATGGCACCCCCTGGTCCGGGATAGGGAAGGACTCCCACTGAATCTACAACCGAAATATACAATTATTAACCAAAGCAATTTTCTTTGGATAATGCAATCAACAATAATGCATTAAAACTTCAAATGCAAAGTACTGAAACCTGAATTAATTGTCATTACTCTAGAAAACAGCATGACTTTAAATGCATCCGTGAGTTGATAGGCCCGTATGGACCTCTTTATTGGTGAAATGTCTAAAGGCTTTTTCTCTTTTCATGGTATGTGATTTGGTCCATTGCAAGCAGCTGAAACATTTCAAAATCTCAAAGCAAACTCGAGGATCAGATGCAATACCACTCCACAGTGCCATAACAAGTTACTGCAAGTCATTGAAGGTAACTGTCCATGAGTGCACCTTCAGCTTTTGACAAATATAAGGTATTTTGATTATCTGACCTCAGCTCACAATGAAATAGAATTTAATCAGATGACTTTGCATGTGCCATTGGCCAAAGATACCAGTTTAACTGATAACACGCTGTCCTGGTCCATGACACGCACTGGTGGTGACTTGATCTTGGGCTTGAGCCCACAGATTTCACTCTCTAATTTTATATGAAAAAATAGATGCTTTGTTTATTTTTATGTGGGTCTGCCCATCAGCCCAGGTTCATTCCTTAAGTGTGAAAACATTGGTGAACCCGTAGGGAAACTTGCTTCTGAGTTTTGAGGTAGTAAGGATGGGCCAAGAAATGTTCCCTCATCAAGGTTACAGAATGTAGTCTAAACTCTAATGTATCCTGAAATGTTTTCTTGAAGGGTCTGATCTTTGGAAAAAATGCACTGCTGACAGCTTGGTATTGAGCTCAAGCCCATTCATTACAAAAAGTCCGATAGACCAACACTTGATACAGTCATTTTCCAAAAAGCTGTATTCCCGGTGGGAATTTTTCTCACACACTGGCAATTCTGTATTTTGCTGGAGCAGCTCCAGGACAGACGAGTTAATGCCCTGTGTAGTCTGTTTTCATATTGAGCAAACCCTGCTGAGATGCCGGAAAATAGTGATTTAAACTGATAAGCTTGCAAAAGACAGCCGACTCATCTAGTGCCATGAAACAAGGATTCCCACACTGTGATACACCCGAAAGTGTTGAACTTGTACAAGCCCAGTCCCCCACCCTTCTCCTGGAGGTGTTGGGGAATCACCAGATGCTTCTGCTTTGCCAGGGTAGAGCTGCTACCTTTATATCACAATACAAGTCCTTCCTTCTAGTGGTTGTGCCCGAACAGATGAAGATGGCCCAAAACACGTTTTTGGTGCTGTATTTGCAGGGTCAGATGGGACAAGATAGTCCAGCAAGCACCATACCTACTTTGGATGAGAGCAGGATCATGGTAGGTGACATTACTTAATTTTAGATTTTATCAAGGCTTAGAGTAGCATTTGGGGGTCAAATATGTGGAAGGACTTAATTCAGAATATGTCCCACTGAGGATAATAGATTGCTGCTTTGAAACTAGACCCAGAAAAGAGAATCATAGAATCATAGAATGGTTTAGTTTGGAAGGGACCTTAAAGACCACCTAGTTCCAACCCCCCTGCCATGGGAAGGCACACCTCCCACTTGAGAAGCTTGATCAAAGCCTCATCCAGCCTGGTCTTGAGCATTTCCAGGGATGGGGCATTCTCAACTTCCCTGGGCAACCTGTTCCAGTGTCTCAGCACTCTCAGAGTGAAAAATTTCTTCCTAATATCTAATCTAAATCTCCCCTCTTCCAGTTTGAGCCATTATCCCTCATCCTATCACCACACTCCCTAATCAGGAGTCGCTCTCCACCTTTTCTGTAAGTGCCCTTCAGATACTGGAAAGCTGCTATAAGGTCTCCTTGGAATCTTGTCTTCTCCAGGCTGAACAACCCCAACTCTCTCAGCCTGTCTTCATAGCAGAGGTGCTCCAGTCCTCTGATCATCTTTGTGGCCCTCCTCTGGACCCGCTCCAACAGGTCCACATCCTTCTTGTGCTGAAGACTCCAAAGCTGATACTGCTCTCACCTTGCTTTCCATCAGGAAAAGAGCGAAATGTAAAAATATTGGTTTGGACCTTGCCTGAAGCACAGTCTGAAGATCATCAAGAGACCGTTCTCTCTACCTTCCAATGCCTCTGTCTTTTTCTTGACCTGACTGGTGCAGACTAACTACTGCCATGACAGAGGACAGATGGACAATGCCTGGGGTCATGATCAGGGCTGTGCTTAGGTTTGCAAATGACCTAAATGATCACTGGTGGTATCTTGCTTCAGTATGTGGAGCTTGATGGACACGACCAGGCCCAGCAACTTTCATGTCCCTGTGCTCTGGCTTCTCCTCAGAAGGGAAGCACACACACTGGTCAGGCTTTCCAGCAAGCCTAGCCAGGCTGTGGTCTCCTCACCAGGAGGTGGCTTGCTGTAACTTGGTCTTGACCCTTTCTCTGGAAGTGCTGCTAAAGTGGAAGGCCAGTGAAGTCTCTTTGTCGCCCATGAATGTGACAGCGTTTTCTTTGCTTATGTGCTGGGAGTTCATCCAGACAGTCTTGGCACATGGAAAAGAAGAAAAGCAAGGCTGTAAGTCAGGGCATGTCATAAAAAGGGTTTCCAGAGAGGGCCACCTTTTGCCAGAAAGTATGTGAAGAAGGTTTGGACACTTCTTTTTAGGCCGAAGAGCAGCTTCTTCTGATGTGTCCTTTGAGAGTTTTCGCTGTGAAATTATGGGTACAGGTAAATCATGATCTCAGGCAGAATACAGCTCTTGGGAAAAACTGGAGATTTTCTGCTAAAGATGTTGCTGGCTGTTTTCCTAATTACATGTGCATTTAAGTGTTTTCCCCTCACAGCTTCATGATCCAGAGTGAAGTGAGCAGCATTTAGTTCTGGAGGAGGCCAAAAGCCAAATGTCTGTGAGAGAAAGAGCTACAAAATTGACAGAAGAAGGAATTTTTACATGGAAAATATTCTGTGACTGAAAATTTTTGCTTGCAAATTTTGCATTGAACAGTATGCAGCTTTTTCTATGGAGAGAAAAAAAAATCATACAGTTTTATGCTTGAATATAATTTTCCTCTGCTTGGCAAGAACAGCACCTGCCTAATAAAGACCTGATGGGTGATTTCCAGGCTCCCTGCATCTTCCCTGACAGCACCTGGTTATTACCAGTTAGCTGATCTTGTGCATCTGCTGGGCAGCTGGATGGCTGCTGCAGAGCAGACCCTGCACAGAGGATTGCTCTACCTACCACATACGTCTCACTTGTGAGATCAATGGGAAGACCACAGGGGAAATTAACCCCCCAAAAAGCAAAGCCTGAAATTGGACCGAACTGATACAAGTCATTTAAAGATGCGGTGAGTGTTTCTACAGGAAACAGAGGTTGGGGACATAACTATCCGTGACCACATGCACAGGGCAGCCCAGAGTGAAGGAGGCTGCTCTGGCTCCAGACCTGTGCTGCTCCCACAAAACATCCCCAGTTTGGTTAGTTCCCAACCAGAGTAATCCACCTATGAAAAATCAAGAATGGCCTGTGTCTATAATGACCTGTTGAAAAGAAGAAAAAGTCTCTGTTTTGTAAGGTATCTCACTGAGTCATCTGTACATCAAGGTATAAGAATATTGATGCTATTTGGACCAAAATTCTCCTGCCTGTGATGTAAGATGCAAAGTGCTTTTCCTTTACTTTGTTGTATGCTCTTATCTCTAACAACTCCCCAACGCTTCCTGCATAAGAGGATTAGGTTATTTTCCAAGTACTTTGTTGGAAATGCAGGGCACCCTGTCATGTTATCCAAAGGAAAACTCAAAATCATATACTCTGCGGTCATCTCTGTTCTCGTTTTACTCATTAAGTCCAAAGAGTAAGGTGTTCCCACAGCTGATACACATAGCAGAATCCTCTGACAACTTCCTGCTTAGATTATGTTTATACATAGAAGGGGAGCAATGTTGCTAGTGTCTGAGGGGCTTGGGAGATCCCTCAGGGTTGTCTTCTCTGGGAAGGATGGGAACGACACTGCTGCCAAACTCTGACCCAGTAAATTCACCTCCTAGATGACAGACATTAATTAAGAGCCAAACCCAGTTTAAAGTTGTTTGGGACAATGACTAAACTTCTGCAGGACAGTCTGTTGACATCTGAAAGTGGGTGAACAAAGCCAGCCACCTATGTCCTGAGCTTTGATGCTGCCATGGCACACCTGCCACACTGTGTGGTGTGGAGCAGAAGACCCCCCGCAGCCCAGCATTGGGCTGTTACCCTCCAACAAGGATCTTTCGGCTGCGGGCCCTGATGGGACACATCCTTTGGCTGTAGCTGGCTGTCAGAGGCTTCACCAGCTTCACCTGCCTGGTTTAGGTGTTGTGGAGAAGGACAGAGACCCCAGTGCTTCGACATTCCTTGCCTTGGGGTACCTTGACATTAGGGTAGTAAATGATGGTGGGTGTCGTACAAAGGATTTTGTGTGACTACCTCTGCCTCCGCGACAAGCAGTAGCTGCTAGATGGAAAACACTTTGTCTTTAATCTGTTTTGAGTATGATAATGTACACATACTTGAGGCTTACAGTTCAGTTTTCTTCAGGATATTGGAACATCTGTTTAAGAAATGCGCAAGAAGGGGGGAATATCTGTTTCAATGTTAATACTGAACATACTGGGACAATGAGTGCACAGAATTTATCTAGAAGATTAGGATGCAAGGAAGGTTCTGAGAGGTTTAAATATCACTGTTTGGATTCACTTGCTGATCTGTTACCAAATGCACTGAAGAAAACTAGAATAGGATAAAATGGGAACTTGACCAATTGCCCATGCTTGTAGACAGAACTGCAGATCCCTGTGCTTCAAGAAATAGATGTCTGTCTTTGAGGAACTGCCCATTTTGAAAGAATACAATAGGGCATAATTTCATGGTGATGGGGTGCAGAAGTGGGTGGAGATTATGGGTAAGGAGGCCACATCAATAAACAACCAGCTGATTGCACATGCTTTCTTTCAGTCTCTTATTGATGTCCCTAGTTGAGCTAAGCAATGGGGTTTATGTGTCACTGTGTGCACAGAAAACTAGCGTTCAGCTAAAGCCTCAAAATATTGTTGAGGAATCCCAGGCACCATACGGGATCAAACAGCCACCTGAAAGGTTCCTGAAACACTGCTGGCTTCTGACTGTTTTCGCCAATGACCATCATTCAAGTCACCAGCCTGCAGAAACTCACAAGCTCTCAGATGGAGGAAGGTCCTCTCACCTGGAAGGATTTCCTTTTGACACTGCTCCTGTGTAGGAAAAGCCCTCCCACAGTTAACAGCAGTCGATAGGAGATTTTGATTTTGAGATGTCTGTGCACCATAATCCAGCCCTAGCTGCTGTTCCTGGAGGGTCTGTTCTCACTTTCTGTACCACCGGTTCTGCCAGTGAGGACTAACCATTAATTCCCTACTCTTCCTTTGTGCTCTCCACATTATAGCTTGTGTTTCAACCCAGTCTGGGGGAGGGAAAGGCAATGTTTTGGAAATGCAAGATGTAATTGGAAGCAGCTGATGATGACAGGATTCTGGAGTTGTTGCCTTAATCGGTTAGGACTCTGACTTTGAAGGTGGGTGCTTTTTGTGTCTGTTTCTGTCCTGAGTCATTTTTATGTCACAGTGAGTTCACTCTAGGATATGTCTTCACCAGACAAACCTGTGACAATGCTGAAAACAGCACAGTGCTGTTCGTGATGAGGACCAAGAGTGGACTCTCACAGGCACCTGCCCCTTATCTCTGCAGTTAGCATGGAGGGGGAGCAACCTTAACATCTGGGTCCCGGAAGTGTGATGTAAATATGTATCCACACGTTTCTTCCTTCTTCCATCTCCAAAGACTGATGAAGCCATGTGCTGTATTGTTCTCATAAGAATACCCTAGAAGTGTGCAGCATAGGTGGGAAGAGAAGACAAAACACTGGAGCCCAAAACGTGGATCTTGGTGCTCCTGCTCAGGCAGTGTGAATGTGTTAACCTGTGTTCAAAGAGCACAAGAGGCTTCCACAGACCGAGGGCTGCCAGAGGGGGACAGTGACCAGTGGCAAGGGGCTGCTCCTGCCTGCACTGGAGCTGGTGGGTCATCTTCTCCCTGTCGCCCTGACACTACGAGCTGAACAAGGAGAACGGTGCAGCAACCCAGCACTAACCACGTTGTGTGTTAGGGGAGTTGAGGGCGGGTTAGTAAAGGGAACCCAACCTGTGTGGTGCTGGATATCTGTCTGATATCTGCACTTCATGTCATGCAACCTTACAGTCTGGTGCAACTGGACATACCAATTCCTGGCAGTGGGCAGGTCCTCAGGAACCTACAGGTCAGGTGCAAGGAAGGCCTGTGGCTTGAAAACAGAAAAGGTGGTATCAACAGCTGGTGTGTTCCATTGAATTCCTGCTCATGAATCCTCTTTGCGGATGCTCTGGGTTTTCTGCTGAATTTAACTCATTTGAATTGACCATCCATTATAACCACTTAAACCATTAATGTTTGCTCTACCAATAAAGGAAAACTTAACAGTAAAATTCCCCCCTCCTTTTTTTAACAGAGGTAATTTGCTTTTCTGGGAAGTCTTAGTGATCTGTATTGGAAAAAAAAACAAGAGCAAATTGTGCAAGACATCCCAAAGGAACACCAATCCAAGTTTTCTGACGCACCATGTGCTCAGTGGCTGCAACATATTTTACACAAAACTTATTAGAAAAATGCTCAGAGTATTTTTAAAAATAGCATTTTACCACTATTTTTTTTGTGTTCCTTACTTTCTAAGAGCCAAATATTTTTTTTCCCCTCAGGCCTACTGTCTCAGTCTGGCAGGGTATAATAGTTTATGGCCAGTAAAAATGTTAGTTCAAAATATCTGTCAAAGCTTTATACGTATAAAATAAGATTACGGTTTTAAGGTCTACTAGATTTGCCACCTGAAAAAGTGTCTTCCGTTCTCAAAAGCATTTTTTGCTCGTGAAAGATTCTTTCTGATTAAAACGGACACAATTAATTTAAAGAATTTCCATTGTATTTTGGGAATTTCTAGGGGGAAAATGAGTTGTAAAGCAAAGAATAAGCATCTTTCACTCATGTCTGATCTCAGCTCTTCGTAAGATCTCAGGATTCATCCTAATGCTGATTAGCAACTTGTGAATAATGGATTACTATAGTAATAGTAATATATAATATAATATAGTATAGTAGTGCCTGACTTCTGTCGCATTGTGAGATGGAACAAAGGAAATCTTGGCAGGTGGGGATTTTGCTCTATATTTGTATTAAATATCAGTGATGTGAAGCTGTCCAGATGAATTTTAGTACAAATGCTGTGTAAGTGAATTATTTTAGAAAGAGCAGGTGAGACAGTCAAAATCAAGTGGCTTACCACCTCTTGCATTACTATGCGGTGTCTGCTCTTTACCTCCATAACCACAAAGCCTATACCTAGAAATGAATTAATCTGCACAAATATTTCTGTTGATTTCTTACATATGCATATGTCAACATGTAAACACATATTTTTCTATAATTAGAGTTGTATGTATATGTGTTTACTTATAAATGTACACAACATATCTATAATAGGAATTAACCATATGAACTTCATAACTGGTAATAAGTTTACTTATGCCATCCCTATTGCTTCAGCCCAGCATACTTGCTTTTTCATGAGGCAATGCATACTTTTAAAATAAACTTACCTTTCTCTGTCATTTCTACTTTACAAACCCTGTTTGCATTTACAAACGCATTTGGGAAGTTCTGTTGAAGCACAGCCCATTGCATAAGAGAAAAGCACAACTCCTGGCTGAAACTGAGTTTCTAGTGCGTGTTGTTGAACTGGGAATTGTATTGCAGTGAGTGGTGACCAAAACTTTGCATTCCAGGCATAGCAAACCTTCCCATTGGTGGCAAAGAGGCTGAGGAAAAAACCAAGAGGGAATCGGGGGAAATACCTTCAAACTAGAACAAATTGCTGGATGACTCTGTTGTCAAAAGGTCACATTCTTTCTTTAGGCGAACCTGCGCAGCTCTGCTGAGGTCAGAAGAAGGAGTTTGAGGAAGAGGAAGGCATACCGAGGAAATAATCCTTCCTGTATGACCTCTGGGAGCTGCTGCTTGACCTGAGTGGAGCACACAAGAAGGGAAGAACTGGAAGGGAGCACACACAGCACTCTCAAGTGGAGAATTTTCTGAGACACTTTCAGCCTCTCATAGAAATGTTGTTTGGAAGGGACCTCTCAAGTTCATCCAGTCCAGCTGATTAAAGCAGGACTGTCACTGGTTCTAGATGAGGTCAGTTGTGCCTTTCTCCAGCCAAGCCTTGAAGACTACCTAAGATGGAGACCCCAAACTTGTCTTAGTAGCATGTTCCAGTGCTGCATGCCTTTCTTAGCTGATAAAGTCTTCCTAATATCCTACTTGAACTCCCAAGCTGTGATTTTTGGTAGTGGCTCCTTGCTATACAATCTGGCACTAGTAAAAATAGTTTTGCTCCATTATGTATCTTGGTAGCTATTCTACAAGTAGGCTGCTATTAGATTGTCCTCTCTTGAAAATGGGTGTTGTAGGTGACTGCAGAAGGCAGTCGTGGGACCACTCTTAGCTGTCAGATATGTGGTAATCATTCTCCCAGCAGGCGGTTGCTGCAGCTGAACCTTTCTGAGGTGGTGCTCATAAGTCAAAGCTGAATCACTGGAATGTTTCAAAGATAAAGAGAAAAGTCATAAAATGGAATATGATGGAAAATGAATCTGTTATATGAGCACTGAGAAAAGCTTTGCTGCTCTATGTCAAAATCCATGTGCTACAAGTATGGAAATACGAGTTGCAGCGTGGAATATTATCATAGAATCATAGAATGGTTTAGGTTGGAAAGGACCTTGAAGATCATCTAGTTCCAACCACCCTGCCACGGGCAGGGACACCTCCCACTAGACCAGGCTGATCAAAACCCCATCCAGCCTGGCCTTGAACACATCCAGGGATGGGGCATCCACAACTTCTCTGCACAACCTGTTCCAGTGTCTTACCACTCTCACAGTGAAAAATTTCTTTCTGATATCTAATCTAAATCTACCCTCTTCCAGTTTAAAGCCATTCCCCCTCATCCTATCACTACATGCACTTGTAAAAAGTCCCTCTCCAGCCTTCCTGTAGGCCCCCTTTAGGTACTGGAAGGCCGCTATAAGGTCTACCAGGACCCTTCTCTTCTCCAGGCTGAACAACCCCAACCCTCTCAGCTTGTCTTCATAGGAGAGGTGCTCCAGCCCTCTGATCATCTTTGTGGCCCTCCTCTGGACCCGCTCCAACAGGTCCATGTCTTTCCTATGTTGGGGCCTCCAGAGCTGGATGCAGTACTGCAGGTGGGGTCTCCCCAGAGTAGAGGGTCAGAATCACCTCCCTCAACCTGCTGGCCACACTTCTTTTGATGCAGCCCAGGACGTGGTTGGCTTTCTGGGCAGGGATTGCACATTGCCAGCTCATGTTGAGCTTCTCATCAATCAGCACTGAAGTCCTTCTCAGTCCTTCTTGATCCATTCTCTGCCTAGCCTATATTTGTGCTTGGTATTGCCCCAACCCAGATGTAAGACCTTGCACTTGGCCTTGTTGAACTTCATGAGGTTGGCATGGGCCCACCTCTCCAGCCTGTCCATCCCTTCCCTCCGGTGTGTCTACCTCACCAAACAGCTTGGTATCATTGGCAAACCTGTCTACTGTCTAACCTAATACCCTGCACTTTGCTAGTGTGCTTTGAGCTACACCTGCATCTAATCTTCTCAGGACTGTTCTCTTGCATTTGGGTAAGCTGGCACACAGAGTAACCTATTTCTGTGCTGTTAAGCTTTCTTACCCTCCAGTTAGAGATTGCACCCAAAATTCCCTGTTGGGAATGGATTCTGTCTCATCCGTACTCCCACAATCAGGCCACGGAGAAAGCTATTTTGCAGGGGCATGAGCCATGCCAAGGATTGTTTTAGCAGCAAAGATGAATGTGTTCGGATGCTTGTGAACTCCCCGGCACTCTTTAGACACATATGCCTAGACACAGCCTCAGCATCTAGTTTGGTTCACAGCAATGTTCTTTGTCTTTGCTGATGTCTTAACATAGGATATTTTTTTTTTTTTTGAAGCTTAAAGTCTCCTTCTTGGCCCTATTAAAAGCCAAGGTCTGACAGGATGGTTGATGATTTGAATGTGGGTCCTTGTTAGTAGAGGTGTCTTCTTTGTGTTATGAAGACCTTTAAGTCCTGACCAAAGCAGAGTTGCAATTAAACTGGGCCCACCTACCCCATGGGTGTGCATGTAAATGGAAGAGAAGGATGGGTGGCTGCAAGAAATGGGACCACAGCAGCTGCTTTCTTCCATGAGGTCCTGAAGAAAGCATGTCAGTTGGCAAAAAGGTAAGTCATTAATGACAGTAATCTGACCCAGCAGTGTCTTCTCCAAATGAATTGTCTGTACTCGCTTTGCAATCAAGAGATACGTGTACCTCCAGGGGGTGGTTCATCATCCTCTAAGGGGGGTCTAATAGAGACAGAATGAATTGCCCCCTGACAGTGCTTTTTTGTCTCTATCATCTGCAGAAATTTGTTTTAAATTACGTGCTTAAACCAGCTATTTAACTTTCAGAGCGCTAGCATTAGGTGAAGCACATCTCCCACAGTAGAACTGGATGAATACCAATGAAAATATTTGCAAACAAAGATTTGCAAAGTTGCTTTGGCTTTCAGAACCTCTTTTATCTGGTTTCCATAAACAGCATTTCAAGTAATATTTTATATGGGTATATTTTACAAGCAAATGCATTATTGTGGTGCAAATACTTGTGTGATACCTGCCAAACTGCAGGTGAAAGTTTGGCATTTGATGAAGTTTGCAAGCCCTGCTGCTGGCTGTAAAAAATTGGTTTCAGTCCTATCCCCTGAAGAGCTCTGGAATTTTTACCATCCAAGTCAGGGAGGAGAAAAACCATTGTGTGTCTCTAAAGGCCAGTCACTCTCTGCAACTTGCCCGTTGTGAATTCTTAAGTCACTACCCACAGTGAACAGGCTGACATTTGTTTATGGAAAATACTTGCTGGGTCATTATGGATAACATGCTATTTTCTAAAAATCTACGCCCTCTTTCTGATTCCTAGGCAGAAGAAGAGGCTGACTTAGATAGCATTCAGTTGGCTCACCTCACTCTTCTTCTTTCTAACCTTGATTCTGTCTGAATTAGTTACTGGAAAAGATGACTATTCCCTTGTCTTCTAAGCCATGTGTCCTCACTCCTCCAGTTGGTATTTTTATTAACACTTTTTATTTTATTCTGGATTTTTTTTCCATTTTATTTTATTGCATTTTATTGCATTTCAAAGCTAGTGAGTCTAAATCTGTCAAAGATTACATTTTCAAAATTTAGTTATCTCCACCATCCAAACGCAGTCTGGAATTTAAAGCAACCCTTTATACTTTGCATTAATAAATACAATTTTCGTTATTTCTGAATAGGTGTTGGTGCTGAGATAAACTAGGAAATATGACAGCCTCCAATACTAGTACTACCACCATCATTGCTCTCGTACTTGGCTGGAACTAGCTCACATTAATATCTATCTCTGTTTGCATTACGTCCTTATTGCATTGATGGAAATAGCTCATGCACAGAGAGCTCTGCTTGTAAATGGCGTTGCAATCATCAGTATTAGAATCAGTTTGGAAAAGAGATTTCATTTCCCTTGGGAAAAAACAGGAAAAAAAAAAGTGTAGTCTCTGGACTTCTGAACAATTTTAATCTGCTGTTGAAAAACCAAAAAGCAAATACCAGCATGTTCTTGCTCTGAGTTGTCAAAAGTTCTCTTCTTCCTCCTTTTCTGCAATCAATCTTGCTTTCTTTTTGACAATAATGTACCTTTTCCAGCTAAGATTTAATAAATTTTGAGGAAAATCTCAGGTACATTTTCTTGGACTTGTCAAGTTTTATTCCAGTGAAAAGTAATGTAAAAAAACCTCTTAGCATCAGTACTTGAAAATAAGTATTACTATTTTATAAGAGATGCTGATCTTGCTTCCTACTTGTTCTTACACCATCCATACTGAAAGCTTTTTTCTAGCAAATTGAAACTGTGTGAACTTCCTCAGCCACATATTTCTTCCATGTCCTTCTTATTCCCCTTCTTTTTCCCTTGCATCCTGGCAATTTCAGATAGCCAGTGTATTCCCACTCACTCAAAAGACGTAAATTCTCAAAAGCAGATGAAAAATCTCAGGATTCTCAGGCTAATAAGCATAGCACATGAAGCTCTCTGATCTCATCAGCTGCAGTGTCACCTGCCAGCTACCCTTGGCCATGACTGTACTCTCTCCCAGGACCTCCAACTGCGGGAGGGTCCCTGCCCTACCAGGTTGCAGCAGCCCAATGCTCCTTGTCTCCTGAGCTGAAGCTTGTCTGGCGTCCTTTCTCCCTGGCCCCATCCCTGTCCTGTCCACCTCCTTGTCAGTCCTGCTTCCTCTCTTTCCCGAGGGCTTTATCTGCATGGTGTGCACCAAAGGTTTGTTCTGTGAAGCCATGTTCTTAGTGTTCCAACTGCTGTAGCAGTAGTTCTCAAACCACGGGATGAGAAAGCTAGTGGTTAAGCATATCCCGTGGATTAAGAAAACCCCCAAACATTTCTGAGAACTGTTGACAGAGGGCATTGTAGTCTTCCAACACCTAATCTGCACTTGAGGCAGATAAAAAACGTAAGAGCCTCACGCTTTTATTTTTTGCCAACTTCTTCCTTCTACTTAGTATGCATAATCTCTGCTTTGAAAAAAAAACACCCCAACACACCAACAACCAAACACCAACAAGCCAAGTTCAGAATAGCAGTTTCACAATGTTGAAGGCTTTTTAATCCCTCCCCAGCTACTCCTTCTTTCACCAAAATTTACCTCCCCTTTTGCCATTTTCCTCTCTAAAAGCCAAAAGCAAGGGGAAAAAAAAGAACGTAGTTTAACCTGGATTATGTCATTCACCCAGGGCATCACACTGTTTTACAAACAGTTGTGTTGGCACAACCGAGAGGTCAGTGACCTGCAGTGCAAAGGCAGGAGAAGGGAGAGGGGAATTTCTTAAGCTGATACTGCTGCCAAAAACAAATTATTGTGAAACTGCACTGTCACATTCCATAAACACTTTCTTCCAAACCTTGTAAGGCTATAGAAAATGGTGAAAATCAGGGGAGAAGGTCCCTTCAGATGAGGCTGAGTGCTTTTGAAAGCCTGATGGTAGCTGCAAAGACTTGTGAGAGCCGCTCACAAACCTAAGCCATAGGTAGTCATTCAGTGCTGTATTAAGACAACATGAATTCTGATCCCTTCGGAGCAAAGCCATGGCTCACACAAACCGGTTCAATTCCTACAACGTTGAAAAGAGTGAATTATATTCTTAAATACACACACGACCACCCAAGTGAGGTAATCCCACTGGTTGGAACTGTGCAAATAAGGCCAACATCTGACCACAAGGGCATAAGAACTACCAGCATATCCAATTAGCAGGATAAAAGTAACTGCCCTCCTGGTTCACTAATTATTTTCAGTACACACGGTGTGATGAAAACCCTTCCAAAAATCAAATCTGTCTTACAGCAGTTTGACTTACAGGTGGTGCAGAATGGAACGTTACTAAGTGCATTGCAATTAATTATGCTTTCAAATGCACTGACTAAATTTGGCTGTGCAATTAGATAAATAATAACCAAAGGGAAAGGTTATGCTTTGGAATTACACATTAGAATAGATGAATATGCCTTTTGCCTTCGCTGCTTGTTCCTGTGTCATGGCAGGCATCTCGTTATGAAGCCCTCTCTGTTGCAGATAAAATGCTCGCACAAATGCAGCTTCCATGTCCATTTAAATGCACAAGTGCCATTTTCATGCACTCAGCATAACCGCTTCCTTTAATTATCTGTGTATCTGCCTCGAATATCAAAGAGGGTGACATTTCAACAAAGCAATGACCAAATGGTAACATCAAAGAGCCTGGCTTGGCAGCTTCTACTCTTTTCAGGGAGCATTGACTTAGGCAGTGGATGTCACTGATTTCAGTCCAGGTGTGCCAAAGTGACCCCTGCATGCTGAGCGAGCGGGTAAGGGTGACTGACACATTCACAAAACGTTGCCTTTTCTTTTTCTGTCTCCAAATTACCCTTCCATTTATTCTTCAATTCCTGAACATAGCCAATATTAAAATATGGCCCACAGGTGTTAAACAAATTACTTTTTTGAAAACATAATTTGGAATTATTTGTTTAGCTCACATGGGTTAAAGCACTCAGAGTAGGAGGGTATCCTTGGGTAAAGGGGAAAGGGCAGTGATGGGAAATTATGTCCCTATCACTAGACCTTTTGTTGGTGTATTCCCACAAGAACCATTCCTTTTCATACCTCTTTAATATTTGGAAAGTGAGCATCTTTGTTAACTTTAATCTCAGTGCTAGCAGCATGGAATCAACACAAGTGCATTTACTGTCGCTGTGGTAACCTCGTGCCTTGGAAGGGCTCAGCCACAAGTGAAGACCAGTTGGCTGAAGGTGAAC
This sequence comes from Vanellus vanellus, assembly GCF_965231255.1. Classification (NCBI taxonomy): domain Eukaryota; kingdom Metazoa; phylum Chordata; class Aves; order Charadriiformes; family Charadriidae; genus Vanellus; species Vanellus vanellus. The sequence continues at coordinate 193,347,160 of NC_138905.1, forward strand.
TGGAGCAAGGCAAGAGTATTGGTGAGCAGAGGGAGTGCATTTCATAGCCTTGGTGGAGATTTGGGTGGATGAATGGACATGTTTGGAACAGATCAGGTTTGCCCATAGTTAAAGAATGCACTTGAATTCCTGCCTACACAAACCAGCATCAGTGAATAACTGGTGAAACACTGGCACAAGTTGCCCAGAGAGGTGGAGGATGCCCCATCCCTGGAAATATTCAAGGTCAGACTGGACGGGTCTCTGAGCAACCTGATCTAGTTGAAGACATCCGTGCTCATTGCAGGGGGGGTGGACTAGGTGACTTTAAAGGTCCCTTCCAACTGAAACTATTCTATGATCCTATGAATAACACTTCTCATGGGCTTGAGATGCCTCAGAGCCCACATCCCACCTTTGTCAATAATAAACTCACTTCAGTTACCCGTGCTTTCACCATGTCTGAGACAGACTGTGGTAATTCAGATGCTCTGGGAAGGAAGCCCTCTGCACCTAGCCCTTTGCAGAACAGCAAAAGGTCTCTGCAGCAGCACCGGCTTTGCAGAACACCTCAGACCTGCTCCCCATGTTCTCCACTGGCTTTGCATATATCATCAAATCAAACTCAAAATCTCCTGCTGAGGCCCAGAAGGGTATAGAGTTCCCTGACTCCTACAGAGTGCCTAATTCCAACTGCCTCCAAGCATGGGATTTGTTGTTCCTCCCTTTAGCTGCCAAACAGCCGGGCATCTTGCGTAAGCCAGTTTTCTGTAGTCAGTGGGCAGAAGAAGAGGCATCTGAAATTTCAGGCATTTGTTCCTGAAAGAAGTCTGTCTCTCTCTATGGGCAGCTGGGAAAGCTTAGATCCTGAGCTTAGGTGAGGTACCAAGCTTTTAAATGGACCAAGTAAGGAGAGAGGACTGAATTCCAACAGAAGTCAGTGTGAATGAGGTGCCTAAACTTGCCCTTTCTGGATGTTCTTGAAAGCTGTTTGAATTGCTGAAGTTCCCGGGTGGTCACTATTGTCACAGATTTCTCTCTGCTGGAATAATAAAATTCCTGGCCATTGAAGCAAGCTTCAGCCTCATATCTGGACATCTGGAATGAACTCTTCCAGCAATTAAGGCACGTCACAAATTGCACCTCCTTCTGCTCCGAGTGTAAGGTCCATTTCTTTGCTAGGGCATTTCTTTGGCCATCCCTATCATAAATGCACAGCAGCATGTCTATTGAAAAATTAAACAGCTTATAAAAATGCCTGTGCAACAACAATCAAATAATAACAAGACAGAAACCTCCAAGACCAACAAACAGGTTACCAATGTGAGACACTCCACTGCATGTATTTCACCTGCAGAGGGGATGAAAGAGAAAACACCTTAGGACCGGTGGTAGTGACATTGCTTCAAGGTCTAATGGGGAGTGATATACGTGCAAGGGAAGAATCCATAAATATGGAAGAGGTACTTAAGATGGGAAGAGGCTTGATATCTTTCCAAGAAGTATGAACTGACCTGGAATGCATTTGAATTTGCACGAGTAGTTGCAGAGAATAGTTTTTACTACTTGCAGGACTAGGAGCTGTCTCAAGATCTTATACTCACAGCAGTTTTGACTGAAATAGGACTGATTCTTTTTTTTTTTTTTTTTTCCTGAATATTCCATCTTTATTCTGAAGCTTAAAGGAGGTCTGTCTGATTCCATATCTGAGGAATACATTTCCAGGATGAAAGACCTTGAAATGCATGAAAAAGCCCTTTCAGGTGCAATGGTAGAGTTTGCCATTGTCTCCCCAATTGCAAAGAAAGCTGAATGTTTCTAATATTCTGATGAGCAGAAAGCTCTGACTGTTTAACTGCCTCTGAGCACTTCACTTTAAAAATGCATAGATTTGGACCATTTCCCAGATGTCGCATTGTCACTTCTGAATGACACATTGGAAGAGGAAGTCGAATGAGGAAGCGGGTTCAGGAGTGGTGAGTGTGTAGTGGGTCCCTCTCGCTTGCAAGGACCAGCCAGGAATCTAGCAGCTGGCTGGGGGTGGGAGTGTGGGGGGGTGTAGTCAGAGTGTTGATTTTAGGTGCCTAACTTAGATGCCTACTTCTCTCCATTGCCTATATAAGGAATAGAGTCTGGCAGCCACGGAGCGTGGGGAGCCCGAATTGCCCATCACTGTCTTACTGGTTGTCATGGCAACGAAGGCAGGCACCTAGAGGAGATGGTCCGAATGTGGTTGCGACTGACATGCCACAGCTTGCGTGTAAGTGAGACAGCTGTACTGTATATATCCCTACTCGGGGTTCACACTCCTGCACACCGACTGGAAGAAGCTCTGGTTTGAAGCTGCCCTTTGAGAGCCTCAAACAACAATTTTTTGTCTCTCCATCTGGTTTTGCCCCTCTGTGTTTTGGGCAAAGTTGGGTTTGGAGGATACATGGTGCTTGCAGGAGGCGAACTCTCCATCCACGCTCCTCTGAAGCTGCATCACTGATGGGAGGGAAATGAAACTGCTTTATTCATGGGACACACTTCTACGTGGGGAGATACCCTTGTGAAGCCAGCACTGTATTCCACACCTTCCTTTGTAAATTACAAGATACACTTTAAGCTCTTTATGGAATTGATCAGTTAATTAATCAGTTTATCTGCCTCTGCCCTACATTTAAATTAAAATCTTTGTGGCAATTCCATTCAAATCTCTTAAGCTCTGCTCAAAAAATAAGTAAGCGGAAGAACCAGTAGCCTGTAAATTACTTCTCCCACAGATAAGGTCCATTTCAGTTATTGAACCATTTGTGTTATTTGGAGATGCTTTTGCTCCTGCAGAGGCTAAGTCCACTCTTGATTATTGGAACAATTGTGCAAGTGAAGGAATTGGGTAATCTCATAGTGATGCAAACTATGTCATTTTCTATGAAGGCATTAGCAAAGAGTTGCAGGCATTCAGAATTCATTTCAATAATGAGCTGGGATTTCAAATTTAAATACTCGGTTTCTAGCTGCATTGCAAATTCATCCCCAGAATCCAGTCTGTATTACTCACCACCTTTTGCAGCCTTTAACAATAGTAATAGATTCTTTAATACACTCAGAAAAAACGCAACTGAATTAGATTTCAAGCAGAGCTAGCAATATGTTTGAGCTCAGCTAGGATCCTGACATATGGAAGCTGCTAAAATCCAAGATTTTTGTTTTGTGCAATTGTATATTCAAGGAACAGGTCTGAAATTCAGAACAGAGGCTCAGGTCAGGGCAGGATTGCTGGGGTAGGTGTTGAGCTCTGGGCTGTGCTTGTAGCTCTTGAGGAGTCCTCGTGGTTCTAGCAGGTGCTGTAGACTTTGCCTTGCTGCTTGCTTTGTACCTGACAGTCTTCTCACTTTGATTTAAGGCGATACTAGAACTACATTAATCTGAACCAAAAATCTCGTGACTGGTTGCAAAGTCTGAAATGCAATGGGTCAGCCTTTCAGAATAGTTTTTCAGCTATTAATGTGTGGATCATTGCTTCAAGCCCTACAGCACCGTGCGTGGATCAGGTGCAGGTATTACTGTCGAGTGAGATGCAGTCATTTGACAGTATTTGCAACAAATGATGTCTCTCAATTCAGGAAACAGGGAATAAAATTGTTCAGGCTAGTACATGTAGAACTTTATAAGCCTGTGAAAGATTTTTGTCTCTTTCTTGCGTATAGATACCAGGTTTGATGTTAGCAATTTGGCTCATTAATAACTGATTTACATTTCCCAGACAGCAAATTGCTATCTGACACAAATTTATAAAAGAGCTTCATATTGTGAAATTCTCTAGCACAGTGAACCCTTTGTGATTTTAACGTAAGGAGTTTGTGATTAAAATTTTAATATAATCATTGCAGTCTCCTGGGATGCTTAAGAAAAAGAAAATGTTATTCCCTGCATCTTAGAGTTTATCACGGTGGATGCATTTAAATGCCATCAATGAGATTCAACCTGCTCTGAAAACGAAACAAAATATAAAGTCCCGCAAAGCAAGTAAAGAAGCTGAAGGACTCTCAATCTCTGCTGAAGCACAGAGTTGTCTCAGTTTAGCTCTGTGAGTGGAATTGTCATTCTGCAGTTCACTGCAGAAGCTGAAGATAGGAGGGGTAAGAAAAAGGCAGGTGTAAAGCTCCATTCTGCTCCCTGAAAAAGCAGGGTTTGCTGAATATCGCCCAGCTCACCTGAATAAATCCGATCAGCTGGTTTGCTGCTGACATCTCTAGAGGCTGCTAACTCAGAGCAGGGCATATGGCAGTCGCAGGGGCTAACGTGTGCCCTTGCTGCATTGCCTTCCTCCCAGCCCTGCTCGCTGTAGGTGGGTTAAGAGGGGTTGGTCTGAGAGCTGCCACTGGAGATGATCCTTCCCAAAGGAAATTCTCCAGCAGGCAGATCTGAAGATCTAGCCATGCCTTTGCATTGCTGAAGCCGGCCTAGTGTGCTGAGAAACTGGGACTAAAGGCCAATTTAAGAAACTGAGTGCTATTATTTAATCACAATGCCTTTACTTTTTTCATCCAGAGCTCTGTATGAGTCCTGTTCTGACTGGCTCAAATTTGTCCTTACTGGGAAACTGTAGGAGGGTTTCCTGTCCACAACTTATTCTCTGTAAGTACGTGACTTTCCAAAGCTCAAATGACATGGCTCACCTTAAGCCATGTTGTCCTGCCTGTTAGGGAAATGGTTGAATATAACTATTTGAATACTTTTTCCAGTACATGCTTGGTGTTATTATTAGCTACGGCAGTGCCTATAAGTGTTGGTCAGGACTGTCGCTTGCAAAGTCAGTGTTGCATGTATATGTGCATATACGTACATCCAAACTGACCAGACTCCTGTTGCCCTGTCTGGCCAGGTCTGTGCTACTAAACTGAACAGGAAGAAGGCAGATGCTTTAGCATGGTCTCGCGACTGGCCATGCTGTTGAATTATTGGCATGGCTCATGGGACAGCAGACACAGCTATGGGTGAAGCCCTTGGAGAAGGGTGTTTAGCTTGATGAAAGTGAGCTCTGCTCTGGCATTTGCTTTTAGAGCCACAGACGAATCCTGGGCCTTTTTTGGGCCATGAGTGACATTCCTCAGGGGTTGGTACTAGGACTGGTGCTGCTCAACATCTTTGTTGTTGAGGTAGACAGTGGGGTCGAGCGCACCCTCAGCAAGTTTGCCGATGATACCAAGCTGTTTGGTGAGGTAGACATGCTGGAGGGGAGGTATGCCATCTAGAGGGACCTGGACAGGCTGGTGAGGTGGGCCCAAGTCAACCTCATGAAGTTCAACAAGGCCAAGTGCAAGGTCTTACATCTGGGTTGGGGCAATCCCAAGCACAAAAACAGGCTTGGCGGAGAATGGCTGGAGAGCAGCCCTGAGGAGAAGGACTTGGGTGTGCTGATTGACAAGAATCTCGACATGAGCCAGCAATGTGCAATTGTGGCCTAGAAAGCCAACTGTATCCTGGGCTGCATCAAAAGAAATGCGGCCAGCAGGTTGAGGGAGGTGATTCTGACCCTCTACTCTGCTCTGGGGAGACCCCACCTGCAGTACTGCATCCAGCTCTGGCGGCCCCAACATAGGAAAGACATGGACCTGTTGGAGCGGGTCCAGAGGAGGGCCACAAAGATGATCAGAGGGCTGGAGCACCTCTCCTATGAAGACAAGCTGAGAGGGTTGGGGTTGTTCAGCCTGGAGAAGAGAAGGGTCCTGGTAGACCTTATAGCGGCCTTCCAGTACCTAAAGGGGGCCTACAGGAAGGCTGGAGAGGGACTTTTTACAAGTGCATGTAGTGATAGGATGAGGGGGAATGGCTTTAAACTGGAAGAGGGTAGATTTAGATTAGATATCAGGAAGAAATTTTTCACTGTGAGAGTGGTAAGACACTGGAACAGGTTGTGCAGAGAAGTTGTGGATGCCCCATCCCTGGATGTGTTCAAGGCCAGGCTGGATGGGGCTTTGATCAGCCTGGTCTAGTGGGAGGTGTCCCTGCCCATGACAGGGTGGTTGGAACTAGATGATCTTCAAGGTCCCTTCCAACCTAAACTATCCTATGATTCTATGATTCTTCACTGGTGAAGTTTAGGTATTTGAGTCCAAGTCCTTCAGGATAGTTTTAAAGCTGCATTTAAACAGCTGTGGCCACTGCTGAGTCCCTGCTCCTGTGCAACAGCTATAACCAGCTCAAATCTTTTGATAAAACTGGTCTTGTAGGAAACGTATTGCTTTTTCTTTCCCTTTTCCCAAGTTAAAAATACCTGTCAAGTTTCAGTGGAAAATACTTCTCCCTGTAGTTCAAAATTCCTTCTTCCCACTCTTTTCCCCTCTCCTTTCTGCAATGGCAGATGGCAACAGGATAAGGGGAAGTGTAACCATGAAGGCTTTTCAGGTTCCACCTCTTGGTGAAAGCAGTGTGACCCACACTGCAGTTCTCTAAGGTTTTTGACTAGTTCTCCAAGTAATGACTATTTTAGGACCATCTTGAAGAGCTGTAGAATCATCTCGAGGAAGACCAGGAGAAATGCTGCTCAGGCATAGAAGTAACTGACATCGATGGGGAAGGGACCGCCTGTCCCAGTCTCTTGTGACATGATCTGCAACAGGATGGTGAACAGGATAGACCTAAGCTTCCCTGACTGCTGATCAGCTAAGCGCCAAATACCTAAAGCGACATTTCCCAAGGTTTGTGGACTTTCTACTGTAAAGATAAACTTAAAAAAAATATATTCTTGAAAAAGCAATTGGATGGAAGATGAAATATTTTTATGTGGCTGCTTACACATGCAAATGTTGGTGTTTTCATCAGAGGGGGCTTTTTAACACACTTGCTAAGATATCTTAATGAACTAAAATGGAAAAATAGTAATTTTCAGTTTGGAAGCTGGTGACATCTACACTGCAAAATGGTACCTCGTTTTATATATTGGTCACATTTGAAGATCCTGGACATGGCTCTAGTTAAGTTTCAAGCGTGCTGAAAATGAGCCAAGAACATAATTTTCAAGTTGCATTATCGTGGTCATGTCACTTTCCAAAGTATCGCTAAATTGTTCCTTTAGTTTTTCCTTTGCCAAAGAGGTAGGAGACTGTTTTGCTGTCTGGAAAAATGCCTGCCTAGAAGTAAAGGTCCAGATCTTTAACAAGGGTAAATTGGCAAAACCCCACTGATTGTAATGGAGCAATGCCGATTTTTGTCAGTTCGGTATCTGGCCCATCAGATTTTCAACTGTTATCACCACAGGCAGAATTCAAATTGACACAGCGTGGGCTAACATGATTGAATGCAGAGCAGGCTGCCTGGTTTCCTAAATTATTTTAATAACAGAAAGAATGTAGCTGGAATGCCAGGCTAAGATCTCTACCTGGATAAGGGCCCAGATTTTATTTAATCTCCAAAAGTCTTTTTTTTTTTTTTTTTTTTTTTTTTTTAAATAAGCCCGTTCCAAAGTCATTACTTTTCCATTATGGAGTTTGTCATGACATGGTCCCCAGGAACAAAAGTGTCAGATTCCCTTCAGAGCTGCAAAATCCTGCAGCTTCAGGTAGAAAGTATGCCTTGAATAGGTCTTGTAGGATAAGTGAATTATGGAAACAGAGAAGGATCCTGCCCCTCTCCAGAACCCATATTAGATCAGCTGCTAAATCTGGCTCTGAGACCAGGCATCTGCACCAGGCATTGCATTCCAGGGGGGCTTTGGTGGGTCACTCCTGCTATGAACTGCCCAAAGCCACCTGGCATCTTGGAGTCCACCAACTCCCAAGGATCGCTCTGGTCTCAGGCTGCAACACGTCTGCTCGGGCATGTTTCGAAACATTTGCTGTGCAGCCACGGTTGCCTGCCGGTGCCTGGGAGAACTGGGAACATGCAGCTCTGCCCTCGGGAGCTGAGCCACGGTGCTGTTGAAAACCTGCTGCGGCAACCCTGATGCAGCGTGGGGTGGGTGGTGGAAGGAAGGTGGGATCTCCTCAAGACATGGATGTGACCTCAGATAGTGTTGTCTTGGTAGGACAGGAGTAATCATCATCTCTGAGCTTCACCAACTGGCAGAGATCCTATGGCAGAATGACCATGAGCCAGGTCCCCATCCTCCAGAGTGGGCTTTGGACAGTGGGGGCTGAAATGTCTGTAGGAACAGGGATAATCTGCACATAAATAAATTTGCCCATTGAAGGAGCCAAATTAAAAACAAAAACATAACAATTTGATTTCTCCCCTTAGGAAAAAGACTTGTGTTTTTCCTCACTTGAAAGAATTCAGACATTTTACTTTCATCTGCCCTTGTTGTGTCTGAACAAAGCTAGCCGATTACTCGATATCTCAGTTCTGATTTGGGGTGTATTTTTTATTCCTGTTAGAGATTCAGAGGGTGGTAAAAAGCCTCATTGTAATTCAGTAATTATTATGTCTCCTTCTTCTCTTGACCAGGAATGCAAGGGTATCCTTTGCTGTGAATGTCATTTTCTCTCTGGACTCTTGTACTTTAATTTCCTAGATGTGAAAACAGGAACAGAAGATGAATTAGGTATTGAAATGAGAGCATATGAACATGACTCTCTTCTCCTACAGAACTTTTTCATTCAAAGAGAAAAAAACTTTTGTAGTTAAGCAAAACAGAATAAAGAGCTTTCTAAATCAATTGTGATGAATAAAATGGTTTTATCCTTCAAGAACTTTATTCAGGAGTACAAACTTAGTTTAAAGAAAATTTAAAGCTTTAGTGCACTTACTGTTTCTGTGTATTTTCTCTTCTCCCACCTACCATCCCAGCAATCTGGCTTTACTTCTCAAGTTATTAATGTAGGTTTTGTGGTTCTGGCAGATAACTATTTTATTATGCCTAATAGTGCAGTGCCTTGATGCTTAATTTGTTACTGATACACAAATATTAAGCTACAAGGCAATGTTTGGTACCTGGATGAAAGGATCTCAGGTGAGATGAGCTTGTCTACCTCTGCTTTCAAATACACAGGGATAGGTTTGAAAAAAATGAAATCTCTCTTCTTGATGAAGGAGGGGACATTGCTATCATTTGCTTTATTGGTCAGTTTTTTTTCTCTTAAAGGCATATTTGTATTCCACCTTGCCTGGTGGCACAGCAGGTTCTGTCTCATCCAAGCTTTGTTAGTCTATTGCTTTTCTACCTCCTGCCCAAAGATGGTTGAGCCGTTTCAAGGTTAAAAGCACCAGTGCTAAAAGGTTATCGGTGGTGTGAACGAGGTACCTCCTCCAGCACTACCCATCTGTCCTCTGCTGCTTCCACTGGCCTCTTACAGTATGGTTCAGCTGGGAGGACTTCACCTTGCTCAGAGGGTTGGTGTTGGGATTTCTAAAGGATCCTGTAATTTCTAAGTAATTCTTCACTTCCCTGAATCATGATGAGTCCTTTCTGTGGATGATAGTGTTGCCTGTTGTGGCAGAGATCATCTTTTTGAAGGAGATGGGCTATTTTATGGGGTACCCCAAAGAATGTGGAACTCAGCCCAGAATGAATGCAAACCTCGCTGCTTTCCAGTACGTACAAACAATATGTCTTTGTCCTCCCATCCTCCAGGAGCAACAGAGGTTCATGTTTTTGCTTCCCAAGGAGGGGACTAGGACCTGATAGACGTTCATTAGTGCTCCATTTTTTTCTTTGGAAGGTGTTCATATATGGTAAAAAGACCTGAGCAGATGATGGGAAAAGGTATGATCACTGCTTTCCTCGGCTGCAAGTCCCTTGGATGCCTCTGTGAATACTGGATGCCTGGATGCCAAGAGCTGTGCAACTCATCCCAAGTCCAGTGTTTGTCCTTCTCATCCAAGGGCTTCCTGTGACGTCTTCCTTGGTAGTCAGAGCACGGAGTATTCACAGCAATACTGCTCAGTAAACACTCATTTCATGGAAAAAAACTGAGAGACTTTTTCTTTTGTTGGAAATTTTTCATGAATTATTTTTGTTTAGGAAAATATGATATCATTCTGATGGTAAGAAAACAAACTGGCAGGCCAGCTTTCTGTTACTCCTAAAATATCACCTCTTATTTTTCATTTAGGAATAGAAAAGAAGAAAGTGGAGAAATAAAATAGCCAAGACCAAACCCTATGTCTGCTTCTTAGCTTTTGCGTCTTTTCTGCCTTTGGCCAGTGCTTAGGGGGAAAAAAAAAAGAAAAAGACAAAGAGGGTGTACAAAAGAGCATGTTTGCCCCTTCCAACATGAAAACTTAGAAATGGAAGATTTTTTCTTCTGATTTTAAAATTACATTTTTTGGGGAAAATTTCTTTTAAATCAACCCCCTGTTTTTTGGGGAAGACATTCAAACCAGTTTGGCTCACCACATTTCATGGCTCAGCCTTCTCAGACCACAAATTATAGATGTCATAACAAATGTCAAAAATACAGCAGAACATAATAAATTATATATGCACGGACACAAGCGCAGTCCGTCATGTATACACACACATTCGTGTGTGTGTATATATAGTCATCTGTATGTGCATGAATGTGTGAATATATCTGTTTACGTATATGTGTGTATGTACACAGACGTAAAGTAGACCTGTCAAAGCTTGCAAGCCAAGGAAGTCCCTGAGAAGTCTTGCTTCAGGAGGGTCTCCTTTATCTATTGGGAAGATGCCTTTCCATGCAATTTTTACTTGTGGTCCCCCCTCCTGTTTTTACTGGTCCTATCAAATGCTCTGACCAGAAAAAAAACTACCCAGCAGCACTGTGAGGCAATGTTTCAACCAGCTGTTTGGCACATCTGTGCAAGGAAAGCTCTAAAGACTTCGCCTGTGTCACAAGAGAGTGGCAATACAGCCTGGAAATCACATTCAGGGAAGGATACAGAAACTCAGTCCTTAGAAGAGACCATTTCAGGCAAGAGTGGGAACACTTTACAGCTGCAGTGCATTTCATTAGGCCGCATGGTCAACATATGAAGGAGGGAGGATACATAAGAAGCAAATTCCTCCCCTTGGGAAATGCCACAAAAGTTGGAGAAACGTTTTGTGCCATGTTGCACAGCGGTCAAGCAGAAACAGTAAAAAGGAACTGTTTATTGAGTGGGAAAATAAATTTAAGTGAGTTGAATTGTCCAGATTTACATTTTGGCTGTGTTAGCAGAGTTAACTAGCACCATACAAAAACTCTCAAAAAAAAAAAAAGTTTAATTGTTGCATACAAGGTAGTCCCTCATGCTGCTCCCAATACCAAAGCAGCAATTCAGCATTAATTCAGATATCTTTCTCACTTTGCTCGGGGCTGGTAAGAGCTCAGGTGGTGGCCCCCTCTCCCCGCCAGCTCCTTTCTGTACAGCATACATCTCAGCTCCTCACCCCCCAGCCATGCTCTGGATGCTGTCACATGCTCATAAAAGCTCTGCATTTTATAAAATGTCTCTGTGGGTTTTGTTGCAGGCAGCTAACTACTCGTCAAATGGGCAGGGGATTTTCTTCAGCCTGCAGCCCCCATGCATGAGAGGTGTCCCGAGGAGCAAGTTCCTCTGCACCTCTGCCTGGCAGCTGTGCTGACTGCAAATGCCACATCCCCTTCATCATCCTCTTTTTCCTACCTCCTCCATGGGACAGCCAAGCAGAGCGTGATGTAGAAATCTTTGGCTGAACACCGAGTGACCCAGTGTGTCCTCCCAGCATGACTCTAGGCTAATGGGTCTCTTGGCAGGGCTCTTTGTCTCTGGTGCAACTTTGAACTGATGTGTTTATACTGCCTCTAACTTCAGTGCTATCTCGATGGCAGTTAGTCCTGGGATGTCCGTTCTGTATTGCACTGTGCCTTCAAGCCTATCCTGCTTCTTTGCAGCCACTGTTTAAACTCGGGCTAATTGTAATCCCAAAGCACTGTTGAAAAGACAGCTCTTAAGACAGCTGCCGCACCTCTTTTTATCACTTGCTCCTAAGGCAATGCCTTCCTACATGGGTTTCAAAGAGGCAGCTCAAGGATCAAGAGATGACTTCATAAGATGCCGGTAGGGTCTGCCCTCAAACAGTAAGGTTTCAGTCTTCCATGCTACTCCAAACTTTGCAGCAGTTCCTCTGGTTTTCAGCACAGGGCTGTGATAGCAGGCCCACTTCCCACACTGCCATCATCTCCAGCTAACATGAGTCCTGCAGATAACAACAGATCAAAAGCGCCGGTCTCCCACACAGCAGCATTTACACCTCAGTCCTCCCTTAGCACCCAGCAGAAGGGGAGATGGGCTTTGCAGCATGATCTGAAGGTGAATGTGTCTGGCCTCTGGTGGCTCAAAGGGAAGGGGAGGGATGAATGTAGCCCTAAAATGAATGGCCTCCATGCACAGCCTGTTATGGTCCAGAATGTACCTATGCCAGAAAAAGACTCTCTTGGAGGATGATATTTCTGCATGACGTTTATTTTGCATTTTATTATGCAACCTTCCATTGATAGATGTGCTCACAGCATTTAGGGACTCCACACTAAGAGGACTGCAAGCCCGGTACTTTTTATCCCTGTTAAATATCAAAGAGGGATGTGAAATATTATGTTTTTAAAAGACATTTGTTGAAATCTATTTTTGTTGCTGCTAAAAATATGTATTTATTGTGTGGCTAGGAAAGAACTTCTTGGTCTGGCTGAGCAGCTGCTCCAAGTGTTCTCTCAGCCTCAGGTACAAAGCAGTGTGTCCCACAGTCTTGGGTTTGACCACGCAGAAGTCAGTAGCGAAACTGCTCTTGGCAAGTCTGATGTACAGCTATGACATTTTCCCTCTCAGTGAGTTCTTTTAGCTACTGAAAAGGAGTTCCTGTGGCAGGCAGACACTACAGTCACCAGTCTGCCCTCCTATATGTAAGACAGGTACAAACTCACCGGAATAAATAGGGCTGGCCTAGGAGCAGCCAGACAGTTTCATACCAGTCTCAGAACTAACACAGATGTGTGGGTTAGGAAAACAGGAGTTCATGACTTCAGGAAAACAATAAAAGTATATTTATCCTCATCTGACATGCAAAGTAACCCCCCCTTGGAAATGCAGATAAGATGAGCTTCCAGGAAAGTTTCTGCAGGGATGACGTCTTCATGAAACAGCTGGGAAGGGATCTCCCTGACGCACAGCACATGGTGCAGCTCGTGCGCTGCACCAGACCAGGTTCTCTAGAGAATGGGGGATCTGACTATTTCTACCTTTCTGACTCTTATTTTTGGGAGCTGGTGTCTACCCTGGCTTTTGTCTGTCCCCAACATCTCATCAGAGCAGGTACATCTGCAGAGGCACCAGCACACGCAGACACCTCTGACCGCCCCATGCTTTGGAGGGACTCTCACAGGGATCTGCAGTTTTCCTTGTTTCCCAGCTATGCTTCAGGAGTACCCAGCCCAAGCGGGTAACATACAGGTCCTATGAGAGCACTTTTCATCCCCTGCTCTTAATATATGAAAACCCCAGAGAACAGATGGTCAGGTACTGGCAAAGAGGCAATGTTGGTACCTACCCTCAATCATACATGACAGTCAACTTGTTAGATCAATAGGAAGAGTTTTTATTTTATCTAAAGGTACTTTATTAGTATTACTGGCTGGCAGACCAATTATTTTAGGTTTTGATGTGGAATTGTGGTTTGTAGTGTCTCACAAAAGTAGCAAAAATACTTAGAGCATTTTGCACTGAGGACCAGTTTGGGGCTTGACATAAGCACCGGGTCCCACCTGGGATTCACTCGTTTTATCACAGGTAACGTGCTGGATGTGCAGGATGGGGAGGCCTCACCTCGAGTACTGTGTTCAGTTTTGGGCCCCTCGCTACAAGAAGGACATTGAGGTGTTGGAGCGTGTCCAGAGAAGAGCTACAAAGCTGGTGAAGGGTCTGGAGGACAAACCTTATGAGGAACGACTGAGGGATCTGGGGTTGTTTAGCCTGGAGAAAGAGGAGGCTGAGGGGAGACCTTATCACCCTCTACAACTACCTGAAAGGAGGTTTTAGAGAGATGGGAGCTGACCTCTTCTCCCTGGCGACAAGTGATAGGACAAGAGGAAACGGGTTCAAGTTATGTCAGGGCAGGTTTAGATTGGATATTAGGAAGCATTTTTTCACTGAAAGGGTTATTAAACATTGGAATAAGCTGCCCAGAGAGGTGGTGGATTCACCATCCCTGGAGGTGTTTAAGAAAAGGGTAGATGAGGTGCTTAGGGACATGGTTTAGAAGTGGTGGTGTTTTTATCAGGGTAGGTTAATGGTTGGACTTGATGATCTTAAAGGTCCCTTCCAACCTCACTGATTCTATGATTCTATGATTCTATGATTTGCAGTCAGCTGGAATGGGTGGTGCTTTTAACTAACAATGCTACACTTCTGTCCAACACAACAGGTAGTTTTACTCACTTGAAAGGGGTCCTGAGTAGCTTAGGTTAAGTATTGTTACCTGTTGTAAATATTCCTTCGCTGAATAATCTTTAAGCAGCTCCTTGTTCCATTTATATTGCTTTCAGGTCAGGCAGGAAGCATTGCTTGTGGTACTGAAAATGAGTTTTTAAGATTTCTCATAAGGTCTCTAATACTTATATTTTCAGAGATTGAAAACAGATATTGCTATTTTCAGTTTTGCATTCTGAAGGGGATGAGTCTGCCTGGGAATGTCATTTGTGCTGTGACGTGGCTGGACCGTGAACCTTATAACACATAGTTTACTCCACATTTCACTGACAGCTCTGATGCAATAGAAAAGTCAGAGGGCAAGACACACATTGTATGCAAACAGGAAAATTGTTTCTGCTGGGATCCGCTAATAAATGGTAAATGCTTTCACACCTTTGCTGTCAGTGACAACAGGGTGCTAAAACAAGAACTGTACACAGTGAAAGATTCTTGGATAAATGAAGTCTTTGTGATTAGGCGACACCCAAGACTCTACCTGGCTGTTCAAAGACAGAAGCCTATTGAAGATGAAAACTGGAAAATGAAGAGCATGCATAAGCAACTCGTATTGGCTAAGTTTAAGCAGTGGTGTGACAAGCCTGACCAAAGGGATAATGGAGAACAAAAGCTATTTAGGTTTATATCTGTTTATAAATTAAACTAGTTGCAAGCTGTTTTCCTGAGAGAGGGAAAAGTAAACCAAGTCCTGACTTGAGAAAATCTCAGTGCTTCAGTGTCAGAGGTCCTTATCTTTGAATTTTGGGAAGATTTTTATTGTTGACAGTGTTGTCCTTGCTTCTGGACAGCCCTGCTTAGTGGCACTTAAGGTGGTCTGCAATCCCTGAGGGTGATCCTGCATCCCTAAATTAAAGAAGGCCAGGAAACAAACTGAACACCAGTCCTGATCGCCCACACTGCAGGGAACAAGCTCGGGATGACTTGCCCTAGGACCGCTCCCAGGTAGCCCCACAAATGAACCAGCACCAGGAAAGATTCCCCCCAGCCCTCCCATACCATCCCAGCTGGCATCATGCCTTCAGACCTGCAGCTCCATCTCAGGACGTGCAACACCCTCCGTCCCCCAGGACTGTGCTATAGAAACACCACTCTGGTGGGATTCAGGAGAGTCCTTGGGTTATTACGCAGCATCAATAGCTGTATCGTAGGGCCACTGGGGCACCAGATAGGGCCCAGGAGAAACCCATGGCCAAGAACTTGGTGGGGTGGTCGCAGGCAGGCTGTTGAGGGGGCTGTGGCTGTTAGCAGCCTGTAGGTGAGCCAGGCTGTGTCCCTTGGCCAGGTGGGAGGGAGAGAGTCCCTCATACTTTTTAATTTATTGGTATAGACATACCCTGTCTGCTCAGTGGTGACTTTCACCTGTCATTCTTGTGTCTGATTTAAGCTCCTTGGTACGGCTTCTGTCCTACAAGATGGAATTATCTGTCATCTGCCGCACAGGCAAGGGCAAACCTGGCTTCATTCCACACATCAGAGGGTTGAATCAGACAGGAAAGTACTGAAGTTGCTGAAGCAAAGGTAAATCTGGCGTTTCTTAATTTTGCAAGGGAAACACTGTTCTTCTGGTGTAGGCATTATTGTTACAAGTGCTTTGCTGTGCAAGCGCTGAGTATGAGACCAGATCCTACCATACAGCTTGACCAGCCAACACTTTGTCTTTGATGAGCGAGTGCTGTTGCTTGAGTCATTCTGAAACAGATAAAGGAAGCAAGAGAGAAATCACAAGGGAGGATGCAAATAAGGAGCATGGGTCACTGTTGGGTTCCCACAGACTGCGCCACTGGGGAGGTATTTTTTGGTGCCTGTGTCTAGAAATGTACCTTTGATTCCTGCTGCAGCATACCTGGAGATCTGGGGCCCAAATAACACCAAAGTGGCCTGTATTTTCAATGGAAACTCTAGTTTGGGAAGGCAGAAGGGACTTACTGTACACCAGCCTTGTGTCACTATAGGGTTAGGATGTAGCTGGGGTGTATGCTTGGATCTAGATACTAGGGAGAGAGAAGTCTGGTGTGATGGGGGAAGCAGGAAGAATAGCAAGCTGTTGTTTTTGCTGAGTCTCTAGCTTTCTGGTACAGCAAAGCCCAGCCTTCCTTACACAAGCTCGGTGTCAGCGCTGGTCATGAACTTGGGAAAATTAGCTTTAGTATAAAACAACACTAATAGCAATCTGTCCTTTCCACTTCCTTCCTTTACTGCTGTGTTAAAAGGTCAAGGACAAATGTTAAAGCACTGGAGAGTTTTCAGCAAGTGTTTCCTTCTCTCAATTTCACCCCTTCAGTGTGTTTAGACTTCTTCGTGTTAACCGGATTGACTTGTCAGAAGATGCTGCAGTTTCTGTGAGTAATAGGAGAGCTGCTTAGAAATGGTTTGTGCAGAAGATTTTTGGTTTTGATTGAAACAAACTGAATAAATGGAAGTAACACAAATTAGTGTCGGCTTTTTCTGAGCTTTGGCAAAAATGAAAGCTAACTTTTCAGTATGTTTTAACTAAAGATGTTCTGGGTTTGGACCAAGGACTGTTTGGGTTTGGCAGTTTTGGAGTCGCAGTTTTTCAGTTCTTGAAACCTTCAGGGTTTTTTTTGAGAAAGTTAACTTCTGTGCAAGATTTTGTTAGGCTGAAAAATTGTCTTTCCTGGGGTAGCAATTTCTTGAATGCTCCTCCCGAGATGGAATCTGCTGGCAAGTGCTCTGACATGGGGCAGGAGGATGGGAAACCAAAGGAAACACTTGTGTCTCAAATGCTGGCGAATGACAAACCCTAAAATGTCACAGAATCATAGAATACTTTGGGTTTGAAGGGACCTTTAAAGGTCATCTAGTCCAACGTCCCTCCAATAAGCAGGGACGTCTTCATCTAGATCAGGTTGCTCAGAGCCCCGTCCAGCCTGACCTTGAATGTTTCCAGGGATGGGGCATCCCCCACCACTCCGGGCAACCTGTTCCAGTGTTTTACCAACCTCATCGTAAAAAATGTTGGCCTTATATTTAGTCTAAATCTACCCTCCTTTAGCTAAAACCACTACCCCTTGTCCTATCACAACAGGACCTACTAAAAACTTTGTCCCCATCTGGGGCTCCTCTCCTATGGAGATGGGCTGAGAGAGTTGAGGTTGTTCAGCCTGGAGAAGAAAAGGCTCTGGAAGACCTCACAGCAGCTTTCCAGTATCTGAAGGGTGCCTACAAGAAAGCTGGAGAGAGACTTTTTACAAGGGCATGTAGTGATAGGACGAGGGGTAATGGTTTTAAACTGGACAAGGGTAGATTTAGATTGGATATCAGGAAGAAATTTTTTGCTCTGAGGTTAGTGAAACACTTGAACAGGTTGCCCAGAGAAGTTGTGTATGTCCCATCCCTAGAAATGTTCAAGACCAGGCTGGATGGAGCTTTGACTAACATGGCCTAGTGGGAGGTGTCCCTTTCCATGGCAGGGGGGTTTGAACTAGATGATCTTCAGGGTCCCTTCCAACCTAAACCATTCTATGATTCTATGATTCTATGATCTTTCTTATAAGCCCCCTTTAAGTATTGAAAGGATGTCCGTTGTTTCCATCTTTTTATCTGACACAGAGTCCATTATTCTGTTCCCAGCTCTTCAGCTGATCTGCCGAGGCATGTAGGTAAATACAATCCAACAATTTATTTAAGGCTACAGTCTGCTTTCAGGCTCTTCAAGCCTCATGTACTTGAAATCATCCTCCAAAAATTCTGATACTTAGGAGTTTGTCCTCCAAATAGATCCAGAAATAGTACTTTGTACTGGCCCCTGCTAGCAGCTCATTTCTTTCCTTCAGTGTTAGCTCACCTTGGCCACCAAATGGTAGCATTATTCTGAATGTTGCCTGCCACCCATGTGCACTGGGAACGCAGTTGTGACATGAGAACAGGTATTTATTCCCACATCCTTGAATCTAAGCTCTAGGCAGCTTGGTTTTCGTGCATTGACACATCTGGATCCTCTGTTCTCTGCTTTTACTCCCTGTTACTCACATAAAGTGCAGATATGGAGTAAGTTATTATGATGATGGACAGGTTATCCAGGGGTTAAATAGCATAATTTGCCATCTTTATTCCTCCTAGCTTCTCAAAGCAAGTATGATTAAGAGAGTGTATGGAAATTGAGCCAGGAATCATTGAAAGATGTAGAACTTGAACTACTGACATTCCTTGTGTACCTGTCTTGTAGTCACACAGCCAACACCTTTCTCCTCTCTGCATGCCCTTTCCTTTGTAAGGAACTCAACCGACAGACTATGTCATCCCCTGGGTGTTGCTCCTGGTCATGTTTGATTTTTAAAGGAAGTTTGCTAGGTTAGCAGAAATCAGAGTGGTGGAAGTTCATTATGACCGACTCGCCTCTTGCCATGGGAACATAATGCCATAACTTGTCAGAAAACTTGTGCTAATGGACTTTGTTGGAGATGGAAAGGTCTGTCATTAGATGTTCACGTGGCTTCAGCTTGAGCTAGGAACTGATGAGGGTAATGACCTGGAGACAATTTAATGGGGAATCATCAGAAAGAAGAAAGAAGTCTTCTGGCTTCTAGACTACCGTTAACTCTACTCAGGCCTGGTCAAAGGGCAGAGGATTAAATCACGCACTCCAACTTGTTTGCTAAGCTTTCCTATCCTCACTTTTTCCATTATCCTTTCAGCTGTTCAACATAACCCATTGCAATGAGGGTGATTAGCCTTTTGACTCTTTTTATGCCCTCTGTCCTACCTCCATTTCATCCTTGTGATTCCACTTTGGGGCTCTGTTGTCCCACATGGCCAGGGTGTGGAACAAGAGAGACATAAAAGTGGTCTGGAAGGCCTTGACCTCTGTGAGAGATGAGCCCAGATTGAGCACAGCTGAAAAATGCCGGGAAAGTAAAAGACAGGGGCAGGGCTGAAAATCTGCAGCCGAGGGGCAATTCCAGTGAAGAAAGACTGATCCTTTTGTGGGTGAGGTCTTCATGTTTTTCCACTTTTTCCTCCTACTTTTTTCAGTTCATGGTACCTATCTGGATGGAGCTGCATCCTACCATTCAGATCCCTGTTCTATTTTCCTGTGCCGCCCCAGAATCAGCGCTGCCTGTGTGGGTGCTCATTTTCTGTCAACAAAAGACTGTTGCTGGTGGGATTTTGGGTTGGCCTTAGTGGTCAAGAAACCAATGACCTCCCTGGTTTTGTTTAGATGCCTTCTATTGCTTCTTCAGTACTGACCTCAGAGATGATTGTGGCATATGACTCAGACAGAAGGGTCAGTATCCTCTTGTTCAAGTGGTTTGGGGAATAAAGAGGTGGCAGATTTAGAGACAGAACTGATAACGATTTTTATCTACACTACACTTTTTCTATTTTCTCTCCCTTTCTTATTTTTTAGTAATTTCCAACTCCCGTTTTTTTTTTTTTTTCCCTGGTGACGTCAGACCTTGCAGTTACTGTAAAGCCAAGCAGCCACTTACTGACAGAGAGTTGCATCCTCTGGGTGTCTGTTATCAACCAGCACAAACAGGCAACAATGAAAATCCACATGCCCTGAGGGAGGACTCTTCTCACCTGGATGATCACAAGTGTAAGGGGGCTTTCTCAGCCTATACACATCACTTCTCAGGAGGACTGGGGAACATGAGATGTTATCTTGTACCTTGTACATCACACCAGCTGAGCCATCACGTGTTGTGTTCCTAAATGCAGCTTGTTGCTTTGTCAGCTTGTGGAAACATTCTGTCTTCCAGTAGATTTAGGACACTGGTGGTTACTTCCAGGTCCTGACTACCACCTGAGCTCCTTGATATGTTTGGGAGCAATAAATTGCCTGGATTTTTCTGCTGTCTGCTGGATAGCAATCAACTGATATTGCACTTTGATCATGTTGGATGTTATTCTACCCACTGGACTTTGAATGTAATTACAGCCATAGGATTCACCTATGGCTGGTGCTGCATTGGCACTTCCAATTTGCCTGATTTTGAGATGAGAAAGCGACACGTCTCCTTTGACCAGATAGCCCTGTTAACTACAGCAGAAAAATTCACAGAAGAAAACATAGGGCAGGAAGGAAGATGAGGGCAGCAGGTCAAAGTCACAGAATCACAGAATGGTCAGGATTGGAAGGGACCTCTGGAGATCATCTGGTCCAACCCCCCTGCCAAAGCAGGGTCACCTACGGCAGGTTGCACAGAATGGCGTCCGGGCTGGTTTTGAATGTCTCCAGAGTGGGAGACTCCACAACCTCTCTGGGCAGCCCGTTCCAGTGCTCTGCCACCCTCAAAGTGAAGAAGTTCCTCCTCATGTTCAGATGGAACTTCCTATGTTCAAGTTTGTGCCTGTTACCTCTTGTCATATCACTGGGCACCACTGAAAAAAGACTGTTCCCATCCACCTGGCACCCTCCCTTTAAGTATTTGTAAGCATTAATATGATCCGCCCTCAGTCTTCTTTTCTCTAGACTAGAAAGACCCAAGTGCCTCAGCCTTTCCTCATAAGAGAGATGTTCTAATCCCCTAATCATCTTTGCAGCCCTTTGCTGGACCTTCTCCAGCAGATCCCTGTCTTTCTTGAACTGGAAGGCCCAGAACTGGACACAGTACTCCAGATGCGGCCTCACCAGGGCAGAGTAGAGGGGGAGTCCTTAGTGATTTATGCTGAGGAGAAACTGAGCCTGAATCTATGTGCAAGACAAACGGTGTGGACTTGTGCCACGTTCTTGAAGCTCACATAACTAACTGGCTCCTGCCTTTTGTACCTCAGTATGAGGTTCATGTGTTGGCAGCACAGCCTCTCCAGCATCACTTCATGCTGATGCAGCTGTTGTCTTGACTCATCATCTACCATTTCAGGTCAGTTGACAGTCCATCTAGGGATATGTTTTACAGACACTGTGGTACCAGTCTGCAGGTGAGGATAAGTAGCCCAGCTGCCAGCCCTTACTAGCCATCTTCTGCCACGTAGCCCGGTTGCATGATCAGAAGCATAGAGAACGCGTCAATTGTGCTCTGTAGTGTACATGGTACAGGGTACTCAGACACTGCAAAATTTGGGAGGTCTGGAGAATGAGACAGACTGTAAGGAGCCTCCTCCATCTTCCCACTGAGATGTTTTGCTCTGCTGGGTTGCTACTCCAGCACCCATGCCTGGAAAAGAGTGTTTGATTCAACCAAAATATCTTCCTCGACACCGTTTGCAGTGCAACTCTTGTGTCTGCCAGCAGGTTGTAGTTAATGAGGAAAGAGGGAAAATATTTAATATTTAGGGTAATTTTTTTTTTTTTTTTTTCAGAAAAAAACAGTACAACCATAATGAAAGAGAAGACAATGCAGGCTGAATATCACAGAGAAGACAATCCTGGCTGGGAGACTTCTCTAATCTTCCAAGGGAAGTGGCGGAAACCTTATCACTTTAGGACATTAAAATAGGCAACACAAAGCATCAGAAAAAATGCTGTTGTGAAATACCCTTAATTGGCAAGTAGGTGGACTGATATGGCTTCATGTATCTTTTACATTTATCAATCCTTCTCAGAGCTATCCACTGCATCCTAAAGAAATATCCTTTGGCTGTGAGCACTTTGTCTCACAAGTAATTAAGTAGAAATGAGTATATGACTAAGTACATTTCAATATGTGTCCTCAACTGGCTGGAACTCAACCCGGGGATTCAGGATCTGCTTGTAATTAACATCCCATAGTAAGACTCCACACCCTCTATTTGTCTCTTCCTAATTATGTGTTGGAAATGCACATTTCTCCTACCATTAGAGATTTCAGCAGAGGAGTTTTAGCTGGGCTTCAAATTGCCTTCTACCTCAATTTAAATATTCCCTGTTATTTTAGGTTTGTAGACATTACACAAGTAAACCTCTTCTCAAGGCGTCATAGGGAAACAAGCCACTGACTCAAAACAAACCCAACTGTTGAGCTGCCTCCTGGGTTGACGATATCACAGATTTAGGCTGTGATCTGTTAGCTCTTGTGGGTTTCAATACTGGTGATTAAAGCTGTCACTCCTAATTAGCACAAGAGCCTGTGGATGCGAGGGGCAATAGTGAATGGGGCTACTCAGGGATCTTTTTGCTGTGAAACTGTTTTTTCTACCAGTTCATTAGAGCAACTTCATTGCAATATATCTGCTGAGGGTGCTTTTCATCAGGAAGGTTTGACTGCATTAGGAGATGGAGAAACAAAATGCTTCATCTTAGGACGAATGGGGACTTTAACCGGGGTCTGTCAGCAAGGGACTGAACGGCTGCAGCTCCAGGTGTGGTGACAAAGTCGTGTCCGTTGTGGACTAGCCTTTAACAAATTCATCAGTGACTTGCATCATGCTGCTTGCCTGTTCTCTCTGTCTTTCATTCAGCCTATCCAAAGGCGCAGGTTCCCCGAGCCTGCTGTGCCCAAGGTACGTGCTGAGTGGACATGTGGCTGGGTCACAGCTGGTACATCTGTCTAGGGACTGACAGCAACAGCATTCAGCCTGAACTTAGAAAAAAGCCTGAACAAGTGACCCTGGATCTGCAGGGAGATACATCACGCCCTGCACTGGTCCTAGGAGGGTGCCCAGGGTTACAGGAGGAAGCAGAGGCGTCAGTCCCTCTTTTGGTAGGAAATGGATGAGACCTCCCAGTGGAGCTCCTCCACTTGGGTACCGCTACTGCACCACTGCCAGGGCTGTGCTGGGATAATGTGTGTCTGAGGGCAACCAAAACAGTTTGTTCCCAGACTCCACACAGCTTTTAGTGCCCTTGACTGTAATAGTAATTAAAAGCAAACAAATCTGGATGGGTCCTGTGAGGCTGCCAGATCCCCACAGAGACACCTCAGCTTTCCTTTATGTTTTATATGGTAATGGGAGGCCCGGTGGTGAACTCTTTGCTGCTACTAGGAAATGGTGACATATGAGATGTCACTCTGGAGCCAGTGGATAAAATTGTGGCTCTGCTGAAGCCAGTGGCAAACCTCCCATTGACTTCAATAGAGCCAGAGCATTTTGTGCAGTTATTTTCCATATATAATTCACTCAGAGGGACATCTTCACCCCCCCAACACTTCTCTTTTTCTCTAATGATTAATAAATTAACAATAAGAAAAAGACTTTTTTTTTTTTTTTTCCTGGAATGGTTCATATTTGGGAAATCCAATTTTGACCTACTAAGCCTGCTCTGACTGTTTTAGCCATGAGGCAAATTTGCAAACTGGCCTAGGGAAGCTGGTACTTGTTATTGTTGCTTCAAAGACAGTCTATGTGGGAGAGGGAATGAGATGTGTTGGGATTAAAATACCCTAGCCGTAAAAAGCAGTAATAATTACGGTCTACATGTGGGCAAGTCAAAAGGGGTTATTACCAAAAGAAATTTAAACTCTTTCTGTTTGCAGAGAAAACTGCCTGAAATCCAGCATTATTCATCTGTGCAGCATGGATTGTTTTTAAATGCAGTTTTCTTCAAACACCACCTTTGTAAGGCCAATTCTAAATGGATTGAGACAACCTTAAGAGGTTTGGCATCAGGTAAGTGAGGGTATAATGGGAATTACAGAAGGCAGGTCTGCTCCCAGGAGCCCTGGGAGCTGGTGCGCCAGCAGAGCTGCCTCCTGTGAGAGGGCACAGCGCATCCCCCCCAGAGCTGGGCTGTGTGCTACTAATCTGGTCAAGATCCTACGTCTTGACAGTGTCAGTGTGCGCACTGAGCAGCTGATCTTTTAATACAATATTTTGCTGTCCTTTCCCGAATCTGAGTCAGGCAATTAATAGATTTATAGGTTTGGAAAGGACTATCAGATCATCTGGTGTGACTTCATACAGATACTGTGCACTTCCATGTATCTCCACCTGCATTCCAGTAACTTGTGATTGACTAGTTCATGTTTTCCCAAAACACAACCGTCCTTCATGTGAGAATACTGCTGTTCAGTACATTACATAATTTAATGCTAATTATTTTGCACTCAGTCTCTTCTCATTGACTTTAATGAAAACCCTCTTCAGACTTATTCATAGAAATGGGAGGAGAGTCAGATCCCAGTCCTCCCTGATATCTGGGAGGGGTATCTTCTGATGGAGAGCTCTTGGCTTGGTGCTCTCTGGTTTTCTACATGGGCTTTGGCAGAGAGACGTAAGAGATCTGTAGTTTCTGCGGAGCTTGGGCTGCTCTGCTTTTTTATAAAGTCACCAAGCCAATTCCAAACATGAAGACTATCCTGTGTGGTTGAAAAAATTAACTGAAAATTTTCAGAGTATGAAAAGAAGTGATTCTCCATCAGCTGTAATTAATAGGACAGTTTCCTAACCTACAGTTGCTTGTGTGAGAAAATTCCTTATGCCTGAAAAATCTTGGCTGATGATGCCACATGCCATTCCTCCAGCCTCCAGTTTTGTGTTAGAAGTTGAAAGAGTGTGTGAGTGTGTGTAATACCACTGCTTCATTATAACTTCTACTCACAAAATGCCATGCCACAATTCTGTCAGCTCCAAGATTAAGGTATTTAATAGCGTCATTTGGGTTGTGTCTTATGGCAAGATTCAATCAGTTCTTTGTTGCATACATCGTTGGCTATCATTTTATTGGGCAATGTCTGAATGTACATTTCGTTTGGAAAAGCTGTTGCACAATGCTGTATTCCCTGTTGCTTCATGGAAACTTGGACTTCCTCTTAGCTTCACTTTCTGTGAGTTATACGCTGTTGGGGAGCTGTCTTTGAACCAGAAACGAGTCATGATGAAAGCATCTGTTTTATTTGTGTTTATTTATTTTTTCTATTCCAGGTCCACAAACTCAATCCAGTGACACATGGCTTTCATTTATATGGTTATCAAAGCCTATTTCTTCATTTGCTTCCTGGCTGTACGCAGGCCAGAAACAAGAATATTTTCCTTCCTTAAGGTCCTTGTGTATAAGTTTGGCAAATATCTGCCTTTTATTTTACGGTTGGATATTTCTTTTTCTTACCATCTGTTGAAAAGATTTAGCTTATATAACAACTGTTTTCACCATTTATATCACCACAAAGTAAAAATTGCCTATAGACACAAAAATTTTTATGTACTCGCTATCTATTTCACACCCACCTGTTTATGAAGTGGTTTGAGTATGTATATCCTCAGCAGCTCATGGATCCAAAAATATCCAGCTGCTTTACATCTAGTGAGAGCTGTACTCCTTGACATGAAGAAATACTGCCCATGAATTTTGCTACATTATCATGAGTTCTGCTGATTCACGCTGGGGTAACTCAAGAGGTTTCCAAGAGCGGCTGCCTTCCTTGCCCTCTCCCTCTGGCACCAGGAGATGGATGGGCAGTGCTCCTGCTCTTCCATCCTCACAAGTACCACTGTCTTCTGTGCTACTGTCCATGGAGAGAAACAGCACATCGTGGGTGCAATTTATCAATTCCTCATGCAGATGTCCAAAGCAGCCCAGATAACATGCATGCTAAAAAATTATCTGCTTCTCTACCAGTGATTATAAAGGGATGCCAGATCACTGCCTTATATATAGCTGTCTTTGGTGTTGGCATATTAAGCAGAAGGAGACAAATCCTACCCAATCATCCCAGCTGAGTAGGTGGCTCTGTAACGTCCTGCAAGTGCCTGTTTATTCTTCACACTACTGCTAGCAAACTCATTGGTGCTCCTGGTCCTGCAGGACCACAGAGCCTATGGTGTCCGCAGTCTAACTCACAGCAACTGATGAACAGCAAGGGTTGAACTGAGAGGCCAGAAGTGTGCAAAGGAGGTAATTTCACTTGGTAACTGAGGCAGTCTTCATGCAGTGCTGACTCCAAACCACCTAATGGAGATTTCACTGAAAGCAAGTAGACAGCTGTCATTCCGAGCTTCTGCTGACCAGATTTTGTCTCCAAGGTGGCTCTGTCGCATTGAGCCCGGGTCTGAATGGCCTTGTACTTCCACCCCATTCCTCTGTCAGGAACCAACTGGCCAGCTGTGGCAGTCCGCTTGGTCTGTAAAATAACTCAGTCAGAGGTTTAGCTCTGGGTGTGAGTTGTAGGTACCAGTTCTCCCATACGGCCTTGGCCTTTTGAGGTTTTTCTTTCCTCTCATGAGTGCCATAGCATATGTGAACATGGTGAACTGGAATTTTAGTTGCCCCAACAGCGCTGTCCTGGGTCTATCCCTTTTGCCTTCTGACTGTACTCTGCAGAGACTTTCCTCTGGTTCTCACTTGCAATGAGTTACTGGCGCAGGTTCTCTTTAATATCTTTATCGATGACATGGAAGAGGGGAACGAGCGCACCTTCAGTAAGTTCGCAGATGACACTAAGTTAGGTGGGAGTGTTGATCTGCTTGAGGGAAGGATAGCTCTACAGAGGGATCTGGGCAGGTTGGATCAATGGGCCAAGGCCAATGGTATGAAGTTCAACAAGGCCAAGTGCCGGGTCCTGCACTTACGTCATAACAACCCCATGCAGTGCTATAGACTTGGGGAGAAATGGCTGGAAAGCTGCCCAGCAGAGAAAGACCTGGGGGGTGTTGGTGTTGACGGCCAGCTGAATATGAGCCGGCAGTGTGCCCAGGTGGCCAAGAAGGCCAATGGCATCCTGGCCTGTATCAGGAGTAGTGTGGCCAGCAGGACTAGGGGAGTGATCGTCCCCCTGTACTCGGCACTGGTGAAGCCCCACCTCGAGTACTGTATTCAGTTTTGGGCCCCTCACTACAAGAAAGACATTGAGGTGTTGGAGCGTGTCCAGAAAAGGGCAACGAAGCTGGTGAGGGATCTGGAGAGCAAGTCTTATGAGGAGCGGCTGAGGGAACTGGGGTTGTTTAGCCTGGAGAAGAGGAGGCTGAGGGGAGATCTTATCACCCTCTACAACTACCTGAAAGGAGGTTGTAGAGAGGAGAGTCAACCTCTTCTTGCTTTTAACAAGCGGTAGCACAAGAGGAAATGGGTTCAAGTTATGCCAGGGGAGGTTTGGGAAAAAGGAGAAAGTTATTCACAGAAAGGGTTGTTAAGCATTAGAACAGGCTGCCCAAGGAGGTGGTGGAGTTGCTGTCCCCAGAGGTATTTAAAAGATGGGTAGACATGGTGCTCAGGGACATGGTTTAGTGGTGGTTTTGTCAGAGTTAGGTTGACGGTTGGACTCGATGATCTTAAAGGTCCCTTCCAACCTAGAGAATTCTATGATTCTACATCTCTTGTTCCAGTATGTGATTCCTTACAATACATGAAAGCTGCCAATAGGTCCCCAAGGCAATTGATATGTTTGTGTCACCATCTGAAAATTGCTTAAATGGCCCAAATATCAACACTTGCTGCCAGCTGATCACTTTGAAATCAGTGGGGTCTTTAAATCAACAAGCATTTACTGCTTTTTGTGTTTTCTCCATGCCATGAACTGAGGAGCAGCTGTTTGTTTTCCCTGGTTTCTTCCCCAGCTTTCATTTGCTCCCTTGCTGTGCAGTTGTCAAGGCACTTGCACTACACCTATATGAGCTTTTTCATTGCCACAGTGTGGCTGCTCTCCTGGATATTGACGGCTGAGCTGCGGTAGTTGACAGGTCAGAGAGTACCTGCTGCTGTAGGCAGGAGGCAATTCTGAAAGTAAGACAGAAGAGGGGTATTTGTAGGTGTCCACCTCTGTGGTATTACTATGTTCTTGAACTAGAGACAAATCTGCTTGGAATGGGTGATACGTACATGATCCTGTTCTGGGAAAAAGGTGACTGACCAGATGATCTTTTTCTAACTCCTCATCCACTCTGTGGTTCAGTACCATGTTGATGAAGGTATTATATGTGATCTGGACTTACTGATGGTCTACTGAATGTTAACCTTTGAGCAGAGGTGGAAAAAAACAGCCATTACTTTAATATTGAGTACTCCTAACTTGAATCCTTTGGCTGATGAAAACAAAAGCATATGCTGCAGCTCTTGCTCTGCACATTCTGCAGAGTCAGGGTATCCCTGGCATAGATTGCTGAAGGCCAGGGTATTTTAGTTAAAAATAAACCCAGAGCAATCATGACAGGCTTGTAAATTAATGTGGTGCATTCTCTGAGCACCAGCTCCCATCAGGGTTACTCTGGTGATCTGTCAGTGTCGTCCATCAGCAGGCCCCTATCGCTCTAATGATGCATTTCATATTAAAGTGGCTCCAGTTGCTGGGAAGAGATTCTGCACACTCAAATTGTAAAAAGTGCTACTGTTGTTAACCTCAAGAGTTCTCCTTTTACCTATGGTGCCCTGGAGAATAAGACAAATAGCTTCCACAGACAGAAGTCCTATTTCATTCTTTGGCTGCATTCAAAGCAAAATATTTTCCTTCGCTGCAGCCATTCAAACTCTGTCAAGAGCTTCTGATGATGTTTAAATAATAAAGTGTTTTATAAAGCTGGCATTGCCATCCAGATTAACCTTTATTAAAAGGCTTTTAGGTTGGACTGAAATAATGCAATCTGCCCTTGAGGTGGGGGTAACCGTGTGATTGCCTCGGCCAGCAGCACCCTGGGAAACGAGCTGTGACTCAGTCTTGCTCTGGTGGCTGGTTCCCCTTTGGTCCAAGGGGAATTCCTATACATATGAGCTCCTTCCCAGCCATAGGTCACTTCCCTCTTTGTACTGGGTCAGCAATGCCCCCTCGCAGAGTTTGCTGTGCTTTCTCTCCCGCTCCCCCCTTGCCGGTTGTAGCCCTATTGAGCTCTTTGCTCTGCCCCGGCGCACACGGCTTTATATCAGCGTAAGCTGTTTCCACTCCTTTAGACAAAAACATCTCCTCTGTGCATGCAGAAGCAGGAAGTCAGACGTCTGAATAGTCTTCCCACAAATTTCAAGAATTACTCACGTTCATTGTCATCCTCCCTGGGCTGCGCTGCCTGGGGCGGCCTCGGGCTCTGACGAGAGCTGGGAGCACACCCTTCGACTCGAGGAAGAGCTGAAACCTGCTTGTGACAGGGCAGACGCTAGCCACTAGTCGATCGCATGCCCCAGGTTTTGTCCTGCCTCGGATGCCCCACGACGCATACCACATCAGTGCACCGGTGGGGGGGGGGGGGGCTGAGCTGCCTCCCAGCCCATCTTTCACACCTATCCCCCACCTCTGCATGATGAAGAGCCGGCCTGAGGGCAGGCGTAGACGTGTTTAAACCTATTGCCTTTGTGTTTTCTGCCTGCATTTCTTGCATTGGATCAGCCACAGCTTGTCTGCCTTTGTGGCTTAGCTGCGTAGCGCTCCCCTTTGTACTGGGAGAGACACACTCGGCCTCGTTGCAGAGGACACGAAGCCCTTCTCAGAATAGTCGCCTGGGTTGTGATTCTTCCCACTCTGTCTGGGTTGGATCCCTGCAGGCTGACTGAATGGGAGAGCATGGATCCATGTATGGAGTGGACACGCTCTGGCTCCTCACCTCCCAGGAGCTGTGCGTGGGAACATGAGCGGTGCCTGGGTCTGGTCCTCAGAGCAGGCTTGGACCAGAACCTGTGGTTTTTGTGGTACCCACTCAGCAATGTGGGCTTAACTGTAAACATCTGCCTGTTCTGATCAGTTCATATCATGCCTGCCCCCCTATCTCTGAATCCTCTGGGCCAGCAACTCTGATCACCCTCTTCTGAACACAACCATGATGCTTCAGGAGCAACAAATGGCTCAGTTATTGAAGAGCATCCAGGTGACCTCACTGGCTTCCAGTTAGTTGGGATGGGTTCAGACTTGAAGCAACGTGAGGTGGATGTAGCCTGTGCTCCCACTGTGGTCTGTACCACAGACCTTTGTAACACGCAGCTGATCATGGTTCTGCATACCAAAGGCATGTTCCCTGTAGAATGATCGTCTTTCAGAGAGACGGTTAACTTCAGACTTGCCATGGAAAAGGTAGCAGATGTGCTGACTAGAGTGTACAACAGCAGTTTTTCTTACACATCGCAGAATTAAGGCAAGAAACTCCTCAGCTCTGGTTTTCAGGCTGCTTTCCTGGAGCAATCCTTTATTTCAAACTTCTGACAAACACAGTGATGGTGGAAGCGGATGGTGGCTCAATCTGTCTCTGAACTTCATGCTGTCCCTCTGCTAACTTTTGGTTGAGAATCCATTATAATATACAGTGTTTGAGGTGCAAGACATCTTTGTTGTGTGTTTGCCCAGCGCAATGACACTGCCCAGGGCCAGGACACACGCCCTGGCCCATGTTGTTAGAGTAATATAAGCAATAATCATTCGAAGATTCTGAACCCATAGTATGAAAACTACATGTGGTATTTGCTGTACAACTGTTTTGATTTGAGAGATTCAGTTAAATACTGAATCAGTGGTTAGGATATGTAGGTTGGGATTACGGTGATAAACAGTTCACCATTACACCAGTTAGTCATAAGCAGCAATGAAAAAGGGCTCACGCTACTTCTAACACTTCCCTGATGTCATTTAATTGGAAAGAACCGGGTTGCCAAAACACATGTTGAGATAGTCCATGCATAATCTCTGGCAGGTGGGGGGCAGGTTTCTACTTTCCTGCCATTGCTTTTGCCACAAGTAAAGTTACAAGTGACTCCTTTTTTCTTGCCTATCAGTGATGTTTTGTATAATTAAGGCTAATTAGTTGGTACGAATAAATCTGATTCTGGTGGGAGTAAATTGTATTTACCTTATTTATTCTCTCCATGGCTGACCTTTTCTGTGAAAGGCTTTATAAATCCTCACTTCTGAGACATGGGGAAAAGTGTGCTTGCCTCCATGCTGAGTTGTTTGCCGTGCAGTCCAACACTACTTGTAGAGTCCAACACAACATGTATAGCCTTAGCGACTCCAAATCACAATCACTACAGTGTAAAAAGCTCCTGTTAACTTCAGGCCTTAAAAAAGAAGAAAGTCAAGCGAGAGACCCAGTTCTTGTTTAAAGGCTGCCCATCACGTTGCTGCTTGGTATAGAAGAAGGACTCTTAGATGTTAGCCTAGGAAGCAAAGCTGGTATGCTGAAGACATTCTGGTTGTTTGTATGTCTGCTTTCCATTTCCAACTACTAAACAACATGAAAAGATAGCTGTCAACAGTGCAAATATTTTCCTTGTTTAGTGTTCCGTGTGGTCTGGGGCTGTTGGCGTCACTGGGATGTTATCCCTTCACTGGGGAAACTGAGATGGAGGAAGCTGGAATGAGGGAAGAGCAGAGAAGAAGCATCTCCATGAGACGCTGTCTTTTTATTAAGACATTTTTGACACCTGATGGCTGTGAATAAAATGTAGAGATGTGGGCTACTTGTCACCAGTGTGTGGCTACCTGAGTCTGCAGGCAGTCTGAGACAGTAGCATTTGCCACTCAGTGAGATGA
Organism: Vanellus vanellus; assembly: GCF_965231255.1. NCBI lineage: Eukaryota > Metazoa > Chordata > Aves > Charadriiformes > Charadriidae > Vanellus > Vanellus vanellus. The sequence goes on from NC_138905.1 coordinate 193,378,788, forward strand.
ATCTGTTGGCTGTGGTTATTCTGGTGAATGGCCCAGATCCACTCTGACTCTGAGGGTAATCGATACCACGTGGCTTACGTATGGCTATCTATATGGCTAAACTTCTTTGCTGCCAGAAACTGGGTGGTCTCATCCATGTTCCCTATTAGGAAGGATCCCTAGCCTGTGCCTGAATGATGCCCAGGCACTGCCTGGGAGAGTGCTAGTTGGCTAGCAGACAAACTGTGCTAGGAAGCATTTAACTCTTTTGATGATTTAATGCTCTTATTTGAGTTATGCCCTGGACTGGGCTAGCTTCCCAACACAGGTATAGCTTCTGAGACCCAACATGACCTCTTTCCTAATGTCGCCTTGAAGAATACTGCAAGGGATTTGAAGGAGAGGGTGTTGGGTCTGCTGCACGAGTGAATCAGACCTCATCTTACTGGGCCAAGGTTTGGAGGGCATGCCTTTCTGGAAAGAAGGTGCTCTGTGATGCCTGACATATTCCTGCCTGGTCACCAAGGGGTGAAGTCTTTGCTGTATCCATTAATGATGGGGGGCGAGGGGGGGGGTGAAGAAGGAGAGGGAAGGGCAGTATAGCTAAGGCTGTAAGCTAACTTCTTGGCTTCTCTGCACATACATATTTTTAGAGACTTTGGTCACAGAATATCCCCAAAGTGTCTTGAAGTAGAGACTCTGGAGTGAGACAGAAATTTCTGGAGCTTCATTGCTTAGTGTTTGGCATTTTTTCTGTACTAGACACCTCCATTTCCTAGTGCTTGCTGAACATGGTAAACAACCCGCGGGTGGAAGTGACAGCCGTACCCAGGAAAGATTGAGAAATTCTGGTTGGGCAAACAAGCTCCCAGTCCTCTCACCCACTTGGTTCACACTGTCTTCGAGGTGGCCTTTTCCCCTCCACACATCTACTCCCACATGGGCTCTCCATGCACTCGAGGACAAGACCCATGCTGAATTTTCCTCTCTCATGATTTGAACTGAGGTGATGTGGCGTGCAACTCTACATTTGCTTAGCCATTGGAGATGGAAATGTGACATACCCAACAGCCTGGTGGGTGCAGATGCATCCCAGGAGGCAGAGGCAGCGTTAGGGCTAGTGGGTGAAATCTTGACCGGTCTCATTGCTCAACTGCCTGTGCATCCGAGGACGTGCTCCTGGGAGGAGGTCACCTGGCAGCCCCCTGCACTGTGGCCATGGCTGCAGTTGGCCTTGCAGCTCTGCTGGCATCAGGGTGGGCCTGAGGACCTCTGGGCTGTGCCCTGGGGCTGACCGTGCTTGTGAAAGTCCTGAGCAGGCAGATCGATGCTCCTCCAACCTGTTTCATTTACCATACTCAAGATTACTCTGTAGGAAGAGAAGGAAGCCTCTTGCCTATTCAGGAGTTTCACAAGCGTGGTGCACTCATGTTTCTGGTGGTGGGAAAGCCCCAGAACGTGGGTTGGGCTGAAGGGACTCCACAGGTGATTTTACAGAAGTCCCGTCTAAGTCTCAAGTAAACCTCAATTGCATGAAAATCTCGTTTCATTTGAAGGCTTGTACATGGAGCATTCCGACATGCAGTGACTACGAGGAATGACTCAGGTGTTTGTCCCTGAAAGCACTACCCCACCTGTTACCTGGAAAACAGCCTGAACCAGGAGGAGATTCTGGGTACCGTTTCCTGAGAAACATGTCAAAACCAGGCAGGAAGCGGAGGTGGTCAGGTCTGGGTGCAGTCGCAGTGACAGTGGCAGCACTACATAGACCTTTTGCCTCCCTTGTGTGCAGTGAGTCTGCCTCTGACACATGGCATACACTGATGACGCTACGCCAGTGCGAGCCGACAGGACAGCTGGGGGAGAAGCAGGAACTGGAGAACTAAAGATTGCATTTGAACACCTAGAAACTGCATTGCACTGGGCTGCGTAGCAATATGACAAGTGATGCACAGTAGTGATCTGCTACTTTCCTGTCCAAAGGAAACTGGCATAGGCAGAACCATGCACAGCAGCTATTTCTGCTGTTGCGATTGTAGCTGGCCATCCCTAGCACAGCCTGGATTTGAGGCCTGAGATGTTCCTACAGACTAATGTAGTGGATGCAAATAAGTATTTGAGGCTGATATTCATAAAGAGTATATTTGACCCAGGGATGTTGTTCTTCCTCCTGTCCCTCTTTGAACACCCTGGGGAGAAGGGCGACTGAGCAGCAGATGTGCAGAGCTATTAAATTCCTGCCAAAGCTGCCTCTCACCCTCCACTGACTACAAAGGAAACCTGTGGAGACTGGCCTTCTCAGGCTAATGTTAGCTTTTGTGATTATTGCCCTAGGCTTCTTCTTATAGTCATTGAAGAAAGGCAGCAACCCACCTATGAGTTACTCCTGCTTGACCTTTGGAGACTTCATGTCTTTTGGTTGAGTATGGAGGGGAATACTTAGTGAAGGCACCTAAGCAGGATCCTCCAAGTTGCTGGTGTCAATCCTCCCTCAGATCTGTTGTGGTTCCTTTGGATCTGTTTGGTTCTGCAGATCATCCTTGAGCCCAATTAAAGTGACTAACAGGGCTTTTTGCATAAGTGCACCTTCTGATGGTTTCAGGCCACTAGAGCAACGCAGGTAGCACCATGTAGGAAGAGCGATCAGAGAAAGAAAACTTTACCTGGACATGTTCTTGTTGTAGCTTTCAGTGTAGAAAAAAATTTTGGGTCATACCTTCTGGAAGAAAAATCAGAGATGTTCAAGTTTCTCTAATCCGTCATCCTGACAAGCACAGCTCAGTCGTTTCATCAATCAGGTCACTTTTCAGCCACTGAGGGATAATTTCAGGCTCCAAAGTGTGGAACAGATTGTGCTGGCTGTGTGCGTAGGGCAAAGTTACTCTCGCCCTTGGGGGTAGTCCTGGAAGACCTCTGAAAGATTCCCAGGAGGAAACAAGACACCAAGTGTCTCTGTCTTGATCCAGCTCACATGCTGGGGCTGAAGGACATGGTGGTTGATGTTACATCAGTGTGCTTTTCGCCCAGTTTGGGGAGGTTGGTGCTGTTGCAAGCTGTGGGGACAGCAGTATTCCCGTGCTCTGGAGGTCAGCAGGGTCTGGTGAAGGAAGATTTCCTGGGATGACCCTTCACGCCTTGCGTGTATTAAGTCTGAGTTCACAACATAGTCTGCTCCATAAATCTTGTGTTTATTTTCTGGTACAGCTCATCCTCAGCAGCCCACGTGCTTGACAACGTACTGCTGCAGAGGGCAGCTCACAGACAACAGGGGAAATATCTCTTAGGCATGTCTTTCCTATCTCATTCCCATCCCAAAACTTGTCCTGAGTTTTGATCCCTGTGGTCTGGATTCCTTAAGAGTCTCTAGAAAAACTCCCCCTCTGGTGCCTCCTGAGACTTCTCTCCCAGGACTCCAGGGGTTAATATCCTTGGAGCATCACATTGGGAAGCAGCGCAAGTCTGTTCATGCAGTTGACAGTGTCCTTTTATTATTGCTTCTATCTCTCCTATCAGATGTCTCACTCTTAACAGGGTTGTTATTAAGATAATTAGTTAATGTGGGTTATTTTATTATTGTAGTCTTATTTGGTTTGATTGCATGCTCAGCTGACATATGTCATAAAAGCAACAAAAGCATTAAGAAGTTGCATAATTGGCAAAACTGAACTGTCAGTGTTGTGGAGTTCAGAGAATTGTAGAGGGAAGAAATGTACAGACTCCATAGAGACGCGGGTCCTTCCATGAACCTTGGATTTCTCCTCCTAGCATTTATTAGTCAGGAAAATGATTGGCATTTCCTTTTCTGTGTTTTAATTTTCTCCTCTTGTGCTTTATTTTCTGATCTTTGCTTTAGCCTGCAGAGGAAGGCAGCTCAGTCTTGTTTATCTTTGCCAGAGATTCCTTCGTTTTGGGAACCGCATCGGAAATAACTTTGGATGAAGGCAGACAAGAGGCTTTAAAAAGCATCTATCAAGTAATCAAGTGGGTCCGTGTGTCATATTTCCTGACCTTCTATTGCCTTGGTATCTGTCATTGGCACACGTCCCAGTGCTGTCAGAGTAGTACAGTCTTATTTTTATTTACATCTAGCGTTCCTCTGTTCAGATACTTTATCCAGCTTCGTCAGTGCAAAATCCTGGCAATTTTCATCTTCTTAACCTTGTCAGTTTTCTTTGTGCACCCTCCTGACACATAAGCTGGGGAAAAAAAACGTTACTCTCTTCATCCCTGGCCTGAGAAGCTGCATTTCAGCCCATCCCAGCAAGGCTCTGGTCTGAGACCTGACCAGTGCAACCACGTCTTTGTTTGTGTTGGTCTTCTCCAGGCTCGGGTGGAAGCTGCGAGTGGAACACTCCTCAGGCTGCTAAACTCTGACCAATTTGCAGCCATGTCGACCTGCAAATATTTCCTCCAGAGTTTGAGATTTTTGGCATCCCAGGTTTCCTGGATGTGCTTACATCATCTCTGTGCGGAGGAGGACTTGGCCGTGTGGCTTAGAATGTGCTCTGTGTAATTGAACAAGTTCCCTCAAAAATACCCCAGCAATTTTACCAGTTCTTGTCCAGGGTTATGAGGCATGTGATGTAGCCCTGTGGGCAGGAGAGGAAAAAGCCCTCCCAAGAGGCATTTCCTGAGCTAATTTGATAACTTTGGGGTTTGAAATGGTGGGGGAAGAGAAATCTGAAACAAGAAATAAGCTGGGAAATCAGAGACGCGCACAGACATTTAAAAAATGATACATCTTGATTTTTCAGAGCGCTGCCAGAGGAAAACAATCCCTAATGCAGTAAACAAACTCCAGTGGGTTACGAGCAGCCTGTATCCAGAGTAACTCTGTTCCAACCACGGGCACTGATGGAGTGAGGATTTAGCCTTTGAAATCTCCTTTTGCAGTTGCTGCTCTGAAAGAGGAGTTTTAAAGACAAGCCTTGCTGCACGCAAAGAAAGCCTGAAAGTCCCTTCGCACGCGCTGCCCTTTCAAGGTGTGCTGCTAAGGCACAAAGCACCGAAGAGGAAGGCTCCCGAGAGCTTTCCAAGGCTCTGAACTTTGGGCATTACGTTTTTAGGTCATTGCTTAAAAGCCAAGAGCAGCAAGAAGGGCAGACAAAGGCGTATTAGCTGGAGCTCCTCTCAGTCTCCTGGGAGGGACAATGGGTGCAGTTCACAGGCAGAGGCGCCCAGCTGCGGTTTGCTGGTTGGGAGGCTGCACATAGAGTAGAGATCAGAATTCAGAACAATTAAGCAAGTCGCCTGATTGTTACCGACAGATTAAAAAAAACCCTCTGCCAGCTTTACACATTCGCGGCCTCTTGTCTTTGTGAGTCAGGAGGCAGTTCCCGTCGTGAGACACACACACTCTGTAGTACAGGATGATTTTTGGCAAAGTCCGGATGATCGCGAGCCAGACGGGGCGGGGACAGCATTCCAGTTTTATAACACAATTCCATAATAGGAGACAGCATTCTTTTCATATTAATGTTCATACAATAGGAATTTTAAACTCCAACTTTTGGGTTATGTGGGAAAAAAAGTATCTTTTAAATGCCATAACAATGTTATTCTATAATTCAATGGGCAGGGCTGCTGGTGGACCAACTACTTGGAGTGCAGTGGGTGTTTTGCAGGATGCTTTCCTCTCAAGGAACAGCAAATTGGGCAAGCATTGATGTAGTTATATGCTTGCTGATGCCACCATGACCTCCTCCTTGCATGGGTTACAGGTGTTCAATCCACCTGCTCTGGCCCAGGGGAAATTCATGTCACTACTCTCTGCACACTCCTTGTGAGCACCATGAAGTACCTATCATTGCTTCTCCAGAGTTATCAGGCTACAAGATGTGTAGTCATTTCCACGTCTTCTGGTAGTGAGGGTTTTGCAGAATGCAATGTGTGGCTACTTCAGGACCACTCTTGCTGCACATGCCACCAGGGGCACCTTCTACCTCACCCATTCTGGTGGCCCAGAGAGGAATTTGAGGCTTTTATGATGTTAATCATGCCCTGACTTACATCTTGCAGTGCCTTGGTGGTAAGGTAGAAGGTTTGAAGGTAACGTCTTCTGTTGGGGTTTTGATCAGCCTTTGAATTTCACACCAAAAATAATCCTGTGCTTTCAAGAGCTCTTGCCACTCAACTCAAGCTTGTAGTTTGGCGCCTCACTGTAGCTCAGATCGATACCTTGCTGCTGGCATCAGTGTTAAATGATGAGAAGGGTGAAGACACTCTCCACATTTTTCTATCTTGGACTGTGTAGTAAGAGAAAACACGTTAAGGCTTCCAGAAATACTTTGGACCCTCTACTGATCTCACAGTGAAAAGGGAAAGTTTATTAAAACTTGGTTTTGGCCAGCAGGCTGACACCCCTTAAACCAGCATTTGCCAGACTGCCCAATTTCCAGCAATACAGAGAAATGGATTATACGAAATATGTTTCTCACTTGTGGCATCTATGAATGTGACTTCACGGAGGGCTTAACTGAACCAGGCTGTCCAGAGCAGCTACAGGGACCACCACTAAAAGTTCATGTTGTTCTAACCTAAGCTATTAAATTCAACTTTGTTTTAGATGAGCAAAGATGTGTTCTGAAAAGGACAGAAGTATCAGTACTATTTAGGAACACATTAGCACACCTGAAAGAACAGAAGAGGGCTTGGCCCTCTCTCCTGAGAGGTTGTTCCGCACCCTGCCTGAGCAGCCATGGGGCTGTGTATATCAGTAAGGGTATGGGTGTGTTGGGGATGAAGTGACTCCAGGTTGCAGGTGAGGTCCGACCCTTGCAAGAGTGGTGCAATGGCACTTGGGAATAGGAGAGGGAAAGCCTCATTAGGCACAGGTGGGCAAATTTGGTAAACGCCAGGAGTGCTCTGACATGTATTTCCACACACAATGCTGATTTGAAGGGGAATGTTCAGTAGTGATCATTTTATAATGCTGTTATGATATGTGGATAGAGCCAAGTGATAGAGAAAACAGAAGTCCTCAGGCCACATGTTCATGCAGGAGACCGCATCAGTAGAGTCTGGCAGGTGCAGTTTTTGGTTTTGAGGTTAGATGCTACAGTGTACACCACTATGGTGTAATTGCAAGTGTTGCTTTGGGTAGCTGTGATTTTGAAGTAGGGTAATAGAGAGGCTGATCTGCATGCACGTTCTCCACTTAACCTCAGTGAGTTCGCAGGGAATTTCTACTCAAAGAAGAGTTTTCAGAGCAAGGGCTGGGTTCTCTAGAATAGAATAGAAAATATTCTCTATTTCTTCCTGACAGCTTGGCTGGTGTCCTTCAGAGCAAGTTGTGGCAGTGCTGAGCCTCACTGAAGCCACTGCGATCTCTGAGATGAGGGTGGTAGCCCTGTCCTGGGCTGAGCTGGGGATGGCCAGCTGGGGAAAGACATGGCTCAGGGGACTGATGTGAGCAGAACCCAACCTTTAAAAAAAAGACTTCCTGCCTTGGTAGAAGTGTTGAAACATATTGGTGTGTTTCCCTGCCTTCAAACAAGAGCCCCGTGTGCCTGACGTCACTTCCCCGGGCTGCTGGGCCGATAACAGGATGAACCTGCACTGCCTCTGAACCAGACGTTCCACTGTGTCACTGGTTATTGTGCTCTACGGTGGGGCAGGAGACTTCCCTACCAACATTGTTTTTGTAGTTTATGTTTCACGCACACTTTCCCTTCCAGCTCCTCCCCAGCAGTTTGAAAGGAAACGGCATAGGAACTTGTGCGATGTGCTTACAGGCACACACCAGCAATGTGACTCATCAATAGACCAGGCTTTGGGAGCTGGTGCCTGTTACAGCTTGAAGCCAGCCTGCTTCTTCACACAGCTCCGAAAGGCAGCTGGCTATGTCAAAAGGGCAGAGAATAAAGAGTGTAGTGTAAAATGGAGACACAATTAAGCAAAGATAAAAAAAAAAAAAAACACCCTATAAAATTTTTCATCTCTCTACTGAAAGTTCCCTCGGGTGCCGTTTGCTGAAATAAATAGTTTTGCAGCTTGTTGCTGTAAATAATGGCACATAGATTTTGCAATAGTGCTAGTTTATTTTTAACATCTGAATGAGCAGTCATATAGCATCTACCTTGGCATGCACCAAGTTCATGACAGGATATGTCTTTATCAGTTGGTAGCACTGAGGAAATGGCATTTAAATGATATCTCTATGAATCTGTTCTCTCTCATAACTTCAAATGTTTCATCCTCATCACAAATCTTGTACTAAACACTAGGCAGTGTGGAGGGAGTGGATAATTTGTTGCAATTCATTAATACAGGCTCAGGAGCCTTGATATAGTTCTTTACTTTTCAGAGCATTTTAGAGGGAACCTGGTTTAACACTGTCTGCACTTTGGAACTGGGAGAACTGGAGCATTTTCTCTGGAAATGCCAGTAAATTTTAGATGCCTCCATTTGGTTTCAGGCATATAACCTGAGAGAAGATGTTAGCTAAGCTTGGTCGTTGACACCATTGATTCTGCTTATCGAACAGGCACTACTGCAAATCCACGCCGTTTCCACTCAACAATGGAACTGGGAAGAAATGGAGAAAAATGTATGCTAAATGTTTGAAAACAAATGTGATCCTCTAATTTGACATTGCTTTAAACATTAAGATTAGTCTGAAATGACCACAAAAGACATAAATTTTGACATATCTATTTTCACAGTAGTCAGGTTTTGTATTATCTGATTTCTTTACATTTCTAAAGAAATAAAATTTCTGTATGTACTAAGAAGGCAAATTCATAAAAGCAAGTGCCCTTATTATGTTACTAGTTACCACCTGTGCTGTCCTAGTTACCACAGATGTATTCACATGTCATAAGATGGCAAGGTCAAGTATTAAATACATCTTATAGTGATGCTCAAGGTTATCACTGTTTGGTTATCACTCAAGGTCATCATCTGTTTGTCATTCATCATATAGCAATACCAAGCAAAATAAGCTCTCTAAGCAATAAATAAGAATAACGTTAATACTAATAATTCACCACACTGCAGAACTAATTGCACATTTTTCCACCTTTTCAAGTATCCATTAAAGAAAAAAGAAGATAACCCGCTTTCTGTTCACTTGAAAGGAGAAGTGTCAAGCTGCTCTATTTTTGGACATTCTAGACAGTTTGCCAGCCCAGTGCCTTAATGTGGCTGGTGGTCCTGTGCCTTTGGTACCGAGACTTACTAGCGAAAACCCTTCACAGTATCGAGAAATATTCTGCTGTGAGCTGCGCTGAGGCTTGGTGCTACCACATAATAAAAAGAATAAGTCAACTGGTAGGAGAAAATATTGCTCATGAATAGTTAGTTACCTGATATGACAAATGACAAGGTTTGAGACAGATTAGTCAACCAGTTCCAGTCATCACCTTGGTTTCTCCTTCTGACAATTTTCAGAGTGTTTGTGTGGTTATCTAAAATTATATTTTGTCCATGAGCAATATTTGGTTGAGGCATGTATCCTTGAGATTTTTTTTCTCTCCTTTTCTTCCCCAGAGTGTAGTTAAGTTCCAGTCAGCAAAGGACATACCCTTTGAATAAGCCTGTCTATCTTTTGTGTTCTTCACAGCTTTTACTTCAGTTTTATCTTCCTTGAAGGATACCTTTTTTCTATATCTTCTTGTCACTGGAACTGGAGAAAATTTACATTGACAAGAGCTATAAAATTCCACTGGTAAGCAACTTAAATCTAGATGCTTTCCCTGGAGAGAGTGAAATGACGTGATTATACTGTATATTTGTGTACCCTTGTAATTTATCTCTTTTTATAGTCTTCTGAAATTCCCTCTTGTTCCCTTGAGATAACTTAATGTTATCCACAAAGGAGCATGTCCCAGGCACATCTGCATGCAAAGTGTGAGAGTGATACACAGCTGAACGCCTCGTTCAGTGAGTTTGGACCCAAGGAGTCACTGTAACCCTCACACTCTTGGTATTTGTTCCAGATTGATCCGGGTCAGTCCTACGTTGGTTAGTTGTCTTCACAATGGACAAGAAGGGGAGACATTCCTGAGCTGTGGATTTTCTAAGGCTGTTCACCATGGTCTGACAAAAGAAATGAAGATCTGTTTTACAAGAATGAAGTTCTCAAAACATTTGAAAGGACAGGTGCAGAAAGTTTTCCTTGGGCAGGTATTTTCCTTTTAATTATTGTGTAATTCATTTAGACAATTTATTAAGGATGTGTTGGAAGGCCAGTCAGAAGTGGAATTATTTTCCTAGTTTAAAAACAGCTTGTTTAACATTTATTCATGCTGGGCTAGGTCTCCAGATGGTATAAATTGGCATACCTCCATTTAATTTCAGTGGATCTACGCCAACTTCCAGCAGCTGAGAATCTTTTTGTCCCACAACTCTGGTTCAGTGCTAGTCTAAAGACAGCCCCTGGGGTGATGACCAAAAAATCTTAACTTTACCAAAATGAACCATTCCTTTTCAAAGATCATCACAGAGCTGAGTAAGCACATGGATTATCTACTCTGAACAGATATAATGTCTTTTTTCCCCATCTACTTTTCATTACTGGTGGTGGTGTATCTAAATGTGTGTCTCTCTTCAGCAAGATCCAAATGAGAAGAGGTCAACGTGATTAGTTTTATTATAATAGAAGAGCTTTGTATGGTGATCCTGACAGTACAGAGCTTGTAAACTGTGCTCCCATGGGCAGATAAATGGGAAGGTACCAATGGAGTTGATTGCCATTTACTCCATACATGGATCTGGCCCACACAATGCATCCGCTTTAGGAACTCATCCAACCACCACAGCAATATTTGATCATATCAGCTATTAATGTATTTATCTTTAGATACTGGTTGTGTGTCAGAGATCTATTATGAAGACAATGCAATTCAGATCACAAATGTCAGACTCTTCAATGATAAAAGCAGGACCCAGCATAACACTTTTGATCGCTGAAATGAAACTTTGGAAGAGCAGAAGAGACAAAAGACTCATCCACTACAGAGTAATCAAGAAAATCACACCTAGACTTTTGAAATGTGTTTCCGCATTAAAACTTACTGCTGCTGAATGTGTGGTGGGTGACCCTGGATGGCAGCTAAGCACTCATCCAGCTGCTCCCTCACTTTGCCCTGAAGTGGGATGGGGGAACAAAATAGGAAGAAGAGAAGCAAGAAAACTTGAGGGTCTAAATAAAGACACTGATTCAGCTATTGAGAAACAAAGATGACAAACATTCAAACACTTAGGGAAAGCACCTTTCCTCTCCCCTTCCTAGTCTCCTGCCCTTGTTATCACCACAGGTTACACTCAGTCCCTTTGGCGAAGAAATGGGTGGCACAGGACGTTACGGTCAGGGTGTAGTGGTTTCTTTCTGCCACTCCTTGTTTCTTACACCATTCTTCTACTCCTCCTTCCTTCTTACTCTTTTCCTCTGCTCTGGCATGGATCCTCCTTGGGCCACAGTCTGCTCAGGGCGTACCTGCTCTGGCGTGGGTTCTCCAGGGACTGTAGTCCCTTTGGAGGACTGTTGTGGAGTCGGCTAGAGCTGGCTGTGACTGGCGTAGGGCAGCCGCTGACCTTCTCCCATCGAGGTAACCAGTGCAGCACCGTCTCCCTCCTCCTCCCTCTGCTACCAAAATATTGCTAAAGGCACCCAATACAGTCTATAAGCTTTCTTCTTAGCTGAGAAGAACGCCTGAGACATAGGTCATTGTGTGGTAAGAATACCACTACACATTTTATTTATGCACTTTATTAAAGGTCTTTTGTTGGTTATCTTAAGAGACAGGATATTTGGCCACTTATATCCTTGGTCTGACTCAGTATGTTGTGTTATTTTACTTAATGTCATGTTGCCCTACTTTATTTCAGTCTTCCACTAAAGATTAGGGGGAGTCAGTCCAGAGGTTTTGTAGCACTGAGCAGAGGAACACACAGCTGTCTTTGGAAGTGGAGCGGCTGTAACTTATCTGGGACCACAGAGGTGGTGGTGTTCAAACTGAACAGCTCCATGTTAAGGCTGTATCAACACATAATTTTCATTCTTTAATATGAATGCTGGAATGAAAAAAAAATCTGAAAAAACTTTTGCCATCTTCATCCCCATGATCAAAAATCGCCACCATTTCAATAACATTAATCTGCTCAGATATTAAGCCTTTGAATGAGTAGTTTTGATTTAATGAATTTCTCTCATCTCGGCTTATTTTCTACTCCTCTTCTAGCTTTAATAGCTAGCTGCTTAATATGAGAGCTGTTCCATTTCATTACCTTTCTCCTGTTTTTTTCTTGAGGTGGAACTAATGCAATGCAAATTGTGATGCCTGTCTCTGATTTTTCTATTAGGCAACTTAGAATTCCATACAGCCTGTGTTATTGAGTGCAGAGCTAGAAATATATTTGAATTTATGATGAAATCCTGGAGTTTACAGTATCTCAAGTTTGGAGATTTTTTTCAAACAAGTAATGATATTCAATGATATTCAAGTTTTTGATGGAGGCCTCTTCTGCAAAGTATGTTACACATACACAGCAGTTCTGTTCTTTCCACCTGATGCAATTCCATAGCAGCTCCCATATAAAATTTCTGACATACAGCTAATCATAGTATGGGCTCAGTGGGGCACTAAAGCTGCAACAGGGCAATGTGAAAAGGTTCGGAGACACTGTTGAACTGCTGGTTTGGGCTGGCAAAACCAAACGTAGGAAACGGTTGAACGAGTTGTATCATTCCAGAAGGACTGGGAAGGTGTCTATTAACATGTATTGATGCCTGGAGAGCTAGAGCTACCTTAGCAATCATGGCAATTTCCTCTTTGAGTAAAGAGGAAATAATTTTTGGATTAAGCTCTGCAACACATGCGTATGCTCCGTTGAGTATGTAGTCTGTGCAGGAGATGCTGCAAATTGCTGCTTTTGAAAGCCGTGGATGTGGTGTGCATCTCAAGTAACACTTCTGCCTTCATTTGTTCCTCACTTTTGCTTTTATTTCACAGCATAAAACTTGAAAGAATTTGCTGGGCTGTTGTGTTCAATGCCCTGTCAGTCGTATCAAAGAGAACCCCTTTCACCTGTGTCTTAAAACCAGTGAGTTTCTTTACCCCAGTATTTTGAAAGAAGGCATGTTCTGCAGCCTTATTTTTCTGATGGTTAGAGGCTTTATTCCCAAGTGACATTTTCAGTGTGTGCACAGCCAGCCTCTCTCCATTTATAAATCTGTTGTGCTTTTCCTGCAGTAAATACAAGATGTTTTCCCTTGAGAAGTTTGCTTCACTTTTTTTTGTAGAAAGCAGTACTACCCCTTGTCTGCTTTTGCTTTAACGCTAAGTGAACCAAACTCTTCTCTTTGCCCAGTCTACAATAGTGAAGGTCTTCCTGATAACAGCAGAAGTGATCGGTGTAGTTCTATAGTCACATCTGGATTACCTACAGCACCTCTGTCTCCTCCCAAACGAAGAGCTGTCTGATGTTTTTTGCAGTATGTTTCAATTTCCTTTGCTGGCCTAGATCAGCTCAAAACTTGGCAATTCCTGTCCTTTCCCTCCACTCTCTGTCTGCTGAGAAACAGCTTGCTTTGCTGATTGATCCTTTTCCTTCCATCCCCCGTAGCCTTCTCCTTATATGTTGCAGAGGAATATATTCAACAATTTAGGTGTCTCCTAAAATCTTATTTCCTTCCTTGGAATATGGTTATTTTTGCCTGGATTAAACCTTGAGCCTCCTTTACTAGAATGTTCCCCTCATCCTTACATAAAGATGCCCGTGAGAGAACGACCAACTTGCTGAAATAGATAGCAGTTACCATTTTATTGGTCAGAAAAGGGGAACTCTGAGGAGGTTTGGAAATGCAGAAGAAACAAAACATGTGTAGAATACAGGAATTTGCAACACAACAAAAAGCGTTATTCCAGTTACTACTTCCAGGAAGTAAATTTTTGGCTTAGCGGCAAGGCCAGTAGGAAATCCTATAGAAGTGTTAGACCATGAACGTATTTGGTAACTATGCCTGAAAGGAAACCCTCAAGGCAAACTTGGCTTGTGAATACCCTATGAAATTGGAGAGAACCTCAAATAACCCTCATGATTCAGGAAATATCAGAGGATACAGATGTTGCATAAATGAATTGGTGAAGCGCCTGGAAGGAGGACGAGCCTGATTCTTGAATGGGACAACCCGCTTCATTAGAAGAGAAATAATTATGAGGAAAACTCTTCAGAAAACATATCCGTTCTCACACTAAGGTCAGGAAAGATTTTTATTTTATTTTATTTTATTTTATTTTATTTTATTTTATTTTATTTTATTTTATGTATATATATATCTATATAGATAGATTTAAAGGATCCCACTTTCCTATGTCAGTGACATAATAAAGTTCCAGAGAACCTGTCAGCAATTCTATAAGAAGAACTGAGATGGTCAAATTCATGATCTTAAAACAGTATCAAAGTGTGATTCTTTTCACAGAACACATGGAGGGCCTTTTGTTAGGGTAAATGAATGGATAGTTTGGGAGAGCTGAATTTGTTTCATCCTGGAGTTGTGGTAGAGCTCATTGCATGGTTTTTGTCATAAGAATGAAAAGAATGTGCAACATATAAAATTCAAAGGTATGTAAGCTGGCAAGGAGGGAGAGAAAAGGTATCAGTGGACTATTTTCTATTTGGTTTGTCTATTTCTCCAGTCTTATTTCAATGCTTAAGAGACAATCCAGATGCAAACTTTGGCTCAGAACGTCCATACACTAACTGATGTGGAAAGGATTTCTATTCTGAAGCTGTTTGTTTACTCTTTCTCTTAGTGTCCACCGCTGGCTATTCTCAGAAGATATTTGCCAAATCGACTCTTTGCCTGGCCAAGTACAGCTGTTCTGATACTGCATTCTCAAAACTATGTGAGGATACGTGTCTGCAGAGTTGGTCTATGTGATAAGCTATAACTTCCTAGGAAGACCATCTTCAGTATCTGAAGAAAGTGCTCCAGCTGAGCCATGAAGTGGGGTGTTTATGGGTCCCAAAGATCAGGATTATGTTTTGGGAGTAGAGCTTGCAAGGTGGGAATGTGGAAGCCTTTCTACAGAATCCAAGCTCAAGACTCACACAGCTTTTAAGGAGCAGCACGGTAAAATACTCGCAAAGCAGACTAAGGAGAGCTGGGTAAACGCATGTGACATCTTCCAAGCTATAAAGGAACACACAGTGATTTGCGATCCAGATTTTTCAAAGTTACAGGCCATGCTGGTGGTTTGTCCTGAAAGAGTTTTAAAGCAATACAATATACTGTGGCAACGGGT
Organism: Vanellus vanellus; assembly: GCF_965231255.1. Lineage (NCBI taxonomy): Eukaryota > Metazoa > Chordata > Aves > Charadriiformes > Charadriidae > Vanellus > Vanellus vanellus. The sequence continues at coordinate 193,394,018 of NC_138905.1, forward strand.
GTAGGAAGCTACGCTTGAGAGAGTACTTTTGTGAAGGAGTGATTAGTTTGACAGGTTCTGACTCATGCTGAAACCATTGGGAATATTTGGAGAAGTAACAAGTTGCTAACGTGAGCAAAGACTTTGAAATTTGCACCTACTGCCCCAAAACTTGGTACATATCTGGGATCATTTTTATGAGTCATTGGTATTTTTAGCACTCATGAATAATTTGACCTCCCCAAACTCATGGTGATAAATTCTTGCCACTTGATTGTTGTATCAATAATTTGTAATTCAGATATCACATACTTATATATATATATTTGATGTAATTTAACATGTGTTTAGGACATCTGTTTAAAATAAATTATTAACAAGGCATCCTGAGCTACAAAAAGTAAACTAACATTTTGTTAACTTTCCACATATTCCACGATTTTAATGATCTTTGAAAAGGATCCAGGATTTCTGATCCATACTACCTGAAAAACATGCTAGCAGAGTACAGTGGTATCCCTCAGGGCTCTGTATTAGGACCAATACTGTTCAGTATCTTCATCAATGACACGGACAGTGGGACCGAGTGCAGACAACACCGAGCTGAGTGTTGCAGTTGATATGCCTGAGGGACAGGATGCTATCCAGAGGGACCTGGACAAGCTTGAGAAGTGGGACCCTGTGAACCTCATGAGGTTCAACAAGGTCAAGTGCAAGGTCCTGCACCTGAGTAGGGGCAACCCCCAGTATTAATACAGGCTGAGGGATGAAGGGATTGAGGGCAGCCCTGACGAGAAGGACTTGGGGATGCAGGTGGATGAGCTGACAATGCACTTGTAGCCCAGAAGGCCAACAGTATCCTGGGCTGCATCAAAAGATGTGTGGCCAGCAGGTTGAGGGAGGTGATTCTGCGATTCTGCCCCTCTACTCTGCTCTGGTGAGATCCCACCTGGAGTACTGTGTCCAGCTCTGGAACCCTCAGCACAGGAAATACATGGACCTGTTGGGTTGGGTCCAGAGGAGGGCCACAAAGATGATCAGAGGTGTTTTTTCAGCCCTAATAAATTCAGACAAATAACAACACCAGTGCTCTGAATCTCCAGTCCAAGTATCTCATTGATGTTTTCATTGAGTTTGGAATAAAGCTGGGTTTCAAAATCTGGTGCTGGTATGAAAATGATCCTATCGGATGCTTGGTGCTGAAACAATATAATCAGGTTTGCCAATTTATCCTACAGTGAAAAAATAGAGATTATTTGGAGTTCAAAACAGTAGAGATAAAACTATGGTTCATATGTTGATGTTTCCATGACCTTTGACCCAAATACCCGGTGACACCTTGTAAGAAATGCCAGGGGAAAATTACAGCCCTAATTAAATGCTGCTGTTTTACTTTCACAGAAAATGTCTTTTTTTTTAAAAAAAATTATTTATTTAATTAAAAAAAACCCCAACAAACAAATTGCTAGATGCAGGTTATGATTTTAATCATGTAGGGCACATACATTTGTACCAAGCTATGACCAAGTGACCTATGTAACATATGAAGCATATTATAGGATACTCCACTCATTGGAGATGCTGCGACAGTATTACAGTATGTCACTGTACTGAGAGATTTCAGACCCCAGTGTTTAAAGCTATAGAGACTCTTGGCTGCCATTAAAATACTCCTTGACGTCAGGGGCATTAAGCCACCTCTGAGAATTTGGACCCAAGTGATCTATCCAAGGTCATAAAGGAAAGCAGAGGCAAAGCAAGGGCCTCCTAAGCCACTGTTTTGGGTCCTAAGAAGCACTCACCCTCTTGATCAATAATAAGACCATCTCTACCCTTAGGAGTTCAGCCTCAGCATCATGAAGGATTTGACAAGTCAGTTATTTGATGGGAACAAACAACTCTAAAAAAGACCAGAAATAAGCAAAAAAGCAGAGCATAAGGATAAACATAAATTAATTTGCAAGGCCAGGAGTCTTAGCCGTAAATCACGGGCCATTACTGTTTATCCATTGACTTTATTTTGAACCTGTTAACTTCTATTGATATCACACAGAAGGATATCCAGGAAAGAGACAAGCAATCACTGCTATTGATAGTTATCATCATTTTTTCACCTCTACTTTTCCGGTTGAAAAACAAAGAATGATAGAAGGTAAGTTGTGTCTCATACGTACCATCTGCCTGGTTTTGGTTTGCAGGCACTGATTCTTGTTCTACCTTTCTCTGTTTAAGAATCATAGAATCGCTGAGGTTGGAAGGGACCTTTAAGATCATCAAGTCCAACCATTAACCTACCCTGACAAAACCACTTCTAAACCATGTCCCTAAGTATCACATCTACCCTTTTTTTCAAACACCTCCAGGGATGGCAAATCCACCACCTTCCTGGGCAGCCTATTCCAATATTTAATAACCCTTTCAGTGAAAAAATGTTTCCTAATATCCAATCTAAACCTCCCCTAATATAACTTGAACCCATTTCCTCTCGTCCTATCACTTGTCACCAGGGAGAAGAGGTCAGCCCCCACCTCTCTACAACCTCCTTTCAGGTAGTTGTGATAAGGTTTCCCCTCAGCCTCCTCTTCTCCAGGCTAAACAACCCCAGTTCCTTCAGTCGTTCCTCTTAAGATTTGTCCTCCAGACACTTCACCAGCTTTGTAGCCCTTCTCTGGACATGCTCCAACACCTCAATGTCCTTCTTGTAGTGAGGGGCCCAAAACTGAACACTGTACTCAAGGTGGGGTCTCACCAGTGCCGAGTACAGGGCGATGATCACTTCCCCAGTCCTGCTCACCACACCATTCCTGATACAAGCCAGGACGCCATTGGCCTTCTTGGCCACCTGTGCACACTGCCGGCTCATATTCAGCCAGCTGTCCACCATACCCCCAGGACCTTTTCTGCCGGGCAGCTTTTGAGCCACTCCGCCCCAAGCCTGTAGCGCTGCATGGGGTTGTTGTGACCCAAGTGCAGGACCCGGCACTTGGCCTTGTTGAACCTCATACCATTGGCCTCGGCCCATCGGTCCTGCCTGTCCAGATCCCTCTGTAGACCCCTCCTGCCCCCAAGCAGGTTAACACGCCTGCCTAGCTTAGTGTCATCTGCAAATTTACTGAGGGTGCATTCAATCCCCTGATCCAGATCATTAATAAAGATATTAAAGAGAACTGGCCCCAGCACCGAGCCCTGGGGGACACCACTTGTGACCGAACACCAGCTGGATTTAACTCCATTCACCACCACTCTCTGGGCACGGCCATCCAGCCAGTTTTTTACCCAGTGAAGAGTACACCTGTCCAGGCCATGAACAGCCAGTTTCTCCAGGAGAAGCTGTGGGAAGCTGCTGTGGGAAAAGAGTTCTTCTCTATCTGGTATTGTCTTCTTGTGAATGTGCTTACACACCAATAAAATCAGTCTTCTTTTTGAGAAGTTAAACAGATTGATCTTGTTGAGACTTGTACTGTGAGGCACTTTCTCCAGCCCCTTAATAATTATTGTAGCTCTTTTCTATTCCAGGGATTACTCTCCTGAGGACCACCCTTCACCTCCTACTTTTAATTGTTGTCCCATCCTTCTCCCCCCATTCCTTCTAGGTTTTCTCACTGCATGTCTGGTCACAAAATAACAAAGGTAGTTTCTGCATCAGTGCTTGCACACATTGAGGTCCTTCCCAACCTTACTGCTGTCCATGTTATGGTCCCCAGTTCTGCCAGTCCAGCCTGCAATCATTGTTGCTACATGTATAAATTTGTTCTTGACTGTTTTAAAGTGTCTTAAAAAATAAGCTAGATAGATCACGGAATCACGGAGTTTCAGGGTTGGAACAGACCTCTAGAGATCATCTAGTCCAACTCCCCTGCTAAAGCAGGATTGCCCACAGCACGTTACTCAGGACTGCATCCAGGCGGGTCTTGAAAATCTCCAGAGAAGGGGACTCCACAACCTCCCTGGGCAGCCTGTTTCAGTGCTCGGTCACCTTCACCGTAAAGAAGTTTTTCTGTGTATTTGAACGGAACTTCCTATGTTCCAACTTGTGCCCATTACCCCTCGTCCTGTCACTGGGAACCACTGAAAAGAGCCTGGCTCCATCCTCCTTCAACCCACCCTTTAGATACTTGTACGCCATAATAAGGTCTCCCCTCAGCCTTCTCTTCTCCAGGCTAAAGAGTCCCAGCTCTCTCAGCCTTTCCTCATAAGGGAGGTGCTCAAATCCCTTAATCATCTTAGTTGCCCTTCACTGGACTCGCTCCAGCAGTTCCCTGTCCCTCTTGAACTGGGGAGCCCAACACTGGACACAGTATTCCAGTTGTGGCCTCCCCAGTGCAGAGTAGAGGGGGAGAATGACCTCCCTCGACCTACTGGCCACACTCTTCCCTATGCAGCCCAGGATTCCATTGGCCTTTTTGGCAACAAGGGCACATTGCTGGCTCATGGATAATTTACTGTCTACCACGACACCCAGATCCTTCTCCTCCGAGCTGCTTCCCAGCAGGTCCGCCCCTAACCTATACTGGTGCTTTGCATTCTTCTTCCCCAGGTGCAGAACCTTGCACTTGCTTTTGTTGAACCTCATTAGGTTCTTCTCTGCCCAGCTCTCCAGCCTGTCCAGGTCACGCTGGATGGCAGCACGGCCTTCTGGGGTGTCAGCCACCCCACCCAGCTTGGTATCATCAGCAAACTTGCTGAGGATACACTCTGTCCCCTCATCCAGGTCATTAATGAATATATTGAATAAGAATGGACCAAGTATTGACCCCTGGGGGACACCACTGGTTACAGGCCTCCAACTCGACACTGCCCCGTTAATCACAACCCTCTGAGTTCTGTCACACTGCCAACTCTCAATCCAGCTCGCTGTCGCTTCATCTAGCCCACACTTCCTCAGATCCCTAATGAGGATGTTATGGGAGACAGTGTAAAAAGCCTTGCTAAAGTCAAGGTAGATGACATCTACTTGATTCTCCTGATGGTTATGTCTGCATCATTATCTGCCCTTTCTCCCATCAGTATCATCTACAAATTTTGTCAGCATTAGTTCTGTATTAGATATTAGGTCATTCTCAAAAACGTTGCAGAACAATTTGCCTGTCATCCACCCCTGTAGGAACCTTTATTCAATGATCAGCATCCATCTGCATTCATGACTTTTTGAGATTTACCCTCCACTAATCCTTTGCCCATTTATCATCACTCTATTCATATTACCATAGAATAATTTAGCTTGGAAGAGATCTCTTGAGCTCATCTGATCCAACCCCCACTCAAAACAAGGCCAGCTTTAATGTTAGAGCCAGCTATTGTGTAGTGCTGCTCTTTAATGGACATGTTGTGCTAAGTCAAATACATTGTCGTCTATCCTACGTACAGAATTACCTTCACCAACCAAACAATGCTTCAGTGAGGATCTGAACCCTAAAGTTCCTTCCATACCTATTTTTCTGTGTTTCTAATGACCTGAAAGGTGTTTGACAAAACCTATTTTCCATCATCTAGCAGGCTGACATTTATTGTATTTCCCATTAACTGAATCTCATAGCAACAAGTAAACAGGAAAATATTTGGTGGGAAAATTTGCACTCATTTAGAAACAAAGGATTTTTTGCTCTGCATCACTCTTTGTCTGTTTCTCTCCTTTTTCCCTGATATTTGTGATTTTTCTATTCTTTTCTCAGCATTTCCTTTTGCTGTTAACTCTTAATTTTCTTACCCTTTGTATTTCATCTGCTCTTTCTTTGGAGACACCAGGAGTGAGCTGACATGAGCTGACTTCCGTTCACAACACACAGTCTAAAGCATTAGCTTTACAGCCGTGTTTGTTTTACCTATATCCATATAACACATACTGGTATCTACTTCACTTTGTGTTTTTGAGAAGTGACGCTTAGTTTTGGGGGGACACTCATACACAATCATTTTCATGATCGGAGTTCAAAGAAAGTCACGAAGTGAGAAGTGATGATGAAAAGGTTTGTTCCATACACCTGGATGTATTAATTTTGCTTTCAGACTTGAAGTTTTCTTAAATATCTATAAACTGAACTTGTTTTTAATAGAGCAGGAGACAACTGTCATTGTGACTCACAGTGACAGAGAGTCCAGAAGGCCAGAAATATGTGGGGACCCTACAGGTTTACATCTGTGTAACAACTCAAAACATGGTCCTTCCTCTAAAAACAAGCTGTACTATCTAACTTAGAATAAGGTCCAACAAGCAAGGTACCCCAAAGTGAAAAAGAAGAAGTCAGAGAGGGAAGACAGACCCATAATTCTGTAGGGAAACTGGCCTGAAATCTTTGGCAATACCTGTGCTACTAAACTACACAGGACTAGGGCCCGTCCGCTGGCCAGAGGAAGTGGCACAGCATAGCTCACCTCTCCACAGCTCCCTTCTTTCCAGCTGGGACCAGGCTGGTCTTGTCCGTACTGCCTGGTTGTCACAGCACCAGTCCGCTAGTCCTACATTCTGTCTTATGTATGAACTTCTGTGGCCATCTGGTTCTTCATAAATCTTCTCTCAGGAGAATGCGCTTTATGTAATGTTTATAAAGGACACATTATTAATCATGAGTGTGTTAAGCGCATTAATTTATACAAGTACATATAGAACACATCCTATATAAGGGCCTTTGCCAGTTCTGTTTCTAGTCTAAAGCACACACATACAAGAAAACAGAATTTTGTCATTTGAATGAATGCTTTCCATGCACCGTTTTATAAAAGGCCTCTTCCTTTGCTGCCCTCCCCATCTTCTTTCGTTCCAGATGATCAGTGAGAAAAAAAAAAAGTACATAATTGCCTAACTGTCAAGTTAGGCAATTGTAAACATCATTCACTCAGTAATATTCTTCAATTACATTGAAAGAACTCAAAAAGAAGGATGGAGGTAGATGATTTTGGAGCAGAGATGCCAAGAAGACAAGCCGGAGTTAGTCTTTGATGAAAGTTTTTGGTGACCATTTCAGTTCCAACTTTCTTTCCAATCCTGGTTGCAAATTTTGGGTTTTTTTTGGTTTTTTTTTTTTTTTTTAAGTGCTAGGTCTGGACTGTGCTATTTGCTTGATTCAGAGAATATACAAAAGGATTAGTAGATTCTTATCAGCTGTCTCTTTCACAATTAAGGCAACTTGGTTAACAACCCATAGCTATCCAGCAGTGTTGGTATGGAGTATTCTGGCTCCAGCTTGTGTCTTTAACTTTGCAACAGGGTCCAAGATGTTCTTACAGCCTTTTGAATATCTGTGGTAAGGACAAATGCTTGTCATTGTGGTACACCATGAAAATAGCTGGTAGATTCTGTGCCTGGTAATGATCTGAAAAAAGAATAATTAGGTAGCTAAAGGGAAAAAATGCTTTTTGCTCAGAAGTGGTAGACTTTCTCCTTGTGGTTGTAGAGCAGAATTCCTGTTAGCACAGCAGGGTGCATTTATTACCTCCAAAAGCAAGAGCAGGCAAGTTTAGACTTGAATTTCTTTCATTTTACATAGGCCAGAGGCACAATATTACTGGAAGCTTTTTTAATGCTAGGTGTGTCACAAGGATGGGAGGCATGAGATAGGGTGTGTCTTGGAAGACTGTAACTGAGTTGGGCAAGGGCCACTGGCCAGCTTCCTTTTCACACCAAAAGTGCAGCTGGCTTGTCATACAGACCTTTGGCCAGCTCCAGATTCAAGCTGCTAATAATACGTTATTTTTCTCCTTCAGGCCCCTTTACAGCTTTAATTAAATCGTACTTGCGCTCACAAAGTTTCGCTTCCCAGCATGTGCAGTTTTGTCTGTTCAAATTCTTTCATGCAAGTAGAAAAATTACAGGCCTGCCATACTATTCTTGTTAAGGCATGGGCCCAAAGCTCATCTCAGGCAAGTACTGGGAATTCGTGCAACCACAGAAGTCTTCAACCCAGAGATGGATTTACCAACAGAGAAAGACAGGGAGGAAGAAAGAGTAGGAGAAGGGGACTAAGGTGACAACAGTTTCTCTATCAGCAATGAGTCACAAGAAAGAGGAATAATGGACCATAAGAGGAAGGGTTAATGGACCACCTACTTCAATACCCTTCAGTCTCCATGCAATCACGTTCTACCCTACAGAACTATTAAAAGCTTCACCTCTGACAAAATGTCTCTATCGCTTATAGGAGTGATGCTGAGTTTCCATTTACATGATCATTCAAGCCTTGGTCACCCTGATAAAGCCTATAAGAATTAATTGGAGCAGAGTAAGGTGACCAAATCATTTACCTTTGGATGTACACAGAGAATCATTAGATTGTAATGAATTTCAGGAACTGGCAACCAGAGTGTATTTGAGGTGAGTGACCTAGAAACAAACTCTGTATCTCATTACTGTGAGCTATCCGGTATGATTTACTTAGTGGGACAATTTATGGCCCACTCTGCTTTCTGAAAGTGCCAAAATTTAATGTTTTTTGACACTGACCTGTGAAGTGTGTAACTGATACTTTAAATGAGGTACATGACAAAAATAGCAGAGAAAGCTTTTAATTATATGGGATTATTCTTAACATGTACTAAATTTTCCATAACCTCAGACTTAGGACTCAGCATTTCTGATTTCAGTAATTTGCAGTCAGATAATACTATGTCTGTAGGCAGGAGGGATAAATTTAGATCTGAAATGAATGACATACATTGTAATGAGGTGCAGGCAAGGTAAGGGATCATCAGCAATGAGTTATTTAGGTGGAGATGAACTGGAGGGCAATCCAGGAAAGATGAGGCAAAACACTGTATTTGAGGACAGATATTCCAGTCACTTTAGGAAATGACAAATAGGCGTTCTCTTCCAGATAATGTGAAAAATGGCTGGTAAGCCATTTTCAAAAGATGATTGTGTAAGTGGCAAGGAAAAGGCAGAGCTAAACATGTGGGATGAAGAAACCTGGCAGCCCTGTGTTGAAGGAAGACAGAGGCAAAGCAAGATCTTTACTTTGCAGATCTGCAAGAACAGTTTAATAGAAGGGCTGTGCAAATATGCTTCCAGACGGAACGAATTATTTAAAAGTTTTCTCTGGGACCAGTAACAAAAAAGACTATTATGAATCAAATCGCTGGCGCTCTTAAGAAAAGGACAAGTCAGTTTGGTTCATGAGATACCTGTCATGTTTTTGAGTGCTGCAGAAGATGACCAATCCATTGCAGGATCCAGTGAAGAGCAGGTCTTAGATTTTACCAATTTTTTAGAAATAAATTTCAGATTCACTTATTTTTCCTACCCGTGTTTGTTATAACACTCAATCACCTCAATACTGAATAACCATAAATTTCTGTTCTCTTAGCTTAGTGTTAAGGGCATATTGCATTTATTATATTGGGTGACATTTCTAATCTGGTCAAGAATCTATATGACCCTTACCAGGTGAATTTTCAAGTCGTATGGAGGCAATCGTTATTAATAAATCTGAGCTAAAAGGTCATGTTGAAAATGTTATTATTCAGAGAAGTAATAATTTGACAACTTCTGGATCTGTAATGACTGTCGTTTCTGTTGAGTAACAAACTAAGCAGCCAACCTCCCCCTTCCTTCTACGCCACATAGTGTCATTAGCTGACTTTCAGTATTGACACAGAAAGTGAAGAACCACCTATCAATTATCTAAAGGTTTCCCCTCTGAGTGCTCATGCAAGAGGCACTACAGGTGACTTTTGGATGATTCACCAGTTATCACTACCTGAGTCATGCATCCCACTGAGTGGGTGAGGTTATGAACTTCTTTGTCTTCTGATATGCTGATTTGCTATGACAAAAAATTACCTCGTGGCATCTTGAGTTTTCACAAATCCATGTGAGAAAAGAATGTGGCAGAAGGTCTGAGAAACAACGTCCCTTAGGGATGGTCACAAGAGTTTTGATAGGAAAAGTAAGTGCCAATTGGACATTCCAAGTAAACATCTCATGTGGCAGTTGGGTTTCAGCCAGTATTATGGACCACCAGTGATAAAATAAAGCAGGCCCCCATGTAGATACTTCCATAAAGGGACAGCTGCAATGGCATTCGGCCTTGGGTGACTCTTCTGTAATGGAGATATAGCCATATCTGTAACTGTAGTAATCTCCAAAATTAAAGTCAACAATGCAGCCCAGAAATGTGGGACTACAGGAATGGACAGGACTTTTTTTCTTACTGTCTACTTTCATCAGGCCCTCTCTATCCTCCTGGTTAAAAACCCAAATGAGTAAATTTTTGTGAAATGTGAAAATTAAGTTTACTTTTTTTCTACTGCCTAAGAATGGGAGCTTTTACTCCTGAGAGTTGGCACTGAGTCTTTTCATTGATTGATTTATTTGTAACTTACTTGAAATATGAGAAACTACAACAACTGGCATTCATCAGTACTTTTGGATCAACACAAAAGTTACATTAATAGATATAAATAAAAAATGGTGCCCTCCTTGGTGGTAGGCACTACTGGACTACCCTGGCAGGTATTGATTTCACCCTGGGATGCTGCAGCACTGGCTGATTAAAGACAGAGACATGGAGGTGAATCTGCACTTTGTTGGGTTTGACTTGCCATTCGCCTAAGGCTCAGTGCCTCTGCGCACGCGTGGCTGTGGTGGTGTCAGTAAGAAGCCTGGTACAGGCGCGAGTCTGAGAACACCCGATGTTAAGTTTCTTACAGCTAAACATAACAAAGCCAAGTTTTAGTCTCAAAACTCTACTTATGCTGGGTGTGCAGGGGTCTTTAGCATAGAAAGTGTGGGCCACAGGAGGACTTCAGAGACATAAAAGTGGTGTAGGGACAACAGGCATTAGCCCAGTGGCAGAGGCAGGGAAGTAGTTATCAAAACTAGCCTACACTGCTCAGGTTCTTGCCCTGTGCCATTAAATATATGTCAGAGCAAAGGAAATGCTTGCTGAATAGCCTGTGAAGTCCAAGAAATACACAGGACAGTGCAACAACCAGGGAGGTGAGGCAGACATGTTAAGTCTGTGCTAAAAATACTGGAAGTGTAGCAGGTTTCACTGTGTAGGCTGTCCTCCTGCTCACGTTTGGGCTGGCCCTACAAAAATTGTCACCTGTGAACTGTCAAAATCTCCTTTCAGGAGTAGGAAATGCTCTTCCTCTGAATGTCAGCAAGAGCAACATTATTCCACACCTGAACTCCATCTACAAAAATGTGCTGCAAAGGGTCCAGAGCTGGAAACTTTCAGTTTACATCAATTTGCACTGTATTCACTGACGAAAAATGGGGTAAAAATACAAATTGCAGTGAATAACACGAGCAATGGGTGAAGAGCATCCTTAACCTGCAGTGGTTGGCTGGGAGAGGAAGCAAGTTTTTCCATGAAGATGTGGCCAGTTTCTTTTTTTGTTGGGTTTTTGTTTCTGGGGGTTTTGTTTCTTTGCTTGGTTTTTTTTTTTGTTTTTTTTTTTTTTTTTGTGGTGCCTTTTTCGGGGGGAGAGGGGGAGTCAGGGAGGAAGCATAGTGCTGTTTGTCTGTTTTGCTAAAACAAACATGATCTCATATTTACCAGCCATAGTCTGTGGCTCCACAGAGATTCCCACAGCCACAGAATATGGCACCTTTCGACTAAACTAAGCCTCCAACCACTGAGGTTCCAGCTCTTTCTCTAAACTTTGAGAAAGCAACAAGATATGTAGGTTTGTTTGTGCCTGTTTGTATTTTGATGGTTTCTAAATGGTAATAATTTGAAATATTATTGCTTTTCTCCATATAATTTGCCTGTAATATAGCAGCTAAATATATTCTTTCTCACCAACATGCAGGGAAGGCTGCTGCTGCAAAAGATATCAGCTCACGGAAGAGTTCTGGGATTATTTTCCTGCCTCACAGAACGTTTTGCATGCAGCCTATGTTTCATCATTTTTATGAGAGGCCAGGTGTGTAGCGAGAGGTAATAGCTTGTACTAACTGATGTGCTAGGGAAAATGACACATTTCTAGGTACACACGTCCTTGACTTTCAATGTGACTAATGAGTACTAGACGCAATACCAAAAGAAGTGAGTGACCAATCACTGAAGGTTGGAAGCAAGGAATTTTAAACTTGACATTTTTTTGTCTTCATTCTGGAAATTTACTGTGATTACCTGGTTGGGGGGATACTGCATGCCTAGAGCCAAAAGTTGATTAATGTTCATTTTAGAGCAAACAGAGACAGGAAAGGCCAATGTACTCCACAGCTAAAAATACACTTTCATTGAGGAACATGACATCTGTGGATTTACAAACCCAAAATTATTTGTGAATACTGATTAGCTGCCCTCATATAATTAACTTGCTTCAGCAGTGGCTGGTTATCCTTAAAGGAACCAATTGGTGTTGACTTTCAGACCAGAAAAGCTAATCAAAAAACGCCTGTAAATCCAGGTGAGCTTGCTTTCCTCACTGTGAGCAGCGGGCTAGGTTCTGTACGACATGAGACTACAACAGTGCAGTAAAGCAAGGTTATTTTAAAATAAATTTCACAAAGCTGCGAACAGTTATCTTTGTGTCAGAGAAATCCCCCCAAATTAAGTTTTATCGGAGATGCATGGGTTTTTCTCTGAAAAAGTGCCCACTAGTCTGTTTGATGCTTTGCCTATATCCATTGCTCTGAGGAGTATCATCTTATAAACGTAATACCACCTTTCATAGATACGAGAGAGCTAAAAGCTAGGATGGACTACTTCAGTCATCTGCTCTGACCTACGTAATCTGCTACATGTGATTTCACTGATACGTCCCGCACCACCTTCAGATTTTTCTGTTGAGTTAGGGCACATCTTTTAATCTGGAGTTTTCACATGAGGGAGAACCCATCATGCCCTTCATTAAGATTCATCTGAACCCTCATATTTCCTCAAGGTGATATGTATAATCACATCAACTGCAGACTACTTGAGGTTAAATTAAATGCATGGGAGGAAAGTGTAGTCACTTGGGATGAGATGTATCTTCTGCTACCTAAACATAAGAAACATCTAGCCTGAGACAGTTTTCTACAGTTCTCCTGCAGTCAATGAGGAAAGGTGATTCATTCAGAAGATTATTCATCCAACTCATTTTAGACATATCTCTTAGAATAAGATGAATCATTCTCTGGAGTCACCTATCTGCCTCCATGGATTGCATTTCTATTTTGGACTAGGTACCTAGCTTTTTGGCGGCTGAAATTAGGTGAGAAGACTCTCACCATTGCTGTTATCCAGAACATTAGCTCTTCAGTGTTCTTTTCTCTAGTTTCATCACCCTTTTTCAAATATGTGTACCAAAACTGAATAGAATTTGTAATTGCCTCTCTAGCAGTACAAAAAACTCCTAGTATTGCTTTCCTACTTCTGCGTAACTTTCCCCAGCTTATACACACAAAGATAAAAGTAGACCCCTTAGGCACCACATTACACTAAAAGCTCATTTTCAGTTAAATACTGGCCAAAATTCTTGGGCCCATGTTCCAGTCATTAGTCTCACAAAACGTTGACGTGTTATATATTCTCCATTTTTACCGAGGCTGTAGCAAAAATAAAAAAGGCTGCATTTTTGAAGGAGAAAGAGGGAGAGAGAAGGAAGCAGAGTGTTTTCTTTTAATAAAAAGAATATAATTTAACTTCACCTTCCGTATAAAATATACCATGCATTTAATCAATTTCTCTGTCTAACACAAAACATGCCACACTCAACCACAGGTTAGAATATGGTTTAGAAATACACTTGATGTAACAATTCCTAGGAATAAAGGAATATGGGAGGAACAAGTGTTTTCTTGTTCCCACTTTCAGGGACGAAATGAGTGGTCTAGTGACTTGGACCAGCATCTGAATTACAGCTCATCCACATTGCTGTTTTTTAACGTTGTCTTTGCCATTGAGGAAAAGTTGAGATTTTTTATCCCAGCTGTAGCAAACTGCAGAACAACCAGTATGAGATGGCAGAGGTATGAATGCCCAACCAAATTCAGCAGAAGCAAGAGTCAAACATGGTAGAGAATTCAAAGAACAGACTAAGAAAAAGTAGATATCCTTTGGTTTAACTAAAAGAAGATTAGTAGAAGTTCACTAAAACCTATTGGATCTGAACAAATTTAATACCTGTCTTTTCATGTTCATCTGCCATTCATGTCGCTTGAAACCATTTCTCCTTTCTGGCTGGCTAAGATTCATAGCATGAGAATGAGTACTGAATAGTAATTTCTCTAATCTGGAGGCTAATTCCCTTGCTTATTTTAAACACTTATATTCAGCTAGTCCCGAAACATGTATGTAACACTAAAACCTGATTTCACTTATAGTTTGAAAGCAAATCGAAGTATTCTTTGCAGTAACTTATGAATTCTGTGAAGTTGGCACATCCATTTTCATCTTGAAGCCAATGTTGTCTACAACTTAATCACTTAGAGGCAAAGAGCACTCATTCTGGCCTGTTATTCTGGCCTGTTCATAAATGTTTTATTACAGAGAAATGATTCCAGTTGTCAAGTCCTAATTGCCAGAGTGATAGAAAATCAAAAAATCTGTGGCATTTATTGCAAGTGTCTGAGCTGGTAAACTGGATTAGGAGACATAGGGCTACTTGCCTTCAGGAAGTCAACATTTTGGCCTGACTTCTTTCCTCTATTGCTCAAAAGAAGGAGTTTGCGTGCTAGCAGCTGCTCGGTTCACTGTCAGCCTTGTAGCCCTTCAGTACACTCAGACATGAGCACAGTCCTCAGCCACTTATGGTGTCAGGGAAATTGATGGAGAAAGGAAGCCGGTGGAGCTGGAACCTAAATGACAAGCCTCTGCCTACCAGAAATCTTCAGAGGGAGACCTTTGCCTAGAATTGAGGTCCTGCTATCTGACCCTTTTGAGCCATGAAATTAGCTTTAGCAAGCATACTTTTGCTTCTGATTTTTTTAACTGCTAGCCCCAGGAAGAACAGAGAAAGTATTTTAGATTGAGAACACTGGGCTCTTTCTTCCACATCTGTTTTTGCTGCTGTCAGATGTCAGCCCTTGCAGCTGAAGTCACCTGGTTAATCATTCCTGCCTGGTCAAATGCTCCCAGCTCCGCTTGATTTGTTGGGATGCAGGACACATAGCAGAAACAACAATTGGTTGAAAAGCCTGTGATGTATATTAGAGAAGTGATCAAGGCAAAAGCTGCTATTTCTAAAGGTCTATTGCTATGTTTGATTTTTCAGTGAGTTGTTTCCCCTGGGTTAGCATTCTCAAGTGCCGAACCCATATCCTGTGGTTTGGTTTCGTGCTGTTGGCGCAGGACAGGCCACTGAGGTTTACGGATCAACATCTACAGCCTGACTCTGAGGTGCTGGCTGGGCCAGTATCAGCTTTGGTTTTCCAAACGCATGGACAGCTGAGACTTGGATGAAAACCTTCTGTCTTTCATCCCTCTCACACTCCTGTCCCTCCACCCAGGGAGGAGACCTGTGGGGGAGATGAGCCCCCTAGTCTGAAGGAATGTCTTACGTGATACTGATCTGGTCAACAGAAGTAAGGATTCAGCTGACTGAAAGATTGGGGCAGTTTCCAATTATGAACTCATTCTGCCCAGATAAAATCATATTGCAAAACCACTTGCAGCTGCTTTCTGAGGCTGGTCATTCTTGGACTGTGTCTGCAAATAGCCTTTTCCTTAGGTTACTCAGCCCTAATTAGCAAATTCCTCTTAAGAATGGACATACGCAATGCTAGCACCATTGACATTTGTGTCCAGGCCTGAACTCCCAGCTCGTTTTCTGAGGCATTTGCTAAAGTCCTATGGCAAACTCAGAGCTGCTCCTTGCTCTCTCTAGCTCCCCTGGGGAGCCTGGCATGGATCCCCACTTCCACCCTTCACTGCCTGGGTAAGTCACCCACAGCCGCAGGAGGCTGAGTGGGGTATATTGCAGCTCTGTAGCTCATGGGTACGTAATATGGAAATACTGTGGGGTTTTTTATGGGACAGTCACTTCATTTTTCCTGCAGCTGCTCCTTAAAGTCAAGCCCCAGGCAAATGATTGAAATCCTCTCCTCAGCCTGTGTGTAAAAAAACAAAGTCCAAGCAGCACATGGGGTTTGTGTTGGCCACGGCTAGCAGTTGGTAAATGTATGGGACCCGAGCATCTGTGTGTCAGGCCTCCATGGTGCACTCCTTGTGCAGAAATGGTCTGGCTAGTGATACTTCATCTTTTTCTTATTGTAGAATATCCTTCAGGGAAGGTAACACTGGAAGACAGAAAGTGCCTGGAGCAGCCTGCAGCACAGGGAGTCAGATTTTTTTTGGCTTCATATACGAAGTCAGAATCTGGCATTAACCAGAATTTGTGTGAATTGCCCTCCGTGGAGGGGGTGTTAACCCCAATGGCTCCTGCCCCAGCACCCAGCCCAGGAGGATGCAGTCCAGCCCCTTATGCAGAGCTGCACTGGACTTTCCCTCCTGCCCTGTGACCCTATGCACACAGCACAGCTGGCTGGGGGACACCTTGATCTGCCACCCACCCCATGGGGCAAGACCACCCACAGCAAGAACCTTGGAAAGTAGCCAGGGCAATTACTCATGGCCTGTATAATAACCAGGTACGCAGAGGGCCTTGCAACTCCTTTGCTGCAGCAGTGTCACATTCTACTGCCCAGCACTCACTTGTGCCACGCCAGCATCTTCTTTACCTCATCCTTCCTGCAATGTCTTGCAGACACTACCTTCTCAGGGTTTCCACAGTGAGCTATCTACCACAGAAGAGTGAATCCAGAAGTGGAGGTGTAGAGAGAGGAAGGGCATAGGGATGGAGAAAAGAGGAACCTTAAGAGTTCGAGAAAGGTCTGGGTTACTTATATGGGATCACAGATCAGTAGAGTTTCTTGGTCTCTGAGCTCAGAGGTGCCCAGCTTGGCTGCCATGTTTCCCAGCATCAGCCTTGGGGTGTGGTCCTTTCCCAGCCAAATCCCTTCCCATGTGTCAGCCCATCATGCCACGCACACAGGGAAAAGCAACCTGAGCACTCTGAGTGAAATGTCAGCATAGCTATTCAGAGGACCAGCCTGTCATTGAGGTGGGTTTTACCTTGCCCTGACTTACAGGAAGCCTAGAGTACATTTTGTGTCCCAGTTGGTCATTTTGTCATTCCTCTTGTGGCTCACTGAGAGAAATATGTTGTTGTAAGACAAAATTTGTCTCATGCTAATGAATACCACATATTTTGCACCCTGTAAGTGCATATTGTCCTCTACTGACTATGAAAAAAACCTATTTTGGTTTAGATATCTACAATAGGCCAAGTGAGTTCTTCCTTCTTAGGTTACTGATTTCCTCTGCAAACGTTTCTGAGGTGTTTTGACTGTCTAGGCTATGCTTTGGGAGGGAACTGAGACACTCTGAGGTGAAAATTTGCACTTCTTATGGAAAACTATCCAGGTAAGACACAAATGCCTATTTACATCCAGGAGCTAAACACTTAGCTCAAATGTCCAACTATGGCCTGGTTGGTGCTTTAAAAGTTGACTCTCGTTTTCTGACAACCTGATACCAGCCTCGTACAATCAGCCCTAGCTGCTCAGAGGAGGCCCTTTAAAAACATCATCACACTTCTGGACCAAAGATACACTTCCGGGCTGTGAAAGGAGCCAAGGATACCTTTCAGAAGCACTTGTAGGGCCTGCAAGACTATACAGTGGCATTACACAGCTAAGAGATGGTAGCCAAGTGGCAATATAAATAGCTCTCTAAGCCTGGCTAATGACTGTACAAATCAATTAACTCCTGGAGGAAGGAGGAATCATGCTGGGGAATACTGCTAGTTGGAGGGTACTGAAACTTGCAGCTACCTCATTAGACAGAGCAGATGTCAGCAGTCTCTGGAGTGCCAACACAGATTAACCAAGAAGCAGCTCAAGTCCTTCTCATTTACTTCTGCAACCTGCATAGAATGTTATGCATGTGGAGGGAGTTTGGTGTGGATGGAGACTTGACTTTTGTTTCTGTGGAGATGGAGCTGAATCCAGTAAGGCAGAGGAATTCTGCTGTGAAAGGCACCTACAGACAAGAGTGCAGAGTAGAAAACTTACCAGAGAGAGGGAAAAAGCAAGATTCTTTAGCATCATCTCATCATGCATCACTGATCACCTATTTCTGAAAACTCAGGGGAAAAAAAAAAAGAGGTTAATTTTGCAAAAGCTGTCAGGAAAATCAAGAACTGTTTTAGGACAGACCATTACATCTGGCAAGGAGATAGTTAAAGATGTGTGAGCTTGTGCAAGGGAGGAAGATGAAAATGGATGTGTAGCAGGGCACGTTTGGGATGGTATACATCCAGAAAGCATTCATTATCTAGAGAAAAGGTTAAGATTTCAGACGAAGAAAATAATTAGAGACTGGAAATCAGGGACCTGAGAGGGGAAGAGAATGTAAGTACTTTGGGGTGTCCAGATAGTTCTCATTGTTGACATTTAACTCTCAAAGAAGATGCAGTCTTATTATTACTTGAACACAAGGCTTGCACTGAGATTCTGGAAGCTGTGTGAACTGCAGATGGGCCACATGGCAAGCTGCTATGGACACACACAACAAATCAGTCTGAAAGCATCTTGCAAGCAGAATCTCTAATTTACACTACTGTTGAATAGCTGTGCGTGTAAGCTGCCTTTCCTCCAGTCTGTCAAGTCCACAACATCCACTTAAATGTCTGTGTATAAATGTTCTTGGATTTGTTGAGCTGAAGCCAGGCTAAATAGCCTTGTTTCTGAGAAAAGTTACTCACAGTCCTGCTCTTAGGCTGCTTATGACTTGGGTGGTTTAGCACTACAGGAAACAGGACTTCTCATGTGTCGCATCTGAAGTGTTTGTGGAGTTTCTTACCTGTGACTGAGAGGTTTTGTACGTGAAGAGGGGCATCATCTGGGCACGCAATGCGGGTATGTGTGCAAATGCGTGTTTCTGTGTTCGCAGACACGTGTACACAAGACGACTTATGTAATTCTTCCCAGAACTCCACCGCTCATCTGCTCTGCGCAGACATGACTGCACAGAGGCCTTTTATTGTGCTTTATAAATATGCGCCCTTGTTGTCTTATCCCTGTTGGTTCAGTTTCCAAGAACAGGATGGATAACAAACCTTCTATTCTCTCTCTCTTTCTGCCCCCCCCCCGCCCTTGGATCTCTTGAGATTCCCCCCCCCCCCCCTTCAGTATTCCAAAGAATCTAAAGCATTTTTGTGGTTCTCCTGTAATGATACCATGTCTAGAGTGCCTGGCAGACCACAAGATATAATATACACACAACGGGTGATTTTGCTCTAACAATCACAAAAACTTTAATGACATTTAACTAAATTAAAGCCATTTTTCCCAAACTGATGTCCTATGTCAACAACATCTTCAGCTGAAATATCTTCAATATGGCCAAGCCAAGGACCATCCCAATGCTACCTGCTACATTGTAACCTACCCATAATCTTCATGTTTCCTGCTGCTTCCCCAACAATTTGATGACCAACCTGTAAACTGCTGTTCCAAAATAAATGTAGAAAGATCATCAATTTAGGCTTTTGATTTTTTTCCCATACAATCAATACTGTTATCTGAAAACTCTAAATCCTATGCTTGAAATACATAATGACGTTGGAAGTTTTCATTAAATGACTAGTTTCTGCTGTTGTTTTATATCTCTTCTCCTGCCTCAATGTAGAGACATTTATTTAAATATATAAGCATATTTTATTTTTTTTCCTCATAGTGGCAAAAAGTGTGGGAAAATCAATAGATCGCCCCATGGCACCTAGGAGAAATAGAAAGTTTGGTTAAGTGGACAGTGGCATAAAGCAAAAGAAAGACAAGGGGTAGTCCTGTCTAACAGTTAGTGTCAGAACCAGGGGTAAACTCAAGGTGGCCAAAACACCTGAGATGAAGTTTGGTTGCTTGAGGAAAAGGTTATCAGAGGTGGTGTCTCAGACACCCAAGAGATGGGCTTGATCAGGTGGGAAGTCCTGTTTTGTTTAATAAATCCTTACTTTGCCAAATTGGCTCAGCAATTATAGGGTCCATGAACTTATACCTCTGGTGCCTGTTCGTGGCTCAGCCCTGCACTGAGCTCTGTTCCGGTACCTGCAGCACTGTGAGGCTCTGGTCTCCAAACAGCTTCTAATTCTTTGGAATGAGAGCAGTGAAGGGTGGACAACTGAGCCACGAGCCTGTTTCCAGGACACTGTGCAATATATTTGGACCCCGCAAAGGTATGCAACCTAGTTCACAGATCCTCAAAGCCTAGATACATGATTTCAGTTCTCCCTCGGGCTGGTATCTCACAAACCGCTGCAGAAAGCACGTGTCTGATGACTCAGAGGAATTTTCTTGCACAGAAGGAACTTAAATCCAGCTCTTGTGTGTCCCAGGGTGGTGCCTTAACAACAGTAGCTTACTTTTCCTTTCTCTTTTTCCTTAACAGGTTGTAACATGCCTTTGTTTGTCCGCAAAACTGGTTTCATCTGTGCCTATGTGCCTATATACTACTTTTCCCCCCGTTTTGGTAGTGTTCTGCCTTGTAACCAGACCTACCTTTACAAACAATCTTAGAATAAGTGTGTGAGATAGAAATCCCCTTGTTAGAGGGGAGAAAGATCTGGAGTAAAAAAAAAACAACAAAAAAAGCCCAAAAAAACCCCAAGAGAAAGCTATGATTGTCTAAGTGTCTCATTTTGTTTTTGATATGATGGTGCATACGTGCAATCATCCAAATTGCAATTTATTCATGCATTACAGTTGAATGATATTAATCAGGAAGTGGCATATTGTTAAGCAGAGCCTAGTAATACAGCTTCATAGACTTTTTCCTTTGTTCTGTTTAAGTGATCTTGTGTAAGTTTTGCAGAGGGGTGAGATTTTTCTCTTTTTGTAGTTCAGATAAGTTTTGAAAAGTTGTGTTTCACTGGATGAAAATGAACTCCATAGTTCTGGGATATAAAAAGAAATTGTCAAACTTTAAGGGATCAAAGAAACTGAACGGAAATGGTAGGAGAAATTTAATTTTAAACTGATTGAAAGTAGGACTTTTTTGGAAGTTGATAGATTTTCATAGCATTAGGAAACCTACATATTAAAAACAAGTACAGAAATTTTATGAAATCCCCTTACAGTTTATTTCTGTGTGAAAAACTTTCTAATAAATAGATAAACCCAAGTACTGAAATGTAGGAATATATATATATACTTACATATAAATTTCAGACAACTTCTTAAATGGGATGTCCTCTGCCTGAACTTTTAGACCACTTGTAAGAGATCCCTGAAAGGTTCTATGGACTGTACTGGTTTGGGATTAGCCTGTCTGTATGTTAGATTACCCATCCAGTAATGCATTTTCAATGAAGTTTATGGGGTACCACTGTATGAGATAACAGAGAAAAGGTAACGCTGGTTGGAAGAGTGTCCAGGTAGTTTTCAGTCACAAAGGGATGTGGAGAATATTGTCATCTGCTGCAAGCATCTTCTTGTGTGACTTCTGATGTTCCAAAGTAAGCCTGGCTCTCTGGTGGCAGAGCCCTTGCCTTCTGGAAGAGTTGCTCTAGCCATAGACTGACCAAGTTCTCCCATTTTTGGACAAGAATCCCCGCCCATGTCTGCCCAGAAGTTCTCCCCAACCCAGTATTGACCATCTTTTATTTTTTTTTAAGGACATTTATTTTATCGTTTGAAGTAGTGTTTTGAGGTCTTTCATTTGGAACTGGGAGGGTAAGAAAGGATGCCATATGGAAACCATACACTACCAGCAGCTGAGCAAAGCTGTCCACAGACAATGACAAGCTTTAGCATTAAAGAGAGCTAAAGGAGATCTATACCTAATTATTTATTTCATTATTACCAAAAAGGCTTTTTAATTGACATAATTTTACAGAGTGGAAAGCACACTGTGGAACAATATGAATTTTTCAAGACAATTTTTTACTTGGTGCCTGAGCCATATATTGTGTGTACAGCACGCAGAACCAAAGCCATCTGTAGACAAGTAATGTACAGTGCTTGGGAGCGACTCCTTCCACAATCAGAACAAAAGATAGTAAAGCAATTCCTTGAAAACACAAGGTTTGTCAATTTGCTCATCAGAAGAATGACCTGAAGCTGCAGGAAGTTCTTCTTGGTCGGCAGCAAATTAGCAATAGCCCCAGAGTTGATATCCACACTGTTACATGAAAGAGGATCAAAGACTGATTCTGGCCCCACAGCCAAATAGTACACACTGATCTACATCCACATGAGCCAGGGTCATGGCTTCATGGTCAGGGTACACTTCTCTGTAGCCCAGGTTACGTTCCTCTCTTGAGAGAAGCCTATCTTTCATCTGTGAATGAAGTCCTTTATGGTGTGTGAACTCTGACAGAGTTCTCCATGCATCTGCATTCCCTTCACGAATGGGGCGTCTCACAAGCCTTTAGAGGAGGCTGATGCTATAGCTCAATATCCTGCCCATGGTGACATTTGGTAAAGAGTGATGGCTCCTTCTCTAAAAAACTGTACCAAAGGACATCTTGATCTTCATGTGTCCATTCCCCTATTCAATATAGAACAATGTATTTAAAACATACAGTGTTACAATAGTTAATTAGGGTTTATGGCATTTTCATGAAGAGCAAGAAATGATGATAAATACATGAATAATGACCTGGGAATGGATCAGCTATTTTATCATAAATGAATGTCAATGAAGTTTAATTTTCTGCTTTAGGAGGAGTCCTGCACCTGGTAATATCCTTAATAAACATTAATTAAAAGGTTAATCTGTTGTAGAAATTGCTTTTCTCTGAAGCCACCTGAAATCAATTTGAACCCAATTACAAGCAGTTATCTATTGTTTATGTGGTTTAAGATTAGAGAATACATTTCTGCTTGTCAGGAGCCATCAGAGCAGGTTTTGAATGTCATGATCAGAGGTGATTCTGAATATTTGAATGCAGTTTAATGAGCATAGAAAAACCATTAGAAAATGTAATCAGTCATATTTGATGACTTGACCTTGGGACTTTGATAACAAGGGGTCTAATCATTTCTATCTTAAGTGCCAACAGGATTTGCTCTTGAAATCAATTGACCATTGCTTGCTCACTGAGAGGGTAATCTTCCTTGGCAAAGAAGTATAAATTACAAAAATCCAGCAAGTTATATAAGCAGGTTCAGAATACTATCTGCCACAGGCTCACAAAATATGAGATGCAGCTGAAAAGTGATCAAAGGATAACACTCTTCAAAGAAGTTTGGAGACAAGCTGCGCTTAGTAATTCCAGCAAAGTTCTGTTCTGTATACGCTCGTCCGCACTGAACATTGAGCTGCAAACCACTCTGCAGCAGCAAGGGTGTATATGTTGCCTTATTTTCATGGAAAAGTGTTTGACGTTGATAAAATATGGCTCATGCATAATTTGCATGCCATTTGCATCCCATGTTGATTGGAACTTGCTCCTCCTGCTGTACAGGAAGACCTGCACTTTCACGGATAACAGGTCTGGGTACAGGAGCTAGTAGAAGAACTAAAGGAGTGGGGTCTTAATACCCTTTCCCATGAAGGATCGGTACATATTCGTGCCTCTCGTATAAAAGCTATGTCCATATTCCTCATTGTAGGTTTTGTTCCAGATCAAGCAGATGCTGCACTGTACTTTCATCCATATGAGTAACCACTCTGAGGCCAGAGTATGCACTTGTTTAAGCACAGGGCTTATCCCAAGTGACTTTGGATGTTTGAAAATTTAGGCATGTCTTCCATCATCAATGGAGGGAGAGAAAAAGAGGGAGCGTTGCAACTCCAGAGAGTACTTCCCTTGTCCAAATATAGTTATTAAATACAACTGGAAGCTATTTCTCTCTGGAGGGATTGGTTTTTGTCTTCATTAACTATGAAGGGAATCTAGAGGAAAGGCTGGCTGTGGGTGAGATTTGTGGGACTTGTATTCATAGACACAGCAAATTTCAGCTTTTATGTATTCACTGACTCTTTAGGATGACAATTTTTGAGAAGGCAATAGATTTAACTAAGGCAAATGAACATAAGCAAAAGATGATCTCGGGTATTTCCAGCAGACTGTCCTATGGGAAAGGGCCTCAAAATAAATGACTGCCCACTCGGAGTGAACAATGACATTTCAGTACGTAATCAGCAACAGCATATTAAAAAACATATATATTAGAACTTTTTTTAATGGTCTGGTACGCTTAGTGATAAAAGATGCAGACGTGTTTTAACTGCTAAAACACATTTTCATCACATTTTTGAGAAGGTGAAGAGGATTTCAAATTTAAAACCTATGTTTAAATTACTCCCATCCAGTCTTACATGCCCCTCCCCCAAACCTCTGAAAAAATAGAAAGGCAGTTTTTTTTAAAGGCATCATGTTATATTTCTTGCCTGTATCCAGCAATGAATCCTGGTTCATTTAATAACATTTGTAAAATCCAATTAGATTCTTAACTGGGGAAATGATGGCTAACAGCTTCAAACTAAGTGAAATTTTGCAAAACCATACTCAGCTTGCTGATGGTAAAATTTTCCTTTCTGTAACCCAAAATGTTGAGTTTCCATTAAATCAGTTTGTATAAAATTTCCAAGTTCCATAGCAGAAGGCTAGAGTTGAATGGAATAATTATGAATTATCTGTTTCTTTTTTTTTTTTTTTAAACATGGGAATGTTCTTTCAAATGAGCAGTCTGACAGACAACCTCAATGAGTACATCTCAACAACAAAAGTAACTACAGACTGTACTTTCGCCAAGCTTGGGAAGCACCAGCAGCACTAGAGAGGAAGGAAAAAAAACCCAAACCTAACGTTCATTCCTCACATGAGTTTCCAGATCAAAGTGTCTGAAAGCTTTGCAATGATTTTGCTGAAAAGTATTGGAATTCAGTTCACGCAACCTTCTGTAGGTGTAAAACGTTAGCTGCGCCGTTCATGGACAATTCACTGTTACATTGTTATGATCACCGAACACATTGTCTTTCATATATTTGTCTGCTGTAAGGGTGATCACAGTATAAACAAATAGTGAGGAGGATTTGATAGGCTTTTGTTCTGTATTCAGTGAATATCAAATAATAGAGTAGAGGGTTATTGGTCTGTGGTGTTAACGGGGGATGAGAAAACTTGAAGGGAATTTAAACTGTAGTCTAAAATTCAGCACATCCAGACTAGGTTTCAGTATCTTCCTGTCACCCATTAAAAATCCCAAATTCAAGACAGACCCTGGAAGGGGAGCCTAAAGGTGGCTGGCACTGGAACTGTGAGCGCTTTCTCCGGTGACTGTTTTCGGGACAGTTTGTTCTAGCACAGTGTCACGGTGGGATGGTGTTAGGTAAGCTTCTCAAGAGGCTGCTGGGGCCTGTCAGATAATTACAGTAGAAAAATTACAGAAGAAACTCACCTTGTAGCACATGCTTGTTCCTGGGAGCCGCAGTGGCAGTATGTCCCAGGCTGTGGTCCAGCACAGGGACTGGGGTGACTGGTGGCTCTGGCTGTTCAGGGTTTTTGGTGAGAAAAATGTTTCTTTTTGATTAAAACTTCAGCAAATTACATAGAGAATTAAAATGAAATCTGGGGACAAGTTACCTGCTGTCTTTGTCAATGTATTAACTAAACCATCCATCAAGCTCCATCGCATTTTAGACAGTAGGGCTGTCATATACAATTGCCAGTTTCAGTTCCACCTAATGACTTTTAGAATAGTATGAGTGAAGTTGGTAGTACCTTGAGTGTTGGTACCTTGATATCAATGCCCAACGAACTTCACATTGCCCATTCTAACACACTTTTTAATTTGATTTTGTAATGTCATTGGGCTTTCATAGTTTAAGTTGATATTTACCATGCCGAGTGTCTGTCTGAGATATTGCCAGGCTGTTCCAAGCACTTCTGAGAGTTTAAGGGAAAACTCTGTCTCTGTATTATGTCTTGGTGAACCTTTTCTTTCTGAAGTGCTCGCATTCCCCCAAGAGAAGGGGAAAAGGCTTGAAATTTGGCAGGAGGAGGCCTCTGAAGCAGGAATATACCATTTGCTGCGTCCAGGAAAATTTGCCCAAATTTGGCCAAGTTATAAGCCTTTGAAAAATGATTTGTAGAGTGTTGGTAGCAAAGGACTGACAGCTCTGAGCGTGTCCCCAGTGGAAGCAGGGGCTGAACACACATTTCCTTGCAATGATGGGCTGGGGTCATCGAGGGTCTCTCTGGGTGTTTCCTGCTTTTCTTTCAGGGCTCACCGTGCTCCTCTTCATTTGCTGACACTTAGGCATTGAAGGAGAGGGATGTGTGGAGGGGAAGGCCAAAGAGTAGGGAGAAGGGCTGGAGAAGGGAGAAAGCAAGTTGGCAGAGGGCTGAGAGAAACCAGGAGGGAGGATAAGACAAGCCAGGGACAGTGGCAGGCTGAAGAGGATGGGAAAGAAAGAAAGAAACAAGCCTGGAAAGACTCAGGAATAAAGCTGCTGCTCTGGAAAAGCTCTTTTGGTTGGGAAGAGACCCCCAAACTCTTGGTACTACCATTCTTCTGATATCAGCTATGGTCTGCAAAGCACACTGTACAGACATCGTCTCTCCTGCAGTATGAACTCTTGGAGGACTCATCAACCTGCTAATGCTTTCTACCGGCCCTCACACCCGGGGTCTGGATGGTAGAGCAAGAGGTCCCACCTGTCTGGCCAACGTGGAGACAGAGGGTGCTCTACGGTGCTTCCTGCCTTTTCTGTCTGCTTCTTTCCTTTTTGGTTGAGGAATATGGATGCACAAAACAGCCTGAAAGAACATTTATTCAGGCCGTAAAGTCAAGCATTTCAGTCCTAGAAAATGCTGCAAACACAGTTGCTGGGCAACCATAGGCCTGAACCTTAATTAGTGCACACACCTTAGGAGCCAACCATTAATTACATGATCACATGCCATTTCCCCCCCCCCAACTTACAAAAGATTAATTGGCTGAGCAGTCCTGAGCATGTTTTATACAGATTCCTTGGACCTCAGCCCAGCTGTTACCCAAGCGAGGTGTGCGCGGAGCACTCGGCCATGGGCTTGTTCTAGCAGCCTGATCTGTGCGAATCACACAGGTAAGGGTTCATCCCACCACACTCATTTCAGTGCCAATCACCCAGTTTCTGCTAAAAGGCTGGGTGGTATAAGGGGTTGCCTTTAGTTAGGTTTTCTGAGGTGTCTGTGAGGTCGTAGGTAGATTTGTTGTCCCCCAAAAAAACCCTGAAAGCAGTTGTTGGTTCTTTTGCCACAAGAACATCCAGCTGCAGCTGGGAGCTAGCTGGCTGGCGTCCCTCGCTGCTCCTGCTGCCATACCAGCAACAGGCAAGGGTTTGGTCAGAAGAGGGGCTGATCCCACAATATTTCACTAAATCCTTAGCCAAGGGTTTGCCAACAACAGCTGGGTGAACTCAGCGTGACCTAAAGGGATGTCTGCAGAGCCAGGGGAACTGTTACACCCATGGTGCAGTATGTACTGAAGCAAATCAGCGTCACAGTACTTAGCACCCAACTAGGTCAATCCTTCATGTGCTGTAGTATACAGTGTCAGTGCACTTAGAGGTGAGTGAAAGCCTGGAACTGGCAGATATGAAGCTAAGATTTGATGTGTAGGGGGTAGGATGGGTCCTTCCCCATGGATACTAATCTATCTTGGGCTTTTCAGTATTTGCATCACTAACCACAGTGACTTAATTCAGGTTTCCCTGAATCTTCTGAAGGCCTTTCAGCCTTGCAGCTGCATCCTGTGTAAGGAACGCCAGTCTTTCTTGCTCGTGGTTGAGAAGGGCTTGTTAGCAGATAGCATCCCTGCGTGTAATGCAAGCATGGTCACCAGCTCCTGAACAAGGGTATGTGTTATAAAGCTGCCAAACCACCAGCTCTCTGGCTGTGGGTTTTCTATTGGTCAAATGCCCAGGTTTCATACAGATTAAAATAAATAAATGGATATAGTCACTTGTACCTTTCCTATAATCTCAGCCAGGTTCCTATTGCAACCCACCCTCGCAATGCTCCTGCTCCGGTTTCGTGGGAGGTATACTTTGCTCTCCCCTTTCCCCCAGGAGCTGCTCTATCCATATGTCCTGGTTCCTACGGCTGCTGTATCATCATTTACGAATCATGTTACTGATGCTTATCTTGGCTACAGGCTACATCCCTTTTCCTTCCCCCTTTTCAGCCTCACGTCCAAAAGCAGGGGAAGAAGGACAGCCAGTGCTGCTCTCCATTCCAGGTCTTAACCTTACCTCCTGCACTCCTTGGCCCTTTCCATACTTTACTCCTGAGGTAAATGGTGTACAAGAGATAAGAATCTTCTTCCCTTTTGTCAAGGAAGCAAGAAAGAATATTTGCTACAGCTCAGAAACGGAAGATATTTTCTGTTTCAGTCCCTCAGTAGTTTCTTCGGTGATTGACTGGTTTCACCCAAGCTTGGCAGTGGGATAGGTGCAAAGAAAATTAACTTCCCACAAAAGTCATTCCTCCCCCTTTCCCCATAACTGGGGACAAGAGTGACCACACTTCAAATGCCTGCAAGATTTTTTACTCCCGCTTGTTCCTTACAGCCGATTTCTTTTTGGTTGAATGAAATAACACCCAGTGTACTGCCAAAACAACTTCAAGGAGAAAGGCTCTATGCGAGAATGGAGAATTTCGAAGATACATGTGGAGGAAACAGAAAACCTTCGTATAGTGTCATTTTAAGCCTCTCAGTGGTGAGACACAAATCCTAAGGCACTGAGTTCTTCATTGTTTAGCTGGTGGTATTTCTGGATGGAAAGAGCCTGCACCTTTATTATCAGTGATGAGACAGAACATCTCAAGTTTTTAAAATAAATCTCTCCCTCTCTCTGTCACATTCTTCTGAAATGGTGCATATCCTTGAAGCATTTGTTTCTCTGGGAACATGAGGTACCGCCAGAAAACTACTTAGATCATTTATTACTCCTGAATATTTAGAAATCGTTAACCTTTACACACTCCACCCAAGGAAACACTGGGAGAGGCTGGAGCATTTTTTTAACTATTTCACTTCTGCTCCTCCTTTTTAACCTCTCATTCCATTGCTTATCTGCTTACAACCAGGCAGTTTTATGTGTGTTTTATGATCTGGGTGATTCTGCAGAGGTATAAGGATGAGGAAGACACATTTTTGCTCAGAGGCAGAGAGATCTGTGTTAAAGGCTGCTTCCACTCTTCAAAGCATTGACGTGTCCAGATGTTACCAGAAATGGTGAATAGGTCCAGCTAAAATGCAGAACAGATGGGATCATTGCCCCAAACTCTTTTAGGGTCAAAGGCCAAATCTATTCCCTGATCTGCTTTTTCATATGAAATTAGAAATGAAAATAATAAAGTGTCTCAAGAGGCTGTTTTCCCTCTATTTCTAACAGACAAAACCTGGAGACAGATTTAAGCCCAATAAACCCCATATACAGTTAAACTTTCCCACTGGCTGATGAGCAGTGAAAGACAAAAGCGGGCTGGGTGAATAGCTCCTTATTTCCTGGACATAAGTCTGGAGATCATTCCCAGACGCACCCATTTCCCGGCACGGCACAGCTGGATCCCACTTGCCACATGCCCAGTGTGAAGTGGCACTGTGTGCAGCTCAGCCGCGGGATCCCGGTCGCAGCCTGCAGTGCATTAGAGGTTGACATTTACTCTTCGGTCCTGCCTTCGGGCCACACAAGGACCAAGCCAAAGGCAACACCCCTTCTCTCTTTCATCCCCTGCATGAGGTGTCATGAAGAGAAGAGCAATATATTCTTGGGAAGGACCTGGTTTTGAGAGGGCATTGGTATTAAGAATATTGTTGGCAAAATAACATGATTATTTCAAATTTTTTCAGGCGTGCGATTTCGAACAATACGTAAGTGGGGCCAGGTGAAATCCTTGGGATGCTGTTTTGTGTTGGGCAAAACTTTTTGTGAATTAAACCTGAAATCTAGCAAACAGTTTCAGACAAAGACAATGAGGGTGATTCTGAGAAATTGCAGTCGATGCAGTGTGATGATTGCAAAGTGAAACAGCTCAACTTTTCAATTTGAAACATTTGTTTTTGTTTTGAGGTTTTCCTGCCTGCAATAAATAAAAAGGGGTGAAAAGTTTAAACACAAAAATGAAGTGTTTTGTTTCAGGTTGAATCAAACACTTTGCTTGATCCAAAGTGGAATTTTGGGGTTTTATTGTTTTACCAAGAAAATACAGTTTCATTTCCTGTCAACCCAAAACATATTTTGTAATTATAAGCTTGCTGTGCTGAATTCAAAAGCCAGTTATTCCTACTGCTCTTTAGGAAAAAGTCTCGGGAATTAATTTTTTCCGGGAAGTGGGGTGAAGTTTCACAGAACAGTGCATGTAGGGGGGGAAGGCGATGAAGGAGTGGGGCTGAAGACGAAAACTATCAATTGATGAAGGTGCAAAGAGCACTGTAAGTATGGGATTATGGCTGACCAGGTCTTGAAGCCACCCCAGATAGTTATTGTTTTACATCAGGCTAGCAGCTATGTTGCCGAGCTCCTTTTGCGCAGCCCAGCTGTGGGCCAGCTGAGCACTGCTGCTCTGCTCAGGCTTCGTGTGCCGTAACCCCTTTGGGAAGGACGGGGCTGTGCCCTGTGTGCAGGCGGCTGCTGGTGCTTGTGGCCCTGCTGCCAACAGCACCTGCGCTGTGTCCCAAACCGTCTCCCGACTTTAGCTCTGTGCCCGACAGTGCGTGTTGTCTTACTGAGCGTGTGGCTTTGGCCCCCGAAAAGCAGGATGGCTGCATTCGGGGTCCAGGCTACTTGGTGTGCAGATGTGCGTGGGTATGTGGGAAACAACTGTATATTGTGCTTAGCTGCTTTAGCTGGCCTCAGCAGCAGCTGTAAAGTTAACACTTTCACATTAATATCTATTGGGGCAGAAGTCCCTGCAGCCTGTGGCCTCTGCAGGTGTGGTAAAGCTGGATGCAGCTCCACCCCTAAAAGAAAGTGTCACAATCTCTCCCCAGAGTTGATAAGGTGAGTAAATGTATTGGTGGGCACCAACTGTAGCCGGATCCTCTGGCCAGATGGGGAGAAAGAACATTAAGCGAAAGCCTGGCTGTGGGACTGTGCTGCAGCCCAAATTTATCTCAGAGCTCACTTTCAACTGATGAAGTATTTGGGATTATGCATTACCCTGTAGGGTACAGAGAATGGCATACTTCTCAAGTGAATTCAGCCAGCGGCATTGTAATTAAGCTAATTACACCATAGCCTTCAGTTAGGGTAACGAGTTGCTGCTATGCTTGCGTGCATTATGCAGTACTGTAATACACGCCACGGTATTTCTGCGTGTGTGTAACCCATGCTTTCCTCTCACTGTGCCTTTATATGACGGTCCAACGGTAGGAATATCACTACCTCCATAAGCTCCTTCTCATTTATTTTACCCCTGCCAGACTGTCAGCCAAACCTGGAAAGGAAATGGACAATTTTTGGAGCCCTTCTTCCAGCAGCCAGAGTTCCTCTGTGTGTGTGACTCTGTGTGTGTGCGTGTGCGTGTCCCACACAAGGTCCTATCCACAGGAGGAGCTGGGGCCATCATGCTCCATGGACAGGGTCCCCACCACATCAGCCACAAGAAACCTTTTCCCCAGCCCAGCACAATGCTGAGCTTGTCTCAACTCGAAGCCAGACTTTGGCTATCTCACAAATTGCTGTGTTAAAGAAATCTTTACGGAGCAAGATGTTGGTAAACAAGAGCTTGCTGCTCCTATGATTCATTACCTTCTTACGCACTTTAAGAGCAAATTTCTCCACCCTCCTACGGCTGTGGGGAACCGCAGACATGGTGGAACCGGTGCCCTTCCGCGGGCGGCCAGCGTCCCCCCAAAGTGTGCGAGGCGGTGGACGGCATTTCACGTGGCAGCAGAAGTCAAGGGAAAAATACAACACATGGCTGTTCGTCAAGGCAGGGAAGGGATCTTCGGAAAGGCCTGAGAAGTGTCCAAAGCACGTTCGGGAGCCGTCCTCTGTGAGGCTGTGGCAGAGGGGAGGGGAAGGCAGCCAAGGGCCGCTGGGCAGGCGGTTTTGTGGGCAGGGAAGGGCGAGGCGGGCAGGCTGAGCTGCGAGACGAGCCCGGCCATGGGTTCCCTCTCCGAACTCCAGCAAGCAGCTCACGTTTTGTACACTCCGGTTTACCTCGCCGGCCAAGGGGAAGACCTAATGTGCTTCATTTCACCACAGGCGTCATGAGGCTTAACTCGCAGAGGTCCTGCTGTAAACCCCCCTTACCACCCAAATGAACACTGGGATGTGCAGTTGGCTCTTACAACTTCAGCCTGCTCATGCTGGAGAGGGAAGCCCCATGAACGTAGGCTCCGTCTGTTCAGTTTCACGTTGGATCTCCGTGCTAAAGTGAGCTGCACAAGATACTTGCTGGTTCTTGAAAGCAATATAGTCACATCACTGTGGCGCTGAGCCTAGCTAATTAGCCTTTCTTGGCAGGTCTAATTAGGCTGGGCAGGGAGCCACGCTGATAGAGCTACACTTTCGTGGGTTGCAGCTCTTGCTTGGTTCCAGCCAGGGCGGATATCTGCATCGCATCCACGCTGTGCTGCAGGCATGCCACCAGTGCTTCCCAGGCACCCAGGACCTTGGCAGCAAAACCCACGGAGAGGCCAGCTGAGGACTGAGGAGAATAGCTGGAGCTGGCAGGCTGAAAGGCTGCTTCCTTCTCCTAGGACAAATTTTTGAGGAAAAAAAAAAAAAAAAATCCTCATGCAAACTTTTCTTTGCTTTTTTGACTTTCTGGAATGATTTCTGAAAATACCCCACACCCTGGGGTCCCAGATGAGGTCAGACATGTTTGTGCTCTGCTCAAACCCTTTGTGAGATGAAGGCAGTGGCTCTGAGGGGAAAAGCCACAGGAGAGCCCCAGTCAGGGTCTCCCGACGGATGGAAATCCTAATAATAAAGTGAATCTGTGCATTCCCTTCCCATCCCTTATGATAGGCTGTGCCCCTTTTTGGACTGAGGGTGAGATGAGTCTCAGTTCATTATCAGCTGAGGGTTAGTCTCGATTTGGCTGTAACTGCCGCTGCGGCAGAGAGCCGAGATGGCCCCATGTGCTCCTTGTGGTCAGCTGAGCCTGAGGAGAGCAAAAAAGGAAGGGCAAGAAATGACAGCTGGGTGCCCTCGGCCGTGGCCAGCCCCGCCACAGGGGCAGCCGGAGGCAAACTTGTTAAAATCACTTGGAGGAGAAGTGAGGAGGTGGAGACGAAGCCGCGGCTAGCGGTGGAGGCAGGAATCCAGATGGCCACCCTCCTAGATCAACATCGCAGACATAAGAATTGAAAGGAGAAACTGTCACAAAAGTAAACAGCGTGAGAGTGAGAGAGGGCTGTAATGCTTGGGCTGGCCGTCGTCCAGGTGCCCACCCTCTTATCACGCAACGTGATGTGGCCAAACATGGGAGCGGGCCCTGAGCATCTTGCGCCCGAAGCACCTAATGAGGGTTTTGCAGGGTGAGCGGAGCGGGAATCTGTGGCGGCGCAGGGGAGAGGAGCGGAACGGAGGCTTTCGAGCACGTGGCAGACTGCCTGGCCGGCACAGCGTGCGGCAGGGGAGGAAAGATGTGAAACAAAAGCCTTCCTGCAGGAAAAAAGAGAAAAGGCCCACTGCTGACAGCAATGAAACAACACAGCCCGCTGCGGAGGCCAGAGCTCCTGGGGCAGGCGAGGCCAATAGTTGTAAAAACAGAGTCTTAAAGTAGGAAATGTAACGCGACTACAGATTGCCTCGCTTCCTCTCCTCCGACCCCCAGCTCCCACCGCGCGTAACGGGGCGCTGAGCGGCAAGGTGGCGAGTCGGCAGCGGGATGGGACGGTGCTCCCGCCTGCGCAGGAGAGCTCAGCACCTCCATCCCCTCCGACCTCTTCCCAAAACCCAGGGCTGGCCCAAATAGAAATAGTCCCAACGCCAGCGTTTGAGGCCCAGTGGACCGTGGTGGGGAAGCTGGCTTTTTTTGGAGGCTGTCTGCCAACATCAACAATAATACAGTGCCACTAATTCCCAACGGGGCCCTACTCACAATGGCAAAACTGGACAGATAGATAATTTACAACTGATATATCTGTTGTGGAGACAGGACGCAGGCATTTTTACCAACAGGTCATCTAAGTCCCAGAGCAGGATCAAAACACACGGTGAAAAATACATTTTCCTCCTGTTTCCATCCTGGCTGTGCCACAGCTTTTGGCTGGGCAGTGGGATGGTGGAGGACTGCCATTTTTACAGTTGCAGCTCTGGATATTGCTTAACCTTCTTTTTTAGTGGGTCTTTTTACCAAAATATTTGCTGTGAATGGGAAGCGATGAATGGGAAGCATTTGCTGTGACTGGAAAGGGTTTCTGCTGCACTGTTTACACCCTTTGCACTTTCTTCAGAGCCATAGAAGTTAAAGATGGAAAAGCCATATTAAGTCATAGAGGGTGAACTTTTCCAAGGCTTTTAAATCACTTACCACTCTGACAAATGACCTCCAGAGAAACTCTGAGTGGCAATTTCATCTATTGCAGACCATCAATGTCTTTTCCATTCCTGGACTGGAAGTTACCATCTCCACAACAGAGTGAGCAGAAGAGGACTTGTGCCCGTGCCTCAGCAGCTCCGTTAAAAAAGTTAGGCGATGAACTGCCGCTGCTGCAGTGGAGTCAGCCTCCTGCTGTTGACTGCTCTGGGGAGAAGTAAGTGCCGAGACAGGGGCACAGAGGAGAAATAGGATCATCTTAGGCTGGTATTCTCCTCTGCATCTATCAATCAGAGCTTGCTGAGGCTTTAATTCCCACGTAGAAAGTGACCTGTGGTGTGACGCCGGATCCTCAGAGGTCTGATTCTAGAGGGAAATCACTCAAGCCCAGGTCTGCAAAGGAAATTGGGTGCATACATAAGCAGGTAGGAAGACTTATAAAAATGCCCATTGGGCTAGTTGCTCAACTGTCATTAGAATGCAGAGGAGGCAGACACTGAAAGAGAAAAAAAAAAATGCAGCTTGTATTTTCTACAGTAGAATAATTTAGGAGCTGTTTAGCAGCTTTTTCTGATTTTTTCCTTCCTCTTAAATTTATCCTTATTCTTCTTCATTCCCTCATTCCTGGGATTTCCCCTCCCCCAAAGGCCACTTCTTTTTTTTCACAGCATATTTTGTTTCAACGTGGAAGTTGACTGCTCATTGAAATAAAACAAAGACACCCCAGGGATATTGTTGACCGAATCCCGCCTTGTATTTCTAACATCACCATTTTGGAAAGAAAAACAGTGCTTCATGGTTGATGAGATTGCTCTGTATTTGTTGAATCTGTGAGCTGTTTAGATGCCATCCACCAGGAAGATCCAGTTAGTCCTCTGCTGGCATGGCCTTGAGAAAGGCCATCCTGACGGGATTCTTTCACTTTAAGTGTGAGCTGGCCAGCTAACATGGGATGTGTCTCACCCAACCCTGGCAGTCACTGAGACATTGAGATTAGGCTGGATGTTCTCTTTCAGTAGAGTTACCTGTGTCTCTACAGGTAACTCCAGCAGACAATTTTGTACCACATATTTTAGACTCCTTTGACTAATGAACATTCAGAGGAAGCATCCCTTTCAGTTCAGTTCCTCTTCTATAGTTCTTGCATTTCAAAAAGCACGTGAAGAACAAATGCACCTGAGGAAGCTGAAGTACATTGTTATTACTGCAGGGAGGTTGTATAATTATTTTGAAAGTATGCCAGTGTGAAAACTGAAACTTTTCATCCAGTGCCCAAAAGTAAGTCACTTGTGGCACAGAGATCTCTTGTAGCATCCTGTCCCTGTGAAACCTTGGAAGGAGCAAGGCATGGAACTGGCAATATTGTCCAACCACTGGGACAGGAGGACAGACCCATGGGATCCAGAGGTGCCAGAACATAGACTTCACAACTAAGCAAGGGATGGTATATTGAGTGCACAACAGTTCAGTGCCCCATGTTACAAGGGGACAATATTAATCCCAAGGAAGCATGGTATACTTTTTTTCTGATCTTACTCTTGCAGTAGAGGGCAAAGACCTGGCCCAGCAGTGTTGTCACTGACTCGCAAACACGATTTCCTTCTGCCCCCACTTCAGTTGTGCTGCCTATTGCTTGAGCAATGTGAGAGGCAAGAAGCTACTGGCCTCACTATGTCCTGAACTGCTTTTATGCGGTCAATTTGTTGGCCTGAACCCCTACGTCAGGGCCCTGGGGGAAAGCGCTTCTTCTGATTCTCTTTGTTCACAAGACTCTGCTTTAGCTGGCCAGAGAAATTAAGTTGGTGGGATAGAGAGTACCAGAGGAAGAGTGGAAGACAAAGGGTGAGTGGGTACAAATTATTTCATTATGAACTTCCCATGAAATAGCAAGTGTAGAGCAGGGGGTGGGAGGACGTTAATTTATGGCAGAATGTTGTTATTGCAGCCCTTCTTCAACCAGTCATGTTACAGGAAGATAAATAAAGCCCAAGCCAAATCTTCCCCTGGGCTAAGCCTGCTAGTTTGGAGATTTATGTGCAACTTACATCCAGCCTGATAATTCCACTGTGCGACTGACCAAAGGTCTTCACTTGCAGGGTAGGATGTTGTTAAAGGCACCGATATTTGGAACTGGAGCACAGCAGGATGCTGCCTGATAAGGCCATTACTAAATTTCGGTGGCCAAAAGCAACTTGTTGATCTCTGTTGATTTTGCATCAATGGGTACGGGGCTATCTCACAGTACAGCAAACAGGAGGCTCTTTTTTTGTCGGTGACCATGCAGAAAAGCCAGGTTCTGTTTGTTCGGTTAGAAAATGCTTACACTAGCTTTTTTTTTTTTTTTCTCCAGAAACTCAACTTCCCTAATTCTGTGTGGGAGGGCTTTTTTTCCAGGCTTTTTAAAGCAATATCAGTATTATGGCTAATGAGGCAGTGGAAAGCAAGCTGGTCCATTCGCTGTACCTAATGACTCCATTCCCATGAGCCTAATCAAAGATTTGTACATTTAATTGCTGTCAAGTCAGCTCAAGCCACCTGCCATTTCTGCCACACCTGAGGCCATTCTCCATGGCCTGCGATTCTAAATGAATCCATCTCTTTTTCTAAGGGAAGGAAAACAGAGCTGCCAAGCAACCCTGAAATGGTGCTTTACCCTTAGAGCAAAGATCAAACAGTCTGCGTTGTCACTGAGCGATATGTATGTTAACTGACTGTGGCACAGATTTTTTGAAAATTTATTAGCCTTATATTGGAGATCAGGGAAGTGAGAAATACATCCTTGTCTGGACATGTCTTGGACTTGAGACAGGCTTCTGTCAAAGGCAAAAGTGATTTTTGTTGGCTCACCACTGAACAAAGTTGAACTACATTTATTTTTGGTTTTCTCTGATGGAAAATACCACTGAAGCCATTATTCCACTCCTACAGTGAGCTGGTGGGGTATTTTGACCAACCTTTGTCCTCAGCATCACGATTCCTAAACATCCTGCATTCTCCGTAGGGAGTTGATGCAGGAAATGTTGTGGGCCCATGTTCGCTTGAATGTAAGAGATAACTCCTGTTCATTGTTCCAGGGAAAAAAAAAATAGAGAAAAACCCAGTTGCTGCTAACATATTGTGAAAAGAAAACGTTCTTTGTGATCCTGGGTGGATCAGCTTACCTCTGTCCAGGCAACTGTGACTCCTAAAAGTCAGATATCTAACGCTATGTATTTCTTCAAACGTATTTCCAGAGAAATTTTTAAAGTTGTTTGGAAAGATGCAGTCTATGAAGCCACACTAAAACATTATTGGTTTCTTGATAACTGTTCATTTTTTAGCCTGGTTTCCTAGTGAATTATGGGATCATAATCACTTTTCTATTCTTGGCCAAGTTGAACCCTAGATAACAAAGGAAGACAAATGTGAGAGAGACTACATTATTGTTTCAAGAATATAAGTACCCAGATGGAGGTGCAAAACTCCACAAATACCTCCTATGAATGCCCCAAGTAGAGGAAGCCTGGCAAGTGAATTCATACATTGTTGGCAGAAGAAGAGAGACCATATGGGTGCCCCAAGCACAGTCATAGCCTTAGCTGGAGATTACCATAAACCACAAAACACAGATCTGTGGAATATGAGGCATCTCTGATATTCATTCTCACAGAACTACTTGGTTTCCTTTCTCAACCCGTCACAGAAAGCAAAGATACCATTAAGATATCTAAGATCTTTGACTGTATACCATGATTTTTTTTGCAAGTGGCTTGATCCAAATACACACTGAAGTTTTTTTTTTGCCCCATTGTGACAATGTAGAAAGGATTTATAATAGATTTTAATACAATTTACTTCAATTTTAGGAGCTCTCCCTCTGCCAGAAGAGTTTAATTGGCCATGAAGTCCTGTGAGTTTTTGCATTGTGAGTTGACAGATGCATAGATTAATTTAGCAGGAAAACCAAAGAATAAATTAAAGGGTCTGAAAACAATTAAAGGGTTGGTAGCTACTTGTATCGGTCTGAGAACTTAGAGCTAAATTCTGATTCTCGTTTCCACAGAATCATAGAATAATAGAATGGTTTAGTTTGGAAGGGACCCTGAAGATCATCTAGCTCCAACCACCCTGCCGTGGGCAGGGACACCTCCCACTAGACCAGGTTGATCAAAGCCCCATCCAGCCTGGCCTGGAACTCTTCCAGGGATGGGGCATCCACAACTTCTTTGGTCAGCCTGTTCCAGTGTCTCACCACACTCAGAGTAAAGAGTTTCTTCCTAATATCGAATCTGAATCTACCCTTTTTTGCTTTAAAACTGTTACCCTTTGTCCTGTCGCTGCACTCCCTGATAAAAAGTCCCTCTCCAGCTTTCCTGTAGGTCCCCTTTAGGTACTGGAAGGCCTCTATAAGGTCTCCCCAGAGCCTTCTCTTCTCCAGGCTGAAAAAACCCAACTCTCTCAGCCTGCCTTCATAGGAGAGGTGCTCCAGTTCATCTTCGATCATCTGATCATCTTTGTGGCCCTCCTCTACACCTGCTCCAACAGGTCCACATCCTTCTTCTGCTAAGGCCTCCGGAGCTGGACACAGTACTCCAGGTGTGGTCTCACACGAGCAGAGTAGAGGGTCAGAATCACCTCCCTTGACCTGCTGGCCTCACTTCTTCTGATGCAGGCCAGGATGTGTTTGGCTTTCTCGGCTGTGAGCATGCATTGCTGGCTCATGTTGAGCTTCTCATCAACCAATACCCCCAAGTCTTTCTCCTCAGGGCTGCTCTCGATCCATTCTCCACCCAGCCTGTTTTGCTATATGGCTAACTACTGTTGTACTTTGCTGCAGTGCAGACCTAAAAATTACTTCATTTTTTGGCCATTTCTGTGATAATATGTTTAAAAATTCTCCTCAGAATATCCTACAATGTCTTCAGAAAAACAAGCTGCCATGTGGGAAGGCACCTCTTTCCTTTCCTATGAGCTGTCAGATAACAGAGATTCACATGCATGTGGAGGGTAGTCAGATGCAAAGATTAACTGGGGTGCTGCCGTGCTAAATTGTGTAATGTCTGATACCTGGGTTAGCCATGTGAGCCACTTCCTAAAGATATAAACCCATGGGTTTCTGTGCTATCCTTTATTAGTTAATCAGGCCAGGAAAGGAAGAGGACAGCCCGTTTCCATCATTGGCTGAAGTATCTTACTAGACGTCAGAGAGTCATGGTCAAATGAAGGGAGATTACTAAATGTAAGGCTGGAGATTCTTGCACTCTTCCTCAGTCATCCATTCCTTCATACATAGCATGTTCAAAGCTCTTCTGTAGCTTGATAGCTTAAGTCTTTCTTCAAAAAGGAGGAATGGAGAGTTCAATTTATTTTTGCTTGGCCACATTCAGGGTGAGATTTCTAGCCAGGTAACTAAAGCATATAAGAAAAGGATAAGATTAGTGACACTTCTTTCAGTGATGTTCTAGGCAGCTGCCAATGAATCTTGCATGAACTCGAACCTGGTCAGCCTGTGGGGAGGATGCCCAGAGTATGCCTCACAGGGTCAGTATCCCTGGGGAAGCAGCAGAGGAACCTCTAGTTCTGGGCTGCCAGCTGGGTTTAGGCTGAGTGAGGTTTTGAGATGCTCCAGCAGGAGCTTTTATTTTGTCTGCGCCTTTCTGTGGTTTGCCTCCAGGTAGCCATGTGCTCATCACACAGGAGCTGGGCTCCCTGCTGCTGATTCTATTGTTCCCAGCAATGCCACCAAAGGTGGAGCTGAGCCACAAAATGGAACATTGCAGTTTGTCCTAGTGTGTCCAAGGCCATAGTGTTTGCAATGCTAGTGCAATGTAATAATGAGAGCGTTTATGAGGCGGCATAGTTTCACATACTCAGTTGCAGGACAGAGATCTTTGACCTTTCACAGAACTGTCTTGCAAAACTTATTGCCACACACCCCAAAAGCCAAGAGCTTTGTGGGATTCATAGAAGGGCTAAACAAGCATCTTGTGTAATTGGGAGCCCTCCAGTCCTCTCCTCATGGTAAGTTTGTGCAGTGTGTAGGTGTGGAACTATTCAGGATTTTGAGAAGAGTGTGGTAGCGCTCACAGGACGAGCTTCCCAAATTATAGAGGGTGGACACAGAGCTGAACAGAGACTGTAAGTAGATTCAGGCCCTGCTTCTTTTCCACAAGTCACATCAATTCCAGCATTTAATTAATGTACTATAGTCAGAAGAGAGCTCCACCCTGGCCTCTCTGAGGAGGGTGAGGAGCACTGGGAAAGGGGTCGTGCCATCAGCACCTGGGGTATGATTAAGGATGTTACTTTCTCCAGCATCATCTCCAGCAGATCTGTCCCTAGAGTCTCATTCTTGGTTGCCCTTATGTTCATAAAGGGTTCACAAGTGGCAGTATTGAGTATGTAAATACCCTGAGCTGGCAGTGAAGACGACCTTCACAGAAGGAATATACGAGAGGATGTAAATGAATTTCTGCCTTGCTGGTTTGGGAAATAAATGTTTCTGGATGCAGGTTCCCTTTAATGGCAGGTTACTAGACCAGAGAAACACAGACCTGACTCAGAGTTGCCATAAATGTCCTCCCTGATGTGCTCAGCCAATTCAATACTCAAGAATAGAGAGACCTCCCAGAAGCTGACTAAGGCATTCGGGAGAAATGTGGGTGGGCTTCTCCCCACCTGGGGCCCTGGTCAACTGGACACATTCTTCCCTGCTCATCTAAAGCAGTGTAAGATCAATTGCAGAAGGAGGTAATATAGTTTTGGTGGGGTCTCTAAACCAGAGGAGTGTCAGCAGCGGCTTGTGAGGATGGGGAAAGTCAGGAGCAAATACTAATGATAGGATGGACTGTGCCTTGTCCTCACTTGGACCCTGATACACCGCTCTGCAAATGCTTTCCAGCTGCAACCTTCAGAGATGAGGATTTTTGTGCTGAGCAATTAGCAGCCCTTTAAAGGATGATATATTCTTTATTTCAGTTCTTTGTAAGTAGTTTTGTTATTCCTTTTGCCGCTTTGGCTGTGTTTGTCTTCCACTTGACACCATTGTCAGTCCTGAAGACAAATATGCATTTGTTTTGATTTCCTCCTTAGTGTACACATAACTTACAATGGGAAAGCCTGGAAAGTCTGCAGGATAACCTCCATAGATAGCTAAATCCATTCTAAATGGCAATGAAAACACAGTATCCTAATCAGGAGGGAGAGTGAGGGAGAGTGTATTTTCAAATGTAGTCCAAAAATGCTTTCTTGGACAGTAATACAGTACCATGGTTTTTGTTCAGCTTTTGGCCAGGGGTTCAGATTTCTCCCTGGGGTCCAGAAGTTGGAAATCACAAGCCACTTGGCATAATTTCATAAAGACCTCAAAGTATAGTTCCGTTCTAACTACAGGAGCATTTCCTCACAGTCAGCTGTTTCTGAAGCACCACCTGAAGCACTGCAGGAAATCGATGAGGGAGCAACAGGGCAACCAGCTCTTGGATGGCAAAAACAGGGATCTTCAGCGTAGAGTTGATTGGAACTACAGCTTTCCTTAATTGGAGTTGAAAAGACTGTATTATCAAGAGAGAGGATCCTTGGAACATAAAAGCAACATTATTAGCTCTTCTACAGTGGCATTCAAATGGTAATTTAACCTTTGTCTGAGAGAATAGATTAAAGCAAGAACTCAGAGCAGTCTTTTCTTTATTTTCTTCAGTTACTCCCAGCTCATGTACTTGCATTTCTTCCTCTGTCTGCATAAGAAGCAGAGCTATGGAAACTGAAGCCTCCAGGAAGTTCATTCCTCTCCTCCTCCACCTTTTCCTCTGTAATTTAGACACCTGCCTGTGTTCCTCTTAGAAGAGTCACAGCCCAGGTCTAAGGCTGGCAAATGCTGCCACAGGTAAAAAGGAGGATGAAGCCGTGATGGGTGGAAGGGGAAGGGCTAGTGGCAGCCCAGGTCTATTTGCTTAGCTTTTCAGCCTACTGTCAATATTACAAATAGCAGGGTTTGCTCTTGCTCACCTGGAAAACTTCCACTGAAATTGCAGTTTCCACAAAGTCTTAACTTTCCATGACTCTCTTCTTTTTCTGTATTGTTTCCTTCAGGAAAATCAACCTCTCATTCTTTTAGAAATGTTCCATTAAACTGCCTATGCATTCTGAGAGCTGTAGCTGTACCAAGGGAGCCCTTGCAGACACATCATAGGAAGTATAGTTTGTCTAGGAAGTTCAATCCAGTGGTGAAAAAGAATAACAAAAGGCAGTGGAGTACCAGGTCTCGCCGAGGCATTACGTGTAACTTAAGTTGAATCGACTGTCAGTGAAAAGCATTGTCATACAGAATGAAATATTTGGATTTGGAAATAGCCAAACACTTTCTTTTAGTTGATAACATTGAAATATTTTTGTATTACATTTAAAAAACAATTTTGGGGGAACTTGAGATTCCTTAAATAATAACGTATCAAGTTTCATTCCAATTAAAGACAAAACAAATATGGATTTTTCTGTGGGGAAAATGATCTGAATTACTCTTCATTCTGTGAGTCATTTGTTTGTCTTTCACTTGTATAAGAACATTTAACACTCACAAAAACTCATTAGAACTCTGTAATCTCTAAGGCTCCACAGGAAGCTGCACACAGAGAACGTTTTACTGGCCATGGAGAGGTACTCCCCATCTTCAGCCCAGGTTAGCATTACTGCCACCAAAGAACAATCTGTCTGTTGTGAGGAAGAGGACAGAATTTACGACGTACAATATCTTTGCCACAGCAATCATTCATTCATTCAGAGCAATTTCATTTCAAACCTAACACAATGCTGCAGGGGAGAAACAGATTATTTCCCTGTAGATCACAGAATCATAGAATCATAGAATTGTTTAGGTTGGAAAAGACCTTTAAGATCATCAAGTCATAGAATCATACAATGGTTTAGTTTGGAAGGGACCCTGAAGATCATCTAGCTCCAACCACCCTGTCGTAGGCAGGGGCACCTCCCACTAGACCAGGTTGATCAAAGCCCCATCCAGCCTGGCCTGGAACACTTCCAGGGATGGGGCATCCACAACTTCTTTGGTCAGCCTGTTCCAGTGT
This sequence comes from Vanellus vanellus, assembly GCF_965231255.1. Lineage (NCBI taxonomy): Eukaryota > Metazoa > Chordata > Aves > Charadriiformes > Charadriidae > Vanellus > Vanellus vanellus. The sequence goes on from NC_138905.1 coordinate 193,437,478, forward strand.
CACACCACACTCAGAGTAAAGAGTTTCTTCCTAATATTGAATCTAAATCTACCCTTTTCAGTTTAAAGCTGTTACCCCTCGTCCTATCACCACATGCCCTTGTAAAAAGTCCCTCTCCAGATTTCTTGTGGGCCCCCTTTAGGTACTGGAAGGCTGCTATAAGGTCTCCCCAGAGCCTTCTCTTCTCCAGGCTGAACAACCCCAGTTCTCTCATCCTGCCTTGATAATAGAGGTGCTCCAGCCCTCTGATCATCTTCGTGGCCCTCCTCTACACCTGCTCCAACAGGTCCACATCCTTCTTCTGCTGAGGCCTCCAGAGCTGGACACAGTACTCCAGGTGTGGTCTCACACGAGCAGAGTCACCTCCCTTGACCTGCTGGCCACACTTCTGATGCAGGCCAGGATATGGTTAGCTTTCTTTTTCGGTCCAACCAGGCTACTCTCAAACAGATACTGTGGCCAACTCATAGTGGATTGGTTTGGCTGGGTGTATTGAATGAGCCGATATCCAGCCAGTTGCTTGTTACAAGCACACATTTCTCAAATACTGCCAGAATTAAGTGGTGCTTCTTTTGGGGCAATCCAGCAAAGAAACTAAGGGTGGAATAACCATATTTATATGCTAGAAGTAATTCTGAGGGGACAGTATTGAACAACCTCTGCCTTTATTCTCCTAGCTCCAATATGAATCACAAGCTGATTCACTCTCTAGATGAGGTTTTAGTCACTTTGAGGCAGACACTGGATGTTCATAAGTCTGGATCTAAAGCTGAAATGAATTTATGGGGTTGGGGGAGGTAGGGGGGAAGTGTCAATAAGAAAGACTGGGCAACCCTAGCACCTATTTTTCCCCCCAGAGTCTCCATCACCACTTACACATACAAAAAAGCAAACACATGTTGTAGAGTTGGTGTAGCCAGGACGGTACAAGGATATAAATCAGTGAAGTATTATGGTGTTCTTTAGTAGAGAACTGTTAGAACGTGGTAAGTGGACAATCTTTATGTGTATGCATCCTTCCTAAGCACGTCGATAACCTTTCATGATGAGGAGGAAATGCTTCACCTTGGAATTGATTTAAAAACCATTTACTATAAATTTTATTCTGGCAATAAATCTCTTCAGTCTCTTGGTCAATACACTTCTTTTCCTTCCCAAAATAACGGTCTTGTTTGATTATTATTTGTTGTTATTATTATTAGTGTTAACTTGAGGAGATGAGTGTAAATATGTACCAACCCCTCAAAAGATGATTTGGCAGTGTCAGCTGAGTCCCAGCTATGCTCTGCAAAACAACATAGGTACAGCTAGGAGCACCTCTCATGGGCTAGGAGAGCTTGCTACCTCCACATATGTCCTCTGACCATGTCCTCCCATCCTGTCGCAGCAGGGCTTAGGTGAGGACACCAGTACCTCTCCGCTCCAGCATGGCTAGTGCCCTTGGTACTTCTGCAATAGCACCAAGCATGGGTTAGATAGGGCCATTGAGAGATGGAGGCTCCACTCACCGTTACACACCACCAAGTTTCCTGTTTTCTTCCCGTGCCTTTTGAAAACCTGATGCACACAATTAGAACCAGCAGTGGGATTTAGAGCTGAATATAACAAATATTGTAAACAATTGTTTAGCTCTGGACCTTAACCACTGAAAGTTCACCTATTGACACCATCATATTTACCTTGCTTAGCCTAGCTACTCCCAGATTTATCTGACACAGATAATTCGAGGATGTGTCTCTGTGTTTGTGTGTGCCCAAAGGAAAAGAAACCTCAGTTGAAAGTGAATTATTGCCATTTTCTAACAAGTGCAAAGCCTGCTTAGTCTTTGATTAGCCATCATTCAGAGAACTTTTGGATTCAGTGATTCTTTGGAGTTAAAAACCCATCTAAGTGTATGTAAACATACTGGTGAACTGATAAGGTATAAAATTCATAGAAATGCCAGGAGAATTTAGAGGAGAAATGTACAGGTATAAATTTGGTGTGACGCATGAGTGATACAGAATTATGGGGCAAGCTGGTTGCCCTATAAATACAGTATCTTACACTGACCTCTTTTGAATGAGCTCTGCTGTTAAATGAAGTGAAGCCTTTGCTATGTAAACTGCTGATGTATGGCAAAAAAATAATGAGCCCAGCCTTGCAGCCAGGCTCTGATACCCTGTTTCTGGATGACTAACACTTTGTCGTTTGCATGCCTTGAATATGGCTATCAATCTGTGTAAGGGTGGTATTGTCTGACTATTCAGAATAACATAGCCAGGTTTTGTTTCTCCAATTCAGAGATGCTACTTTGTTGAGAAATTTTTACTTTGGATGTTCCTGTTTTTCAGAGGACCAGCAAAGCACACAATTCCCCTGGAAATGTACAGGCGACAGAGCCAGCCAATATTCCTGTGAACCAGGTTTCTGTTGTCTAATTCAGCTTTAAGGTTTGTGGCAAGAGCCACAAAAGGATTTAGATGCTGCATGCAAAACTCTGACTCTCAAATGCCCAAATGAACCCACTGAACTCTGGTGGCACCTGCCATCCCCGGGGCCCGTTGTGTTCAGCAGTAAAGTTCCGTTCCCCAGATGCATCAGGAGCTGCTTCTGCGCACAGGAGCACTTCAGCCTTTCAAGACCAATATGTTCAGAAAGAGGAGCAGGAGGCCTTGGGGAAGGGACACAAGGGAAGAGACATGAAGTGGAGCTGCAGGAGGTGGGGCAGAACCATCCATGTCTGAGTCTGAGACTGCGTAGAGCAAAAGGAGCTACCTCCTGAAATGACAACTAATGATATGGTCGAAAGGAAAAGAGCAGCAACAAAGAAGGGGGTCGCTGAAGCAGGCTGTAGCAGGCAGTTTGGATTTTGTCTCTGATCTCAGCCATTATTTAATCAAATGGGACCAACCTATCTCCAGTACAGCTCTGCCTGCATATACCCAGAATGGGCTCTATCTTGACTCCAGTGGTATCACCTCAGGATCTGCCTTGCTTGTCCTCTCTAGTCGTCAGCTGTCTGACCTCCAGCCCGTCTTGGCAGTGGGATTACAATGATTTACTGAAGTGGTGTGGGCTCGGCACAATGAGTGGTGATGACAGGTTGGTAAGTGCTGGCCCTCACCTCCTAGTCGGCCCCGCGGCAGGAAGGACTGGCCTGGGGGCAATGGGCTTAATCCCCTCCACTACCTGGGTAAGAGAAGGATTTAGTTATGCTCTAAATGTTGAGGTAACGGACAGAGTGATGTGGGTGTGAGCCCACTTTCTTTGTCAGATGTTCTTCTTCAGAAGAGGTTTAAAAGGGCTTAAATGACCAAGTCCAGGAAAAGGATTTAGAGCTGTGGTTTCTAAGTAGAAGGAAATATCCCTTTTCAGACAAGAATAAAATACTCAAGTCCTTGACAGAGGCAGGATTTAAGACCCAGCTTTCTGTGTGGCATATCCTATTGGTGAGATAAGGTAGTTCCCCATGCAATTTGCTGGCAATTGCCCTTTTCTCCCATTCACTTCACAGGCATCCTCAGCATTGAACTCATGATATGGGACTGGCCTACAGCTACAGAACAGCTGTCTTAAGACAAGTCTTTCCATTACTTTCTGTAGTAATGATGAGGTTCTTGAAGACCAGTCTGTGGTTCCTGGTATGCGTCCTTTTGTTTGCAACATGCACAGGAAAGATTAAGTAAAGCACCTTCTAAATTCCTACTCTGGCTGCAATAAAAGTGGCATTTATTATGGAGTAGAAATACCAATGTTCACATATGACTCACATACATGTCTACAGATAATGAGGATAAAAGCAGAGTTAGAGCCAAAGACACCTGGACTGAAGGAGAGAATGCAGGTAAGGAAAAACAGGAAAACTTGTTGCAGAGAAAGAGGCTTGACGTTAACTTCCCAGCTTGTTACCTGTGCATATTTATAATCCATGCTGCTGAGGAATCACAGGGGTTTTATAGATACCCACAACCTATGCATATGAAACACAGTAGCTGCTGGGTGCGCTCAGGGGTCTTGTATCTGGCCAGGCTCAACACAAGCCAAGGAATATAGAAGATGCAAGGTTAAGTATCACAGAGTTTCAGACTGCAATGCCGAAGTGAATAGAGCAAGATGCTCCAGTCACAAGCAGAAGGACATCACTTCTGTATGTCAGAGAGAGGTAGAAGTTTCTGAATGCCAGAGCATCTACAGGGTCAGACAGAGCCTTTTCAAGATTGCCCAGCAATACTCAGGCGCCTCAAGAGCACCTTTGTACCTTTGTGGTTCTTGCCACAATTAATCCCTGGAGTAAGTGCCCTCAGATGAATGGAATTGCAGCAGGGCTGCCCTGCCTGGGTGACGGCCCAGTGGCGCTCCACCCAGCCCTGCATGCTTAGCTTGTTACTCATGCGGTGCCTTGAGATGCTGGAGGCTTGCAGCCTCGAACTCTGCTTTCACTTCTCTCTTTTCCACGTCTTTTAGGTGGTTTCGGAGCTCCAGCCCTAACGCAGGCCTCTTCTTACCCTGCTCCCTCGTTTGTCTTCTGTCTCTACCACCTTGTTTGCGCAGCTCGTGTGTTATTTCCATGAGCATGAACTGGAATTGCTGCAGCTTCGTGCACAGCTTGCCAGCTTCTGCTCCGTGCATAAGTGCATCCATGTTATTTGCTAGCTTTCCTCCAAAATAACAAAATCTCTATGCTTGGACCTAAAGATTATTGATCATTCTTCTGCCTCTGGCTTTGCGTCTTCTGATCCTGTGTAATCACCGTATCAAGTGCTATGCGTTTTGCAGGAAGCCTGCATATCCTTGAAGTTCCAAATCTTCCTCCTCCTAAAGACCTGTATTTATTAATTAGGAGTAATCCCTGTTAATTATGAGGAAATACATACAATGGCTCCCAGCTCTGCATGTCTGCACAGAATACTTCACTAAGTATATAACCTTTGGCACCAGAGACCTGCTCTTGGGAGAATTAGATATCAGGACGTATTTGTTTAAGCCTTGAGTCACCAGGATGTCCACCGAGATAAAAGTCACTTTTCAAGGTCATCTCAGACCTCATGACCTTTAGGCCCACTCCAGAATTTCGAAGACTTCCTGGTTAAATAAGGTTTATCATTGTTTGAAAGAATTTGGCCTCTGGCAAGTAAAGGTGAAAAGTCATCTATATTTGAATGTTTTCAGTATACAAGCTTGGCTGCTGCCCGTGATTTTAAAGTTGCCCACTGTATTTATAGCCTGAAGAAAGCTTTGAAAGGCAGAGCGGGACTCACTAGCACGATTAGAAAGCTATCAAGTGTGGTGTTAATGGAAAACCAGAGGGAGAGATTCAGACCCTCTTTATGCGATGGGCGGTTGGGAATTGCTTTGTTGAAGGCAATGAAGTTGCTCTGGACCTAGCTCTGTAAACGAAGGTTGGAGATGCTGGAGAGGGGAGCAATCTGTGCCACATTTACACCCCTGCTGACACAGCTGTACAGCGGTGTAAATGAAGCTGATATTGGAGGCAAGTCCTGCTCATTTATCCTTCTGTCAGCTCCTGCTGTCAGCGGCGCACTCAGCGGCTGATCTCTGTTCACGTGTAAACCCAGTGAAGACTGAAGTTGCAAGAGGTCAGACGCTGCTGTCAGTAATACCAGTACAACACCTTGAGGTGAGTGGGGCAGATTTTGATCATGGTTGCACAATTATGCCACTGAAATCACACTACTGCCTGGAGAGGTGTGAGCCCAGATTCATAGTGGTGTGACTGAAGTCAGCATCTGACACATGAGAGTTTCTCTGACTCATCCAAGGCAACGCTGATTCTCCAGATTCACATTAGTGCACTTTCAAATCAAAATTCATTGAAACGGGCTTAAATTGACACAATCCTATTTGTGGAGTGACTCCACCCAATTAAGGTAAGGGACAACTCAGCTCTGTAGCTGACTTTTTTCCTTTATTTCCCTGTAGGTCTGTGGTGTCTATGTCCCCTAGGTTACCTCCTACTTGCATAACTACCAGGAGAGTAGGAAGATATCCTGATGTTTCCAAATCTGTCTGGATTGTCTGTGTACAGGTGTCACCAGCATGAGGTAGAGCTTTGCTTGGTCTATCTGTGTCCATAAAGGAATGGGTGACACAAGTAAGTCCTGACGGATTCCTCAACACAAGCTGAGTTTCCCAGAAGTGGATTGACACGTGGCCAATAGCTCTCTACTCCTACACCTTCATGCTGGTGCTTCCCATCGACATCTAGTTGAATGTGCTTCCAGAAGGCACTGGAGCCATGGGAACATTTGAACAGGATAGAGCCTGTTCACTGCACCTCCTGCTGCTCCTCAGCCCATGAAGGAGCCCCTCTAGCAGTGACGTGGCTGGCAGCTCGCGGGGGCCTTTACCAAGAGCAAAGCAGCACCGGGGAGACGGAAATGTGCCATGCTGAGCCTGACCTTGCTGCAGCCAAGGCCTGTCAAGTTCAGTTGTGGGGACAATCTGCAGCTAGTAGATTTGTGTGGGGAGAACATGCACTGAAAATGTGTAATTACTGGATTTGGGTTTTATCTGAAGGAAGAAAAAGGATTTCACCAAGGGATAGTTGTATGTATTACAAAGCAAGGCTGATTTTTCTTTTTTTTTCTTTTTTCTTTTCTTTTTTCCTTTTTTTTTTTTTTTTTTTTTTGAGGGAGCTCTTTGTTAAAATCTTGGCAGCCCATCCCTGCCGGGAAGACAGAACTGCTGTGTGCTGAAGCTGTGGTTGGCACATCTTCTCCGCAGCATGCAGGGCGTGCAAAGGCGGTGGGGAAGGCTGCCATCTCATGGTGAACCTTGCACGGCTCCAGCACGCTGAGCTAACCTACCTTGCAGCCGATATCCAGGCCTCTTTACTCCTGAGCAGATGTTTTCTCGACAAGTCACGTGTGCAGCTCCAGGAGAAGCCGAGGTGGTTCACCATGGGTTTTGTGCTTTAACTTCGAAACCAACTTTGCCGGAGCCTAGAGTTTTCTGGTTTCTTGCCTTGTCAACATTTTATGTGAGCGCAAAATGGTAGTTATGAAAAACCAGGGGGGCAAGGCAATCACTCATCTGAGAAGAGGCCGATCGTCAAAGTTGGGTTTAGTGGCGACTTGAGACTGATATGCCATTGTCTGTGACAGTAGCTTTGCTGAGTCACAGCCCTGAATGGAAACTCCCCTGGAACCACTTGTGGGTTGCAACTCATAATTTTGGGATTCTTTGGTATTCATCGCTAACCTTCTGCCGCGGCTTACACATCCCACGCTCTCGCGCTCGCTGTCTGCCCTCCGTTTCCTGAAAACGTACCAGCGCTCAGCCAACAGAGGCTGGAGGCTCTCTCTCCACTCCACAGGACGTGGCAGCCCTGTGGCAGGCTTTGTGGTGTTTCCAGAAAACCCTGGACATGAATTGGTGACCGAGAGGTTCAGCTTTGGCCAGTAAGACCCTCTAGACAGAATGACAGCGTCTTTGCTGAATGGTGGGGATCCAGCATGGCAGTGTGGGAGCTGGCAGGTGGCCAGCGTCCGTGCTTTACAGCATAGGAGGATGGAATAGAAAAGGGGGTTTTTAAGGATGGTGAAAGTCACTTGTTCAGGGAAATGGTTAGAAACTTTATCACTATAAATGCTTTGGATGTGTCTGTGGTGAGAAGAGGGAGAAGCTGTCTTTTAAAATGTTGTCCAAGTCACACCAGCATTAACAGCTGTCTAAAATATGTCCTGAATATGCACTCCCTGGACATGTGCATGAATATGCACTTTCAAACATTAATGGGCCTGACCCACCACCCTGACTTCCATACCACACTCCTGAGTCCCATAGATGGGAATTTCTATAGCAGAATATGCTTGAAGGAAGAGGACATAATCTTTCAAATGTAGGTTCCAGCTGGAGAAAACTTCTGTATTAAATCTTATTTTTCTCCAGAATATAGGTTATTTTATTTTTAAAAGTGGTTTCTTGGAGCAGTGGAAGCCCAGGGCAGTGCTGTGTATAAGTACGGGAGGTGAAGTAGCTGAAGGGGTCCAGGCTGCTGTATCTCACACAACCCCTGTGGGGCTTTTGAATGGGTTGGGAACAAGAGAGAGAAGGAACTAATTTGCACTTGTTGAAATATAGTAAGATTTTACAAGGAATATGTTCTCAATCCAAAACCTTCACAACTGTGATTTGAGCCAGCAAATGGAATAAAGATGTCAAAAGAAGCTCCAGTAATGGAAAGAAAAGTGTTATACTTTACATTAGGATTTTGCTGATTTCTTTTGTGTTTCTGCATAGATATATAAGGCCAGGCTTCTCCAGGTGTCTTTCCATGTTGTGTCTTAATCATATGTTTCTGTCCTGCCTCACAGTCCTGCCTCCCCAAAGCCTTCCTCCCAGCTCCAATTTTGCTGCTTCTCAGCTTGGTGCATTTGCTTATAATGATCCAAATCACTTCCTTTCCTTCCGAAAAGGAAAAAATGGAAAACAACACCCATCCATTTTTAGATAGTAGCCACATGCACAGTTGAATTTGCACACTGGGGAGGCAGCTGGGAAGGACGCAGCAGCAAGCAGCTGGGAGTGGGCAGGTGTGGGAAGCTCTTAGTCAGGTTTGTCATGGAAAGTCAAAATGTGCAATTACAGGGCAAGGAACAGGGTAGCACACACTGCCAGGAGAGTCATGCAGCTGGGCTGGGATAACAACGTTACACAGTATACCAACCTCAGTGGTTTAATCCAGCTTCAAATGTTCCTGTGCTCTCGTGTCCCACCAGCACCGTGGCTCACCACCTCCTCAGTTCTGCCTGAACAACCACAGGCAGTAAGCTGTGTCAGTGGAAAGATGGGGCTAACAGATTAATCTGCCCACAAAGACATAGGCAGATAAATAGATGGGTAGATAGATGAATACGTAGGGAAATAGATTATTTTTGCTTTGAGTTCAAATGATTTCATTGAGTCACTTCAGATTGCAGTCCCATAGTCAGTATTTCTGGGAGGCAAGGGTGGAAGGAAGGACAAGGAATTATATCCCGAGGAGTAGATATGAGGACCACTAGAGAAAGTTATGATGTGATTTCTGGCATGCACCAGGTTGCCATGAAGCAGAGGCAACCTTTTGCTAGACCTAGAAGGACTCTGAGGTTGTTTCTAGTGAGGATGGTGGCAGACGGCAGGAAGAAATGAAGTGTGACTAACACGGCTCTTAAACTTGCACAGGCCCAGAGGACGTACCCAGCACTGAATACATAAAAACTCAAGCTGGAACTCATAATATGTAGTCTCCATCATGTGAAAATTGACAGGAAGTCCTTCAGAGCTACCATGTGGCCAGGAAATGGAGGGGAGAGTTGGCATCTGTGATTCTCTGATAGTAATGGTCCTCTCTTGCTTTTTGCTGGGTAAATGGCTAGGGGCGGAGCTCTGTGGGATGACGGAGCTGCCATCCCCACCGTGCTGGGAGGATTCCTCAGAGGTGTTTATGCAGTGCAAATGTTACAATACAGCACTGCTGCAGACAGGAAAAAAGTTTGAATTCAACCACTCAAGGTTTAAAATTTGTGCAGATGGGTGAAGAAGGTTTTTTTTTCTCCATGGGCACTGCTATTCATACACTGCAGTTTAACTTCTTCAGTATGAAGATAAATCCTCCCTGCACATACAATATACAAATCTAGCATAATAGGACCATACTGTGCACTAGTTTTCTATTAAAAGCTTGTTTACAAGAGAGGGAGAGGGAAAAGCAAGAGAGTGATTAACTAAAAAGAACTTTTCCCCATGGAAACTCTAGTTGGCTTCAGATTATTAGGAGGAGTAATTATTCCCCATACACACTTACACATGCTGCTCTCTGGGACGTAAGTCCATCAGATGTCTTTTCTGGCTCAGCCCTCAGCGCAGAATAAGGTACATGTTGGCAGAAGTCCATGCTGATCCACCAGGCTGCAGGGACTTCCCCAGATGCTGAGGGCAGGGACCATCTCCCTCCGTAGTGTTGAATGTGGTTTGACCAGCTCCTTGGAGCCACACACTCTTTCCGTGTGGACTGCTGTGGCAGCTGGTGGGGCTTGGTTAGCTTTTTGAAGATTTGAGGGATCAGATGAACACAAGAGCTGGAGCTAGGAGGGGGATAGGAGAGCTGAACTGGGTGATGGTGAGGAGGGGGAGGAAGAGGACTGTGTAGTTGGGAGCCAGGGAGCTGGTGGACTGGCTTGGCCATCACACCAACCCTCACTCCTGCACATCCCACAAAGTGCATGGTTAAGTGACCTAAACATTGGTTGCTTATGTTGCTTCTTACATACACTGTTTTAAAACAATCTGCAAGGTACACATGAACATCTGGTTCTTCTGATGCTTGTGGAGGGCAGGTGGTAAGTCAGCATTTGTCAAGTGTTGGGAGAGCTGGAAAAATTGGGACAGCATGGCTTGGACTGATGCTGAACAAGAGGCAAACCCAGAGATGCACACTCAAGTGTGTGGGGGAGAGGAATGAAGTCCCCTCTGTCCTCACGTAAGAGTAAAAGCAAAGTCAAGGGCATGGAAACAAAACTGCAAATGGGGAACCAGGTCTTGTGGACCTGAGCTAGCAGGGCAGTTCCAACATACCTTGGTGTTTCCTGCAGAAACCAGATCAGAGCTGAAGCAGGTTAAGAAACACTTCAAATTCCCAGATCACTGAAAGAATCCTCTGCGTGAGAGGAGAATCACCCAAGTGTGAGCCTTGCAGAGAAATGGGGGCCATCAAAGGGCAACAATTTCAGACTAGTCTCAGAAAACTTTACCTTGATGTTATCACCAGCTGGGCTCCCAAATACTATTTTTTTTTTTTTTCCACTGTAGAACATGAGACCGATTTGCTGAAATCCTGGGGTGCCAATTGCACCCAGGCATGCTTGAACTGGCCTTTCGCACTCCAGAGTGCAGGAGAGCACGGGATTTCGGAGGTCCTCTTGGGCCTGCCAGCCCTGGAGCTGTTTCACAGCTGCTGGAGTGCTGCCAGCTTGCAGGTCTTTTAATGAGTGGTGTAGTGTCTGGCAAGTAACTTGTCTTCAAGTGAGTGTGACTAATCATGAATCTTTTCAATAATGCTGACAATCCAGTCTCTCTTCTCTCACTCTGCCCGAGTCCGCTGAAATAGGAGTAAATTAGCCTTATTCTGGCAGAAGCAGGAAATGATAAAGAGCCCCTAAAAGGTTGCCAGTACGCCATGCCTAGGTTTTGCAGTGAGTGTAATTATCAGAATTGTTGTGTGTGTGTTTTGAGAGCAGCTAAATAGCTCCAAAGGTCTGAAAGATCGCACTCTGCCACCATCCCCCGGACCATTTGCCTCAACGCGTAATTTCTGTACTTCACTGGCACAGTGTGCTCCTGCAAAGACAATAAGCCAAAACCTATTCGAGTTCACAACTCCATGTTAATGGTTTACGTTTTTTTTTTTTATTGGGTATATCTTTACTGTCTACCTGAGCAGTAGAGCCAGAGTACAGGATTTTAGTTACTGGTCTGTGCTAAACTTGACCTAGTTTATCCAGTTGGAGAGCGAGATTTTTGTCTTGTTCTTTAATGAGTTCCCTTGGATGGCTAAGGAAGCAAAAATGCAATTGGGTCTTGTATCATGTGCAGAAGTATATCTTATTATTTGTTCTCTGGGAAGAACGGTGCAGGCATTGTTCTCCCAAATGAAACCCACTGGAAAGTAAGTGCACCATGAAGAGAAAGCAGAGGGCTTGGGAAATGAAACCCAAGGAGAGAAAGAACGGGAAAGGATCAGTAATTTCCAGGTGAGTGTCTGCTGCTGGGAAAGGAAAGGAAATTTTATTGTGAGGGTATAGTTCTAATAATTGTTTTTAATATTACGAATGGGACTTGGAGACGAAATGGTGTCACAGGTCTGAGTCATGCTGCTTGGTGTGGCCGGGTGGATGATATGCCTGAGTACAGGAGATCTCATCCGGCTCTTTTTAGTTACGTCTGTATGTTTTACCTTCCCAGCAAAACACCTAATTCTCAGCAGAGGAAAAATGATAGCTCTTGCTAACATAGTGTGACCATTGACCGTCACTGCAGTTTCCCCTCCTGGTTTTCTTTTTTGTACCTACTATTGTTCACTGCTGCTTGGCATTTCAGCCTCCCCCCGCCTCACTACACTTTGGAGCAATTCCTAATGGAGCATGGGGTTGCTTGTCCCTTCACTTCCTTCTCTTTCTTTCTAAACCACATCATTTTGGTAGCTCTTCAGGGACCCAGCTAAGATGTATGGGAAAGTGATTTTGTGATACGCACCCAAATGCTACCCATCAGAACCAGTTTAGTGGGTTTCTGCCCAACTGGAACAGTGGCCAGGATTGATAAATCTTTGCAGAAGGAAGCAGTGGGACTTAAGTTGTGTTATCCACACTTAGTTATTTATAATATTTACATCATACTGTACATCAGAGAGAATTGTACTTTCTCGTCACCATTTTGGAAGGAGGTGAGAGGACAAAGGTTAAAGATAAAGCTGCCTAAGGAAGGGGTGGATCCTGCTCTCTTTGAAGTTGTCTGCCAATTCCAGCACTGGATGAAAGTTTTATGTATGAGTGTTTGTTGGAAGGAAGAGATATTAAATGCTAAAATTCAGGAAAAAACAAATGACTCCTGTATATCCAATACATGGTTGGCTTAACGGAAATTAGACAGTGCACAAAGGTCTGTGTTTGCTATAGGCCACAAAAGGAAGATGCTTTGTTGTAATAACAACTTAAGAAAAGAAGAAAAGGAATAAAAACTTTATGAGAATCGAAAATTCTGTGTGTCTCCAGAAAATTCCCATCCCCTTTCATTGCTTGCCCGATCTGCTCTTTGAAGTTTAATTACTGCCATTTCAAGACACAAGAGATTTAGCTGTTGTAGATGGTAATTCTCTGTTCAACAAATAAATACGGTAGCTTTTCCCTAACTTCTATTAGTCAAGATATGTTTGAAGCATTTTTGAGATCTTTTTTGCTCAGTCTCGTAAGCAATCACCTGTTCAACTACAACAACCAAAAAAATCTCAGTTTGCCTAATTTTTTTTTGCTACATTCACCAAAATTATCTGTCACAGTATCAAGACCTCAAGCTTGATACAGTGCATTTGCCTAACTATTTATCTGCCTATTTTTGCTCTAACACACAAAAAGTGTCCAGATTTCTGCATTACCCGGTCTCTCTGCTGTGGCAGTTTTGCGTAGTTTAGTGCATATAAAATTAAAGCAATTTCTGCCTCTGGTAATGTGACACAAATGCACCTATCTGCCAAGGAGTCCTCCCCCAGACATGCCTGCATGCTCTGCTTCTCATGGATTTTGGGACCCCACAGCCTGTGAGTCTCAGATCCTATGAGGAGACTTTGGATTTCATATTCCTCTGCCACCGCGGTGGGGCAGAGGAAGAGAGAGGACAGAGATGGGTTTGGAATTTAACATTTTACCAGTAAGTGTTAAAGCTGCAGAAACATCACTAGAAAAGGATTTTGTGTTGTGCATCTATTTGTCTTTACCAAATTGCACTGCAGGGAAGATCTCTCCCAAGCCTAATTAATATGAAGTTAATTAGAGGTCTGTACAAGAGCTCAGATAAACCTACAACAGAGACCTCAGAAACTGTTTCAGCATAATCAAACGACCAGGGAAGGGCATCATGCTGGTGGTGACTGAGCTTGTGCTTATGATTCTGGCAAAACCACCCCAAAACAAGAAGTCCTAAAATACTAGCCCTTCCCATTGCCTGTCATTGCCCTGGGCATCAGTTTGTGCCTGTTCATGTTATGCTTACTTGGAATAGCTGTATCCATTCTTGCATCTGAATTTCCTGAATGCTTTTTCTCACTTCCGCCCTTTCTTTATGCTTTATGTCTTCTCTTCTGCTCCTTCAGGGCTGTGTTTTACTGTCCATTGAGGATACAATAGAAACAATGTCTGTACAGCGACTGGTCCTTTGATTGTTAGGCCTTGGAAGCAAAGTGAATGCAGCTAATTCTACTCATATCGAGGTCAGTACGTTCACAGTGATGTGACTTCCTGGAAAAAGAGAGACCTTTGGGAAGGAATATTTTTTTCCTTTTTTTTTTTTTTCTCTCTCCTGAGGCATATTATGGAAAAAACGGGGAGATAAAAGAACAGGATTTTTTCCTCAAATTGGATAACGAAGGAATTTTTACAGAATAAGAGAGATTATTTATGGGGCAGATTCTCAGTAGGTGAATACCGGTGTTCAGAATACGTATTCAGAGATATTAGCATTTAGAAGTACTGAAATGAAAAAAATACATAGCCTAGTATGTATGTCCTTTTCTACTTTGCTCACCTCTCATGGAAGTGCCTCTTCAAAGTGCCAGAAGACATACCAATGAATATTGGCCTAGTAGTGTAAAATACAGTTCCCAAACGGCATGGCATACATATCGTTAGCAATATGAGAGCGACATCAAAGTTGTAGATAAATTACTGAAGTAGCCTAACATTTTTTTATGTTCATGCATGCAGCTCTGCACAGAGCTGCAGTCTCTTTGCGTCGTACTTGAGCAAACTACCTCCAGGAACCCTGCACGGAGTTACTTTGAAGTTTGCCCTAAAGTATGGCTGCAAGCATATTTATGCCTTTTTTTTTTTTTTCCTGCCTTCCAGTTAGGTTAGACTTAATTTTTGGTAGAGACAGACAGCGTCTTATCTAGTTTGTGTTTGTTTTCAGAACAACAGTGTGAAAAACACTGAAGAACAAGTGGGCCTGGGGAAAAACTCGAAATTAGGGAAATGAAAGAGCATTTAGACCTGAACAGATAAAAGATTTCTATACCCTGCAATTTTTGTGAAGTTTAATGTTCAAATACCTGATTCACTGATAAGAGGAATACCCGATGATCTCCAAAATGTGTGAGAGCAAGAGTCTGCATACAGGCATTCCAGTCGCATGAATAAGTTGCTCGGTGTTCATTCTCGAGGTTTGAAATATCACAAGGAATCTTACTAAAATGACAGCTTCATTTCCATGCCATGCGTAGTATACATTGCACCTTGTGTAAATTGCTGGAAGGGGGCAAGGTACTTTTCTCAAATCCTCAAGGCACCACCGAGCTTTGATATCTGTTCTTTGATACTGTCAACTGTGAGAGATCTTCACATGTAGGAAAGGCAAAACATCAATGCTGAGTGCTGGCATATACTGATCTGGGAAGAGAGTCTTGCCCGGAGACCATTTAAATGTGCAGAATTTTAACCGTTTCTTTGGATTCTGCCAAGAAGGTTACCGATTATAGAGCACCGCAAATATGCAAGATGCATGGGGCATGAAGTTTTAAGTCTAATCTGGTTTACCATGTCTGGGCATAAAATCATAGAATCATAGAATGGTTTAGTTTGGAAGGGACCTTGAAGATCATCGAGCTCCAACCCCCCTGCCATAGGTAGGGACACCTCCCACTAGACCAGGTTGCTCAAAGCCCCATCCAGCCTGGCCTTGCACACCTCCAGGGATAGAGCCTTCCACAACTTCCCTGGGAAACCTGCTCCAGTGCCTCAGTGCCCTCAGAATGAAAAATTTCTTCCTAATATCTAATCTAAATCCAGCCTCTTCCCCTCATCCTTGCATGGGTCACAACTGTACACTGCCAAACAGTTTAGCTCCCAAGAACAGTTCCAAGTCCCTGTGTGCTGATCATCCATGATACCAAAGCACTTGTCCACTAAATTTGTCTCAATTTTGAAGCATATCAACTAGTTCTGGCTGAAACGTGCATTTCTGCCTGTGCATTTCTGGAATTACTCCAGGCTTTGCTCCCAAAAGCCAGTGTGGATGAGACACCCCAGGGTTGATTTCTCTTTGCCCCATGTAGCCCTCCAATGGTATCCCCAGGGGATTTACAGCCCAGACACTTCCACATGCCCTGAGGATATGAACCCAGGCAAATAACTCATACCTTCCGTTTCATGCCGAAATGCACTATCCTACAGCACAGCCCTCAAATTATTTTGGTCTCTGTGAACCAAACCATCTCCCTGCGGGTTTATACACAAGATAATTTTGATGTCCTGGAACTGCAGGACACATGTGGCCCAGAGGAGAGATGTGTTAAGTGATGCAGGATGTGGCCAGACTAGTCATGACCACTAAGCCTGCAAGGATCACCCTCTGAAAAGGATGCAGTTAGCAGTATGGGTATATCTAGTGTGGTTCACCTTGCCTGGATCACTTCAGGTTTACACTTTGAAATTAAAAGCGAGGCAGACTTGCCGCAGGTAACTTCAGGTTAAGATTCTCTATATGACCAGGTGGCTGCTGACCCACCCTGCAGAGTCCTACTGAGCTTTGTGGAGCTGGAAACGGGATCAAGATTTCCACTGAATACAGACCCTTTTAGAGCTGGGCCCAAGCTCTTCCTTAGGATGCGTGCAAAGATGGCTGCAGCAGAAGAGAGTATATTGCAAATACTCATGAAGCCTCTGAAACCCAACTGGCCCTGATCGTCTTTCACGTTGGTCTGAATTATGCACAGTCCAGGACACCCTGTTTCTCCAAAATGAGTTCAACAGTCCAGGAATGGAAGCCAGCCCTTATTCCCTGAGTACTGCCAGGAGAAAATGAAGAAAAATGTAAGCAAAGTGGTGTATCAGCAACCACAGCTTAATTTCCCTCCCTACTGTATAGAATTAGCCATTCTGAAGCATTTTTATGAAAAGAGCCCCAAAATATCACTTTTGCTGTTAAAGAAGTATTTTAAATGGCGTCCCCAGGGAACGTTTTGCAAATAACCAAGATTGGTTATTCAAAAAGCAAAGAAATCAGTAATCCACTTTGTTGCCTCTTCTGCTGTATAATTGTCTTTGCTGTAAATATGTTCATCATGAGCTCTTTTCTGACTAAATATAAGCTATAATATATTGAATAATTGCAGGAAGGTAGAGAGTTCTATATTTAATTCCTTCACCCAATCTTTTAAAACTCTCTGTAATTTCTCTTGGTAACAAGAACTGTTGTTTATGCTGTAGTTTGAAGCTGTGATGAAGGCCCATTCCCTGAAGCCTTAAGTACAGCCAGAAGGCTGTAAGAAATCTCTTGGATTTCATCTACTCCTGTTTTCAAAACATCACGAGTGAGAGGAGCTTTGCAAGCAGAGGGCTGGCTGTGCATCTTTTGATCATTGGGAGTGAGTTTTAATTTAAACTGGCACTCGTAGTTGGTAGCATCACGTCAATAAAAAATAAATTGCTTCAGGTATTTTTGTGGTTTCTCATTTTCTGAAGCCTGGCTTATTTAGAAGGAGGCTTAGTGTGAGCAAAGTAATCTCATTTAACGTGGTTACATGCCAGAGCACAGTTGACTTTGTGCTATACTATGGAGCACGTGGTATGGGGCTGCAAACTGGGGGTGCATCTCTGAGAGGCTTTAGGGGCTGGTAAAGCAGCTGACAGGCTGGGCTGCAGAGGACGTCTGCCTACCACAAAACTAAGGTAGCAACTTTTCGTTTTCTTTATGCCATTCTGGACAACTCCTCAGGCAGATAAACCACTGTACGCCCCAGGGCCCTGGTCTGCAGTGCACAGCCCGGCGCAGCCCTGCTGCTTGTCAGGCTGAAACCTGGGTGTACATCCTCATCCCGTTGCATCTTTTGGGATGGGAGGGGTGGGGGCATAATGCATCTCCCTATGTCTACTGGTTGGTATGGCTGTGGTACCCTCCAGGATGAACCCATCCCTAACAATCTCTTGAGTGTCTTCAGGGATTTAAGGCTATCAAAGCTACAAGTGGTTGAAAGATAACACATCTGGAAGCTTAATAGTAGCAACCCAGCCAGACCTGGGGATAATCATATCAGTGCATTATTAATAATAGGAGATATTGTATGTCCTGCATACATATGCTCTCGTATCTCACAAACAAAACTGCTTGTGTGTGGTCCAACCACTGTGAATAGAGACCGTCCATGTCACCAGAGGTTTATCTTGGTTTATAAGACAAAGAGTAAATTATACAAAAGAGTAGTATTTACTAAGCTGACATCTCATACAATGGTATGAAAGAGAGCGTGTTATGGGCTATGTTGTGCTTACAGTTTTGAATGGCGCTGCTTAAACCACTGTTTAAACTGGCAATGTGCACACGTTAAGGTCAGTCAAAGTTTAAGCTGAAATATTTTGTACCATCTCTTCAAGTGGACACTAGAAACTTCAGAAATTACACTCTGTTCAGTTTCCCTTTGGGTCTGCTAGTGTTTCAAGTTACACCTGAGATAAGCCAACTAAAGCAGGTTAGAAGAAACCTTCCTTTTTTTTAACTCTGGGTGTGGGATGCAGTTATTTTGTGTCTCCTGTACTCTCCCCTGTTTTTCTTGAAGCAAGAGGGGAAAAAAGTACATAAATCGTGACAGAAATACAAAAATACTTGGGGAGCATAGAGCTGTAGTATACTCCAACTATATTTCAGTGTTTCTTTAAAACCCTACCAGCATGTTTTGTTTTGCACTTTATTTCTGAGGCACGGCTTTGTCAATTTGAGTCTTCTTGGCTCCATTTGAATCAATGGCAAAACAATAATCAGTCTCAGCAAAATAAAAATTATTTCCACTGGGAACAAATTCTTCTGACTTGAGACTTAACCTGCACGCTTCCTCCGGCTCTCAGTTCCTCAGCCCCGATGGCTGACTGACACAGTATAACTTTGGACTCATTTAAAATGCAATTGCAGAACACACCAGAGAAAGTCATTTAGCAGTATATCGACAGAAGGGCAGACTATAAATCTAATAAGCTTCTTCCATTTCTAATTTCTAGGATCGCACTATTAACAATATTATATTGCCTTTGGCAATATCTGACACTCGCATATGGCAATGTACCAAATGGTCTATTAATATGACAGATGCATTTTAGAAAAGAGTAACTCTC
The DNA here is from genome assembly GCF_965231255.1 of Vanellus vanellus. Taxonomy (NCBI): domain Eukaryota; kingdom Metazoa; phylum Chordata; class Aves; order Charadriiformes; family Charadriidae; genus Vanellus; species Vanellus vanellus. The sequence continues at coordinate 193,456,332 of NC_138905.1, forward strand.
TCATCCCCCTCGGATACATAGATGAATTGAAGAATGCCTTGAACAAAGCCCACTCTTTACTCTTTTCCTGTTCTCATGCTGCTTATTAAACTGGTATGATGTAAAACCAAGGTATAAAAGAGACTGCTCCACCAAATGTAATTTGATAACATCACTTCAAAGATAAGTATGTTGTTAACTTTCCATTGAAATTATCCTAGCCGAGGCAGCTCTTTGTAGTCACAGAGTATTAACACATAACCTTGTGAACCATCACATGCAGCTGGTGAATGCCAGTGATTTTCACTTCATAATGTAACCACCTCAGACAGTAGAAAGCCAGAACTGAAGAAATGTGCGTATATTCATTTAACAAAACATGTCTGATAGCGGTCTTGAACCAAGAAAGTCTGGCATTTTGAGTGCGCCATGGAAAGGAGTCTCTGGGGAATTCACATTCTCTGATTTGAATCCTATCTAAGCCCCTAATGACACTATCTTGAAATAAATCTTACCTGAAGCAGATGTCTTCTCCAATATACCTATGTAAACCTTTTGTTACAACACACAAAGAACACTTTGAGTTAAATACTTTTCTAGATGGCTCTTACAAGCTGTCGGCATTAAGTTTCATAACAAACAGATGTTCATATTTTATAAGCCTCCTCCATAAAAGACTTCCAGTATTCTCTATTTCAATAGAGGCACAATGGAAAATTGTAAGGGTCTAGAAACAGACTCCTGTGGGATCCTGAAAAGACTAAGTTTATCTCTGGCGAAACACTTCTACAGCTGTGGAGACATGGATAGTGAATGATGGGAAGGGGTGGATGGGCAAGATTAGATAAAGGCCAAAGGTTTAACATCCTGATGCTGGAGGGATGTCCACTGGTAGCGGAAAGAGGTAGCTGCCCTGTTTCTGCGGAGGCGCTGAATTCAAAACTGACATTTGGGAGAGGCAGTTCGGCGCTTTTTCCTAATGCCAAGATAGGTAACAGGGCTGTGAATCCGCTAACACCCACCTGAGATGAGTGGCAGTGTGTCACTTGTCATCGGCCCTTGAAAGCAGGGGAGGGGGGCGGCTGCCTGGCAGGCTGTGCTGTGGGAGCAGGGAGAGGAGGACGGAGCTCTTCCCCATGGGGCTGCAACGTGGTGCCGTGGCCATGGTTGTGCAGAGACCCCTGTCGGGGGGACCACCAGCCAGGTTTGGGGCTCGCAGCACCCTCGGAGCAGAGGGACACCCCAAGGGGTGAGCACGTGGGGTGGAGGTGAAGCCCCTGGCGCACACCTCGCTGTTTTAACAAATGTTGGCAAGACCGGGAAGGGGGAGAACATGCGTCCCCAACTCTGAGAAAGGGCTAGAAAACCTCACTGGCTTTGTGTGCTGCTTTGCAGCCTGCCACCCTAACACCCCGCATCTACTACTGAAAATAATAACGGTGCATCTTCTTTTCCCCCTTTTGAGAGAAAATGTCCAGAAGAGTCAGAGGAGTAGCTAAAAGAGTCTCTTTCTGCACTTCTTGCTCATTATTACTAAGGGATTGTCTCAAGGGGCAAGGATGCAGCTGGTTTAAAGGCAGTCCCACACCATGCTGTCCCCCCAGACCCTGTGCTCCTGCCACCTCTCCTCTACGGACACCTCTCTTTGTACAGCCAAACTGGCAGCCAGATCAGGGGGGCTCGTCGCAATGAAACCAATCTTTCTCCAAACAAACTCACAACCCCTTTTTTTTTCTGCTGGTTCAGCTCATCGGTCTCGCTAAACAAAACAACCAGAGTGCCAGGTGCGAGGGAAGGAATGGGAGGGCACAGCCAGGGCTGGCGAAACATCTCTTTTGGCAGTGACACAGCTCAAAATGTGTCTAAAACGAATCTGGAACAGTAATGGAAAAGGCTGATTTGCCTACTCTGTGCTATTTAAAAGTCCCCAAAATATAAAGGGATTTTCTTGAATTTATTAAGTTAGCATTAATTAACACTTAGGCAAAAAGAGGTGTACTCAGTACCTTAAGAAGCGTAATAAAATCTTGTAACACTGAAATGTATGGGCATTCTCTTACTGAATTCAGGGGAACTAGGATTTCACCCTTGAAATAAGACCTGGCTTTTTCAGTTTGGATGTGTCACTTCAGTTATTCTGTGTTCTTACTGCTCCTTGACAGAAGGAATAAGCCTAATACTTCTGAGTTTTTTGTTTTTCTGAAGCCTTGCAGAAAACCGATGTAAAATTTCCTTTGCACATACATTTGAGTGCTCATATTTAATATTTACTTTGAGAAAGACCTTGTTCTAAAAAAATGAATTGCATGAATATTTGTGGAAAGCAAAACCAGAGCAGATGCAAACATAACTGAAGTGGATTCATTTAAAAAAATTTCAATTATTTGTGTATAACGACTTCACAGCATTCATCCAGTCTTGCTGGTAAAATGATGCATTTTAGACCTCTGAGACAAAAAAAAAAATCTTGCAACATATATTCTCATGGACAAACAAGTTTGAATGACCCATTCTTTCTTTGTAATCTCTTCTTGACTAGTTACAGATGGACCAAGAGTTGTGGAGAAAAGGAAGAGAGATTCTCACCATCTTGTTTTCATACAATCGTGAAATTAAAATTAAAATAAAAATCAAACGATCTTCTCTCTGTTCTTCTACTAGTTCATGATGACTTTGCAGTGCATATTTTCCACTGGCTTTGTTTGGACTGGTCCTGCCAGTTTGTGAAGAAACAGAGGAAAAAGAGCCACCTTTTGAAAAATGTGAACTTTCCACACAACATTGAAGCCTCTCTCTTCACAAAGCTCTCACTACCACCCAAAGGTGCTTTGTGAAGAGTGAAAATATCAGCTGGAGAGAGATGGAACAGGTTGAAAAAAAAGAAGCAGTTGGCTAAAATATCAAAAAGATGTCTGTATGTGTGTAGACTTTTCAACTGTGAAATTTTAATCTTTCCCCTGAAAATCATGAAATGAATCTAAGGTAGTCATTTGGGTTCTCTCTGAAGATCTTTCCCTGAGTGTGCCTCTGTCTATCTCTGTAAGTGAAGACAACTAGCTTAAATCAAACGTCGGGTTCTGAGATGAGATGAATTCCTCTTTTCGTGAAGTCATGCCATTTTCCTTTTCCTTTAAGCAGAGCATTAGAGTAAAGCAATACTTCTACTCTGTAAGAACCACAACTAAGACCCGATTCAATCCAAATCTCACAACAGGTCTGGACCCCACAGTGCTCACAGGACGTCAGGACATGCAAAATCTCATCTATGAGCCGGGAAGTCAAAGCAGTACCTATTTTGGGTCAGTTCCAGTTCAAGCTCAGCTGTGGATGAAGTTTCTCCTGTTTAGCTCTAGTTAAACCCAATAAAACTTTCGGAAAGAGGTTTAGGTTCAACATAAGAAAAAAAAAAATCCTGAGTGATTTGGACCAAATTCAATTCCACTTTCTATGTTAAGAGAATCTGGAAGGGATGTGATCCCCAGCTGGGACCATAAACACATGCTGAAATAAAGAGCTTTACTTCTTTCATTTATCATTCCATTCATTCAGAACAGAATGGGAGTTACACTTGGCCTTGCACAGTTTTACTGGTGCTTGTACTTTGTATAATGTATCCCTGCCATGCTGACAGAGATCTAGTCCAGAAAACAACCCTTGACGATTATGGATGTGAATTACGTTCCTTTTAAATAACAAGAAGAGACTGGAGAAAATCTGAAGTACTTTAAAAGATGACCAAGAGATGCTTTCCAATGGAAAGGATTTTATTCTCCTAATAAGGAAAAGTCATGTTGTACAATAACTGTATAATCTCATCTCCTCAGTAAAGTCTATAAAGAATAGTGACACAGCTTTTCTTACTGCTTATATATTATGCTGATGTGCGTCAGTAGGTATTAATTTAGTAAGCTGCTACTTTTGTGCAAAAATTGATAGGTATGGATAGAGCAAAACCTATCTTGGAGAGATGTTTTTAGAACTGATTTGCCCTCAGTCAGGCCTCGTTGCAGTGCTCAGATGCAGTACTTGATTAAAACAAGAAAAGAGAGCCAGAACAAGGTTTCCAGGCATTATTAATAAAACATTTCTGCTTAATCTCCGTGGAAGGCACAAAATCAACATTGTCTCAGCTCTTCTTTGAACATCCTTGGCCCAGCCAGCTCCAGAACTTTTTTTTAGAAGTTCAAGTGGAGGAGAAGTTATGTAGGATGGAAATGTTGAGAGTGGTATGGACACACTGCCTAGATGTGGCATCCCTGCAGCCTCTCCCATGCGTGGCCACCTCCATGCATGGGTATGTGCTTTGTTCACAGAACGCCAAGTGAAGCCTCTCCATTTACCACTCATCGTTTGCCTACCTTAACTCCTTCCAGGCACATAACAGATCCATCGTTATTCCCAAGGGATAACACTTTTCCACAGTCAGAGAGGAAGCACAGAGGCAGAGAGAGCTTGAAATGAACCAGCCTCAACCAGAGTGCTGCAGATTTTTTAAAAAGTAAGTTTTTACAGGTGAAAGGAAATCAATCTGGCTGAAAGCAGCCAAATTGGTATATATACCGAGCAAGAAGAACTTTCTATTTGAATAGTTTTTATTTTCCTAATAAGGAAAAGTCAACTGGATGCCAAAAATAGCATATACCTGTGACGTGAATGAGCCACTGTTCTCATCTTGCTGAGAACTCATCGGACTCTGCCTGCTTCAGAGGGCTTTATAATACCAGGTAACACTATAGCCTAACATTTTGCACATCATGTCCGTACAAGAAAAGGGACTTTGAGTTCCTGCTAGTGCATACGTCTACCAAATAAAAAACATGGGGGAAAAAATTTGCTCTTTTCTTACAGTGGTAAGGCTTTACGAAATTTGGCAGTCTTGTGCCAAGGGAGTAGAAACCAAAATCCTGCACCTAAGCCTTCCAAATCTGCATCAGCCAAATTCATTGCACTATTTGCCCAGATCAAACCTCAGCAATTAATATGTTAAAATCTATGATTCATTTGAGGTGCTAGTAAGCTGAGGTAATCGAAAGCAGATTAAACCAGTAAGCAAAGAAATAATTATCATGTGGACACTGAAATCCAGCTGTGTAAATTATAATCGAAATTCTATCAAGACTGTAAATGTGAATAAACTCAGCTATGAAGCAATACCATGGGACTGTGTCCCCTCATATTTTCAAGAAAGAAACTGCTTTTTCCAAACTACACATTAACTTAATTCATTGTTGAGACATGACAATAGGCTTGAAACACTGCAAGATATCCATATACATGCTTGTAGGCAGTATCATCTTGGTCGTTTTATTGGCAGGCAAGTAATAAATGGAAGGCTTCCCTTCTCCAGACAATATGCAGTCTCTCTAAACCTATGTGAACAATGGATCAAAAAATCAGTGCCAGCTGGAATGAAATTATTTTGATATGAATGATAGTCCAGTGAAACCTGGACCTTTAACATCAGGGCCTTTTTCAATGGGATACTATAGTAGAAGGTGGTAAAAACTTTGCTTCACTGCTCACTTTAACGGTATTTAATTCTTCTCATATGGCTATAAAGACTAATAGCATCAGTATCATTCTCATCTTTTAAAGACTAGCTGGAAGGTGATGCTCTGAGAAGTGTATCAGTTACTCCGTTTACAAGATTCATTACATTGTCTGGAGGGCAGAGCTCTGGATGAAATGGTGTTTGACAGGCTTTCACTGGCACAGTTAAGCATTATGAGTAAGGTTTTTTCTTCAGTAACTACCTACCCTAATCTGAAATAAAATCCTAATCAAACAACTAGGGACATGGTTTTTACATCCCTCTTCCAGCTGCCATCACACGCAAATTCCAAGCCTTGAAGGGCAGTCATGACCCAGAATTTGTCTTGTGGTCATGGATCGGACAAGATTTTAGCCTGGGACCCAGTTGTATCCCTGTAAGATGAAAAATATCTGAACACTAACAGTGTAACTGGGCTTACTGTTGTCTGTGAGGTTTAAGATTTAAACCTAGGGTACAGCATGCAAATCTCTTACACTGAGACACTTCTTCACTACTTGCCAAATACATCTTTAAAGCAAAAGTGAAATAGATCCACCTTTGCTCAGAAAAAACATGGGCAAATGGTTGATATTCATATAGTGCCTTCAGGCGCACGCAGTACTTAAGAAATAAGCAATCGATTTAAGTAGGAAGATTCAGATCTCCAGACAGTAAATGCCATTGTTTCCAAAATGGGTATATCTTTTTAAATTGTCATTTTTTCTTATTTTTTAAGTGTGGTTTTGGTTGTTGTTTTTTTTTTTTTCTTTTTTTCTTTTTCCAAATGAACTGTTCTGTGAGCTGTTACTAACAAAATTTGGCACAAATAAACAATTCATGTAAAAGTACAATCTGGACTTTTGTAAATGATGGCAACAATTTTGTTGAGAGGCCAAGACTTCACCTGAGACACAAAGGAAAGCTCTGCCTGTGAACACTTGAGCTAAATAAAATTAGGCTTGTACCTGGGCAATTCATAGAAGGGATGACTCTACAGAAATATCTGACAGGAGGTATTGCAAGTTCCTCTGGGAAAGCAGCTCTGAGCCCAGAGGACAGAGTGTGAAAAGGTGTGTAAATAAAGTTTATAAGGCAAAAATAAAAAAAAAAGGAGAGTCAAAGCTTGAGAGTAGGTGGAGGAGGGAGCTATACGAAGTGAGCAAGGTGAACTTCACAGTATCACAGTATCACAGTATCACACAGTATGCTAGGGATTGGAAGGGACCTCAAAAGATCATCTAGTCCAATCCCTCTGTCGGAGCAGGAACACCTAGATGAGGTTGCACAGGAAGGCGTCCAGGCGAGTTTTGAATGTCTCCAGAGAAGGAGACTCCACAACCTCCCTGGGCAGCCTGTTCCAGTGCTCTGTCACCCTCACTGAGAAGAAGTTTCTTCTCAGATTTAAGTGGAACCTCTTGTGTTCCAGCTTGAATCCATTACCCCTTGTCCTGTCATTGGTTGCTACTGAGAAGAGCCTGGCTCCATCCTCATGACATTCCCCCTTTATATATTTATAAACGCTAATAAGATCACCCCTCAGTCTCCTCTTCTCCAAACTAAAGAGACCCAGCTCCCTCAGTCTTTCCTCATAAGGGAGATGCTCCACTCCCTTAATCATCTTAGTTGCCTTAAGATGATTAACTTGCCAAGATGGGCACAAGTGACATCGCATACAGTTGGGATAGTGACCTTTTCTACTTTAAAAAACACAGCCAAGATCTCCACATTTGACAACCACAAGACATTTATGGCAGACCTCGGAGAGCTGAGAGGTGTGAACGCTCTGGAAGAGGTTCCCAGCAGGAGATGGCAGTGGCACAGTGTGGGCTTCACTGCCTCCATCTGGGGATTAGGATTATCCACCTGCACAGGTGCATTGCAGGCTATGGCCTTTTATCTTGGCCTTGCGTGAACTGCTCACAAGCTGCTTTTTGCCCAGAAGTCACACTATACCATTGAGTCTGTGCCTATGAATTTTACAACCATGATTGAATGAATCGCCTCTACTCACCTCTTCTAACTAGCTTCTAACACAATCTAACTGTGGCATCTCTAGAGACAATGACAATGTCTCAAAAGTACCTCAAGCACTGTGCTAGCACAAGGAAGGGGAAAAAAGGCACCAAATGCCTAGAACTATTTGGGACATTACACATATATATACACACATACATGTACATAGTGGATTTCATAGAATCCTAGAATGGTTTGGGTTGGAAGAGACCTTTAAAGATCAACTAGTCCAACTTACCTGCTAAGGTGCTAAAAGCCCTTCCCAACCTGTCCTTGAACACTTCCAATGATGGGGCATCCACAAATTCTCTGGGTAACTTGTTCCATTGTCTCACCGCCCTCATCATAAAAAAAATTCTTCCTTATATACAATCTAAATCTACCCTCTTTCAGTATAAAACCATTACCCCTTGTCCTGTCACTACAGGCCTTGGTAAAAATTCTGTCTTTCCTGTAAGCCCCCTTTATATATTGAAAGACTGCAGTAAAGTCTCCTTGGCTGCTTCTCTTTTACACACTGAACAACCCCAACTGTCTCAGCCTTTCTTCACAGGAGAGGTGTTCCAGCCCTCTGACCATTTTTGTGGCCCTCCTCTGGACCCACTCCAACATGTCAATGTCTTTCCTGTACTGCGGGCTCCAGAGCTGGCTGCAGTACTCCAGGTGGAGTCTCACGAGAGCTGAGTAGAGAGGGACAATCAAATCCCTCAACCATGCTTCTTGTTATGATTTACTTTCTGGGCCACAAGAGCACATTGCCAGCTTCTGTCCAGTTTTTCATTCACCAGTATCTGCAAATCTTTCTCTGCAAGGTAGCTCTCAGTCCATTCCTCCTCCAGTCTGTTCTGATATCAGGGATTGCCCTCACCCAGGTGCAGGATCTTGCACTTAGCCTTGTTGAACTTCATGAGGTTCACATGGGCCCACTTCTCAGGCCTGTCAAGGTCGCTCTGCATGGCATCCCTTCCCTCAGGCACGTCAACCACACCACTCAGCTTGGCATCATCTGAAAACTTGCTGAGGATGCACTCAATCCCACTATCTGTGTTATTGATGAAGATATTAAATAGTATTGGACCCAGTATGTACCCTTGGACATTGAGGCATTGAGTGTAGCTCTTTGGATGTGACCATCCAGGCAATTCCTTATCCATGTAACAGTCCATCCATCAAACCCATATCTCTCCAATTTACAGGGAAGAATATTGTGGGGGCCATACCAAAGTCCTTACAGAAGGCCATGTAGATGACATCTGTAGCTCTTCCCTTGTCCACTGATGCAGTCACTCCATCTTAGAAGGCCACTAGGTTAGTCAGGCACAATTTGCCCTCGGTGAAGCCAGGTTGGCTTTCTATAATCACCTCCACACCTTCCCTATGTTTTGAAATATCTTCCAGGAGGATTTGCTCCATGATCTTGAAAATAAAAAAAAAATAGTGTGGGGAATGAGCCTTGCCTTGGGAAAAACACCTGCCTGATCATGGTGTCTCCCCTACCAGATAAGTATTTGCTTCCTGAAATCTAACTGTAGTCCCTCTTATAGGAGACCATAGCAGGGGTTTGAACATCTTGTGTCAGTGGCTTAAAGGTAACTGTTAGAATCAGATTGTAATTGCGTCTTGGCATTTCTGATTATTGTGTCATTAAATAATTATTAGCCCAGACAAATTATACTGAATAAATGCTTTATGTTATTTGGACTTCAGAGGAGTGACAGTAGAGAAGAGGCTGGCAAAGCAAGAGCATTTCAAACATTGTTATTTGTATAATAACTCGGGGATTTCCTTTCTTCCTGAAAAGTGGGGACATACAGACACATTTTCCTTTTTGAAAGACTCCATTCTTTTCCCTTTATGCTAAAAAGCTCTAAAGGTGCAAAAGCAAGAAAGGTTTGAAGGGAATATCACCAGATGTTTACATGAGAGACCAGAAATTATAGAGCAAGCTTGAGTGTTGTTTCAATTTCAAAAGTGTGATACCCTTGACTGTATCTACGAGTCTTTTGAAAAGAATTGGGTCAAGAAGAGAATGTATTTCTCAAGGACCTGCTTAGGAAAGTGTGTTACTCAACAACAACAACTACATAGTCTCTACATTTATTTTAACAGATGGCGTATGTTACAATGCCGAACTTCTCAACACCTTGATGATAAGGTGACCAAAAGACACAACATTCCCAGGATGCAGAACAGTGGTGGTATATGCTAGTCACTGTTTGCATGATCTGATTGACCCTCCAGAGAATGCATCTTCTGCTGAGGTCATTGCTGCCCCTCAAGTAGATGCTCTCTGTCCTGCAATTGCTAGTTCCCCATTATGGTTCACAGTGAGAAAGTGATTTATCATAGAATCATAGAATGGTTAGAATTGGAAGGGACCCTAAAGACTGTCTAGTTCCAGCCCCCCTGCCAGAGGCAGGGACGCCTTCCACTAGACCAGGTTGCTCAAAGCCCCATCTAACCTGGCCTTGAACACCTCCAGGGATGGGACATCCACAACCCCTCTGGGCAGCCTATGCCACTGTCTCACCACCTTCAGAGTAAAAAATTTCTTTCTAATATCTAATTTAAATCTACACTCTTTCAGTTTAATACCATTACCCCTCATCCTACCACTATGCTCCCTGATAAAAAGTCCCTCCCCATCTTTCCTGTAGGTCCCTTTTAGGTACTGAAAGGCCACAATAAGTTCTCCCTGAAGCCTTCTCTTGATTTGAAATAGTCATGCTCTAAACCAGTCCTTCTTGCTTGCTATTTTCACTGAAGTGGGATTTAGGAGCCCATAGTGTTGGATTTTTTGTGACCTTCTCATTGAAAGACAGTCTTGGGGCTCAGTGGTATAAAAAAAAAAAAAAGTAGAATAAATCAGAAAAAGAAAATAACCCACGAAGAAGACCAGGGAAACCCGAGCTAGGTGTGAGAGAACACTCAGTGGTGCATCACTCCCAAGGTCACAGCGCAGTGGCTGTCCCTGCATTGGTACGACAGAGGCCCCTCGCATCCGGTTGTCCTCTTGACCTCTTTTCCCTTTGTGAACTGAAAACCAAAGCCTGTCACAAACTAAACCAAGCAACACTGCAAAAAATCTTGTTCCTGGGTAGAAAAGCTGTCTCTTGTACTGTGAGGGTTGTCTCTCCATCCTTTCGTTTCAGCCTGGAGCCACGTGTAATCCAAGTGCATTCAGTTTTCAGGGGAGGAGGGCTTTTCACTTTAATGAACTTATTTTATCACACTTCTGTGTTGAAAAAGTAAATCTGAAAGCAAATAAGCGGAGCCTGTTACAAGAAAAATTAAGTAGGTGAAGTCACTCCAGTTTTCACCAGTGCAAATCACTGTTTCTGCTGGTTAAAGTAGCTCCAGCTAATTTGAAAGCAAGAGCTAATGTTCAGCATTGCACAAACACACAAAAATGTGTGAAATCTGCAGGCATCTGATGAAATTAGCACAGACTTCCACCAAACACTGAAAATGACCTTACCAGGAATGTCGTAAGAAGCCTGGGAACGGAGTTTGGGGCAGGACCCGGGCTCAGGCCAGGGCTTGCTGGGGAACAGCTGGGGCTGAGCCTGCGGGCAGCTCGTCCCCGCGCTGCATCGTGCCCGGGGATGCAGCCCCCCGGCCGCTGTGCCCCCGCACTGGGGAGGTGGCCAGCCCCACCTCCGCCTCTGCCAGCCCATCCGAAGGCGGTGCAGGAGATGTCAGAAAAATTGCAAAGCGAGATACCGCCAGTTTCAACTGTAATTCTTTTTCTCATTTAGTGTATGTTGATGTCCCATCGAAAGAATTTCCAAGACAAAATACATTTAAAAATAAAAGGACCTCAGTGCTCTGCTCACCTGTCATTGATTTGTCTTCGGACTACTTCTGTCCCTATTGCTACAGAGCCGGGCTGGGTTTTCTTTTTGTCTGTTGTTAAGTCCCGGGCTGGCTCAATGAGCTCTAACCTCAGTCATTAATATCAATTACCATAAGGACAGCTGCCTTGTTCTTCTCGTCAGAACTTCAGCATGGAGGGTAATAGATGGCTTCGGGCTGGCCTCCTGCCAAGAGGGCTCCATTGTTTTCATCTGTGATACACGAGGAAGAAAATAATGGGGTTAAATGAATTTGATTAGACCAAGCTCAGCCTAGCGTAGCATTCAGGCTCTAATTTTGCTCTTCTGCAGTATAATTTTACATCCCTGAAATCATCACAGTTTTAACCATTGATTTAAGGCTTATTTAGAAAGTCAGTGACTCCTTTTAAGCTTTATAACCTCAACCTAGACTCTTTCAGTGCTGGGCATCTTGAGTTTGTTTATATTATATATATTCCATTTTTATTAACAAATACAAAATAAGTTTTGAAAGAAAAAGATTGAGATCTATTATTTCCAGACAGCGTCATTTTTGCAGCTTGGCAAAACAATGAGTATTTAATGCGGAAATTCTTCCTCCTGACATGCATCGCTTGCTTTTTTTTTCTTCTCATCCACAGTGCAGGATCCTCTGCCAGTTCTGCGCTTGTCCCAGCCACGGAAGCCCTGCACACCAGAACAGCAAAAGCCTACCAAAAAATTAAAATAAATAATAGTGGAGAATATCTTACACAGCTCTTTGTCACGTACAAGAGAACCACAGTGTGCACCAAAGAAGAGAAGTTTTCTGACAGAAAAAGAGAAAAAATGTGACAACTTAATATATGTACTGATAAAGTTAATGGGAAAAATCCAAATGGCTTTAATCAGTGTTGTGTGGGGCTCCAGTCTTTTATTACAGAGTTTTGGTTCTAAGAGCTGTATCCTTGCTTGGTGTCAGTTGCCATCTGGAGCTCCACCAGTCTACCCTTTTGAATATCTAGCCCATGTGAGGTGCTACCTTTATTTCAACATTGAGTGAACTGATTAAAGAAGAAAATCACTATATAAAATGCTCAGAGAGACCATGAGGTTGAATCTGTTGCAGATATAGAAACTCCATAACAGCCTTGTAAAAAGATGTACTCGAGTTCAAATGTGCTGGCAGGAAAAAAAGAGGCTGTGGCATAGTAAATAAAAATTATTTTGAGCATTTACAGAACACCAATGAGGCCAACCTAGAGAAGTTTACATTTTCAGATGTAATAATTGCTATTTTCCAATTTACATAATTACTCTATCAAAATGTATATAATTTCTCAATGACAGACATGACTTCTTTGACAATGAAATTGCTGTTATATATTAATGCTAGAAATCTGTCAGGTGAAATTTTATGTAACAAGGAATTTTTATGTTGTTAGGTTTGAAGGTTTTTTATGTTATTAGGTTAGGTTTGAAGAATGGACTATCTTACTATGGACTATCTTACTGTAAAGATCGACAATGAAGATGCTGAGATACAACAGTCTTGAGGTCAGTATCAATACACTGCTAAATTAAGTAACAAATCTGGCCATTAGGAAAACCAGGAAAACCACTGGGAAGCCCTACTCAATGGAGAATGACCCCACAGGACCTCATTCAGATGAGCCAGGCTGGTCTACTTGAAGATGAGTCTCCAGGTTTGGAGGTTTGGTTATGCTTTTTTTTTTTTTTTTTTTTTTAAAGAAGCAAAGATGTGCAAGGGAAAATATTTAGGGATTCAATAACTCAGCATTATTTAAAGACCTGTTTACCCTATTATCTCAAACAAGGCACTGCTCATAGCAGCAAAGGGAAGTATATATACAGTCTTTTGTAGGTTTCAGCTTTCAGCTATGCACTTCTTGTGTCAAGGAGTAGGTTTTATGATGTGTGTAGAGTCAGCCTGCCACAATTTGCTCCATCAAATCCTTACCAAAAGTTTTAGGGCGAGCAGAAATAAGTGAACATGCTTTTCTACCTGTTAGGACCTGTAAGACTGTGCATTCACAACAACACTGAACTAGTTCAACTTCTGAGCACATTTCACAGACTGTACAAAGGGGAAAAAAAAAAGGAGAGCTCTTTTCCCTACCACTGAGAAATAACCAGAAATGGAGAGGTCTGACATGTATCTAAAGTTTCCGAACATCTTCCTTCCTGCTATCCAAACTGTCGGTGGAATAACAAATACTTTGGTACGTTAAACTGGCATAGTAAGTTTTTTATATCTTCCAGTGAGTGCTGTGGATGGATTTGTAACCACCTCGACTAGCTGAAGGACATTTAAGAACAGATGTTTAAGCATAAATTTCTCTGTAATGTAAGACCTCACCCAGCTGTAAAACCTATTCATGCTGAAAAAAACACTGTGAGGTATCTGAGGATCTTCTGGAATTATGGTTACTATAAATTGAGAGTAGTAAAGATCGCTGGCTACATTTGAATAAGGGGAATGGCACTTGGCCTTCTTATACACAATGGAATTTGTAATAAGAGACATTCTGCCATCTTCACTTTATCCCATAAATGCAGAGGCACATGTATAAAAACAACTGACAGTTTAAAAATAGTGGAGCTGAAGGACGTAAGGCAGAGAGAAGATTTGTGGCTGCGCCTATAGCTTCCTGTCCATGTAGCATGAAGGAAGATAAAATGTCAAAACAGAACTAATAAAAGAAAAAGCCACGAGGAGGACCTTCCTTTCTGTCGGGGGAGCAGCAGGGACCGGCCCCGGGCTCTCTGTGTATTTTGTGGAGAAGCTTGAGGTAAAAAAAAGCATGGAGGTGCAAACATGGCTAAGCCTCCTGGAAAGTAAACACCGCACAGATAAAAACAGGTCCATTGAGTATTTCCAGAGGAAGAAAAAGATCAGTTATCTGAAGGAAAGCAAGTTCTGACTCAATTTATTTCTGTTTCTGGAAACAAAATGAGGGTTTCTCACTAAGCAGCTCAGCAAGCTGCAAAACATCAGCGACTTCAAAGAATCAAGGAGCTGCTACTGGTTTGCTGCGTTCAATGGGAGTGCTTGGTCTGCTCCAAGGCACGGGACTGTTTGGGGAAGAGCCCACCAGCCCCCTCAGACCTGCTGCTTTCCTAACTCCCTCCTAATCTCTCCCACGTTGTTTGCAGCCACAGCAGCAGAAAGAGAAGGCTGCTGGGGAGCTGCCTGTGCCTTCTGGATTAGTCAGCCTGTTTGAGCAAGTGACAGCCACGTTAGCCTTTATAGCCCCCGCAGAGACGTGCTGACCTCTGCCAGCTGCCTGTGGCACCAAGCTGCTCTTTGCCATCTCTTTGCTCTTTGCTGAGTGTTGGAAGGCCCCTGCTGGGGACTCCCCCATGCCCCTGGTGCAATGCAGACACCGAATTGCAGAAAAGGTGCCACCGGTTCCACCCCGTGGGTGCCAGGGCACGGAGTGGAAGCACACAGGTCCCAGTGCCTAATCCCATGGGGGTTTGCATGTGGCAAGAAGTTACAGTAATGGACCCCTGGTGGGAGGTGTACTAAAGGCCTTGGAAAATTGGGAAATGCAGCTCCAAGGAAGGATGAGGTTGTTGGTCAGTTGCCCGTCTCACCGTCAGAGGCAAGAGGGAACAGAGGAGAAGGACACCTTGTGCTGCAGATCTGGTTGCCCTCTACTGTCACAGCAGTCTGGGAGGTGCTCCAAGTGAGTTCCCACCAGCCATGCACTGCGAGGGCATGTAAAGCTCTTGGCCTGACCATCATACATCCTGCAATATGTTCATTTAAGGGCTCAACCTGTTCGCCATGATTTGCTATAAAATTTATTTTGGTCTTATGTCTTAGCTTGGTGTTCCTCTTTATTAGACAGAGAAGTCTTCAGCTTGACCTTGCAGGTGGCTGTGCAGAGGTAGCGGGTGTTTTGTGTCCTGGTAATGCGAGTGAATCAGCAGGACTGGAAAACATGCACCCTGCAGGGGTCATGCCAGGAAGGCCTAGCAGGGGGGCTGCTCAGCAAGCAGCTTTACACCCCAATTTACAGCCTCGTCCTCCACGCTCCACTGCCCTGGCGCTGGAGAGCCCCGAGCAGGCTCTGGCAGCCACGAGCACCTTACCTGTCTGCTGACGGTGCCACGCTGGGAAAGCTTTTTAGGAGAAACAACCTGCAGTCCTGCCGTGGGTTTTTGGAAGCTGTTCAACATTATTTCCACATTGCCAGGAAAACACATGGCCCAAACTTACGAGCTTAATAATCACTTTAGCCCTCAACAGCAGCTGATAGTGGCTTATCTTCTCAGGCTTGTCTACATTGCCTTCTAAATGATAATCCTAATTACAGCCCTAATTATGTTTCTGCCCAGAATATTTGTAGATAACCTTAACTCTTGATCTGTTTAGTCTAGTTTTCCAGGTGGCAACAGATTTAAAAACAGGTTTTTAAACAAGATATGACTATTACGTTTCTAATAATAGGAGAGTGTGATCTCAACATTGCCTGTTATTTACTGGCACGTGGTACAATCAGTTGACAGTGGTGGTTGTGAACACAAGCTCATAAATACAAGTTCACTTTTTAGTTAGTATCTGTCTGTGTTGCCTGATTTAACTCTTTGCATAGTGAATTGGGTCTGATTTTTTTTGCTCTGCTGAAATATCAGTATTTCAGATACTTTGAGTATTTCAGATATTTCAGATTAGAAGCAGGCGTCTTGTGTGCCAGGCATTGCTTTGAAACTCACCTCTCAAGAAACCACTCGCTCCGTACCTTTTTCATCCCAGCTTTTTATCTCTTACAGGAATATCAGAGGCAGAGCCGCTCTGTCATGGGTACAGCCCTCACCCTCCAGAGGTTCCCCGTAGCACAGTATTTGCATCCAAGGTCACAATGAGAGTTGTAAAAATTATTTGAGGTCTGAAGAAAATGCCTTACAGGGAAAGCCTTGAGGAGGTAGGTCTGCTTATCCAAACTAAGGCTTAGCTGTGACCCAGTTATTGGAGAATTACCATAATAGGTACCGTTGTCTCTTGAGAAGGCAAAGCATCATATGAAAGGGGTTTCAGTCTGTTTGAGAACTCAGGCCAACGTACAGATGCAGAAATTGGAGGCCTTCAGATGAGAAAGGCCAAAATTTCAAGAGAGAGATGTGGTTAATCAGTGGAGCAAGCTATGGAACCAAGTGATGGCTTTGCTGTCTCTGGATATCATTCTGAAAAATAAGCTTTCAGCCAGACCCAAGTATTGAATCCAAGTAAGGGTGATGGGGTGCATCGCTACAGGTTATTTCACAAAAGGTCTCAGGTTTCCCCCGGTTTTAGACTCAGAATCTATTAACTAGGTCCATCATGCTCATATGGTACTGTCTAGGACTGAATAAACTCTACTTCCATCAGTACTAGAGGGAAGGTGTCCTTGAAGCTGGTACATTCTTTCTCTGTATGATGAAGAGCAGCATGATAGTAATTAGGGATGGTATTTTTCTTTCTTTAAAAGGCACAGCATAAATTACTGTACCACTCTTTTATTTATTTTTTCCATTTCCTACCACATAACACCACAATGTTGTATGAAACTGATGAACTCAGACTGGGTCCTGAAAAGGGCAATAGCGAATTTAATTTCTGTTACTTTTCTGGCCCTAAGCACTCTTCTGAGACCTCCTGTTATCCTGTGCTCTATTAACAAACTGCTTCAAGGTCTGTTCCAGACACATCGTGCTGCTGGGATCTCAATGACTCTTCTTTAAGGGTGACGCGCAGAGATGTGCTGGGGACTACTGTTGCTCAGTCCTTCATGCTGAGGCAGCTTTTGAAAATAGGTTGTCTCAAATTACTGGCAATGAAATCACCTACATATGACTCCCTCAAACATGGAAAAATACTACTGTATTTGCTCTACTTCAGCTTCAATTTGTAAGGCATGTTACATTACACTCTTAAACAGAAAGGAATTACACTCCACATGAAGTTTGTTGTCTGGCCCCAGCCTGATATTCAGCTCATTAAACAGCCCTCCCAGAAGAAAACTTCAGGAACTCTGATCTTTTAGCATGAATCATTTGAGCATCAGACTAGTTTCAGCTACCTCTGCTGGGTCCATGCAGGACCTACTTGCAGCGGTGCCCAGCAGTTCCGGGGTCACTTGTAGGAATGAAACCAAATTCTCCTTTGCTGGGCCACTTCTGCCTGTAGCTAAAGATCTGGTTTTCACATCAGCCTCTGCAGTGCCTCAGCCCAGCTGTTGATCAGGTAATGTCACCTCAGCAATAATAGCTGCTCTTAAACCCCTCAAGACCTCCTTCAGTTGTGGGCTGAAAGCTACCTGTTGGCCCTTTTTCCTCCCAGAAAAAAAACCAAAACCAAAACCAAAACCAACCAACCAACCAAAACCCCACAACCCTCCCCCCTCCCCCCTCCCCCCAAATGAAAATCTACTGCCTGTAGTAGGGTAAGCCACACCAGCATAACACCAGCTGAAGACCCAGCAGTCTCTGCCACTGACAATCCTATTGCACTGAACCTGCTAACATAAAATAGATGTGCTCTGAGAGAACTCATTAGATAAGGTGCTCAAGGAACCTAGCCAAGGTAATTCTTGTTTTCAGCCCCTTGCTTGATCTTAGAAACAAAGTGCTCCAGATGCAGTCTTACAAGTGCCAAACAGAGGGGAACAGTCACTTTCCTGGACCTACCTGTCTTGCTAAGTCAGCCCAGGAGGTGGTTGACCTTCTTTGCAGCAAAGGCATGTTGCCGTTGTTGCCCACCCCATCTTTTTATGCAAAGCTGTTTCGCAGACTAGCAGCTCTCAGAGTATCCTGCTTCCATCCCAGATGCAAGACTTCCTCTTATTGAACTTCATGAGGTTCCTGTTGGCTTGCTTCTCCAGCCTGTCCAGGTCCCTCCGAATGGTGGTCCTGCCCTTGACTGAATTGACCGCTCCCCCCAATTTGGTGTTGTCCACAAACTTGCTGAGAGCGCACTCTGTCCCATCATCCAGATGGTTAATGAAGACATGAAGAAACAATACTGGTCCCTGTACTGATCCTTTAGCAACCCCAATAGTTACTGAGTGAGAGCTGGCCTTTGCACCACTGACTACAACACCTCAAAACTGAGCAGCTCCTGCAGAAGTGAAAGCATTCATATCTGGAAAGTTTTATTGCCCAGAACTTCAGGCAATCCATGCAACCCCTGCAACCTCAGGGGGTGCAGAAAGTGAAGAGCTGAGCAAACCTCTTCTGAAGTCTCATGCTACACTCCCAGCCCATGTTTTTATTTTTTATGAAGTTGGAGGAGACAAGTTCTTAGCTGGTATCAATCAGAATAGCTTGCTGGGGTGATGCCGAAGACACACAGATAACCCTGGATCTTCCACTCCTCCTAGAAGAAGGTTTATACCAGTAAATGTCATTACCTTAGACTGGGCAGGATAAACCCCAGTAAGCTTTGTTTTTAAAAACCTCTACTGTCTTTTTTTAGGAACAAAAACCCCAAGCATGCTGCTTTAAAGATGACTTTTACTGTCGTATTCTCCATTTCTCTGCCTCTTGTTTTGTTTCCAATGTTTGGTATCTCCATTAACACCTTAGGTGCAGGTCTGACAGACAGCTGCTATTCTTGGTCCTGTCGACATATTTCACTGTAGTAAAATGACAGTCACAGCTGTGACTCATTACAAGAAAATGGCCTAAATATAAAATAAAGGCTGGGTCAAAAAAGCCACAAGAGTTAAAAAGAGGCTGAGATTAATAGCATGACTGGGAACAGGCCTAGGCTTGGTGAAGCAGATGAGAGAGGCTGCTGTTGCTTTCCCCATCTTCCAAATAAGTATAGAGCAAGACTTTCCGAGAAAGTTTCCCTTCAACGGGCGAGACTCTCAGCCCTCGCCAAGCGTCTTCGAGGGCCTGCGGACTCGGTTCCTGGATGTGCCCATGCACAGCACAGAAACAGACTGAATTATGGCAGAAAGATAACAAAGTGACTATGTGCACCCACAATTTTGATCTCTTTTTCTGGTAAGTTAGTCACGCTTTACAGTAGGGTGTATTCATTAATAGATTAAGAAATGATTCTTACACCTTTTAATAAATGACTAGTTTTGTAGAGTCCAACAGTTTCTGAATCACTTATCAGAAGCACTTGCAACCAGCTTTAACACTTTCTCTCCATTTCAGTAAAACTGCTTTAAAAAGTCATGTCTGCAACATTGTTTATAAACCGTACTATAGTCATGTCTAGAATAAAGACCAAAAAAATTTTACGACCTAGTGGCAACAAGTAGTTTAATGTGCAGGTGTCAGCATCATGGGTCCTTGACTTCTATATCCATCCCTGCTAATGACTTACTGAAAAGTGCTGTCTGACAAATAATTTCATTTTATCTACCCCCATGCCCCCATATTGGCAATCTGAGATGTGTTCATAAGACCTTGAGGAAATAAAGCTTAAAATCTGGGCTGTGGGCAAAATTCCTGTTCTTTCTGAGGGCACTTTAGAGCTATTTTATATGGTGGACCTACTAGTCTTACATTCTTGAGCTGTAACTCAAAACTAAATAGAAAAGCAGTTCTCCCATTCACTGCATGCCACAGAGGTTTTAAATACCATGAACAGGTTGCTGTGAGTATGGCATGGGACAAAGCTGGATGTAGGCTTGCAGAAGAGCTGCCCTTCAGCTCTGCTTCTTCTGCCTACGCATTAGACCTTTGGAATAGCTGGAGATTCTCCACAGTGCCTTTTGCCAGCATACACGACAGAAGAGGAGAAGCAAGCGTGAGGACTTCCAAGATAGAGCTGAGGAGAAGTATCATTTGAAACAGAGCTTGGGGAAGTCATCTAAGCCATCCAAGCTTAGGTTGGTCAGGGTTGGAAGGGACCTCTGGACATCATCTAAGTCCAACCCCACTGCCAGAGCAGGGTCATCCACAGCAGGTTGCACAGGAGAGTGTCCAGGTGGGTTTTGAATGTCTCCAGAGTGGGAGACTCCACAACCTCTCTGGGCAGCCTGTTCCAGTGCTCTGCCACCCTCAAAGTGAAGAAGTTCCTCCTCATATTTAGATGGAACTTCCTATGTTCAAGTTTTTGCCCGTTACCTCTTGTCCTATCGCTGGGCACCACTGAAAACAGACTGCTCCCATCCCCCTGGCACCCTCCTTTTAAGTATTTAGAAGCATTAATAAGATCATAGAATCATAGAATCATAGAATCAATGAGGTTGGAAGGGACCTTTAAGATCATCAAGTCCAACCATTAACCTACCCTGATAAAAACACCACCACTCCTAAACCATGTCCCTAAGCAGCTCATCTACCCTTTTCTTAAACACCTCCAGGGATGGTGAATCCACCACCTCTCTGGGCAGCTTATTCCAATGTTTAATAACCCTTTCAGTGAAAAAATGCTTCCTAACATCTAATCTAAACCTGCCCTGACATAACTTGAACCCATTTCCTCTTGTCCTATCACTTGTCGCCAGGGAGAAGAGGTCAGCTCCCATCTCTCTAAAACCTCCTTTCAGGTAGTTGTAGAGGGTGATAAGGTCTCCCCTCAGCCTCCTCTTCTCCAGGCTAAACAACCCCAGATCCCTCAGTCGTTCCTCATAAGGTTTGTCCTCCAGACCCTTCACCAGCTTTGTAGCCCTTCTCTGGACACGCTCCAACACCTCAATGTCCTTCTTGTAGTGAGGGGCCCAAAACTGAACACAGTACTCGAGGTGAGGCCTCACCAGTGCCGAGTACAGGGGGATGATTACTTCCCTAGTCCGGCTCACCACACTATTCCTGATGCAGGCCAGGATGGTGTTGGCCTTCTTGGCTGCCTGGGCACACTGCTGGCTCATGCTCAGCCGGTTGTCCACCAACACCCCCAGGTCCTTTTCTGCCAGGCAGCTTTCGAGCCACTCCGCCCCCAGTCTGTAGCGCTGCATGGGGTGATCCCCCCTTATTCTTCTTTTCTCTAGACTAAAAAGACCCAAGTGCCTCAGCCTTTCCTCATAAGAGATGTTCCAATCCCCTGATCATCTTTGTAGCCCTTTGCTGGACCCTCTTCAGCAGTTCCCTGTCCTTCTTGAACTGGGGAGCCCAGAACTGGACACAGTACTCCAGATGCGGCCTCACCAGGGCAGAGTAGAGGGGGAGGATGACCTCCCTCGACCTGCTGGCCACACTCTTCTTGACACATCCCAGGATACCATTGGCCTTGTTGGCCACCAGGGCACATTGCTGGCTCATGGTCATCCTGTTGTCCATCAGGACTCCCAGGTCCCTTTCCACAGAGCTGCTCCCCAGGAGGTCAGCCCCCAACCTGTACTGATGCATGGGGTTATTCCTCCCCAGGTGCAGTACCCTACACTTGCCCTTGTTGAATTTCATAAGGTTTCTCTCTGCCCAACTCTCCAGCCTGTCCAGGTCACGCTGTCAGCCTTCCGGCGTATCAGCCACTCCTCCCAGTTTTGTGGCATCAGCAAACTTGCTGATGGTACACTCTATCCCTTCATCCAGGTCATTGATAAATATATTGAACAGGACTGGACCCAGTACTGTTTCCATCCTCTTTCCCAGCAAACATTGGCCTAAGCCATTCCCCAAAACCTTCCAGTTGAAATGTCCAGTAGCTCACGTGTGGAAACAGGCTGCCCCATGCCATCTCCTTATTAAAAAAGGGGAGCTAGGTGAAGGTGCAGCACATGAAGGGGACTGAGTAGAACTGGTCCCTACTCAGTACTGTGGCATGCCCATGGAGCATGCTTGGTCTCCTTCTCCAGGTACAAGCTAAAGGCAGGGTGCATGAAAAAACTAGTCAAACCTGGTGCTCAGCAGGGTAAAGCTGAGGCTGTGCTTGTTTCAGTGCCCTGTTCCTCTGCTGTATTAACAGCGTGTCCTCAAGTGGTCAAGGTCATATCTTTCTCCCACAGTTCCGCTCTGGCCAAACTCGTGATAATGAGAGATGCAAAGGACCATATCTTCAGGTTGCCATGAACTCTGAGGATCCCATTTAGAGCCAGCCTTGAATCTGGGGCTGGTTACAAGCCTACAGAAGCCCTTTGACCAGGCATTTGTGGGAGCACAAGCCTTCTTGCCCATGTAGCCTCTTCCAACACAAAGTTCTCCTTCTGCTGACCAGGAACAAGGGGAGAGTGAGCGCTGCAGGATCAGACCTGGTCACTCAAGAGTGTGGTCTTCGTTTTAGAGTCTCACTGGGGAAAATCAGAGCCAAAGAACAAAAAATCAAAGTCTTGTGGTTTGTAAGAGACATGAATAGCCTGCTTTATGTATCCTTCTTCAGCAGTGTAGGAACTGTTCCGTCTTCCTTCTTCTCTACTGTGTATCTTCTCTTTGCAGCAAAAGAGTATAAAGTAGCAGAATAGCCAAGACTTCTTCCATTGTTCTATAATGGAAAACATTTTCAGAGTAGGATTATCACCTCTTTAACTAGTGTAACAATGTATATCCTAGTCCCTGTGTGAAGTTCCACCTCCTGCTCAACCTTCCTGCAGTCACTCAGGCTTGGTGCAAGTTAAGCGTCATTGCAAGCATGTGGGAAGAGAGATGGAGGGATTGTCCAGATCCTGTGGAAAATGTGGACCCATATGGAATCTGCTTTGCAGATTAAGATGTTTTCATCTTCTTTGCTTTTGGCAGAGGGGTTAGCCTAGATGATATTCTGAGGTTGCTTCCAAATTCAAAGATTCTGTGATTCTGTCATCTGGAAAGGTCTGCCAAACACTGGGAAGCTAGGTGAAAATGGAAAATTTCCTCAACTCTATGCCTTAGTTTTCTTTTGTTTTTATTAAAAATAAAACAAAATGAAACATTCTGGTTTTGGTTGAGCTAAATGTTCTTTTCAACAAGAAAAGGAAATATTTCAGTTTTTCATTTTGGCAAGAAACCCCCCGAAATATTGGTTTTGGCTTTAGCTGTGTTCTGCCACTGAGCTGCGAAATCAATTATTTGCATAGCCCTAAGTGTAAGGTAAATCTCATCAATCTCTGTAAAGTAAAGAAACCTAACAACCAGATCTATTCAATGAAAGGATACATTTACTGGCAGAGACGTGATATATTAAGACTGTTTTCCAGCAGTTAAGAGTCCTCAAATTCTGCAAAGCCCATGAAAACCGGTACTGGAGGGCAAAGGACCTCATGTGCTTTAATCTCATAATAGAACTACAAATATAACCTCTGGAACTAAATATCATCCTCTGAATGGTTTCTTCTTGAGCCTGTGTTTGCTGCAGAAAGTGAAGGAAATAGAAATACTCAGTAGCAAATTGTACACCCGTCACAGCCTTTTAGTGTTTCTTACTTGTGTATATTTAAATGGTTTACCGTAAACTTAATGAAGCTATTATCTCTTAGCCATAGCAGAAATAGTTGTCCTGAAAAGCTAGGTTCTATGCAAATGCAAAAGCAAAAGAGGTTTTTAGAATAGGCTGAGGAAAAATATGAACAATCTTATGGGCATTTTAATGGAAAAAAATAATTCTGTACTTGGACATTTTTATTAATTTCTGTTTAGTTTGTCAGTCAACTATTTCTGTCTGAAGCCCCAATTATAGTATTGTTTAGAATGGCTGGTGGCTTTTGAGGGTGAAGCGCTCATGGGTGCAGAGGGTAAGCTATGGATGCAGCCTCTCTTCATTGTTTAAGTTTATTCTTGCCCACCGAATGTCTAAGCACGTCCTTGAGCTTCCTTACAGAGCGAGCAAAGCTGACAACTGCTTTCCATCACAGGTGGTGAAAGACATCCTGGACCAGCTTGAGGAGGTTCAAATCATCACTTCCCACTGCCTGGGAAAGAGCTCTGTTCACCAGGTTGTCTGGTGAAACCGAGGGGTCTCTAGGAAACTGAGGCATTTCCAGCCCACATGATTTGTTGGATCAATCCTTTAGTGCCTTCTGAATGACACATATCTGAAATTCTCAGATGAGTAGCAAACGAAGCATATTTTAGCACGGTACTGCAGAAATGTCAGTGACACTTGATAAGCTCATCTGTCAAGCAAAAAGAGAAATCAGCAATAGCTGCTGAGAACAAAATGCTATTTTACATCTACAAAAACCCAAATGCCTCTGCTGTATCTCATCAAAGCTAATTTTCCTTGGTTTTAAAGTGTTAAAAAAATTCTAAGCCTTTAGCTCACAAAGAAATGATTAATTTTCTTTTTAATAAGCAGTTATGGCATTAGTCATCTCTTCTGATTCACAATGAAAGCTACGGGGCACAGTGGGATGTATTTACCCAGAGAGGTGTTGAATTTCGTCTGACATGTAGACTTTTTAAAGTATTATTACCTGAAGTTTTATGTGTGAAGGAAGAAAGGCACAAAGGCTTCGAAACTGGAAATGGCTGAGTACAGAGAAACAAATGGTGTGTCGGAAAAAAAAAAATCTTCAGTAAGTCCTGGATCCTCTTATGTCAAAGGTCTCTTGTGGTTTTTTTTCTGCATGTTTGTACCCTTTAAAATTTTCAGGAGCACCAGCTCTGGCCCTTCTTCTCTTGGCAGAAGCTTTCCAAGGGATATCTCTCAACTGTGGCCTCACCAGGATATGGTCCTTTTTTTCCTGTGCTTTCTCTGCCAGCTGCAACAGATTGAACAGCGTTCTCCTTCCTGGCTTTGCCAGGAGTCCAGTTTTGGCAGCATGGATGAGATTGCCTTATTCAAATGCCTCCCAGCCAGCTATATAGCTCCTGAGAACCAGGCTTAAAGACTATACAAAGGCGTACATTTGCCCCATCTTTCAGGAGTGCCGTAACCACCAGGCTCAGTACCTCCATCAGGATATTTGAAGAGGGCTAGAGTGCTGGTCCTCTCGCAGGAGGTCTGGGCCGTGTTGCAATGAGGATCTGTCGCAGACCTATGCTTATGTGCTCTCTGATTTCTTGCTGATGGGTTGGGGACAGTTTCTAAACCTCAGACTTATCCCAGACATCACCTTTACACGTATGTTATGCGTGAGGCGGTGGGTACCATTATCATCCCTTTAACTTTAGATATAGCTCTGAAGTTAAACTGGCCTTTTCCATGTATGTGCACATTCTAGAGGGGTTTGAAAAGGAATTGGAAATTAATTCTAACTGTATGTAGTAAGGAAAAGCAGTTAAATAAAAATTACTCATAATGCTTAATTGTCAGAAGGAAAAGAAACCTGATGGAAAAGAAGTTAGTTCTGAAAGCATCAACTGTGTTGCAATGGGTTGGGAAACAAGATACACAAACCTAAAAACAGGCACCGACTCTGCTGCTTCTCCTCAACTTCCTCACAAGTTAAAGAACAGTTACTTTAGACATGGTGAGAAGGTGACTCAAACATAAGCCTTCGGTCTCACCTTCCTGCCGCCTTCAAGCAGTCACTTCAGAGCAGTGGGGTGAGGTGATGTGTCTTATCTCTTCCGTGTGTTGCCATGCTTCGACCAATGTTTTAAGGATGGGGTTTTTTTGATTGTTTGTTTTAAAGGAGAGCAGTACCCTCTGAATATATATAATCTAAACCCCATGGGTCAGGGCTCAAATTAAGAAAGAGGCTGGACTGGACTACAGCTAATAAGTAAATCCCTGAATGAGACAAGTTAGCAAATCATCTTTAAAACATTATACATCTGTATAATGCCTCAAGCAGTCAAGGTTTAGACGTTCGGTTTTACTCTTGCACTGTGACTCCTACATGGACCTACCTGTTTTTTTTTTAAATCATTATTTCTTCTGCTCTCTTACTTATGTTGTTAGGGGTTTTTTTAAAGATTGTTTTGCATTTTTATCAGCCTGCAGACATTTAAGTTGGTTAGTCAGTTAAAAAATCTGTACCTGAAATTTCAGAGTAGCTCAAAAGCTTGCAAAGAAGTTTAATGCTTATAAAAGTGAAAGAGCAATAGCACTGGCCTGACTCATACCCTGTAGGAGTAGGTGCTAGCATAAACCTCCCCACATATCTCTGCTGGTTCATCTCAGCCCTTTTAAAAAGCTGCAGTCTATATTAACTCATTACAGTGCAGTAATAGAAAGCTTTGGTAAGACGCTTTTTCCTTTCCTGGGTGAAAACAACTTCTTCAGCAGCCACTGAACCGAATTGTACTGTCAGCAGTTTATATTACTGCATACAGTTAGACTGCTTAAGCCAAAATATGACGGGGGGGTTGTTAAAATATACTATATGTGTTAGTAAATGTATAACTCGCCAACCCCTTTCCAGATTTTGGGGTGGATGTATTTGCATGCAGTATCTTCCATGCCTCCCTAGTCTCTGTTATGCCTTACAGATACAGCTTGACCTGTGGCAGAAGCTCCATTTCAAAACTCTGATCGAAAGGATCTTTTCTGCCCCAAACCAACACACATATGGGAAATACACCCATATAAGAAGTGCTCTATCCTGCCTTTGCACAGTGCTGCAGGAATGTAAGGGTAGATGATACTTGGTTGCCACCACTCCCTATGCAGAGGGTGCTGGGCACCAGGGGCAGGCCAGGAGGTCAGTCATACCATTTGGCTTGGACCTGTATCATGCCTCTTGCTGGCACTGACTTACGAGGAATATTTATTGTGAATACCACTGTGCTGCTCTGGTCTGTGGCCAAGAGAGAAAAACAGGAGGAGGACCAGAAATCCTGTGCATGGCTTTGAAAGTTCCTTCGTAGTTACGTTTCCTCTCCAACAGACCCCTAAAGTAGATGAGATGAGCATATGTTTATGTTTCCCAGTATTTTCTGAAATGGTTTTCACTGAAGTGTTCGTTCCAGTTTCGTTAGTGGATTTTTATTTTGCTAGTCAATGTCTTCAAAGTCCTTTTCCCTCCACCCCCTTCCTGTTTTATTTTGTTTTGTTTTGTTTTTGTTTTGGTTGTTTTTTTTTTTTTTTTTTTCCCTGTTGTGGTGTAAACACAAGTTACTGTAACTATTTTACTTGGACAATTCAAAAGTTTTATCTCTCCCCTTGACTTCCTCGGTCCCTGTAGAACAGGTCTCAGGTGTGGACATCCACAGTTTTGGGGAAAACAGATGGAACAAAGGATGCTTGTTTAGGACACTTTGGAGTTCAAGAAGAACAACGGTCCAGATCACCAACAGGAGTGAGGCACCTAAATGATTTTAACAGTCTTGGCTAGCCAGGATATGGTATGTGGCGCTGCAATGTGCAGTACCACAGTATATAATGGGAGACAAAGTGGCAGAATCTTGTCTAAAATACCATTCTGGGACAATGCTGAATTTGTAAACCATTTATGCACTTACACACGAGAAAAAAAAAAACAGAACACGCAAAGGGACGGAGGTGTACTTAGCTGAACTGTGAACAGCCTACTCCAGCATTGCCTTGATTTTCTCATACTGATAAGATCTTCAAGAAAAGGGTGTTGGAAATGAGAGCAAATCATTTTGCAAAAATTAAAAAAAAAAAGTCACATTCATCAATTTGCAAGTGATACAACTTCTGGTATTTTCCCTTCAAATTAAAAACACTTGTCAGGCAGATTTCCAGGATAGCATGTGGTGAATTTGTAGCAAAATTATGATGAACATAAAGAAAACTCTGTTAGGTTTGATTCAGCTCTATATTTGGGATTTGGAGAAAAAAAAAAAAAAGCACCAAAACTAATAGAAAAATTTATGGCTGGTTTGTTTTTTAACTTTAACGAAAATGGTTAAGGAAAACAAGAATGCAAACACTCCTGGTGGGGTGACCGTGAGTCACACTGCAGCTCTATGTTGGTGCAGAGGTTCCCCGGCCGCAGGGCTGAGCTCCTCCTGGGACACAGACCACCGCAAAGCCTACGTGACCCAGCACATGTTCGGCAGCTATGGCTTCCTCTGATGTTACCTTCCCCTCCCTCTCCCCCCTCCAAAATAATAGTCTATAGGCACCTGTCTAAAAACCATGGCTTAAAACAGCAGCTTGGCTGGCAGCCATCTTCTCCTCTGGGAGAAACGAGGGAGAAGGGAGGGGGAGGTTTTACAGTGAAATTTAAGCGTAAGATTTGAGTGCTCGTTAATAACAATCAAAGGTTTTTACCCCAGCTGTAGTCCTACAGCCGTGAGTCTGCTGTGCAGGTGGCACTACCCATACGTGACCCCAGTGCAAGTCCCCAGAATGCTGTATTACCTGCTGAGGAGACCCGCAGGTGAGAAGTACCCGGGCTTTGGAGAGGCAAAAGGGTCTTTTCATGAGAAAATACCAGTGCGTTAAACCTGGCACTTTTTGAGAAAAACATGTTGGTGAGAAGCAGAGGAGAAGCTGGTGGGGAGAATAACCCATCTGCCCCGCCAGGGGTGGTTGGAGACCTCACTCGGCCTCTTTCAGCATTTCCCAGGTTTTCTCTGTAAAAATAGAGAGTGATCATTTGGGTTGTGTGAGTGGGCCAAGCTATATTATTCAAGTTCAGTTTTAACGAGCTGGGCCTTTGCAGTCAATAACTCCACGGCCATCCTGTAATCAAGGATGGTTATTTTAAAAGCCGAAAGCTCGTGGTGGTACAGAGGCGGGCATCAATTCAGCCACTATACCTTTCCCAGTCCCCGCTGAGCAACCCGAGGTGGGCCAGGGATGCACTAATTAAAAGAAAATACAGCAGCCTCCAAAACCAGGATGCTACAAAAAAAGGCATTAAAGAATCCACTGCATAACCATAAGTGAGTAATTTGAAAGATAAATTCGGAGTCCTAGGGTGGAGAGAGCCAAATGTTCCTTTTCCTGTCATCAAATGTTATTTACTCTAATGTGCAAACAATGAACAGAAGCTTTTTTTCCCCCTCCCGAACTGTGTGAATTACTGTTTAAAAGTTTTCCAGCGCTGCTGATGAAGTCCACGCACAGAGTTAAAATACAGCCCACCACACTGTGGCATTTATTCCTCTTTATACCTGAAGCACTTCTTCACTGAAGTCCGCAAACTAGATTTCTTCTTGTTACTTGTCAAAGAGAGGCTTTTGTCTTCTTAGCACGCGCTATCAATCTGATCATTTAAAGATTACATGCAGTAGTCAATCCACCACCCTGAAACTGTATTCAGAAGAGCTTAGCAATAGTAGTAAATACAACGTTTCGCTCAAGCTGTTAATTATATCCAGGACAGGCTGGGAAATTCTTCACAATCATCGTGAATATTAACTGCTTGAAAAATAGCTGCTCAGGATATTCTCCTGCAATTAGCAGCAATGTATGTGAATGAGAATCATGTATGCCAACAGCCGCCCTATTACTCGACAAATCAAGACATTAAAAATCAGCTCAGTGGGATGCAGTTTTGCTTATCTGGCTCATACTTTAGATATTATGGTGAACAGCCTGGAAATAATAATAATGAAGAATATGATCTGTTGTGTTACCATTCTGAAGGTCACTTGAAGACGGTTATTTCATGCAACATTGCCAATAGCGTGTGTTTATATTCTGTTGCAGACTCAACAATATCAAGGCTACGGTGTTTTGGATGGTGTTTTAATAGCAGCAAAGAGGTTTTTGTTTTGTAGCAGAAGCACCTTAAAACTGCGACAAAAACTTCTTGGTGACCTCTGATTTTCTTCTTGAACATGCCGCACCTTTTATAGCTACGTGCTGATCTCCTTGAAGCCAACAGCAAAACTCCCTGAGTTTCACAGGAGAACTCTTTCCACTTTTTTAGGATACTCTGGGGTACCCTAGATATTTGTACTACATGGTACCTCTCTGAAGTATGAATTGTTTTGTTACATATCCAGTCTTACAACTGACTCTGTGCATTAAACCTGTGAATAAAGTAGTGCCTGTCTGAGGATGGAGTTATGATGATGATGAAATAAGAGATGTAGTGGTTGCTATCACATATCTGTGAAACAAGGATGATGGCTCTGATTTTTTTATATGTACTGCAGTTCTGGAGAATTTATTTGGCTGCAGTTCAGTGCATTCAGAAACTGGTGTCCCGATTGTCCTGCCTAGAAGAATTTACAGCACATCATTTAATTGTATACCAGCTCCTACAACTTGGCTCCAAGCTTGCTATAACATTTCTGTAAGTTTGCTCAACTTACGCAGTGTTCAGAACTGTCACTGCAGCAGTACTAAATTGCCGTGGCAACCTTCTTGATCTGGTTGCAGACATGTGGCTGGAGAGGCAGAAAAGATAATGGGTGGGAAGGTAGAAAATGGGCCAAGCAGGAGCAGACAATGACTACGGTGAGAGTGTAGGGAAGGTTGAGGTTGAACAGTGTAACTGAGAGAGCTGCACAGCCCCTCCTGAGGCAAATAAGCTGAATGTTCCCAACAAGGAAAGCCACATGCTAAAGAGAAGAAAATAATCTCTTATTGTTGGGTTGAGAGCTTCTTACGGGGAATTTAGTCTGCCTGCCAAGGGTACCAAATGTTGACAGTATTGTCGGTGTTTCAGGCTATTGTCCAGCAAGTCTGGGCTGGGGTGGAAAAGGGCCAATGTACTTATCTACTTTAACCACCTGAAGAGTCAGCGAGGAGAAGCCGGTGCCTCAGGAGACTTGCAATGTGGATTGGCTCTGCCCTAGCGTTGAGCTAGAGTGTGATCTGCTCTGCCTGGCTGGGTGTCCACCTTTTCCACAGAGACTAGAGGGACATAACACCAGATCTTGGGTGCATCCATTTTCTGGAGACTCCCTTTGCACCTAAAGATATCTCAACCTGCCTTTGCATGGTGGCCTTGTGATCAGCACACTCAGTGGGGTCCAGAGGACTCTTTCTACCAGGAGATGCCCCACCTGTGAATGGTGGGTTTTTCTGAAAAGTGACCTAGATCTCAGGCTTACGTTTCTTCACAATTGTAATAAACTAAATGCTGCTTTTAAAAGTCACAGAGAGAGAAATTTAATCCTAATCCAATGCTTTTTTATATTGCCTGGGTGGATACCACCTGTCAGGCATGAAAGGATAGACCTAGTCGTTATTTCAGAGGAAGGGTGATATGGTTTCAGTGCTGGAAACTGTTAATATTTGCTGCTATGGCAGTAATGAAGAAATACCCGATTGTGGAAAAAATAGACCAACAGAGACAAAGAAGACATAAACCTTTAATCCTTTTGGCACCTTAATGTAGGTAATTATCTTCAGCCTTCCTAGATCACTCTTAGCATTTGAAGTATAGCACCAAGTAAGCCCTCTCCCTTTATCTGCTAGGGTTGGGTACTTTCCACTTTTGTCATCCAGGAAGATCCACTACATCAGGACTGATAAATTAAGGAAGGGTTCCCCACTATCCCCATCTCTCCATGAAATATAAAGCTGTTTGTTAATGATGTGCTGGCTTGAATGCAGCCAGGTACTCAGACAACTTTGCCTAAAGTTTTGGCGGATTAGTCTTTTCCTTTTACCGAAGTCTCTGTGAGGCCAAGGACACGTGCCAGCTCCTTGTGGGAGGGCAGGTCTCCTGCCTCTACTCACCTGTGTGCCAGGGACCGAGGAACTGTGCTTACTCTCACGATGCAAGCCACAGTCAGTGCTAGTGCAAAGGCTCCACAAACCATGCTACTGCACAGCCCTCGCTCCCAGCCAACACACTCCCACGGCACAGCAAAGCTTGTTACCTCAGTCCCAACGAAGGAGAAAGCAGAGGGCCGGGGGTGGTGGAAGTGTTTGTCTTCAAAGATAGTGAATGAGGGAGGAGAGTTAGAAGCCACGAGGCGGGAGGTGTTTGGGCCCAATGTCTTTCATGATGCACAAAGCAGGAGCGTTGTTGCAGTGCTGAAAATATTTTGCTTTTGCAGCCTAAGGGGAAGGCAGGGCTGCTGGAGGAGGGAGAGGTGGCAGCACGCTTGGACTTTCCCATGTCTCCTCTGACATTGGCCACAGATGGTCTTGCAGCAGGCTGAGACTCAACGGATGCTTAAGGTGAGCTCCCTTTCCTCCTCCTGGAGGAACAAGCACTATTTTTGGACTTGCAGCAGGTTTCCCTGCTCCTTGTACTGGGCCAAAAAATGTACTAACTTGTCCTTTCTGGCCAAGGACACAACTCCAAAACAGGGTCATTCGGCTGTCTCAGCCTGAAACACAGCCCTGTGTGGTATAGATGGAGGAGGCCCAAACCAGGTCCTTCAGGCTGAAACAGGTTTGCTTGTGTAAAACCAGTTTGGTGGCTGTTCTAACTTCATGTGTCATGTTTTGTATTTAGTAACAAAACAGTCTGTATGGGCGACAGGAAAAGGAATCCGCTAGGTTAGAGATAGAGAAAGCATGAAATTCCTCTTAAAAAAAAATACAAAGAAAAAGTGAAGTTGTTTGTCAATGTCTGTTGAGTGTCCTTGTCCAGGAAAGGACAAAGCACTAAGAGAAAGGAAATTCCTGCTTGATGAATTGGAGATGAAACCATACTAGAGATGTGGAGTGTCTTTAGTTCATGAATCTTGTATAATAAAAATAGGTAGAGGAGGTGGCTGGTCTTTCTGAAGTGTGGAAGACACCCGGGTAAGGGAGGAGCTGGGGAAGGCTTTCATGGTGTAGGACAGATCTGGGATAACAGCATTTTCTGTTAGCCCTCCTGTAACTGTTAGCAGCGTGAAGGGAAGAGAATGCTGCCGTGGGAAGGAAACGCTGCAGGATGCATGTTTTTTACAGCCATGAGATTTGGAAATCCTTCCACATCTTAGCCAGGAGAAGGGGGAGTCTCACCTGCCCCTGCCGGGCTCAGTCACTGGCCGAGAGTTGGGTCTCAGGAAGCTGCTGTTCCTCTGAAGCTCCTGATAAATTTGGATGTGTCCTTCCACACCATCTGTCATCCACAACTGAACCCAAACATGCAAGGTTAAATCTTTGTGTGCAGAGAAGACAACAGATCCTCCCTCCTGTAAACACTGCAGAAGCGTTGTTTCATGGGGCCTGTGCCAATCTGGGCATGCCCCTCACTGCAGCCCTCTCTTGGGCTTGGCAGGCAACTTGATCCAGACTGAAAGCCATGTTTAGTTTTACAGCACTTGCCTTGCAGTGCTTCGTCACTTCCACACAAAAATTTTGGGATGGTTCAGATAATGTACACCTTGCAGCCACTGAAGTCCTGTGTCCCAGAACAATTTGGGCATTGGAGAAACGTCCCTTGCAGGACCCACCTGGAGTTACTGGTGCAAGGAAGTGGGCCATGGAACAGAACAACAAGGGTCATCCCCTACACCTCCACTTCTTCATGAGAAGCTGAAGCGAATATGACTCCCTCCCATTGTTGCAGCTTTCTTCAGACGACTGAAGACTTGCTCCAGGCTTTGCAGACAACTGTTACAGTTAGCACTTCTAAAATATGTGTAAAGGATAGATGTGCACTCCAGAGGCAGCAGCACCCGATGCCTGTAGGAGCTTTCCGCACAGCCAGAGGCAATCCAGACATTGCTCTCTCGGGACACAGCTCCTTTCTTGGCATCAAAATGAAGTCCTTTACATGAGCCATTTACTGTTAATCACATTATAATGATGGAACAGGCTTAGGAAAAGGAGAAAACTTCAAACTATGAAAAAACATTTCCCCACAGGCTTAATTTCAGCTTGGTCTTCTTTGTTACAAACTTTTTGCTTGGTAATTTATCTTATTTGGACGATGTTCTTCTATATAGCTCTCAGGTTAATACATTATCTCTGAGATTTGCTGAACAATCTACGTCACTTAATAGTTTTTAAGATTTACAAACAGAATACCCTATTGAATTTCATTTGGCAGAAGATTTCATGCATATGGAATGAATTCACTTTTCTTCAAACTATTCCTGAAGCAAGACAGTAGCTGAGGAACTGTAGGAAAATAAGATTTAGGTCTTATCTACATGGGGGAAATGACCAAAATATTGCACGATGCCATTATGGTTCCCTAGGTACACATTCTCTCCTGAAATAGAAGTGATTTTATCCTGGAAAAATTACTCCACTCTGATTCTAAAATTTAGTAGAACAGGTCAAATATTCAAGGCTAGATGCTCTTTTTTGTTCTTATATTCCTTTATGCCCTCTAAGGATTTGGATGGGGGATTTTTTTTCCTATTATAATTATAAAGAATTAGCTTGTGTAAATAGCAATTAATTGGTTAGAGCTCTGCAAGCCAAAGAAAGGTTAAGCTCTCTTTCATAAAAACCTCAGCAAGATACACAAGGAATGAATGTGCATCCCCTGGTGACTGCCTGCAGTTGGCTGTTTGCTTCCTAAACGTAGTCACATGGTTGCCTGCAAGATCCTCCCAGAATGTTTAGAAATATTTTGGTCAGGGGAATGGAAGGACAGAATATTTTTCAGTGACTCCCACAGGAAACGGTGGGGTGGGCTCTGTGTGGCTACAGACTTTCCTGCTCCAGAATAAATTGGCCCAATGTGCACAAAACATTCTTATCTGATTAAGAACTGGAAAGAGGATTGTTTGTTAAAATGTTGGAAAGACCATTGGGTTATAGCTTTGCCGTTCTCTGGATATTCAAAGAAGAATTTTATGCTCTAGTTGCATTGGTTTCTCTAAATTAGAAGACCTTCTTGCCCGATTTCAATACCTCTTGTCAAGCTGGAGAAGTGACTGGGAGGGCAGCTCTCTCAGCTTTTGATGGTATCTTACGGAAGGGGAAGGCTTCGTGTGAAGTGTCCTGACCTTACCCTCACACCAAGAGCAGGACCATCTCAGCAGACAGTGGATGCAAACAACAGAGGTGTCTGTATTTGGTCCGCCGAATCTTATCCCGGTGCCTATGACAGGGGGGGTCTTGGTATAATGATGGTGTTTTGCTTTTCTCCTGCTGTCTCATGCTCTTCTTCATTATGTCTGTCCCTGTGAGTAATATTTGTTGTAAAATATAGCTGTAATAAAAGGCAGGGCAAAGTCTGTAGGTTGAGACACTATCTCTTATTAGACAAACAAGTGTAGTTTGGAAAAGTAGACAGGCTCTCAGGTAGGCAAGCCGCTTTCAGGGTTGAAGCAGAAGCAGCCAATTTCAATGTTAAATAGGGATTGCGAACAATTGCCTTGAGTGTAATCAGATATTTATCAGAGCATTGGAGAGGAAGTCGTTGGGACCTGTGGAGTAGACATAATTTCAGTAAGGAAAGAGATACAGTGTGTCTCCTCATTTATAGCCTATGGGGCAGGGAGACTTTAGTGGAGAGAGGAGGATTCTGAAAGGTTGTAAAACCGGTATCTCCACCGAATCCATGGTCTTCAATATCCAGTGGAATTATGAATCCCTGTGCCCAGGCTTAGTGGGAGGCAGGGTTTGAGGTCGGTATGAGTTTGCTGTGAATGAAGAACAGAATCTAGAAACAATAGTGAGCACTAGTAGGAGCTTGTGCAGAAAAGGAAAGCAAAATTAAATTACTTTTAAATCAGTTTTGTCTGGAAGTTCCTTATGGTAGGGACATTTGCTGAAAGACATTCTTTCTATTAAAAAGGGTTGTGTGGGAACCAAATTTTTTGCTTTTCAAATGTAAGTTGATGATTCAAAAATTTTTCCTTTTAGGAAGGAACTAAAAAGATTAAAAAAAGAATAAATTGCTTAGGAGACAACACTGAAAAGAGCAAAATAATACTTCTGGTTAGATAATTTGGGGGGGGACAAAAATGAAAATACTGTTTTTCTGGGAATTAGAACATCTGAAAAGTTCTTAATACAAAATAGAAAAGTTGCTTTGAAATGGAAAATCAAATTTGGTCTCAAAGAGGCTGAAGAGGAATGCTTTTGACTGATGGCTTTCGACCAGGTTTTAGAAAATAACTTCCATCAAAGAAAACAAAATTTTCTGAAAAAAAAAAATTGCCTTCATGGAACCAGTGTTTTCCAGCTGAGAGACATTTCACCACAGAACCAGATTAACTCATGAATTTTAAATGGCAGCATCCTGATTGACAGCAGCTGGTAGGAGAGCAAGCAAGAGGGTCCTGGTCACATTCCCTTTGGCTGCTGCTGTCAGCTGCCTCCGGTCTCGGAGCACTGTGCAGTTATAAATACATATAGAAATGCCTGCAGCCCACCCCAACCACCCGTCTGCTGCTGGCTCCGCTGGGGTGCCAGGCGGCATGAGCCGCCGGCGCTCACAAGTGCAAAGTGTGACCGAAGCCCCATGGCCAAATGACATTATCTCTACCATTGGTGTGGGGAAATATCTCGGCCAGGGGCCCGTGCTGCTCCCAGAGCTCACCGTGGCTCACCAGGACAAAGCTCAGCCCTGGGACGAAGACCACTCGTGCCCAGAGCAGGCAGAAAACCGCAGCGAAGGCTCCAGATGCGTGAGTTAGGGTGACGGTGATAACTACTCAGAGACCTTTACTCCAGCCGTCACTGCGAAACAAAGCACTGTTTGCTGCTGTAATCTTTTGTAAGGGGCCTTTTTCTATTTAGCCTTTTTAAATGTATCGGTTAATTAACGGCCAATAAAAACAAGTGACAACTACCGCTGGGCTAAACAATTCAGCAGCTAAGTGGTTTTCAAGCTTCTCTCCACATATTTTTGCTAATTAGAGTAACCGAATCATCTGTTCTGGCTGAATCGTTCAATCAGTACAGCCCTCCAATCATTCCTTAATTTCTGGGAATTGGTTGATTATTTTTAAGGATTACAGGAATGTGTTTTCCTGCAGGCTGCTCCTTCCCTGGACTTTTTAGATATACAATAGTTGCTCTTAATGAAGTGTAGTCAGTCACTCAATTCAAGCAGTATCTGTCCTATCCTTTCTTTACAGCCAGCACTTAACTAGAAAACATCTAGATACGTTGACAGAAGTAATATTTCTCTGAAATAACAATATTTAAAAAGGTAATCTTTGAAACTCTTGGAATTCACAAGCAGGAGCTGATTCTGACATCGCTAAACCATGAAATAGCATGAAGTTGCACAGCAAACTTGTTTTGGTTCCTTTCTTTCTCACTCTTCTCCCAGCACTCCTGCTGCCATCTGAGGCCATGACCCTCAGCTCCTCATTCTCTGTCTTGCACTCTCTCTTTTGTATTTTGGTTTGAGATATGAGAGAAAAGGCAGCAGGGCATCACTAAACCAATTTTCACCAATTCATAGAAGAAAAGTTCATGAAGGGCTAAGAAGGATGGCTTCTGTTCCCTGAGTCGTGGACAGCTGGAATCTGGGAGGGTGAGTCTGAGAAAGCGCCTTTGCACTTTTCCCCTTCTGCTGAGGACTTGCAGATTGCGTTAAGAGAGAAAGGGTGCTGAGATACAGGGAGCTTTGGTTGGGGCATGTTATGGTTGAAACCTGCCTTCCATCATACAAACACCGGGTGATTTACTGAACAAAAACAACACTGAACCTTTCTACTATTAGTTTAGCACATTTCTCACCATCATCACAGCTGAGTAAAGCCC
This sequence comes from Vanellus vanellus, assembly GCF_965231255.1. Classification (NCBI taxonomy): domain Eukaryota; kingdom Metazoa; phylum Chordata; class Aves; order Charadriiformes; family Charadriidae; genus Vanellus; species Vanellus vanellus. The sequence goes on from NC_138905.1 coordinate 193,493,935, forward strand.
TTCTGGAGCATCTTCACAGCTGGCAGGGCCCCTCTGTGAGCAGAGTAACAGCTCCCGTTGAGCCCTTCTTGGCCACTTGTACTTTCAGAGATAACTTTGTTAGGAATCCATATTTTTGAGTGAAAAAAAAAGTGCTGATGTTTGGTGTGGGTTTTTTCAAGTTTGAGCAAAAGCAGTTAGGAAGGAAATGGGAAGGGGAAGAGAAGAGAATAGTAGAAAGACAGAGAATAGTAGAAAGACAAAGAGCTTTCAAGCAAGGATCTCGTCAAATCCATAGGGAACAAAAGCTTTCCAAGCTAGCTAGCACTGGATTGCCATTTTCCCTGGTTAACCAAGTGCCAAAATTAAATGCTAAACTAGACCTTGAAATTTTGGAAAAAATCCCCCTAATTATGGCAACTTCACTGCTGGGTTTCAGTGAACTTAGGGTACTGCCTAATCTTACTTTTTTCATAACATATACCGCAGGGGAGGGGGATGTAAAATAAAAATGTACCAGATGCAGCTTTTCCTTGGTGTCAACTGGAGTGGTATTGTACCCACAGTAGAAGTGACCAGCACTAGGAGAAACTCTCTGAGCTACCAGTAGTCCATTTTCTAGCCTTAGTGCTGCCTGGCACCTGCTAGTACTTATTTAGAACTGGGGAGGTTCATAAGCAAACAGACCACCACCAATTTTGAACTCAGGTTTTATGGGGCATGAGTGCTATGAGAGTCTTTCTGCATTCAGGAGTCGGTGATGCTATTTTTTAGAATAATCCTAGAAACCCTTTGTCCCTGCCTGTCCCAAGGCAGGAAACTCCCAGCCCATATCCATCACAGTCCTCTCGGTCCCAGGCTGCCTTTGTGGTCAGACAGACGCGCTGCAGCCTGGTCAGCGTTCTTACACGCACTCATTGCATTGGTATTTTACACAGCTGATAGAAAATATTTATACTCCAAAGACTTTTAGAGAAGCTCATATCCGGTCCCCTTGCTGGTCACGGTGAATCTTTCTGAACTCACTGTCTGGCAGCAGCTTGTAAAATTATGTTTTCATAGCCTAGCTCCTTGACACTGGAGTAGTGGATTTAACTTTTTTAGCTCTTTTTATTTTTAGGGTCAGTATGGTGAAATAAGGGGCAGGGTAACATTCTGATAAAAAAAGAGAAGAAGAAATACACAGTGATGCCAAAACTGATTAGCGGAATTTTGCAAAGTATTGTTTCAAACTGTTTTTATAAAACACAAAAATTATCCTCGCGGTATTGAAGTAGTATATATTGAAAGCGTCAGCCATGGCAGTCAGCTAATGCAATATCTGCTGTCCAACTGCACAATTCTCAGGGTTAACCTCAGCTTTGGTCCTTGTCTCATGTTATCCATCTAATGTAACATCTGATTCTGTGTGGTCCTGAACTTTCTTAAGACCAGAGACTCAGACCCGCAGAGATGGGAGTGATAAGAGGCAGCTGAGCTGACGTGCCTTTGGAGAGCAAGGCGGAAAGAAATGCACGGTCTCTTCCAAGCGGGCTTGCTTGTCCTCCTGTGCTGAGGGGGAAAAGCGAGAGGCAGGATTCAATCACTCACTTGGACAGAGTTCAAGTATTTCTACTGGGAAATAAACCCACAGCATTGTTGAAAGGTGCAAAACTGCCCTGTTACCTCAACAGCTGGGCCAGGGCAGCTAAACTGGAAATCTTGCAGTACAGTGTAGTTAATGATCTGCCTAGCTAAACGAAATTTCACTGCTAATCTTCTTGGCCTCAGATGTGTTACCTCGCTTAATCCCACTTCAAAATACACCTTTCCACCAAGACCTGGAAGGTTGCTGAGTAGCTACCGGAAAATTTGCGTGAGTATTCAGCTACATGGAAACCAAGACACAAAGGAAGCTCTATAAGCTGTGGCTGCCAATGTACAGGACAACTCAAGTTTACTTCTTGCAGAAAAATTGCCAATACAATTTAGGAGAAAGCCTTTGTTTCCAAATCTTTGAGATACATCTCTATCGCCATCATATTGTCTTTGGCTGGTGGAGCGTGGAAAGGATTGTTTTTATTTCTCAGCAACTTTGGCCATGATCTACTTGCACTGAAAGGACCTAAGATGTAGATGACCTCTCCTGCTTTCTGGCTGTGCTACAAGTCTTTAGGCATTTGAGTCTTTGTTACTGAAGTCTTCAAGCTTGTTTTAGCAACTTGCAGGGACTTTTGTGGCTTCTGGTATGAGGAGTCTGGAGCAGATGTCCTTGTGCTTCCTTCAGGTCCAAGTGGCTTACCACAGCTGCTGGCAGTCGCACCAAGTGGCCACAACTTCGCTCTCAGCCCTCCATTTCTCGGTGATGTCTAGAAATGGAAAGAATGAACAGTCAAGTAATTTTTAGAAAACAGACGTTTGCAAAAAAACCCAGCCAGGCGCTTCCTGGGCAAAGGAAGAGGGGGAGAAGGGGCTTTGGGGGAGGCTGAGGGGCTCTGGTTCTGCCACCCTCATCCCATTGCATCCCCAGTTTGGTGCAGCAGTTCCTCTTCAGGGGCTGGACCCCAATGTGAGAGGAGCCACGATGCCACGCCAGGAGTCGGGTTGTGTCCGGGGGACTGCAGGGGATGGGAAATGAGGTCCTCACTTGCCTGCAGCTTACTGCTGTCCAGATGGCTCTCACAACATCTGCTTCACCCCGCTGTGCACTGGGGTAAACTGTCTGGCCCAGGTTGTGCAAACCCTTGTTGTCACACAGACCGGGCGTACACGGGGCACGGACGCCCCCGGGGCTGTCCCAGCCCCAGATTGCTCAAGCCATGATGGCTGTGCTGTGCAGAGGTTTTAGCCAGCCCGAGAAAGATGCAGAAGGTCTAAACGTAATAAAACACCTGGATGCTTTTTCCTTCCCCGATTTCCTTCCTGCTTCGCAGCAGGGGTTTAGGCCAGAGATGGGGAGTGACAAATCCACCCTTCCCACCCAGACCCTCCCTTCGCACTTGGCTCAGATGGAAAAATCTGGTTTGTCACAGGATGCTTGTTTGTTTGTTTTCTTCAGAGAACAACATTCAGGAAGGTGATTTTCACCCCTCTGCCTGATGCAAGAATTTTTCTTCTGTTTCCCGTGGCTGCAGGAGTTCATATGTAAGGTCAAAGAGAGGGGAAAAAAAAAAAAAAAAGAAAAACCAGAAAGGACACAGACACACATGGAGGCAAAATAAACACCAGTTTTAAAGTCTGGCAAAGAGAGACACAGACAGACATGGTCCCCAGAACCAAACTCAAAGGATAGACACAGGCAGATTTCGCAACCTGTCAGAGTACAAAAGGATCAGATTATTAGGTGTCAACACACTTGAAGCAGGTGACAGAGGAGCATGCCAATTCTCTGTAGGTCATCACTTTTCATAACTCAGTAGAAATCCAAGTATCTAATGTGAAACACCCCCCTACACACTGTCCTACTGTATGGAGCTATTTTGAAGGGAGGCATCCTTACACTTGCTCAAAAAAAAAGGAGCAAAAATAGCTATACGTACTGTAGCAAATGCATATAATTCTCCTCGGGATGGACCAGCTGGAACGACAGCCCCACCTCTGGCTCTGCAATGCTGATCTCCTCCGCAGACTTCATGCACAGTGCTACTCAGTCCCTCTACCTGGACTTCTCCCTTTCTCTAGGAAAACCTGTATAGAAAATGTTTATTCATTTTCAAATGTTGGGATTTCTTGGGCAGTTTGTTGGCGAGAGAAGGTAATGTGAAAACTGTAGCTCACGCTCTGAAGTATCTATGAAGCCTGGAAGTCTCTGTCATGTAGAGTCAGCTCCTTCTGGTTTGAGTCGCGTCAGAAATATTGCAAAGGTAGGCTGTCTCCCAGTGCTGGAATAGTGGCTGAGAAAGCAAGGATGGAAACCAAGACAAAGGAAGGACATGAAGGTAACAAAAAAAGGGTAATTTAAAGCTTAAGCAAACAAATGCAAATCTGGTGTTCAGTTATGTTATCAGAAAGACTACGTAACTGTTAAACAGTTCAGGGAAATCTAGTTTTCCCCAAATTTGCTGCTAATTTGTGGATGTATTCATTTTTGGCCATAGCTGAAACCTGCCTGAAACCACCAAGCCTGCCTGCTATGCAGTGCTGAGCACCCTATAGCTCCCATGGTTTGTTGCTGTTGGATCTCTGCTAACTCTGACTCTTGATAAGTACAGAGGCACACTCTGGCCCTGGGTGGTCTGCAGTTCCTCCTGCATTTTCTGCTCTCCCATCAGTCAGGGAGTTAGACAAGTCCATGGACTTGTCTCCCAAGTCTCCCCAGTCAGGGAGTTAGACAAGCCCATGGACTTCCCTGAGAAGAGACAAATTCCCACCATAATGGAGGGCAGAGCAGGAGTAGGACATAACACTGACAGCACTGCATCTTTACCACGAGGAGGAGTGTGGTACAAGGCTAAGGGACAAGGCTGCAAGGCACCTCGTATACACCCCTTACAGCTTTTGGGATCTGAGCTGCACCGAGTCAGCATTTCAGTGCACTTGAGAGGTTCCCCAGACCAGGCTCTGCTGTACAGGGTTGACAAGTGGCTAGGGATGTCTCAGTGTGAAAAAAAAAAAACAAATTAACTGATAGCCGTTTGGGTTCAAGTACACCTGGCAGGTGCGTAGCTTGCGTTGACACATGCGTACTCTCACCAATGTGCACGGCAGCTATGAGCGTTAGCCCACAGGGAGCAATTTCAGTGAGGTCTCTCTTGACAACATAAGAGGGTTTTGCAGGATGATACAAGTTTAGTGGTGAATCAGGGTGTCTGAACTTAAAGGTTGATGAGGCTGTGCTGTCACGAGAGTGGGCAGGGGTGGGGAGGTAGCGTCTAACCCAAAAACATGCTGCCTCCTCGCGCGTGTCTATCATCACCTGTAGGCAGGGTGCGTGGGTGCCATCGCCCTGTCATCCCAGCAGCTCTGCCACCCTCAAGTACATCGAGGCACTTTGGTAAGCAGGCTCAGGGATGAGGATGGGGATGGGGATGGGGAAGCGAGGGGGAGAGAAGGGAGCGAGCCCAGCCTGCATCACCGGCACCGCCGTGCAGTCGAAGTCCAGCGTTACTGTGTGCCACATCCCCGCGCAGCCGCAGAGGGAACTTGTCCCCAGCGGGCTGTCTGCAGCGTGCACCGGAATATGATCATTGCTGCTGATCTTCTGTAATATGTGTTTTAATCCTCCTTTTAGTAAGTATTTGCTCCTGGCACACTCCTATTTGAACCATAACCACTCCACAAGCAGATCATATAACACTTTTTTGCAGCCCAGAAGCTGATTCCCCTTTGCTAAATGAACTGCTGTAACCTCAGTGTTACCCTGGAGAGAATTCCTCTGTATTTTGCTTTGCAAATAATTCGCATGAGTTGACACAAAGTTCTAGTCTGTGAGTACAGTATGTAGCATTTGTTACAGTATGTGGCTCCTTGCAAAGCATTATTGCATGTACATGCCTGGGATCAATTATTTTCATTGAAACAAGAGAAGCTGCATGATGAGTAAACCCGTAAGTATGACATTTTATTCCCACACTTGGTGGGTATATGCAACAAAATACACTGCAAAAGAACACTTTAAAAGCATCCTTTAATGCCAACCACACTGAAGTCTTATTTAGTCTCAGGAAAGGAACTATGGCAGATAATAATGCCTTTCCCTCGACGCACAATGCTCAAAGTTTAGAGGCAAAAAAAGTGTCCCTGCAGAACAAACCCTAGTCCCAAAGAGTCACTTTGTTGCTCTCATTTTTCTTTCTTCATATTCCAGTCGAAGCAACAGGCTCTGGTCAGAGCAGGGTATCCGTCATGACAAGCAGTGTGAGCACACAGAATAGAAAATAATCCCTCCCCCCAAATTTCTACCCTAAAATGGTGATGACCTGGTTCTCTGGCACTATGTCTGCTCCAGGAAAAACAGTATCAGCACCAAAGGGGAACTCACCCATTGAAACAGCCCATTGCTGAGCAGAGGCTTTTGTTAACAGCACCGTGAACCCGCCTCCATCCCCTCTCTCCCAGCAAGGGATGTGTTCCCATGCTCATGCCCCGCAGCTCCATCCTGCTCCCCAGAGACACGGGTCAGGGAGCCCCCTCCTGTCCCCTGAGCTCTGGGGGACCCTGCCTGGCCACCAGGGTTTTTCTGAGGACCCTGGGTCCCCTTTTCTGGGTGTGCAAGGCACAAGCCCCAAGCGCCGTCAAAAGTCTCAGCTATTCTTCTCTTTCCAGTTTGTCAGGCTGATTGGTCCAGGGTGTATTTTTGAAGCATTAAAGCCATAAGAGGTTTAAAGCGATAAAGTATTAGGATAGGGTTTAAGCACATCTAAGCCTTTGAATAGGATCAAGCTGTGCGCAAGGTACCAGCAGCCTGCGCAGGCACATGATCTTATCTCTGATGCCCTCATTATTGTAGCCCTCTTCGTGCTGATAGTGTTATAATAAGTGAAATATGAATAAATGGAAAGAAATATCACTGCACCAGGGAACGAGTCTTCTGCTTTGTTGTATCCATGGCATCTATTAACAGCTGTATCCCAGGCACTCACTGAGACACGTGCATGTACTCCAATGCACGTTTTGTAGTGATGACTCCGAGTCCCAAAATCTGGGAACTGTCCTATTTTTTAACAGTTGGAAAACTAATTCGCTCCCATAAACAAAGTTAAGATGCAAAATCCCACTTAGCAGCCTGTTCTCTCGCTCTGGGTAGCTCTAGAGCTGGTCACATTTTGACAATGTTATGCAACAAGTCCAACAAAGCCAAGCTGGGATCTACAAGCTCCTCTCCTCCCCCATCTTGATGGTGAGGAACTGGCAAGTGACCTCAGAGCAAACTACCAGACTGATCTTCCCACAGACAGAAGGATGGGTAAATTTTTTCTGTTCCCTGCCCGACACGAACTCAAAGTTTGTCTCCTACTGCAGAAATTCAACCACCTTCACCACTTTTTGGTAGTGCAGGTTGGTGCTGGGCTCTTCTCAGTTGTAGTTGTCCCACATTCCAGATGCTTAGGGGGTCGGAGGACAGGGGAGGGTGGCTCCAAGCACATGGCTGAGGCCATGTGTCTCCTAAAAGAAAGGGTACACCTGGATTTCAGTCCTCGTCTCAGTGAGTGCTCAAGTACTACATAAAATGCCCCTCAGGGAGATGTCTTAACTGCAGAGTCTTAGTGCTCCTGACCAGCTGTCCTCATGAGAAACCTTTTCTTTTCTCTCCCTGCATCTGAACTACTAGCCCATAAATGAGATTGGTTGCCCTTTCCTCTTCTTGCTGTGCTACACAGGGCTGTGAGATGCTCACCTGGCTCCAGAGCTGTGATCTTATGCATTTTTCAACATCTTTACAAATAAAGATGTGGTAAGATGCTCGTTTGGGTAAGTCAGGACTACTGTGTCTTGAATGAAAGTCCCCAGTAAACACAAATCCTAGCACAGTGGAGAAGCTACTGTGGAGACTTAGGGTGGCCAGGAGAAACTGGGAAAGCTCCACAATCAGCTGGAGGAAGGAGGACAAGGAGTTCCTCCTAATTTTATGCCTAGGAAGAGTACAGAAAAGCCACCAGTGTTGGGTACAAGTGCATTGGATCTGCACCTGTGTCAGCATCCTTTGCAAATAAGACTTAAGTCAAATATTTTCAGAGAAGCCTGAGGGAGCCTGGCACCCAGCTCCCATTGGGTTTTGACACTTTTCTCAAAAAACCTGGACAAAGCTACTACGAGTGACATTCAGAAGGCAGCCATATATATGCTTTAAAATGGCTTAAATAAGGCAAAGGCAGCAGCAGCATCCACAGCATTCCAGCAAAATTAGATCACGGCTGACCCAGTGGGCCCAGCTGCCCATGTTGATGCTGAGATAAGGATCAAGGAGGAATTTGGAGGCACAGGTTGCAGCATGGTCCTGTTGCGTCACTGCTGCATGGTGTCCCTGCTCGTTTTGCAATCTCAGTTAAGCAAAAGTGCTGCTGCATACATGCGCATGCTGGACAAGGGTGTCTGGCATATATCACAGGGGCACTGTACTGAAATGGGCAGTTGTATGGCAACAAATGTGTGGTGACATTGAGGTACAACCGTTGTCTTCTGTGCTATTTCAAAGAGGGAACAAAGAAGGAGAAAAAAAAATTGTCATTAAAATAAGCGTCAGTATACAGAAACGTTGACTCTCATATTTAGTTTCAGGGCCAAACAGGCTGGTGGGGTAAGACAGAACTGGGCCTGTTGCAATAAAATTCAGAGAGAAAACACACCCTGCATTTTCCAAGTGATCAGTAGCATATGTATTCACTTCACTGCCTGAAACAAAACCGGGAGAGGGGGGAATTACACAGACTGGGCTAAAGAAATGTTTCTCAAAATAAAACCTTTTTTTTTTAATGGCCAACCAAAGAGAATTCTTTTTTCAGTTCCAGGTAATTGCAAATCTCTCTTTCATGTGTGGCATTTCAAAATTCAGGGACAGATTTCTGTTGCCACTCCATGTGCATATTGCCATCACTGCGGGGAGAATACCTGATGTCCACGTCAGCCACAATAAGGCATGACAGGATGCTGTCATTTAAAGAGGGAGTCTCTGCACTTCCATGTGTTTGGATTTGCCTGAGAGTGGTTCTTTGGGGGATCTCAGAGATTTAGGCTAACAAATGAATAAACAAATACCCTTCAAATAGTTGGCTGCTGCTAGTGAGGCAAAATAGTGCTGTTCTTCAATTCTACAGTCCCGTGGCTGGGTGGTTCATTTAAGGGATAAGAGACGCAGGTCCGATTTACATTTGGATTAAAATCAAAATTTCTTCTCTTTTAAATTCACCACACCTCCCTCTTTTGCAAGAGTCCTCTCCCACTTAAATATTTCTCAATAAAGAATAATTATTCAATATTTAAACATTAACTGAGAGACGAGGACACAAAAAACATAGGAACAGTACACTGGCAGCTGGAGACCGGGCTCCAGTGACTACTGAAATACTATATATGAAGCATAATTACTCCAGGAAGAGACACCGGGATCTGCCACGGAAAGCAGTCCCCGGCTGGTGGCTGGCACACTGCTCAAGAAAACAGCAAACACAGGTTCAAGTTTTTCCAGGCAGACGGAGGTAGTAAACCTGGAAAACCCCAAGGTGTCCCGGAGTATAAGCAGAAAATGAAGTGCCAGCTTCTTGTAACTATCAGAAATGCACTAATTGCTTCATTTTGTCAAACGGGCCCAAACACGGTGTTGCTGAAACACTGTCATGAACTGGTTGAGTTGAATGGTTTGACCTGACCTTAGTCTGCTTTGCTGGGTCAGATTCAGTGGCCTGTATCTCTGAAAAGCTTTGGCATTTTCAGTGAATACTGGTTCACAAAAATCCGTTGTCCTGCTGCAATCTCATCACAGGTACATTTACAAGGAGCTAATAAGTGCATTTCTGGCCCCTGGCGTATGGATTGGTGTGTGATGAGCTCTGTGAATGAGTGCTTCAGAGGAGATGGCCGGTAGCACCACCACGCCATAATTCCCACATGTGTAGGACTTGCTCCCAAGCCTCTTAAAATTAATGGAAAAGATTGCGCCCTTATTTACTTGGTGTAGAAGGGAGGTTTGAGGCAGAGCAGTGAAGTGATTGCATACCAAGGTGAGCTGAGGTGAAGATTGCAGGGAAGTAGCCAATGACTGCTATCCTGTCGATACGAGGGATGATTATCTAGTTCACTAGTTGCACTGAGACTTCATTCAGGATAATTAGTTTCTTATTATAAAGCAGGATTCATATATTACAGAGAAAATACTCCTCACTGAGCTTGCAGCGAGGGAGTGAATTCTTAAGTCTTTCAGCATAGCTCGTGCTCGACCTCAGCTGTTCACTGAGCCTTCACAAAGGAGAGCTACAGGCCATGAGGAAGGCTTCTCAGCTTCAAGAATGCTTTCCTGCCAGGGCATTAGACTTTCCCAGGACTGCTCCACCAATATTGCCCAATCAGTGGTGTGCAGGCAGAAGAAACAGCGCCCTGGGTTGCTTTGGTCCACCTGCATCCCTGTGCCTCCGCAGCATGCTGCAGCCAGCCCCTGGGGATGGAGAAGTTCAGTAGACCTGTGCAAAACCATGGCCAAGGTTGCTGAGCAATGACGATGAAAGCAGCTTTCACAGACTGTGGGCGTCTTACAGCACAGTGGACTTCTCGCCCCAGCTGGGGTTGCTGGGGAAAGGCCCCTGGATTTCACTGGGCCAAGATTTCATTGAGGTTAATTGCACAAAAACAGTTGTCCGGTGGAAAGACCGGAATCTGAAGCATGGTGCTGCGTGTCCAGCTCTCCCAGTGCAGCACCAGCATGGCAGAGCAATGCAATGCCTTACAGTGCCGGTGACCATGCCATGAACAAACACACGACCATTCTCCAGGAGGCGGTTCTCCTGCATCCATCCTGCACAAAATTTGGAAGGAAATGAGTTTACATGAGGGGAGTGGATATTTCCTACGTTTGCTGTGATGCCCTTGTGTTCTTACATTGCATGGCTGGGTTTGAGCTCAATGCGCGCTTGGCTGCTCCACTGAAGTGCAGGGAGATTTTGCCTTTGATTTCAATGACATCATGAAGTGGGTAGCTGTGCTATGTGTCTGTGCTCATCAGAGAGATGAGCAGGCGAATCTTTTCTCTTTTGTATGGGTGAAGGTACATAACAGGGATTCCTCTTAGCTAACAGCCTACATGCTGCTGGGGTTTTCAGGAAGCACTTTGCAGAGCTAGGAATAGCTGCCGTACCATCTCCTGCTCTAACAGATAAATTAACCTTGTTTCCTAAGGTTAATACATAATCTGAGGAAGTTTGCAGGTATGTGTGTCTCTATCTTATCTCTATAATGTGTGAACCCAGTGATTTAATTCTTCACTTCTGAGGAGCATAAGATTACAGAATTGTCATGAAGAGAGATCCTCCTCATGCACCAGGTAAGGCAATGGCTGATGAACCCATTATCGTCTGGACATCAGAGAATCCACACAGGCAACCGGTGCTAGAGAATAGGTTTCATACATGTCACTGCTCAGGGAGGTCTGTTTTAGCTTCTGCTGTCCCTAGTTAGTGCTGTAGATGTGTGAGATATTCCAGGTTATTTCCTCCCTCTCTCTAGGCAACACTTCTGAATTCGAGAAGATAATTTAAAATTCATAGGTCTCAAAGAGATCTTAAGACCCAGCTGTTTGTCGGGGGGGAGGGGGGGGGTCGGTCTTTTTCTCTGTGTAAGAGATTTCTGTGTAACCCTGTACTACTGGTGGAAATGGGTACCTGAAGACTCAGCAATTTAGACATCCCATTCAGCAAAAGAAATGTGTGTACTCAGACAGGGCCAACTCCCAAATGCCTTAGTTTTCCCCCATTCTGTTGTGAAACAAGAACCTCTTCCAAAGGTTGGCAAACAGCCCCCGTCCAAAGAGCATCACGTATTTACCTACGTCACCCGGCGCAGGTGACAGTGAGCAGGGCCCAGGGGTCAGCCTCCAGAGGGACCCCGTGGCACGCCGATGCTCGTGGGGGAGCCAGGCCGGGCTGTTTGCTTTCCACGGGTTCTGTATAAAAGGGAAAGCTCATGCTGAGCCGTGGTTTTGGAGGCTCCCACTTTATGGCAATTCAGTCGGGCACCCTTTGAGCCCTGCAAGAGACAGAACAGGCTGCTTTTCACTGACTTTGTGGCTGGGAAATGACAAAACAGGTCAACTCCAGAAGCTCTGTAGGACAAGTTATGGGCGTTAGAACCTGGTACCTGCTTGGAACTAAAGTGCCAGATGGAGCTTTGGACCAGGCTCATCAGAACCATGAAAACTACTTCAACCTGTTGCTTAAGGTCTGCTGCTTGGCTAAACAGCTTACTTTCCAAATGGCAGCTCTGAAAAATAGAGAAGGGCACCCCGGGGTCCAATAAATTAGCTGGGCTCTGGTGACTTCAGGATATTGTCTGTTTACATCAGATTGAGGGGGACAGGCCATGAAAATATTGCTAATACCAGAAATCCAGAATGTAGAAACTCTGCCTATCTGCCTTGTGTGATCTGAAGGCCAAGAAGGAACAGGGTTGTTTTCTTTGCTTGCTCTCTGAATCACTGTGTTTGCTCTGTTTTACCTCTCTGGTCCCTTAAATGATCAGAATAGGCACTCTTAAAACCACAAAAAGCAAGTCCCCGCTTTGCCATGTTGTCATCGTCTGTAGCATTTGTTGCTATCTATTTATTAAGGTACATCCTCTTAATAAAAACATCCAAGAAATCAGCCTTTGTTTGCTGATTATATATTCAGGTATTCCAGATTTATAGCGCTCATTTACTATAATTGAAGCCTACGATGAGTACAAATTTTCCACTAAAAGAAAACGAGAAAATAGCAAAATGGTATGGGGCAGTGTTCATGTAGAAATAAAGCAATGATTGTGTCATTTGTTTTGGAGGGTAGGTTTGCTATTAAGCTGAAGTCTAAAGTAAGGTACATTGATTTACAGGAAATTGCTCACTTGCACACATATTAGACATTTACAAACCCTACTTCAGAAGCCCCTGAATACTGATAAACCTTTATGATTTCAGCCAAGTATGTCATCAATAACATCAGTGTCTGTTTATAAACATTTTTTTTTCCTGATTCAGGTAGTCAAAGTTCAGGAAAATATTTGTCTTTGGTCTCTGCAAATGAATGGCTTGAAATTCAGTGACATTGCCCTCTTCAAAGGGAACCGAAAGAACCCGATCCTATTTCCTAGAAGAACCTCAGAGAAGCAGGAGAGCCAATGTGACTTTCCAGAGAAGTGGCACCCTTCTTTTTGTTTTCGTCATTTAATGGAAAAAATAATTGTTTCCTCTTATTGTCCCCTTGCATCTTGGGAGCTTTGAAAAATGTTTTTTTGATCTCCTGGATTACTTGTGGGAGAGTTATATATATGCCTTGAAAGAATGCATTAATAAATAAAATACCTTCCTATAATTAAGACAGAAAATTTGAACTTGGCCAGCCCCCATCTAATAGCTGGCACTGGGACGTTTTTCCTGAAAGGCTTTGGCCCCATCTGAAGGTCCGGATTTAGGAAATCACTTAAGCACATGCTGCTGTAAAGCGAATGTGCTTAAGAGTTGCTGAAGCGCACCCTGCATTTCACTCATCCTCCCATGTGTAAAACTGCAGAAAACAATCTGCCTTTTGTCTGTCTTGTGCGCTGAGAGAGAAAGCTTCAGCAAGCAGGTGGTGTCCCCTATTACATTTCAACACAGAGAATACACGATAATAGAACTTGGCACCAAGGCAAAACGCAAGTAAATATCATGCAGTGCATCTCTCTCTTACTCTAAAGCAAACATTAGGAAATGAATAATCTAAATAATTATGTACAGCAGGGCAGAGCACGGGCCACCGTGATACTGGCTTCCTCTGCTCAGAGGCAGCCGCCCTCCCTGCGGTGTTTCCTTCGGAGCTGGCCACCCTCCATCCATCCCTCAGACGGGTGGTGACCCAGAAATACCCGTTTGCTCCATAGGCTCTAAAAGCGGCTTTAGGGAGGCCAGGGTGTTCATTTATTTGCTTTGCTGAGTTTCCACACCTGATTCCCACCCTGCTGTTCTGTGCTGCCCTTCCAACCTCTGGTGGGGCGAAGCTGCTCCCCTCTTCACCCATCCCTCTTGTGCCATCCTCGGCAGATTTGGCTGACGCCAGTACAAAAACCAGCAGAAATGGTGTTAACCAGTGACACTTCTGTTTTGCCTGGACGTGGGTTTTGCACCAGTTAATGCTCCAGAGATGTGGCTGCTCCTTAGTGCTGTGGTTATGTTGGAGTGTCTCACGACACTGGGATCTCACCCTGCTGTGGAGAAAAATACCAGGCTGAGGTCAACACGGGGCTACAGGAGCACCTGAACCATGAGCTGAAAAAGAACCCCAAAGCTGCTGTGTTTGCCCAGCAGTACTGGCACTGCTGAGTGGCATTACCCTGTGGAGGTTACACTGCTGTGTTTTCCCCCTGGAATGCCTGAGATGGATGCAGGCACAGAGAACTACTTTTGTCAAAAGGAAAAAGGTGCATGAGAGTTTCTCGAGATGGGCCCTTCCCGATGGCCAAAAAGGGGGCAGAGGAGTCCCCAGGCGTCTGTCAGTGGTGCGTGGGGCATGGACCCCCACGGGTCTCCTCCCCACAGCCCTGGCACCCCGGCACAGACATCTTGTCTCCTGCCGCAGTCGCTTCAGCTGCAGGTGAATGAAACCGGGCAGCGGAGAGCTCTGCGTCCCGCTGAGGATGTCTCTTCTGAATGCCCATGAGTTAGGAGCTGGGTTTCCCCCTGAAGCCTGAACGCCGATATGCCTAAGCCTCTTATCTTATCTGGCATAATTGTGCATTTTCTCATTATCCGTATTGGTGCCTTATCCTCATCGGGCGGCACAAGCTATTTCCCTCTCACTGCCCAAAAGCTGGCAGGGAGCGGAAAGAGAAGGTAGGGGAGGATTCACTGGCTCTTAGTTTACCCTGTCAATCAATCAGCAATAATCCCTTCCAGATAATAACAGAAAAATGCGTCTGTGCGAATCAGTGACGGCTCATCAGCCTGTGTGAGAACCTGCTGGGACCGAGCTTGAAATCAGTGTATTGAAATCCAGCATGCCGCCTGAGCTAACGAGCTGTAAGAGCAAAGGAGAAGGGGAAAAGGAGAGGGAGATGGAGAGGGAGGGAGGGAGAGAAAGAAGGAGGGAAGTTTGAAGATCCAGTTCCTGCTGAAGCTCCACTGGGAGGTGGGTGCTCACCTAAGTGGTACCTACAGCATCCCAGCTCCGGAGCCACAAACAGGGGGAAAGAGTGGGCAGCTTTGCAAGAGTAAGCAATGTCAAGAAAGGAGAAAAAGCGTTTGCACTGTCTACTGTAGCCACAGCATGCCTTGTAAAGGAGCTCTGCCTTTCCCCACAGCCTTTCCAGATCTCTTCAGGTCATCGTTTTGCTTCTCAGTGTCTCACCAAAGCTCCATGCCTAAAGCAGGTGTGAATATGTCTATATATATAGCTGTATGTATATACATACACCCCCCCCCCCCAGGATGGGTTTGAAGGGGCAGCTGTGATGCAGCTTTTGACAAGCAGTTTTGCACTCAGTCACACCTCTGTTGTCAGCAGATCATTTTTGTGCCAATAGATGTTTGCCAAATGTGCACACGGGGAGTCCCAGCAACGATTGCCCCTTGTAAAATGATGGCAGCTCCTTAGGAGACACCGAGGCAGCACCTGGGTGCAAGCCCTGCTGTCCGTAGGTCTCGTTTATATGAGGGGCAACCGCTTTTGGAGATCATCTCCCCCATTTTGCAGGCAGCACAGGAGGAACACGGAGTTTGTTGCTTTCTCGGCTTCACAACAAAGCTATCCAGTTCTAAAATTATCAAAGTGAAATGGAGGCTTATGAAACGTGTGTGGGTGTTAATGGAGACAGAACCACTCTTATAACTGCCTTAAAAGCTATTTCATAAAATAGTTTCATTGTCAGGGACTTTAAACATACACGATTAATATCTTAACTGACTGTGCCTCATTTTGCATTATCTCAGAGGACAAAGTTATATGATACACACTATTTAGTCTTTATAATGCTTGCATCTGTAACTGGCATGCTTTGGGAGAGCTTGCTAGTTATAGAAACATATTAACTTGCCATAAACGACTAGGAGTAAATTAATCAGATTCACAAATGTGTTAAGGAGTTAGCTGCTATATATAAACCGCCAAAAGCAACCTGAAATCTATATGAAGTGAGGTAAATATTGCTTAGAGACATTAAACACCACATGTATAAATCAGCTTAATTTAAAGCATCCTCGAAACTACCAGTGCTGTTTTGACTTGGAACATAAGGTTGTATATTTTATAGAACCGCTTTTACTGAAAACATTTAGATTTAAAAAACATTACAGATATTTAGTAGTTTTCCTATTTCTTGAAATTTCATTTTAAAATTTGGGTTAGTATTATTAGGCTATCTATTAATTTTGTTAGGTAACCTCAATGTGTTAAGAAGGAAAAATAAAAAATTCTGATTATAGGATGCCTTAAAACACACTACCGTTTAGAAACGTTTCACGCCTGGTAATTTTCTCTGTGCATCAGTGTACTTACAGGAATCCCTCCACTTCTCCAAGCATAACGCATTCTTACAGCGTGGGATGCTCAGGGGAAAGGAGACCATTTCTGTGAGTGGACAGGGAAAGCTGTCAACTTCCTTAGTCTTGCAAATCACAGACAGGAGATATGTTTGTTCCCTGTGAATATGTTAGGGTAAAATACCAAAAAGCTCTTTCATCTAGTGGAAAATATTGGCATAGAAATAAATAAGAGCATGTTAAGAAGACGAGAATTGGCAGGTCTATGCTGCCCAGAGATTCTGTTTCTGATGTAGTGATGCTTAGGGAAGAGTATAAAAATATATCCATTTTAAGTTGTCCCCAACACCCCTCAAACATTTTGAAATATTACAGGAATCGAGAAAGATATCCCAAAGCTCTGAGATTAAAGAGGGAATGTGATGTCCCAGTTTTCTTGGAAAGAAAAGGTAAGCCACCCTTGTCTTCAATGATCACTCCAGCATCAGACAGATCTCTCCTCTACTTTTTCTTGGCAGCAGTTCTCCAGAGCCTGCAAGGGTCTGAAAAGGCTGGGCTGTCATGCAGAGAATGCATCGAGATTCCTGACATCAGGAGGAGAATAAAAAGGAAGAAAGATGTGCTCCACAGCAGGACCGATGCGCACCCTGTGTTTCCATTAGCTAGATGTCCCTAGCACCCTGTATGATGCCTGGGGACGCTGGATTACGCTCTGAAGGCTCTCTCTGGTCCATAATGCTAGATCTAAACACTGACTCCATCCCACTAAGGAGGCAAGGCACCAACTTATAGACTATTGCAATGTATATGCTGGGCAGCTGAAATAGTTTTTGGATTTATGAATGAAACCAAACAAGCTTGTTGTGGCAGATAGTGTTCCTGTCACCAGCGTCCTCCAGAAGACTCTTGGCTACATTGCTGGGAAGGACTGTATAAACCTTGAGAGCAGATCTACTGGGAAACATGGTATCAGCAGAAGGCATGCCTTGTTGCAGACACGTCTCCTTATTTCCATGCCTTAGCATCCTTTCTTGCTTTGGCTCATCCCCCTGTGGAGCTGTATCTCCTACTCCATCACTGCTGCCTTCTGCCCTCTTGCAGAACAACCTCCAAACCAATTTGTCCTACTAAAGTTTAGACACCAAAGTAAGTGGCTGATTCACAACTGTAGGTGCACAGGCTACGAGAGGGAGACACACCCCAGAAGGAGACTGGGATGGATTTTGGAGTTTCTTTCTTCTCTTCCTTGACTGTAGGGTTCATCTTAGGGCAATTACATCCCTAATTTACATGCTGGTCCTGGTGTACTGGTTGCAACTAGGATGACTCATGCAGTGCAAGAATCACAGAATCACAGAATGGTCAGGGTTGGAAGGGACCTTTGGAGATCATCTAAGTCCAACCCCCCTGCCAGAGCAGTGTCACCCACAGCAGGTTGCACAGGACAGTGTCCAGGCGGGTTTTGAATGTCTCCAGAGAGGGAGACTCCACAACCTCTCTGGGCAGCCTGTGCCAGTGCTCTGCCACGCTCAAAGGAAAGAACTTCCTCCTCATGTTTAGATGGAACTTCCTATGTTCAAGTTTGTGCCCATTACCTCTTGTCTTATCACTGGGCACCACTGAAAAAAAGACTGCTCCCATCCTCCTGGCACCCTCCTTTTAAGTATTTGTAAGCATTAATATGATCCCCCCTCATTCTTCTTTTCTCTAGACTAAAAAGACCCAAGTGCCTCAGCCTTTCCTCATAAGAGAGATGTTCCACTCCCCTGATCATCTTGGTAGCCCTTTGCTGGACCCTCTTCAGCAGTTCCCTGTCCTTCTTGAACTGGGGAGCCCAGAACTGGACACAGTACTCCAGATGCAGCCTCACCAGGGCAGAGTAGAGGAGGAGGATGACCTCCCTTGGCCTGTTGGCCACACTCTTCTTGACGCACCCCAGGATGCCATTGGCCTTGTTGGCCACCAGGGCACATTGCTGGCTCATGGTCATCCTGTTGTCCACCAGGACTCCCAGGTCCCTTTCCACAGAGCTGGTCCCCAAGAGGTCAGCCCCCAACCTGTACTGATGCATGGGGTTATTCCTCCACAGGTGCAGTACCCTGCACTTGCCCTTGTTGAATTTCATAAGGTTCCTCTCCGCCCAACTCTCCAGCCTGTCCAGGTCACGCTGTATGGCAGCACAGCCTTCCGGCGTGTCAGCCACTCCTCCCAGTTTTGTATCATCAGCAAACTCGCTGATGACTTGCACACTCTATCCCTTCATCCAGGTCACTGATGAATATATTGAACAGGACTGGACCCAGTACTGACCCCTGAGGGACACCACTCATCACTGACCTCCAACCAGACTCTGCACCACTAACCACAGCCCTCTGAGCTCTATCTGCCAGCCACTGTTCAATCCACCCCACTGTCCATTCATCTAACCCACACTTCCTAAGCTTGCCTGTGAGGATGATGTGGGAGACAGTGTCGAAAGCCTTGCCAAAGTCAAGGTAGACAACATCCACTGCCCTCCCTTCATCCACCCATCCAGTCACGCCATCGTAGAAGGCTATCAGATTAGTCAGACATGACTTCCCCTTGGTGAATCCATGTTGACTATTTCTGATAACCTTCTTTTCTTCCAGGTGCTTTGAGATGAGAACCAGAACAAGCTGTTCCATCATCTTTCCAGGGATGGAGGTGAGGCTGACCAGCCTGTAGTTTCCTGGGTCATCCTTCTTACCCTTTTTGAAGACTGGAGTGACACTGGCTTTCCTCCAGTCCTCAGGCACCTCACCTGTTCTCCAGGACCATTCAAAGATGATGGAGAGCAGCCCAGCAATGACTTCCGCAGCTCCCTCAGCACTCGAGGGTGCATCCCATCAGGCCCCATGGACTTGTGGATATCCAGTTTACCTAACTGATTTCTAACTTGATCCTCATCAACCAAGGGAAAGTCTTGCTTCCTCCAGACTTGCTCTGTTACCCACAAAGTCTGGGACTCCCGAGGACTGGCCTGAGCAGTGAAAACAGAAGCAAAGAAGGTATTCAGCAACTCCACCTTCTCTGCATCATCTGTCACCACAGCATCTGTCTCACTCAAGAGCGTGCCCACATTTTCCCTAGAAAAGAGAAGGTGCTATCAATTATCAATTAACTGTCAGTTTGGTGACACCTATTATAGCTGAAATGGCTTCAGGACTTATGTTCAAGGCTCTCCCCCAGCTTGGCTTGCCAAAGCCCAGCTTAGAGCTCATGTTGCCATGCTGCCTCCTCCCCTATCTTGACCTTCGGTAAGGACTTAGCTCCACTGAGCACACTGTTTTGCCTACCAGATCTCTTCTGAATCCTAGTCCCATCCCTGTGCATGAACACCATTGCATTGGCTGGAGATTATTTCCAAGCACAGAACTGTCACACTGAAGTTGTCTCAGGTCTGAGATCTTCTTCTTTTTCATACTCTGATGGCTTGTTGCATTAAAGTGCTTTGCAGAGTAGCTTTTAGGTGAAGTACCACAACCCTTCATGCCCACAGCTCTCAACCATTTGAAGGCAGTGACGGACTTAAATACATGAAGTATAGCTAAAGCATCTCCTTGTAAAAGTCCACGTTGTCTGAATCATACAGAACACAGAAGAAGGGAAATGTTCGCCTACTCACAGTTATGCCTTCTAAGTGGTCTTCAGATTTTCTATCTTTCACCTGTGGGTCTGTATGGATTGGTGTTGCCTAAAGCTTGCTTTGAACTCACTGGCTTTCTTTTAGAGACTTTTAGAGAAAGACTGCACTTTTGCTGCTCTCTTCTTGCCTGAGGAAGTCTTCTGCCCATACACACAGACTCAGAAATCCTGGCTGTTAGTGAAGGCCAGGCCAAGAGACTTAAAAGGTAAGCAAGCAATTGGCACACTAATGGATATCTGAGGTTAGACACTCTGATAGTAGCAATAGCCACCTTGGCCTAAAAATACTTTGTAAGATTACATTAAGCCCAAGGATCCTGCGTGAGAGCTATTTTCACGTGAAAACAAGAAAACAATGTCTGTGATTTTCAAGGCAAATGTATTTGTTGTTTTGCAAAAACCTTCATCTAGAGAATTTTTCTATCTTCTCCTGTTGCCTCCTGCTCAAAACCCCCATCATGTTTTTGTTCTCTCTACTGTTTAATGTTTATCTTCCTTTACAAAAATAAAAGTCGAATGGGAAACTGTCTTTTCTGGGCATTCCCACAGCGCCTATTTGCATTTTTGAGCAGTATCTCAGTAGCATGGTGTTCTTCAGATAATCTGGAATCACAGAGGCTATGCAGGTAGCAATCACAGTACTATGCACAGCTCTAAGTGACTGTGCCAAGCAAGAATCAACAGCCCAGAAAGAAAACAGACTGGCTGAAAGTGCAAAGGTTAGCTGGCAACTTTACCCCAACAAATATATGTGGTCCTGGCTCCTATAAACTGCAGGTTAAAGGGCAATGACATGCTGGGCTGGCGATTTCTGTCTCTGTTGTCTAACCATAACGAATTCCAGGCTGTATTTTATAGTCCTGTGTGGACCAGCAGCAGAGAGTGACATCGGTTTCCAAGAAAGCCTTTAATCTGAAGATACTTCAAAAGTTTCAGAAAACCTTGATCAAATCTGACAAATTGCAGCACCTCCAGAGGATTCATTCAACTTGAAACATTTCTTTTCCTCTTTTTTTTTTTTTTTTTTCCTCAGTCATGATGTAAGGAGGTGATAAAAGTGGCCCCCCCATAGCTGAAGTGAAAGGCATCCAGTTTCTCCAGCACTGATGTTCTGACAGCTCAAATAGTAAGCAGCAAGGATTTGAGCTGTTTTTTGTTTGTTTGTTGGGATGTTTTTCCTACCTGCGTGAAGGTTGGGACTGCTTTTAAAAAGCTACCATGAGCTTTAGACTGTAGAAGAGCTACAGAGGGGGGTCAGTGGTGAAGGCACTAGTTGCTGGGACCAGTCTGGATCTCAGTGGGTCTTTAAGTGCCATGGGCAGATGGAAGGGTGGGTTCTGTAGGAGAGAGAGATGCTAACACAAACTTCTGCAGGAAAGCAGGAGTCAAGTGTCCTGTTTTTACAGCCTCTGGCTTGTGTCCAGAGTTTAATGTCCCCATTCCCTCCCAATTCAGCGTGCAGCGTTCAGCAATGCTTGGTTTTGGCTGAGCCTTGGACAGCTTTTTTTTGGACAACTTCGTTCGGCACCACTGATGCCAGCAAAGATCCCTGCCCCAAGGTTTTCAGCTGGAACCAGTGTTTCCTGGTGTCTCTGTCTCCGTGATAAATTAGACCTAAGCAAACAGACGCCAAAACAGATTTAAAGAAGCACCAATATAAACAGGAACATTTTGCTGCTGTTTTTACTTGGCAGGACCAAATGCAGCTGACTGCTGAACTGGGTAAATAGGGAACAGGGCAGTATTACACTTCACCTCTTTATCAGGGTTCAAGGCAAAACTTTTCCCCTTTTTTTCCTATTTTGTGCATATTTTGGAGTTGTTTTTAGAAGTTAATTTTGTCTTTTTTTTGTTGTTGTTTCAGTCTGGGTTTCTGGAAAACGAACTAGCTGAAACTGATTTTGAAATTATGCCCTAGCAAAAGATATAAATAAGAGTCATGCACAAATGCTGACAACAGAAAGAAGTTTTCACAAAAAAAAAATTTTTAAAAGACTATTCTTTGGTTACCCAATATATGCTTGCATGTTCTGATATTCTCTGTGTTATGAACAAGCAGAAGTTGCAAATCTGCCATCCTGGACCAGACCTAAAGGTGAGCCGATTCCCGTCCTGCTTCCAATAGTCTGGGAGAAAAGCCAAGCAGAAGGTGTCATGATTTCACGAAGAGGAGTGGTGGGGAGTCCACCTTCACACAAAGGCCCCCAGCCCCATTATGGGAAGGAGATTGTCTAAAAGTGAAGTGTAATAAGTATTGCACAACATTCATTCACTATGACAAAAATTCTGATATTCTTGTTCACCTTTTACATGCCCAATAGTGCTTTGCAACTTGCCAAGATACTGTGTCAGGCCACCTTTGTGTTTCTGATTTCCACGGCTTAATTACACACAACATGAAAACACTTCTTTTCCTCTGTTATGATCTTCCCACCTCTTGACATCAATGGAACTATTAACTGGATTCCCGTAGTCTTACACTACAGCACATCCGTTCAAATAACAATGCTTTTATAATAGTATTATATACCCAATTAAGATCGTGTTTCTTAGGTGCTAGATACAAAGAGATGGTCTCTGGCTGTAACTGCTCACAGTTTGAGCAGACAAGGCTAAAGGCCAGGGGAAACAGATACTATTTAACAGAGTCACAGCATGGATTCAGCATCTCCACCCATGTCAGTTGCTGCAGTCCTTTCATCGTCTCTGTGATCCTGCCCTGGATTCACTCCAGTATGTTCACATCTCTCCTGAACTGGAGAGCCCACATCTGGACCCAGTGCTCCAGATGAGTCTCAGCAGTGCTGAGTAGAAGGAAGGATCACCTCCCTCGTCCCGCTGGCAAAGCTCTTCCAAATGCAGCCAAGGATACCATTGGCCTTCTTTGTCACAGGCACATTGCTAGTTCATGTTCAACTTGGTGTCCGCCAGGACCCCCAGGTCCTTTTCTGGCAAGCTGCTTCCAGCTGGTCAGCCCTAAGCTTGTACTGGTGCAGGGTTTTGCATTTCCTTCCCCAGGTGTAGGATTTCACATTTCTTTTTTGAACTTGATGAGATTCCTGCCAGCCCATTTCTCCGGTCCTCTGGATGGCTGCACAACCCTCTGGTGTATCAGCCACTTCTCCCAGTTTTGTATTGTCTGCACCCAATGGGCAGAGATTTGACATCAAAAGAGGTGAGCAGCCCTCCTCAGGCCATACAGGAAGGCTGGGTAAAACCAGGAACCCGCTTCAATCACAAATTATCCTTTCATACGCAACAAATTTTCCCTTTAACAAACAGCAACTCCTGTGGGCAAAGAGCTGGAGATGGAAGAGATGGAAACGGGAGAAAGGGCCTGAGCAAATTCTGGGTGCAGGAGGAGGAAAAAATAATTCAAAACTTTCTCTCCTAGGATTCATGGCTGTTAAAACAAAACAAAGGGAAGAGTTAAACAAAAATATTATCCCCTGGTATACAGAATACAACTTAATGATCTGCAAAGTAAAGAAGTTGGAGGAAAATTCACCCGGAACCTAATTTTTCACAGTAAAAAGAAACTGATTGAAAGTAGTACCAACAGACAGCGGAGCTACTTAAATTCAGATTACCACAGGGTAAAATCCCAGTGCAAATGTCTATGATTTTATGAAAGCAATCTAATTAGTCACAAGTGACTAGGACTAAGGATTAAAATCAACCACGATGGGAGGAGGCTAAAAGATATGATCTCCAATTTGCGTTAAAAGATGGGTCTCCTGGAAAAGAGCAAAAAGGCAATTTACAAGGCTTTACAAGGGAAGTGAGGTTTAAGAGGGAAACTGCATCAGCGATGAAAAAAGGGAGCCACAGTGACAAGATAAAGAGAGTCAGGTAGTTCTGATATAGAAAAGATAAGGCCAGAAGAAGATAAGAAAAGAGGAAAAGGATGTTTTAATGTAGAACAAATATTCAGTCTTTAGGTAAAAGGATTTTATGAGGACGACAAAGGTGAGGGTAAATATCAGTGTAATATGCCCCGTCTGTACTCCCCATGACCAGCTTAACAATGTCTTTGTAGGGTGGACCTGCAGTATGTGGGGCTGAAGAAAGCCAGCCCTTCCCCTAACATACGAGGAACAATTCTTGAGATGTTAGACACAGCTCTCAGTGAAAGCTTTCATCTGGCTAGGTGGAAAATGAAGAAATAATCTCAATAAACATGAACAGCGGCAAAAATACAAGCAAAGCCTTAGAGATGCAATTGTCTCAGGTGGATGTTTAGGTAGGGCCAAAGCTATTCCCCTGTTGGCGATTTTACCACTGGAGTTGTGGTCCACAAAAGGTACATGTTCAGGTTTTAGACCTCTGCTACCTTCTGTATAGTTTGGTGCTAGGCTGTGGGGTTTTTCCTGGCTTTAGGACCTGATCTGGCATTTAAGTATACAGCTATCCTTACTGCCTTACTATCTCACAGTCTTTGCTAAATGGCATTTCAGATGAGGGCAGTGATCTGGCATCCATCTACGACACTGCTGGAGAGGCAGAGCAAGAAGGGCAGATAAGCAGATTTAATCTGCTGCAAGCGGGTGCGAGGGGATGCGCGAGGAGGGCGAAGCAAAGCCTCCTCCTCGCCATCCTTCTGCAGGCAGCTGCCAGATAAGGGCGCAAACAGAGCAAAAAAAATTCAGATTAGACCAACAACATCAGGCTAGTAAAATATCTGCTTATTCAGTGTTGTGGTTTCGGATGGGAAAACACAATGAAGAGGCCCTTTCCTCACACGCGCGTGTGTTCAGCCTCCTCTCACCCCGCCAGGGCGGGTGGCTATTCTTGACTCGGGTCACGCTGTTCACGACACCCAGAGCAGGGGAACTGAAGCACAGAGATTAAGTGACTTCCCCACCAGTGGTGACAACCAGGAAAGAAACCCAGATTTCCTGCTTTTCTCTTTTGGGATTTAACCATAAACCTTTCCACCACAGGGTCTGCAAAACTCTCCTTTGCTTATCCCCCTGCTCCAAGCAAACCGCTCCGCATCATTGGCAACAAACTGCTGTGGGGACGCTGGGGTTCAGGCATGGCATTTGGTCCACTTGCCCTTCTCACCTCCCTTTCTCTTCCCACAGAGCTCACTAAATTCAGGTGCCAGTGCTCAAAGCAGAAAGGTGCCCGCTGGCATCGTGCATCCCTACTGTCTCTCCCAAGCGTCCCCCGAGGCTCTCCAGAGCCTCCCCACCTTCTGCACAAGGGCAGGGGACAGGCACAGACCCCGTATGTCTCCATCACCTGTAGGCTTCATTATATGGCCCGTTGCACTGCAGCCGGGCTGAGGATCATACAAGCTGCATGGTTTTGAGGCTTTCAGAATCACAGCATGGTAGGGGTTGGAAGGGACCTTCAGAGATCATCTAGTCCAGCCCCCCTGCCAAAGTAGGTTCACCTACAGCAGGTTGGACAGGAACGCATCCAGGCGGGTTTTGAATATCTCCAGAGAAGGAGGATGTAACTCCAGTGTGCTCTGAATGAAGGGGCTTTTTTGTTTGTTTGTGCCTGGCATGTAAACACCTGTAATACAGTGTATTGATGTTTCTGACTTCTGATATAGATGGGCCTGTCTGAAATGTCATTACCTGAAACCTGAAAAGCCTTTATTCTCACATGCCAGGGTCTATTTTTAATGCACGGCATGATCCTTCGCTCAGGAATGATCACCAGCTCCCCCTTTAATTTCTCCTCTCTGTTTCGTTCCTCAGAACGACTTTCTGAGCAGCTTCTGATCTTGCCGCTGCCCCTCCAAACCACGGAAGAAACAGCCTCCCGCTATCTGCAGAGACACCCTTCCCTCCCGCCCTGCGCCCCGGCGGCCTGGGCACGGTCCCTGTCCCCATCGTCCGGGCTGCCACTGCCTCCTCTATCTGCGCTCACCAGCCCTTCCTCCCTCTTTTCGCTCTGCCATCAAGGTCCAGAGCAGCTTCCTGTAATGTTTGCTGTGCCATTTGTATCTTAACTTCTGCCTCGAGTAATCTCTGCCTCTGGTGAGCATTTTCCATGTCACGTCTGTCTGCGGACTGTTGCTCCTGTCCCTCACACTTCCTCCGATCCTACTGAATCTCTTCTTGACTGAACTGTGATTTTAGGGTTTCCTGTTCCCAGGAGCCAGGATCTCCAGCCAATATAATATAAACTGCCAAATTAATTTGCTTTTTGACCTTCTGATTAAAGTATATAAGCTAACTCTTGCTCTGTTACACTCAAAGTATACGTTGCACATGTTGGTTTCTCCTGCTTTTTTTCCCTTTCATATTTTTGGACCAAAACCTGCTTTTAATCACTGCTGTAGTTAAGACATTTCATAAGGATTCAGTTACAGGTAACGTATTTAACAGCTCGACTATTAAATATCAATGTGTGTATAGGATAGTCTAAAAGAAGTTGCAAATGTTCTATATATCCTGCCTCGAAATTAAAAAGAATGGGCATAATATAAAAAATACAGATCTAAATTCATTGCACTCCATGTATTTCCATTTGCTTAGGAGAAATCAGGACATTTAGTGAAGATTATGGTATAAATGTATGGACCATTAAAAAGTATGTTTTGGAAAGTAGATATATCAAAAAGAACCATAACTGAGGATTTCCATGTGCTGTGCTCCTTTGTTTAACATCAAGCAGCATCAATATCCAAATTAACACAGTTTATTATGAAATTTACTTCTTTTTCATTTCAGGAGGGGATAAAAAAAAAATCCAATTAATAGATTAGTTTCAACTGAGGTTAATGAGAGACCCTTCAAAAGTGCAAATGTGGCCAATATAAATGTATAAAATTTTGCTCATATTTTTAACACACCAAAATGCAGAAAGAATGATTTTTTTTTTTTCCCATTGGTTTGTTAAAAACTCAATCTGTGAGTGGTCTTCTCCATGGAGAGAGCTGGACTGGGAATTTTCTTCTAAGCACATTTGTTAGATTCGGTCCTTGACGAGAAGAATGTTATTTCTCCATCTTCAGTTGCAGCCAGAAATAACTCAGATGCGATGGGGCACTCTCAGAGGTTATTCCAAGCTTGTACCTCTGCTGAGAGACTGAACTTCAAACGAGCTGCAGCCTTACACGTCCTTGTGTAGTGGAGTTCACGAGAACATACGCAGGCACATGCCCCCTTCTTTTGAAATCACCTGCTTAATTTGAAACACATACACGCAATGGGATAACTTATGTGCTGGAACGTGTGCGTAAGTTTCTACAGCATCGGGAACTTACTGGAGAAATAAACTATTAAAAAATCAGGCACTGCCACCCTTCACCCTCTGCCATCCCACCCAAGTAAGAGTGACCTGTAGCAGAGCTCTGAGGTGACTCCGGTTTCCACTTAGGCGACACTTAGCAACTTTTCTAGATCAAGAACATCATGACTCCAGAAAACGCATCCAGGGTAAGTACACTTGGGAAGCTAAAAAGCTTCAGTTTCCGTACCTTAGGACCCAAACAACACATTTTAAACCCATCGCATTTCTGCATCCAGAAAATCAGTAAATTCAATCCCAGAAATGCTGGTGCCGGTCCATTCTCGCTTCCCAGCAACACATACTTACCTGGTGAGAAAATACGACTTCAGGGGATGGGAGAAATGATACCTACTAAATCCACGTCAAGCAAGCTCTAATCAGGACTTTGGGATTTGCACTGGCTGTCAAGCTCTTCAGATGGAGGTGACAGTGGTAATTAGAGTGTCTCAGCCTAATTTTTTGCTGTATGTATTCACGTTGCTGCAGCTGCCGTCAGTGTAAGGACCTGAGCTTCTCATGGGGCTGCTCACCAGTGGGGCTCCACGGCCGGGACTTGCAGAGCTCAGGTCCCATAACATCCCCAACGTGGTGAGAAAGATGGTGCTGAAAAAGATCTCGGAGAGGTCACAACCAACACTTTTTGCCCAGGAAAACGCAGGCAGGAGTGTGTGAATGTATCTGGCTGGTGAAGTGCCCATTGAATTATTTTATTTCTGTCGCGATTGTGGCATTTAAGGGTATTTTAGGCCATGCTGGGATCTTTAACTAATTAAAGCTATGCCAACCCATGCAAACTCAGTTTCGAGGTGGTTCTCTGTGGAGCCAAGCTCGGTCAATTTGCTTTTCTGTAATTCTTCTGCCTTTTCCATACTTAACTGGGAGAGCAAAGCGGGACGAAGGGTTCAGGGCTCAGACCAACCCAGTGCAGATGGCTGTCTCCAAACTGGTCCCCACTGTATTGTCTAAGGGGAGAGACAAGCACTTTTACAGCGCAGTTAATCTCTTCTGAAGCAGTTTTCTCTGCCTGATCAGGAAAACATCACTGAGCACCCAGTCCTGTGCTGCTGGCATCGCTGGGAGCTGTGCCCTCAGCAAGAACTGTCTTTGGGTCTCGGGCACCTGTTGGACTTAAAGTACATGTTTACTTTCCTATGAAGTCATTTGGTCCTAATTATACACTAAAGAGCTTTGCAGAGTTGATGCCAGAGTTCAATCATGTAGCAGGTGGTTGGAGGGAAAGTGGTAACTGTAAAGACCTGCAATAGATAGTCAGAAAAAAATGAGTGCCTCGCCACGTGCCTCGCCACGTAACACCCTTGTATCCTCCATGTAACACCCTTGTATCCTCCACATAACATTCTTTTTCTATTCTGTATCCCCCTATTTAACTTACGAATCTGCCTGATAGATGAAATTTTGATTTTCAGCGGCTTCACCTGTGATCTCCGTGGCTGTTTTCTCTTCTAAAGTTAGCCTGAGTAAATATTTGACTTGTCCCCTAAGCCACTGCATACCGTTGTGTAACCTAATAAACCCTTTTATTTCATTAGCATCAGTTTATCCAATGTTCCGGACTAATTGAGAGTGGATTTCCGAGAAGAAAAAGGAAGAACATGTTCACAACCAGAGACATCTCCTCACCTGTTTACGAAAGGCAATGCGGGTTCTGCAGGACAGAAAAAGTACTGGCGAAAAATACCGCATCTCACCTTTCTGCAATTTTCTCAGTCCGTATCAATTCCCTGAACTAAAAGCCACATCATTCGGGGTTTAAATACAAATGACAGCTAAAAAGTAAGGTCGCTGTTTTCCTCTGCTCAGTAGGGATTATTGGAGCAGGTTCTGCCCTTACATGTGCGGTGATCGCCTCCCTCCCCGTGCTCTGCCGTGGCAACTGGGGATGCAGCTGGACACACGCAGATGGGAACTGGCGACCACCGTCTTGTTTATAGCCACTTGCTACAGCAGTGTGCGACCTCTGTAAGGAGAAGGGGAATCAGGCAAAACATCATGGCAGTGACCAGCTTCCATCCTAACCCTGCTGCAATCACTCTGACCTCCCCGACCACGCAGCAGGGTGGTCACTGCTCTCCCCGTGCCCACCACGGTCTCGCCTCCAGCCAGCTCGGCTTGGTCGCCGCTGCTCTGTGTTCTCGGTTTAGTACTCAATAGGACCTTCTGGGCCACACCAGAAAAACTTGGGAATACAATGCTTCATAAAGCGCAGGTGCTCTTCCAAGAGGCTTTGTGTCTGGGTGAGGAAAAGACATATAATCATAGAATTACAGAATCATAGAATCATAAAATGGTTAGAGTTGGAAGGGACCTTAAAGATCATCGAGTTCCAACCCCCCTGCCATGGGCAGGGACACCTCCCACTAGACCAGGTTGCTCAAAGCCCCATCCAGCCTGGCCTTGAACACCTCCAGGGATGGGGCCTCAACAACTTCGCTGGGCAGCCTGTTCCAGTGCCTCACTGCTCTCAGAGAAAAGAGTTTATTCCTAATACCTAGTCGAAATCTACCCTCTTTCAATTTAAAACTGTTATCCCTCTTCCTATTGATATACTCCCCGATCAAGAGTCCCTCTCCACCTTTTCTGCAGGTGCCCTTCAAGTACTAAAAGGCTGCAATAAGGTCTCCCTGGAGTCTTCTTTTCTCCAGGCTGAACAACCCCAACTCTCTCAGCCTGTGCTCACAGAAGAGGTGCTCCAGCCCTCTGATCATCTTTGTGGCCCCCTGTCTGGATCCACTCCAACAGGTCCATTTCCTTCTTATGTTGGGTGCTCCAGAGCTGGATGCAGTACTCCAGGTGGGGTCTAATGAGAGCAGAGTGCCTTTGGAGGCATGAGAACAACCTGATCCAGTACAAAATCTGCTACGGCAAAATAACCCCTCCAAAATCCTGTGATTTTTCTTGAACAAAATTTGGACTGGCAGCAGGAGCGTGTACCTTGTACAGAGTTTCTCATCATGCAACCACAGTGGCCCTGACATGATATTGGCATTCGAAAAGCAAATTTGCCATTTTGAAGACCCACAATGTCACTCTTCAGAGGCCTCCAGGAGCCACCCAGATCTCTCTGTGGACTCGACAAGATGCCAGGATCCACTCTATATTTGGTGTAATTCAGTGCTCTGAATTACCCTCTGAACCACAGCTGTATGTTCAGGCGTTGTCACGTCTGGGCTGCGTACCCAAAGCAGGTGGTTTGAAAATAGACTGACGTCTCTTCTCATGAGAAGAACAAGGACTATCTGGTAGCACTCATCATGCAGCAGTCTAGTTCATACACTGTTTGTGAAAGAGTTTTCAGTCCTTCTGTCATTCTGAATACAAAAAATAAAACCAAAGGACTCTTTAAATTGATCCCATTTATATATATATTATATATATATAGTATATATTTATATATAGCTGACACATTGTTATCACTGCTGTGATATTACTGTGTGCTGCCAAGAGGATCTGGGGAAAGAGATCTGAAGGAATTAGTGTATTTTATAAACAAAAAGTGCAAGACTGTGTTCAAGTATAAGTTGTTACTGAAACGGAAAAGAGGACAATGTTGTTACGACATGCTCATATTTGGAACCCTTCCCAAGTCAAAGTGCTGGCAAGCTGATCTTCTCCTGGAATTTGCTTGGGTCGATGTCCTGGAAGCCCCTGGGGCACATCGGCTCTTCCTTGCAGTGTTAGCAGGGCTGCTGTAAGAATACACACAGTCCGTTCTGCTGTCATGGACTGGAGCACCAGACCCGTGGCACAGGTTTCTCTCTGAGCCGCAGGTAGGGATGGATCCTTATAGGGATCCCCATAGCATTTAGGTATGGAGCAGCAGGGCCACCTGACCCAAAGGTGGGGTGGTTGGCCGTGTTATTCAAATTTCAGACTTAGCGTTTGCTGAAGTGA
Source organism: Vanellus vanellus (assembly GCF_965231255.1). Classification (NCBI taxonomy): domain Eukaryota; kingdom Metazoa; phylum Chordata; class Aves; order Charadriiformes; family Charadriidae; genus Vanellus; species Vanellus vanellus. The sequence continues at coordinate 193,524,854 of NC_138905.1, forward strand.
AGGCTATGTTCTGTCTACACAAACCAAGTAGCTTGGGTGGCAATTTTTCTGTTCTTTCTTTTCAGGCAAGAAGGAGCCAGACAGCCCTACCCCAAGCTGTGAGCCCACCACCCTGTGCTCAGGACAGTGGTGATAGAGGCAGCAGAAGCACTGTCCTTCTTGAGCAGGGACTAGTCTCCTGCTGAAGTACGCAGGTGTCCTCGGCGCAAAGTGGGGAAGGGCTGGAAAAGGCAGATCTGCTCCATGATCTTTCCAGTGGGGCCATGGGAGCTGGAAGTATGACCAAGGCTTCTCCTCACCTCTGTGTCCAGGAGATTCGAGGACCTGTGAAACTTCTGGAATCAATAATTCAGGATTAGAAACGTTGTGTTTGGACAGTTTGTACAAGAGAGGGTACAAAGAGAACCAAGGAACTGGGATGGCCGTGCAGAACTGATACAGAAAAGGGACAAGACCACTCTTTAAGGATTTCACCGTAACTTGGCCCTTCTGCGGGACGTTTTCTGAGCTATTTCTAAGGAAGAAGGACCTTTAAGGATTTAAGCAGTCTTTTAAGAGTCATCTTCTGAAAATCGGTCATAATTTCCTACTAAAAGTTCATGAGGCTGCTAGGCTACAAGCAAGGACACCAAAAACACTAAGGAAAAAAAAAATTCTAATAAAATATGTGTCCTCTTCTGACTCTTGCCTGCTTCTGACTCTGATCTTTCAAGGTCAACTGCAGATCCAGAGAATGAGCTCATGTCCTGCCGCTGCAGCCTGGCACCGCCGCCGGGGACTCTCGCTGAGCCAAGACTCGGCACAGCTTCGGCCCCACGCTCTGCCCCTGCGAAACCTGCCCTCGCCCAGCGAAAGGCCCATGGCCGGCCGTGGACCGGCGCAGGATGGGCCCAGGCAGCTCTGTTTTCTTCCCTTTTCCCTTTCTCCCTGACTCCTGGAATGTGTTTGCACATGGTGGAAAAAATGCAAAGAGCCGGGAGAAGCGGCCAGGAACATCACCCTCCCCGTCGGCGCTCAGCTACAGGGCTGGCAGGCATGGTGGCCCACGCCAGCATCGGTACCCAGGGAAGTCGGGAGGAGCCCCTGATAACTGTAGCAGATGAACCGCTCAGGGATGAGCTGAAATTTTGGGGCAATCCGTTTTGGAATTAAAAGAAGGGAAAAATACCGTCCGCGCGAACTCAGCTCCGCCGGCTGGCAGTGAGAGAGGGAAATCTGTTTTGATCAGGAAACTGGCTCGCAAGGAGTACAAAATATCTCACAAACTTCCGAACCCGTCTTTCTCCTCCCCGTTTTCATTAACGGGCATCTTTTATCCTGTCCTAAGTGACAGCAACAAGACTAATTAGTTTAACAAATACAACAAATGGTTTTATTGACAAAAAAGAACCCTTTGAAATATACATTACATTCACAAAGGATTAAATTACACCCTATCATCCATTTTCCATAAAATAAAGATTACTTTGATAAATCACGACTAATGTTATCTTTGGCTGATAAGAACTCTGTGCTTATTTGTGCGGCTTCTATAAATAGTGTGTTCTGAATTTTTTTTTTCTCTCCCTAAATATAGCCAATGATACAGTCTGCCAGGCATTTTCCTGCAATTTGACAATACCGCATCTGTGAACGAGGCTGTAAATGAAAGCTTCATTGTCTGAACACGAAACACGCAACAGTCTCTTCCTTTTTTGTCATCTGCTCTGCAGTAATCTATCAAACACCTTTCAGCCATATCGTACTCGACCAAGCTTTCCTCACTGCTAAAGCAACATAGTCAAAAGCTTTTCTCTTTTTTTTTTTCTTTTTTTTTTTTTTTTTAAGAGAAAAGCCTTTGTGGTTCATCTTCTCATTGTACACAAAGTCTGTGTGACAATTTAGCCTGAGGGGTTCATACCCTGATTTAGGCCTTAGTATACATAAGATATGTACATTAACGTACATAAGATAAGGGAAAAGTGTACATTTTCAGGTGTAAAGGGCTCCTTTGCACTTTGTCTTTCCATAGCTCTGCACTAGAGGATTCTGCAGGTTACTGAAGATTTACCCGCATCTTTGAGGGGTTGAGTCCCTCAAGGTCAAGGATGAAGACAGAAGCAATGCCTTGGGTTTACTTCAGCCCTACACCAGCTTTACGTAAAGCACCTCTTTACTCACGGATGTAGATAGCTGGGCTATTGGAAGAAGACGACCTTTGTGTGACAAGAGGTTGACCCACCTTTTGAACATTTGGTAACCACATCTACTGGGTTACTGTGAACATTTCCACTTGGAACACCAGCCCAGGAACCTAACTGGGCAGCAAACGCTTGGTCTACTACGGCACAGGAGCACATGCTTACCTTTAAAACACTTTTGAAGAAGTAGTTTGATTCTGAAGAACTGAAGTTGGTTTCCTATCATGCAGCGGGCAGCTGGAGAGACCTGCCCTGCCACACAAGGCGCATTGCCTCTCCTCCTCTTCAGGACAAATACTCAAGTTTAGTTATATTCATTTCCCATCTTTTGAAATTCTTTCAAGAAACAAATTGTCTCCGAGTTCAACTACTGCTCTGTATGTCACTGGGTGATGCAAAGCATCTCATTTTACTCCATATTACCCAAGGGCTAGAATTGTTGCAGGAATGTCTTAGAAGTTTAGTTTGCAAAGTGCTAAAGAGCAGTGGGGAAAAGGTGTAGAGGTTCTGGAAACTTTTAACAAGTAAATCCAATACACGAGGGAGTTCGGTTATATGACATACCTTTTACTTCCACTGCCAGTTTCTTCTCATCTGCATTTTGAAAAGTCTTCAAACTTTTCAAACATAGCATCAACTTAATATCAGTTTAACATATAGTTTATAACATCTAACCCTACCATGGCTGTTTTGGATTAGTGCCCTCAAATGAGCTCTTTTTCTGCATTTTCCCTCAGAAGCAGGTGGCAGGAGATTTCAAACCAACCCACACCCATGTCTGTGTGGCTTCTGGCGGGTGCGTTTTACTCGTGGAACTATGTCTAACCCCTTCGTTTTAATTTTCAAAATTTTATAAGCTTCCCACCCCCTGGGCTGCCTGCAAAGTGACTCAGCAAGGCAAGCAAAGGGATCAAAGAACAACTGGAGTTTTTTAAATGAATGGAAAAGTTTAGCGGTTCTGAAAGTATTTTCCTCCAACACATATTTCAGAAAAACTTTAATAAAAATAATTACAGCTGAGTCTATCAACAGACAAAATGTAGGTCTAGAGTCATAAATCTCAGAGAATAGGGAGGAGCACTCTGAAATGCTGCAAAACGAATGTACTATCACCTTTCCAAACCTCCTTAAGATTCTCCTTTTCTGTAATAGAAAACAAAAAATCACTGTGGCTGGGCTGCTGTGTGCTTGCTATAATTAAAACAACTTTTATATTTTATTTCCATAGTGGTGTGCACATTTAGGAGGGAAGGAGAAAATTGTACACATAGGACTGAACACAGCAGTACTGTCACCACTGAGTGAACCACCTTGAGTCCAACCCCAAACTCAACTCCACAGCGTGCTGTTTGCTGGATATTCTGTGGGTGATAAAGTTCCAGGATCTCGATTCTGTTTCAGGGACTCACCTATTGGACGTCAAAGGTAAGGCTCCTACATAACAATGGGAGGAAGATCTAGACCTTGGAGTCCTCAGGAGAGCCCTCATGTACATGCCACAGGGCCAAACTCCTCCTTGCTTATTCTGTCTCATGCCTCCCATATTTTTCGTTGATTTATGCACAGCTGCTAAATTCAGAGAAGGAACAGAGCTGCCCCATCTTACACTACACAACAGCCAAGGGTTTGGGTGCTCGCCAGGAAGGCGGGAGATGTCGATTCCAAACTCCTTTGGCCCAGAACCCAGCTCTCCCACTTACCACGAAAATGCTCTTTGCATCAGACAACGATGCAAAACGAGGCCTTTTACGCATCTGTTCTCCGAACTGGGTTGTCAGTGTCAAACACCAAGACAGGCAGTATTCATACACCTCTCTTACCCAGTTTTCCCAAGTGATTGCTGCTCAGCACAGAGGAATAGACTCGCTCTTTGAAGGCATGCCCCTCCATATGAAGTGTTTAAGGACCAGCAGCAGAAGTGCTGACTGACACAGCTCAGCCAGGTGAGCACCTCTTCATAGAATCATAGAATGGTTGAGGTTGGAAAGGACCTTGAAGATCATAGAGTTCCAACCCCCCTGCCATAGGCAGGGACACCTCCCACTAGACCAGGTTGCCCAAGGCCACGTCCAGCCTGGCCTCGAACACCTCCAGGGACGGGGCCTAAAGAACCTCTCTGGGCAACCTCTTCCAGTGCCTTACCACCCTCAAAGTGAAAATCTTCTTCCTAATGTTTAATCTAAACCTGCCCTCTTCCAGTTTAAAGCCATTCCCTCTCATCCTACCGCTACATGCCCTAGTAAAAAGTCCTTCCCCAGCTCTCCTGTAGGCCCCCTTTAGGTACTGGAAGGCCGCAATAAGACCTCCCTGGAGTCTTGTCTTCTCCAGGCTGAACAGCCCCAACTCTTTCAGCCTCTCCTCATAGGAGAAGTGCTCCAGCCCTCGGATCATCCTCATGGCTCTCCTCTGGACAAGCTCCAGCAGGTCTATGTCCTTCTTATGCTGGGGACTTCCAGAGCTGGATGCAGTACTCCAGGTGGGGTCTCACGAGAGTGGAGTAGAGGGGCAGAATCACTTCCTTTGACCTGTTGGCCACACTTCTTTTGATGCAGCCCAGGATACAGTTGGCCTTCTGGGCTGTGATTGCACACTGCTGGCTCATGTTGAGCTTCTCGTCAATCAGCACCCCCAGGTCCTTCTCCTCTCCAGCCATTCCCCGCCCAGCCTGTATTTGTGCTTGGCGTTGCCCCAACCCAGATGTAAGGCCTTGCACTTGGCCTTGTTGAACTGCATGAGGTTGGCTTGGGCCAACCTCTGCAGCCTGTCCAGGTCCCTCTGGATGGCATCCCTCCCCTCCAGCGTGTCTACTTTGCCAAACAGCTTGGTATCATGGGCAAATTTGCTGAGGGTGCACTCGACCCCACTGTCCATGTCGCCGACAAAGACGTTGAACAGTACAGGCCCCAGTACCAACCCCTCTTCATGCACTGTGATGCTCAAGTCAGACCTGCAGTAATTGGTCTGAAAATGGGACCCGGTACCGATACCCAAAATGATTCCATTTACTGCAACATTTCTGGGTCATCCCTCAAACTAAACAATTAGATGACCACGGCTTCACAGTTCCTAGTGTGGAAATCCTGGGAATTTGTAAAATAAAAAGGGTCAGAAACGCCAAGCTAGAACAGGCAGGTCAAAAATCTGATCACCCTTTCCTTCCTCCTCTAAGGAAGGCACGCAAGAGGAAATAACAACACTGAAGACAGAAGTCAGTAAATCAAATGCTTTTATTGACATTCTCTCATTTGTGGCCCTTTGTCATTTACTTTAATTGCACAGACCAAAATTAGTGATGGATTAATTTTTATGTTACAACTTTTACAGCCTTTGCATTTTTATTAAGAGAAGATAAAATCACGGATAAGTCTCTACATGGACTCAAAGACAGGAAGCAACTTCTTACTAATCCTCATGCAAACTACTGACTGATTATTGGAGACTGAGGTTGAGTGTAATTTCAGGAGAAAGTTCACTCTTACGAGTATGTTAACCTAATAACAAGCTAATTTATAATCCTTTCACAACTGATGTAATTTTCATATATTAGATAATTATTATAGGCATATTAAGCAATATTAACATTATTAAACAACAATGAACAGCCTTCTGAACGTACACTACGGTAATGCAAAATCTGAGTAATTTAAAGTGCCTTACATAGTAAAAGAGCATAATTTTCCATTACAGCATTTCTAAGCTTCTAGAATGTTTTGTCTTACAGGTCTGGAGTTTTTAAACAGAATAAATCTAACATTAACATTTACAGAAGAATTTATGCCTGATCCAAGAACTCCAGGGACACTTAGACTTTCAAATCTTTTTCTATTACGCCAACAAATTATGCCCATTTGGAAAAGGAGCTATTGCTTTACTGTGGTATTACTAAGGAAGCTGATTTCTGACCGAACTGGATATATCTTGTGCAATGAATTTTATGTATAGCTGCTGCTCTTCTCTATTCCTTGCTCTTTTGCAAGCATACACTAAACTGCAGACTTGGCTGCCACTAAGTATATATTTTATATGGGGAATATTATTACTGATAAAAATAAAATATGTAAGTTATTCAATATGAATGACTGCTCATCTCCCCCTTGATGTATATAAATAAGCCATGCCTAATATGAGCGTAAACTCAGGCAACTGTAATAACTCTGTGGCACCCATACAACAACACAGAGGAAAAAAAAAATAAAATTAAATGCTTCCAATGAAACAGCTTAAATTATCCTTAAAAAAAAAAAACAAACACAAAAACAAAACACCAACAAACAAAACACACCAACAAACAAAACACCTAACCCCAAAACACCCCAACTTCCTTTTTGTTTCCTGAAGGTTTCTCTCTAACAAGGCTTTCCTAAAAGAAGAATATGTTTAAGGAATTTGCAGAAAATTATCATAAGACCCAACAGAGAAGTGTCCTACTTATCTATTTTACTCTCTTACTGGAAGCAAAGGTCTCCTAAATCATAAGTATCTATATAATTACGGTTTCTACACAGAATACATTCAGCTTTGCACCGCAGGAGGAAAGAAATGAAACCTTCAGTCACGGCTTTCTATACATCCAGCCTAGAACAACTACACACCGTGGCTCTCCACATAATTCCCAGGACAACCTGTGGCTGCCACATGTGAACTTCACTATTATTTTTAAGTAGCACCACTGCAGACATGTAAACCACAAAAACCTCTTGGTGGATTATTAACTGAATAAATGCTTGTACTACAGCAGATGGACTTTTACCGTACTTAAAAAAAGAAAGGCAAAACACAAAACGTGTACGTGTGAAGGAGGACTGGCCATACTGCTGTGCAATCCCTTTTCCTAACCTACATTGTTATTGGTCCCAGCCTTAAGAAATCAGCATGTTTCAACTGATACGGGGATTCCTACAGGACAATTGCACTGAAACAAATTCCTTCCAGTAAAACAAAATTATACAAATAACTTAAAGCATTAAGTTCCAGGTTATGTACACATGCATGTAGCTCAAATATTTCTTTTTCTTACAGAAAATACCAGAACTAGCAACGATGATAATGGATTCCAAGAAAGCACATAAATTTTGCCTCAAAGATTTAATCAACAGGATTTGAAAAACAGCATGAAATACTCTGAAATGATTTATGAGCTGTAAAAGTGATGGACTTCAGACATTCAAAGTGTATCAGTTGTATTAACATTACAGTTATCAGTGTTTACCAATGATAGGCTGAAAAAAAGAGTGAAAGAACAGGGAAAACCAAATAAAAATATTGGTGAGGTCGTAAGAGAGACATTGGTTCAACCTCTAGTTGAAAAGATTATGTACAGCAAGGAAAAAGCTTCTTTCTCCTTTTTCAAGGAGATTGCATATTGTCAAGGTCCATTTCCATTAGAGGAATACATTAAAATAATTTTTAATCTATATTCTATTTTCTGGCCTATAGAAGGTATTCAAAGACACAGGAAACACTAGACTTCTGCCAAGCAGATTAAACAAAACCACATTCCTACGTATTTTTAGTATACAGTTACACACCGAAATTCAAAACAGAAAAATAACTTGATGCAAATACTCAACAAATACAGAATGATGGATTCTGATAAATCTGGGGGAAGCAAGACTATGAAAGGAGTGCCTGAACTTGATGAGGAGATCTGTGTAGTACGGTTTCTGGATCCTTATATTCATTTGAAGGATCCATCACAGCTGCATATAACTCACTGTAAGCTCTGCAGACCAGTTCTGTTGACTGTTTTATTATCTGCTCTCTAAAAATCAAAACAAAAGCATAATTGGCAAATCATAAGGAATATAACTGTACTACACAGAAGGAGTTAAAAGATATACAGTAAAAAAACACATTAAAATCACTGTCAGTTACATTAAAAAGCCCTTCTACTTCAACTGTGAAAAGTTAAAAGTTTTTTTAAAAGAAGGCTTCTTCACCTCTTCATATTGTACATAGATAAACTCATATATATGATCCTGATAACGAAGAAATTAGCTGCTTTATTTCTGCAATCATGAAAAAAATTGTAGAGGGATTTAATCTCCATACATTAGTTTTTCACCTGCACTCCCCTGCATCTTTTAAAAGACTGAGCTGATTAAACAGAATAAATCTAACATTAACATTTACAGAAGAATTTATGCCTGATCCAAGAACTCCAGGGACACTTAGACACTTAGATCACTTAGTGATCTACCTTCTATCTCCTGTGGCTTCTCGCTGTCCTTTGTAAATACACACCTTCCCCCTCCCCCCCCCCAGTCTACCAGCAAATATATTCTATTTGCTTTATCTTGACAGCACCTGATTCCATAATCAGTCAACAAGGAAGAGCTAAAAATGATACTGGTCAGAGATTTAAAACTTGCTACAGCCTTTGACCAACGCTGCTATGAAGTCTGTGTCCTGTTATTTTTCTGGATCTAAACGAATAACAACGTGCAGAGACTGAATGCTAAATTTAATTAGAAAGTTTAATATTTTTTGAAGACAAACTAATATTTTTATTTCACATTGTCCATTGAATGTCAGTTAACTTTAATCACCATGGTGATGTGTTTACAGTTGCAGATGCATTTTTATCTATCAAAAACAGTAGTTACAACTATTTTGCAGCCAAACCCATGCAAGTGGAACACCAGGAGAAGCTGAGGAAACCAAGGTAACCATGAATCCAGAGTCGGCCCTGCTATAATACACAGCAAAGGAAGAAAGACACCAAAACTGCATCTGCTAAAATCAGGGCTGAATTGGGAATTGACAAGTTAAACAAATCTCAAAGACCAAGTGCAGAGAACTTCGTCTTTTCAGGAAATATTAAGAAATGGAAGCTATGAAAAAGAAGATTAAGAGAACAAACCTGCATTCTATTCTGATGCACAGTATCCAGTTTCTCAATATACAGGAACAACTGCCAGTATTACTAGGTTATTAGCAAATCTAGAAACGCTGTTATAAAGTAAGTATATCCAAAGTGTTCAGGTAAAACAAATGTCTCTGATCACAGTCTGTGATCGCTAAGCTACTGTAACATGACAATCTTTTAAAAAAGTATTGCACACAGAATTCATATAAAACAAACTGTATTGCATCAAATAATATTAAATTAAAAAAAAAATTCGTTAAAGTATTCCAGAGGACTGAACAGCATCAAATGAGTCTTTCCATCAAATAATGTCAGTGTCATTAATCAGTACATTAGGATTTCAGTTGCCATAACAACATGATACATTTTATCACTAACACAAATGGCAGCACTTTCTAAAAATAGTAATTCCAGCATTCAGTTACTGTGATCCAACAAAAATGAAAAGAGCTTTTCAAGACCAACAACCACAGAAATAAATAGCTTAAAACTTTTTAAATGAGCAAAGGAATTTGAAAGACAAGAGCATGCACTGGCAAATGTTGGAAGAAATGCTCTTCATAGTTGTAAAGCTTAAATGATATTGCCAGTGAGTATATAATACACTGGTCCCTTATCAAAAGCACATGGTCTGATTTTAAGAGCCAAGGAACTCTTGCGTTCCAGCTCAACTGTTGGAACAGTAGGTCACAATTATGTGATTTCAAGGAAGACGTCTTCAAAATTAACATTGAACGTCTGCAAAACTAACTTGAAAATTTCAACTACTATAGCCAGAGATTAAATTATAGTACTGGTTAAATGTTCTGCCTGAATTTTGAGAAACTTTTGAATTTTGAAGATTTGCTACAGAAAATATTAAGACCGTGATTCTATAAGCATGCCTTTCTGTAAATAGGTATCTTAACTTCAAAAGATAACATGAATTCAGAGTAAATTGGGCTGAGAAAGGTTTCAAAAGCTTATCAATGGGATAAGGCTAAGAGCGCACACATGACCAGTTTATCTTGGTTGATCTGACAGAAGAAACGATTAAGTCAGGCAACATGCCTGAGTCTTTATGGTAGCATAAAGTCTACCTCTTAAAAAATTGCTTCTGTGTTAGCAGTGAAAAATTGAGGCTTTCAAAATACATTTAATGTTACTATGATTTTTAAATAGACGTACATTAAAAAAAAAATACCAAGAGCTAGAATAAGGATTTAATAGCTTGACACCTAGAAGCAGAAGTTGCAATTCTTCACTGATGGTACTGCTCAGGCTACCCTGTTTGATCTATACTGGAGCAGAACAGCTCTCACACAACAGGGTGAGCTCTGCTGGCTGAGCTGCAGGAAGGGTAGCCCTAGCAGAGAGACCCAATGAACTACTGAAAAGCACCAACATCCCACATGCCGAGCCACGCAACAGGTATATGGCATGAAACTGGAAGTCTTTGGATGAGGAGAACCGGAGCAATACAGCAGGAAAATCTGGCAGTTGGACTAGCTGATCATTGCAGGTCCCTTTCAACTGAACTATTCTATTCTAATAAATTCCCAACAATGAATATTTTTCCATTGACATACGTAACCTTCTAATCGCAAGATATTGTAAAACAATCCAGCTGAGGACTGGTACTACTAATGAGACTCCAAATATTGTTGCATTACATAAAATCTGATGTACTAGTCTCAATTTCTCATATATTCCGTAATCTGCATTCTTCACAAAAGTGTGAAAAATAATGTCAAGAAAATTTTTTCATCAATGCAGCATATAATTCTAAGAGTTTAAGTACTACAAAATGTCTTCATATGGTTTGCATTTAATTGAAAAGAAATTCATGGCACTTTCCCTAGCCTTAGTGTTCAGTTATATTCAAAAAACAAGAGAAGAGATAAATAATAAAATTATCCGTTCTAGAATTCAAAGAAGGTATCACTAAAAAAAATCAAACCCTGTATTAGGTGAAAGGTAAAGTAATCTCAGCACAATAATCAATGAGACAGAATGCCAATACTCTACAGCAGAAGACAACAAACTTGAAAATTCTAGACCTGATGGAGCAGTGGGGATAAAAGAAATCTTGAGTGGAGAATTACGTATTTCATGTGTCTTTGGAATGCTTACAAAATAGTTCTAAAACAATTTACAACTAAGTTGACAAAAAACTGCTGACATAGTAGAAGATGTTCTAAATAGATGAATGTAATTCATTTTGATGGTGTCCGATAAATCAAGAGTAACTACTTCAGAAAAGTACAGATTTACATATTCCGTGAGGAATATGTTTGTTCAAAAAGAGGAAAGTCAGAGCAAAACTGAATTGTGACCTGAAGGACAATGCAAATATGATCACAGCTGATAACTTGAATTCTCATCATGGACGAGTAAAACCTAATCAAATTCATCTTTCTGATCATTATGCAGGCATAATAGAAATTCAAAGGTAAGGTACTTACTTCACAGTGGCACTCAGAAGGAAATTCAGCTGAGACATTACCAGACTATCTGGAGCAGACAGATAGCGATCAAACTGAGCCTAGGGGTGGGGGGAGGAAAAGAGAATATGAGATCAACGTATTGAGAACTTGCTGTTATATGAAAACAGGTAAAAACACAGATCTCTGAAAAGTGATTATATTAACATGGCCCCTTCTTATTTGATGAAATTTTCTCTTTTTAGATATTTAAGATAGAGCCTAACATAATATATGAATGTTTAAGGTAGAACTTATTAGTCCAAAACAAATGTCTAACTTCAGCACCTCTGCCACCAAAATTTTAAGTTTCTGACTCTGAGGAGTATGAATGGAGGGGCAAATAATGAGAATCCAGCTTCCATAATTATCCATCTAAGTTTCCTATGCAGCTGGTGCACATATGCATGCACCACCAAATATCAGACCTAGTCTACACATTGCAGAAGGAATACAGTAGCCTCCAGATAGAAATCTGGTCTGCCCATGTTAGACACGTTGCACGTTTCTTTTTACATGCTTCTTTTTTTTTTTTTTATTTGGCAGGGAGTCACTGCTTAATAATCTAATGAACACTTATTTTGGGAAACATAAGTGCAAGGGACCTAATTCAGGCTCCTCGTACTGCTTCTGAGCCTACTTTTTCTCCTCCATATAATATAGTGAAAAAAAATGTGGTGCTTTGATTCTAGTAGTTCGGAGAGGAAAATGCCAAGGAAGAACATTTTATTATTATTTAATTATTTATCAGAGAAGTTGGGGATGCCCCATCCCTGAAAGCGTTCAGGGTCAGGTTGGACAGGGCTTTAAGCAAGCTGATCACGTGGAAGACGCCCCTGCCCATGGCAGGTGCATTGGACTAGATCTTTAAAGGTTCCTTCCAGCTCAAATCATTCTACGATTCTATGATGAAATGGGCGACTATATAGAGAAGATGGAGCCAGGTCTTCTCACAGGTGAAAACATGAGGAATACTGGACACATATAACACAAAGGAAAATTCTGATTAGATAGCAAGAGGAAAAATTGTCACCAGGACTGTCGTCAAACACTGAACAGGTTACCTAGAAAACTTGTATAATCTCTATCCTCAGAACTACTCACTCAAGCAAGGCCCTAGGCAACTTTATCTAATGATGGCAGCATTCCTGAACACTGGATGAATCTTCTCAAGTTAGTAAACCCTAAAATCCACATCCATCCATCATTTAAACGTGCAGAAAGTGGGCACAAATGACTAATGAAGTCACTTACAGTTTTCACAAATTAACTTTTTTGGGGTCGTCTGACCTTGTTTGGAAAGCAAGGGAGCTTTAGCTGAGAGAGGTATGGACTTTACTAGAACAGCATCTGCAAGCACACATGAACAGCTTAAAAGGCTGAGACCTAGAAAACTTTCAGGTTAAGTTGGAAGGCAGTGAAACTTCCTGCAAGTACTCCCTCCACAAGGTTTAAATCCTGGGAAGCCAACGGATTAGGCTGATAGATGGGATTTATGTGGGTCTGATATCAGCATACTGCCTTCCATTCTGGTTAAAGTGTGTTCACACAAACAGACATTAAACAAAGTAATGGAGAAAATAAAACAGTTGCATTCTTCTCTAACTATTCAAGTGAAATTACTATGTACCACTATAGATAACAGAGTTACATATATATATTTTAAAGACACTGTCCCCAAGCTGCAGTCTTTAAATTCCTTATTGGTCTACACCACTATGAAAAATAGAAGGTATTTTAAATGCAAAATTTATAGCTATTTATAAGAATGAATGCTGATCTGAGTAAACCACTGAGTGCTCTGTGCCAGAGCTCTGTTCATCCAACCAGCTTGGTCATCACTGGTTTAAAACTTGAACAGAGAAAAACAGGCTACGCTGACACAATTAGGAGGTATTTAACATACAATTTAAAACAAAACAAAACAATTTTTTTAAAAAAATTCTTTTAAAAAGACCTTTTTTCATGGGGGTATATATGTACTACTGGATGAGTGGGTCTTATCTACAGTTAAAACTTTCAGAATAAAGCTAAACTTGGCTAAGCAAGAAGAGTGACAGATCATATTAAGACTTTTTTATTAGGACTTTTTACTAGGGCATGTAGTGATAGGACAAGGGGGAATGGCTTTAATACTGGAAGAGGGCAGGTTCAGATTGAACATTAGGAAGAAATTTTTCACTTTGAGGGTGGTAAGGCACTGGAAGAGGTTGCCCAGAGAGGTTGTTGAGGCCTCGTCCCTGGAGGTGTTCAAGGCCAGGCCAGACATGGCCTTGGGCAACCTGGTCTAGTGGGAGGTGTCCCTGCCTATGGCAGGGGGGTTGGAACTCGATGATCTTCAAGGTCCTTTCCAACCTAAACCATTCTATGATATATTATTGCCTACTGAACTGTGATATTGCTATCTCCATGCAAAATAGCCTTCACACACTCTAAGAAAGAGTATCAGCTGGTAAGTTGTTTTACAATATATTATAGCTTTCAACTTAAAAAAATATAACTGTGACATATGCCCAGCACCTAACTTCTGAGTTTAGCTGAACTATTTGCATAAAATCAAAGCCTTAGGACTAAAATTATAAATGACAGCAGAACATATATTTCAAAGCATATAGGCAAAAAGAAACTTTGGTGATTAAAACTAATTAGAGTTAAGTATTTGCTTTTAGCAATTTAAGATGACTCATGGGATAGCATTTTTGTAAGCAAAGCTCTGTTTCTCAAGGCTTAGAAACTAATATTCTATTACTACATGTTCATAAATAATTTATGTATTTATTACTTCAAGTGGTCAAATTACTACAAATGAAGAAAGTATTCCCAGACATGTAATTCAGCTATTCTTAAAAGTACGACCGGTTAGATGAATATCTACTGCATCACATAATTCAGAGTATTCTTTCCCATGTCACAGCATCACCATCATAATATGAAATTGTAAAATGCTTACCATTGCAACCTTCAGAGACACAGAATCCATACTTGGCAAATTTGAAAGAGGACCCTAAAAATCAGCAAAGGGGGAAAAAAAAAGTCATACTAGCATATGGAAAAAGATAAATAATGAATTCTACAATCACTTCAGTACTAAATTGTTATTTGGTCCTGCTACAGGATCTTACATGTTTGGAAACTGAAGCACCATATCAATACTGAAATGATGTAACAGTTCATTTGCATTCTACTGCTCTCTTAAATTAAAAACTCAGAATACTGACTTTTTAATATGTCCTTTCAAGTCCTTTTCTTCCTTCTTCACCATTAAATGATAAACCCCCAAAAAAGCCTTGCATAAGGTCTAAGAACAAAAACTGAACCACAAACTGGCCACATCCCCTTGCTGTTCCAGAGGACAACTTCCCTCTATTCATCTGTTCCGGGACTGTGCAGAATTCAAGCCTGCCTCCCAGTAAATCTTCTGTGCTAGTACGGCATTACAATGTATACATGCTGCCTAACCCCCGAGCAAATCCTGTGACAACGCCACCTCTGCAGCCAGGCAATTGGACAGATATAAATGAAAATTGCTACATTCCATTTAACAATCCGTTGATTTGAAATTGGTTTTAGAATAGGATATGGGCTCATGAATAGGAAACCAAGCTGAGTTATTAATCAGATTATTTATACATTTATTTATTCATCTTTACACATAAAAATCTGTTGAGTTTGGGCACTTTATGCAAAATTATTGGCTGAAGAAACAACATAAAGCTCTCCAACGAAGTTCTGCTTTCTCCAGAAAACACTGTTCTTCACCTTCACAAAAGGACATAGTCACAGCTGAAGGGAGGAGGGGCTGTGTTAACACCTATCATATAACAAATGTGGATCACAAGAAAGGAAGAGCATGCGCTCTGAATTCCAGTTTTTAGCTCATCCTAAGAAATCTGGAGTTTTCACTTTTAGAATCACACAGTCTTAGTGCTAGAATAGTGAGAGCAACGAGTAAGGACAAAAGAGGAAATTATTTCAAATTACTATTAAACTCATCTGCCAATTTTTCACAGAAGAAAAAAGCAGTAATTGTCTCATGCATGCAGGGTATCCACTCCACATATGGTGTTAAAGCATGCAATAGAAGAAACCTTAATGCTGCATGCATTGCAGTCAGTATGTTCTCGACGTCATGGAAGTGGCATACAGAGTGAGTATTTGTGTTTTAGAGCCAGCTTGACTCTGAGACACTTTCTGAACCATACTGAACTACCTATACAGTTATTCTGAGAAGGTACAGGATATCTGTGGTGTATGGAGCCTGCTGATGGTACACAGATAAGCTGCACAGAAGGACTGTCGCATACCAAACCTGCTGGCCTTGATGCACATAGTGTAGAGGAAATCTGTATATAGTTGCAAGGTGCCTTTGTCTAACGGTTCTGGTCCCGTGTGAAAAATCAACAGATACTACTGAGCTTTTGCTTTCAGAGGAAGCTTAATTTGCAAAAATATTAGTACCAAAATTATTCTAATTGGCAAGTATGAAGTACTTCCTCAATGTGTACATTATATAAGCTTACCTGTTCCGGTTTGTGTTGCTGCACAGAGTTATACACGTAACTTAGACCAGCTCTTGTTAAAACGTAGGAAGCTTGTTCATTTATGAGTGTATCTAAGTGAGCTTCAATCTGAAATTTTAAGCATAAGGTATTTATAAAATGTGGATGAGAATATGAAATAGAACAAAATCTGGGGTTAAAAGCTCTAGAATCACAAATAAGAAGAAAAAACCCACAAAAAGTAAGGAGAGTGATCAACACCAAGGAAAAACCACAAATACACACAGCAAAATTATTTTAGCCATTTATATCTTGCATATTACAAGGAGCCAAGAATAAAAATATAGATAATTCTTTCATAACTGACTAACATAAGAACCTAATATTTTTGCATCTGTAAATTCAACAGCACCAAAACTTAAGAATATCAAAGCCCTAATCTTTAAAATTGCTATATCTTTTTATTTTGCTATAGTTCTTTGAAAATATGTGATAAAAATCATCTTATTGAAAATAATGACAATAGCATAGCAGTTTTATAATACGAGAGTCTTTCACAAGGAAAATACAACTGAAACTAAGTCATAATCAGTAATGATTTAAAATTCAATACGGATAAACATGTATTCGACAGAAGTTAACTGAATAAACAATAAGACAATGAAATTACAGCTATCATTTTTAATTATCTTCATACGAAAAAAGTCATAAGTGTATTTTACATTCTTAGTACAATCTTCATTTTGCAGAGAAACCTAGTCAATAAATCCAGTCACAGCAGCAGCAATCGTTTTTTTGGTTTGAGTAGTCTTGGAAAGATATTTGGGTACATATACTTTTTTACTTCATTTTTACAGATAACCACCCCACATTTCATTTATTTTTCTTCTAATCTTCTCAACCCCACATTTCATCTTCTAAACCCCACATTTCATTTATTTTTCTTCTAATCTTCTAAAGCAGAAATTTAAAATACATCCAACTCCAGTAAAATGCAAGACTTCCATGTCTGATATTTTAAGCATTCACTCTTTACTTCCTAAAATTGTTTAGAAAAATGCTCTTTTCTTTTTAAATCAGGGGGGAAATCTTAATATTTCAATTTGGAGATTTTAACTGTCTTAGAGAGTTCTTTTTTTTCTATGAAAAATGTTTCTCTTATTAAATATGCCTTTCTAACTCCACTTTAATAACCTACTTATGTATAATCTTAAAGATATTTTTTCAGTCTGTTCCTGTATTTGTAAAATGTTTTAAGAAAGTAAATGGTATTAAATGCATAACCTCAGTTCTACTGCTTATTTGAAGAATAAATCTATTGCAACGTTTACTATGAAAAAGAAACTCTGATAATGGAAATTAGAAGTGCCCCAGACAGTTTGGTGGGGTTGTCAGTTTGTTTGTTTCAGAGCTAAACAGTGCTAGAAATTCTAATTAGGAGAAGAAAGCGAAAAAATGGCTCACAGCCAATCTTTACCGGTGACTTCAAATAAGAAGTTGTGAATTTTTTTCTAAGCCCCCCAGCTCCAAAAGCTCTCCTGAGATATATTGCAGAGATGTTCATGGGGCAAAACTATAAATGGGCAGTGTCTATGTTTTCCCAAGTCGGTGGTTTACAAACTACATTTTTGTTTCAAAATGGTACCACATATGAACCACTGGCACATCAGGTGAAACCAAATAAATGAGAAAAGAAAGGTAGAAAGAAGGACTGAAGTAGTAACTTCAGCTGTACTATATTGTAGTATAAACTAGATGATGATGTATTATTAACTATATGATGGAAGAGAGTCAGCCATTTGACTGAGCTTTCAATTCCTATTTGATTCTTCAGTTTGCAGACAAATACTAGAATAATTAGGATAATGAAAATGTATACTGATATGTGTTTATCTGCAACTAAATGAAACCAAACCAAACCTTCTAATCATTTTTCTGTCTGTTTAAAATGAAGTATGTTGTGTACCATAAGCTCTGACTTGCCTGTTTGCTTATGGTCTCTGATAAGGAGCACTCTTATCCCATTTCCCTGATTTAGAATTGACCCAAAGCCAACATTATAAAAGATAAACACGTTCATATCACAACTTATAGTCTGCAAAAAATCAGTCATAAGTTCATTTTCTTTTGGGGCTATTAAAGCTTACCTGAAACTGTAACATTTCTAGACGTTTGTCAGTGAATTCAAAGAGAGCCAAAGTAGTCTTCATCATATAAAGCGAATTTACCATGAAGGTTGCCATATCAGCTGTGCCCAAATTACTAGCAGACATAGTACACATCTGTAACAATGGATCTAGCACACAAGACAGAACCTAAAATAGAAAACACACAGAAAAGAAGGAGAGGAGGGAGGAAATCACGTCACACGAGGCTTCTAAGCTCATTCTGTCTCTCTCACGTATTTATTCCCCAAAGCAGAATAAAGAGAAATGAGAGTTTCCAACTGTGAAAGCAGTTTTCTACTGGATTTGTCAGCAGGTGATCAGCTACCATAGTGATGGGAAAAGTATAAAAACCTGAGAAGAACAGATTCTAACTTAGCAGGAGGAAGAGTAACCCAGATTAGATAATTGGTAATTGTGCAATCTTGAGGGTGTATTTACTTAATGGAGTAGTAATTGGATAACAGAATTTAGATGCTGCGTTAAGAGTAGCACTCCATACTGTACTGTAATTATCCACTTTGTTAGTCACACTCTTGTTCACTTTACAAACTCAGGTTTGGTAGAAAGCTCCAAAATGGGACCAGACAAAAAAGATTAATGTTTCACCCATCTTTCATGTACCGAGACTCACACATACTTTTTTTTTTTTCTCCCCTCCTCTTACGAGCAGTCAAATATTCTTATACCTGCACAAAGTCAGCTTGACGGGCATCCAGTGGAACAACAGAGGAGTCATGAGACGCCAGAACCTCCCGTAGCAAGTTAAGTGTCTGATTTAGTGCAGAGCTTGGGCCAAGATCAGGAGGCGGGAGTTCAACCTGAAGAACAAGATTATCTGTTTGTCATTGGGTTTTTTTTGTTAAATTAATTTACAGCAAACACCAACCAATCTGTTAGCACAAATGCAACCAGCTAATAATAAAACTACATGTAGCCTTGCAGAGAAGAATTTTAATTTGACACTGGACATATCTAGCATTTTTCAGACAATAACTTCCTGCAACTTTCAGCATAACAACCCCATTCCGTGACAAGCAAAACTGAATTTCTTTTCATTCAGACTCTGCCTATTTTATAATCTTGAGAAAACCAAACACTATTGCTTTTGGTAGTAAAAAAAAATACATTTGCTAGATGAGGTGCCGAAGAATAGCTACGTTGCCGGCACCACTGAGTTCACTTTGAGCAGGACTTCCAGTAAACACTCCAGAATCTAGCGTGGGCAGAGCTCTGGGATATTAGGGCGATACTGCAGCAGCTGAATGAAGTCATCTTCTTGACAAGGCTGCACAGCCCCTGTCATGGTGAGTATGAGAGCTGCAGTCCCAGATGCAACAATGGTGTTTTTATCAGGGTAGGTTAATGGTTGGACTTGATGATCTTAAAGGTCCCTTCCAACCTCACTGATTCTATGATTCTATGATCTTAATCCCTAGCAAGTTTGTACCTTACATTACCAGTACACAAATGAACTGTGCACAAGCTAACTCAAGTACATCTACATAAACTGCACTGATACTGCAAGAACTGGAACACAGGACCTCAAAGCTGAGAAGTAGGAATCGCAGATGTTTAAAAACCAGAAAGAATAAAAGTTTTTAAATCTTAAGATAAAAAAAAAAAACACTATTTGAGTCAAATTATGAAAAGTTGGAGCACTGAAATGGTTTGAAATTCTATGCTATTTTTAACAGAGGCTCACATACTTTAGCCCTTCTTTGTAACAGGCAAATACCATTAAATGCTTCATAAAACGTTTATATAAGATAAAACCTAGTACATCTCTCCCAACCCACATTCCTCGGGCTCTACTCCAAACATAGGTGCATTTTTCTTGTCTTCAGTGGTGCCTCAAACTGGCTTCCTACTGCCTCTGGACCCTCACTACGACCCAGGCCGTTGGCCTCGTTGCCTTCTGCCTCCTGCCTACCCAAAGGCAAACACAAATCTGGCTGAGACACGCAGGATTAAGCTAATGCTTCAAGGCATAATCTCTTTCCAGAAGGATGCAGGGAGAACTAAGTTTGAGGGGACTGGCCTGTGTGCCTCACTCAAGGTGTCTGGGTGCAGCAGAACAAGGAAGCGTGCAGTTCTGCAACGCTCTTAAGACTCCAGCTCATCGAGAAAAGAAGGCAGCTTTGCATGGACCCCCAAGCCACAGGCAACATGCTCCATACCTTCCCAACTGAGAACTACTGATTAATAGCGTAATAACGTACATGTTCTGAGTCTCCAAGGAAGAAAAGAAGTATCGAAGGGGCACAGGCTGATGGCCAAAGAAACCAAGAAGGACAGTATAACAGGCATTTTCAGAGCGGAGCATTTCAGAGCCTTCTGGAAATGAATCTGTACCTAATGAACATGCCACCAGAGAAAGAAGAAACAACTCTCTCTCTTTGGAGACAGGCTTAGCTTTCACACTGTGTGTGTTTTGAAACATTTGAGATACCGTACATGTCCCCACACTGCTGCCAAGACAGATCAAACAAAAACTTTCTTGCATCCTTCTGAATACAAAGTGTTCCTCTATTCTCACTTTCCAAGAGATAGTATACTGAATTCGAGGAACTAATGAAAAACTAAATCTAATAGGTTCAGAGAACAGTTGTTGTTCAGCCTAAGCAGTCTTGAAAGCATAAAAGAAATATTCTAGCAATGAAGTAACAGTAATTCAGAAAGAGGCACTTATTCAGTGCTGATTAGTAGTAAAGTTTACTGAAATTTACAGCACTGAGTGGCTTTCTTCTTGTTTATTCTTGTTATTATTAGGGGTATTGATTATGCCCTGAACACACTGTTCTCAGACCTGAACTGGACCGTGTTCAGGGATATTTTGGCATTAATTTGAGACTAGAGTTTGATGGGGTTTTCACTTCCAACACACACATAGATCACAGCGATGATAATTTCAGGCTTCTTTGCACAGAATTTTTGTCTCCTGAAGTAGCTGATGGTCAGAAACTCCTAAATTAGCTTCATCTTTCATTTAACCTGTTCTTTAGAAGTACACTGTCTTCTAGATGGGAGCAAGAAACATTATGGAAGAAGAAAACACGGCAAGGAAAAAAGATTTAGATCATTAGATTCTATTGGTGTTAGCATGAAATTCTCAACTACTGCAATAGAGGCGGAATTATCAGTAAGTGGAAGGAAAATTAAGGTAGTGCTATATTAATTTTGAAAATTCTAACTTTTTGCACGAATGTAGATTGTTGAGGGTTTTTTCCAGAATTAAAAAGGAAACGAATTCTCCTAAAATTACAGTGGACACTAAAAGTTGTACATAAGTTTTGGTATAAAAGGCTGTATCTTCATTTAAATTTCTGCGTATCAATGAGCAGGGAATAATTACTAAGCCATTAATCTTCCTCCAAATATACAATCCAGAGCAGGCTTCTCTGTCTATGAGAGCAAGTAACTCAAATGATGCCTTGAAGGATTTAACAAACAGCAAAGGAAAACACAGGAAAAAGAAAAGACGTTATCAACAAACAAGAGAGTGCATGTTATGTTGTTTCCTTTTCTCATTTACAAAGAATATTAAATGGAAAAAAACGTGCAATTTTTGTTCCTATTACAGTTAATTCTATTAACGAACGGATCAGATGTTAAGGAGAGCAGCTTTGTTAGAAACTTATATGTGCACCTGCAAATACCGAAAATACTGTCTAGGCAAGCAATCAAAACTATTTATATACTATCCTACTTGAACATTATAAAGTTAAAAGTACAGAGAGACATGGACTAACTGGAGTGAGTCGAGCAAAAGGCGACAAAGTTCACGAAGGGACTGGAGTATCTCCTACACAAGCAGAGGCTGTGTTCAGCCTGGCGAAGAAAAGGCTCAGGTGGGGAGTGTTATCAATGAGTATAAATACCTTACGGGAGGGATAAAGAAGAGGGAGACAGACTTCTCAGTGGTGTCCAGTGACAGGTCAAGAGGCAATGGGCACACATTGAAAGATGGGAAAATTATTTTTTATTGTGAGGTTGGTGAAACGCTGGAGACAGCTGCACAGTGAGGTTGTGGAGTCTCCATCTTTGGAGACATTAAAAACTCAACTGGAACCAGTCCTGGGCAACCAGCTCTAGTTGACACTCTTTGAGCAAGGTGGCTGGACTAGATGACCTCTACAGGTTCCTGCTGAACTCA
Organism: Vanellus vanellus; assembly: GCF_965231255.1. Classification (NCBI taxonomy): domain Eukaryota; kingdom Metazoa; phylum Chordata; class Aves; order Charadriiformes; family Charadriidae; genus Vanellus; species Vanellus vanellus. The sequence continues at coordinate 193,547,184 of NC_138905.1, forward strand.
TCCATTCTGCAATTCTGTGATACTGCTATTAAATAAAACAAGAAGGTAATTTTAAGCACAGAACTCCACACTGCTTAGAGTGACTAACAAAAGGTTGGTGGCTTTTTTAAGGGTCCAATCAGCTTTTAATACAGTCTTTTAAAAACCTCACTGGCATGGGGTGGAGACAAGGCACTACAGATGTGGAACCTTGTAAAAAGGTATCTGGATGTTTCATCCTGTCAGTTACAACTGATCAGCAACAACTACAGAAGTCCATTCTACAAATTGAGACAATATTCACCATAGTTAAACAGCAGCAGTCTAAGAACCAGAGAAGCTTCAGAGGAGGTGTCCTAAGCAATTTTGAGCCCTATTAGGATCCTACAGAGATCACCAAAGTAGAACGCCTTTTCTTTTCAGTTATCAAGTTGGTCTTGGAAGAAAAGAGAACAGAAAAAATCTTGCTAACTTTGCTTTGTTCCCATGGATCCATTCAAAACCAAAACAACATTCAGATCACAACATCAACCAGTCTCATTTAATCTGCCCTATATCTGGTTTCCCAGAAACCTAACAGGTTTCATTCTGACAGGAATCAAATTATGAAGGAGAAGTTTACAGTTATTCCCATGCAATGTTTTAATACCTCTCTCACTGACAGATAATGCAATCACAGCATTTAATTTGCATACATCTACTGTAAAAAGAACAGCATTAAGGAATAACAATCCCAAAACTTGATTTGGGGTACTCTAAGTCTTCTAACAGCTCAGACAGCAGATGACAGGTTAGTTTGGCATAATCTCTCTTTAGTACCCTTATGATAACTCTAATTCCATTTAATTCAATGTTTGCCATTATTCTTTCCTTTAGAAATTGTTCTGGGGTACTACTGAAGCCAAAGTAAGGACGGGTGTGCTTAAAAATTCCCACTCTCTAAATGCATTAGCTGGTCCAATAAAACATGCTGGCATAGGTTAGTCTAACAGGCTTGTTAAAATGCCTCACCAGCAGACCCATGAGTTAAATGACAATTCTCTCAGTATGAGAGAACTGAAAGAGCAGTCCATCCACTCCAGTGAATTAGATGCTTTGAACTTTTCTTCCAGTTTCATCAGTTTGTTCTGACAATTATTTTTGTTTAGTATTTTCTCCTGGATTTCTCATCATCTGTAAAATGGCAATCTGTACCAGGCTGTTTAACACAAGTAGAATCCCAAATATCCAAACGTTTGCTTTATTCGTGCAGGGTCAAAGGAAACATATAAAAAGATACATAAGGATTGAACCTATAATTCTGATCTACTTTACTAGCAAGGCTGGTAGACCCATGGCTGGGTCCAAGAAAGCAAAAAAGAAACAAAACCCAACACAATTTTTCAGCGCAGGGACACTAACATTGGCCAAAAAACCCCATTCTGGTTGAACCAACAACTGGAACAAACCAATTGTTACCAGAGCTAGAAAGCACTGGCAAGACTGCTCAACACTGCCTCTGAAGGGTAAGAGCCAACAATGCAAAGAAGAGACAGCGTCTGCAGTAAAAGCTGATGCATTGAACCTTCAGTTACACGGGAGAAGGGTGGTGATGCACAGCTTCTCTATGACGTCAGTGTTGAGCTCTATGACAACCTGACAATCTCAAAGCTGTAAATGGCATTTTACACCCTGAAAACAAGTTGCTTTGGAATGACTCTGTTACCAAGCTTCAGGTCAGGTTTCAAGGAGTATTAGTGCCAAAGAGACTGCCTTGTGTATCACCTTTCTTTGATAACAATGGACTTCCTTTCAGGCAGCATGCTGAGTATTTCTGTTCCATAGATTTCAGATTGTAAAGAGCTACCTGAGAAGTCTGAATGAGAACACCATAGAAAAGGTTTCTCCGACTGAAGAGTCTGAAGTTGTGAGAACTGCTGACTACCTTATTTTCAGATTACAACCGGGACACTTGAGATTTTCTGATGTAATAAAATGTTCGTAGGAAAGTGCTTCTGAGCAAGCCAGTAAGTACTCAGAAGTAACCAGAGATTTCCCTGCATCATTTGCACTGATGGCTTGACAACCAAGAGGGAGAATCCTGATCTGAGACTGCCTTTAAGTTTCCATACAGCTCTGTGCTTGTGACACTCCTTATGTAATATGGGACTCTTCTCAAAAATAGATGTGAAGAGGAAGTTAATTTCTTGTCCTAGAAAGAACAGCCTGAAGTCTCAGTTTCCCATTGTGCTTCAGAAATTAAATCCCAGGCAGTTTGAAGGCAATGCTCAACTCAGCGTAATCAATAACCTAGGGAATTAAATTGTCTGTGGTGATGAGGACATCAGAGTCAAATTACCATCCTGTCATTTGTCTACATCCAAAGGAAGGGAACTTGAGGAGTTCGCATATTTAATGAAACTTGCTTTGTCTAAAAAAAAAAGTAAAAAAAAAAAAGTTCCCAACTAGCTATACTTAAGAGAAAGATTTGCTTAAATACTACTCTGGTCAATCAACTACTAGATAGACTGTAGATATTAAAAAAGCATACCACAGCAAGATGCAGTAACACATCAGTTTCTAGACAGTTCTCCCCACACTACAGCACAAGAGAATTTGCACAGGGCTAAAGCGACTCCTGTCAAGTTACTGGTAATTACCACTAAGACTTCTGGAATTTTGTAGCTACAAAAGGCAATTAAGAAAACACTTAAATTCTCTTTAAATTAAATAAAAATTGTAGAACTGATTTCCATTCAGAATTTCTTGCTTATGATTTTCAGATTATCAGCAACAACTGATAATACTGAGGGAATACAGAGCCTGAGTGGTATAACTCACACAGGCTATATTCACCACTTTCCAATGATCTAAACAACAGAGGCACCTCAGTTTATAGAAATAAAAACATTTTTTTATTTAAGACCACCCTATTTGCATTTTAATCTATTACCAAGGTTATTTAAATTGACTTCAGAATCCTATTTTAATCAAAGTAATGGACAGCTGATATTCTTTGAAACAGGCTTATCAATGCTTTAAGATGCAAAATATAAGCAGAAAAAAAGGAACCATGATTTCCAGACTGCCCAAGTGAAAAGTAATTTACTAATGTTACAAGTGAGTATTCTCTTTGTGCACAACAGGACCAGCAACAAAGCCTTTGCAATCACATATATAAGCACAAAGGGTCTGTTTTCCAGTGCTTTAATCTTCTCTGAAAATAAAAAAAAAAAAATAAAATCTGGAAGCAGTTGCAGTGCATACATACTTAGCAAAAAGCTGGTAAAAGGTTGGGATGTGTAGAGACTCCTCCTAATACATATACACAATTTTGGTCTGAACACACAGTAATAAAAAGGATGGTAAAAATCAACCTTGAGATTCCTCAAAATGTAAAAAGCATTGTGACATTCACTATTAAATTAACGAAGACATATGAAAAAGCATAAAAGCTGGTTATATGTATATTAACACACAATAAACTAGGTAACAGAAGAATTAAATTTATGATAAAATAGGGTCTTTAGCTCATGGAAACAAATGTTTCTCTGAGTGTAATTCAGCCTATTAGTTTTCTATTTTTTGTGAAGTAAAACTAATTTCAGTCATGAGGACATAAGACATCATTCTATCAATGCAGTAGTCCACTCATAAAAGGGTAGTGATATAAGGTGCTTCAAAGGACTGTCTAAAACTCTCAGTTACAAGAACTCCACATCAGTACAGTAAGATTCCTTCTCAGTCATAGAGTTACCTCACTGTTACCTCCCAAAGCACAGAGATTAATAAATAACTGTGGATGCCTTTGTTACTCATATATCTAGTCCTCCTCTGAGTGTCTTTAAGCTTCTGACCTCAATTATAACCTGAGGAAAGATCTTCATAGGGCATATATGCAATGTAAAATTTTCAATGGTTCAGATTTAATTTATAAAATGTGTTTATGAGAAAGAGAACTATTATGATCTTTTTACATTACATAGTAGGCTTGGTACGCCATTCATTATTTGTAATATAACACCACTGAAGGTGGCAGTGCAATCACCGGCTTCAGTTAACGTCAGTAAAACCAAATTTGACTCCTTTATAAAACAATGGCAGCATCCACAGCCAGTTACATCCAGGCTGGGGCAGAGGGAAGGGGAACTAAGAGGGCAAAGATGATTACACAACCTTCCCATAGTGACAATACAAAGAACACACACTGAGCTGGGGGATCACAATTCCTTTATCACTCCTTCTTCTTCTGAATTCTACAAGTCGCCAAACTGAAATCAGCATATCACCCAAAACAAAAGTACAAAGATTGTGAGTTGCATGAGTCGAAAAATTATGCTGGATCCTGTTTGAGTACAGATTTAAGACCCAGCAGGATAAATACAACAGAGCTAAATAGAACAGAGATGGATACAGAGCTGTCTTACAGGTCCAATTCAAGAAAATTTCTTTCTTTAAGCCCTACTTTGTCTGCACATTCTTTGTAAGTAAAGAGCAGTGACATATTTTTGCTAAGGCCCATCACTACTCATTTCTCTTCATAAAGGGAACAAGTATACACCTATTTTATTTTAGCTTAAGTATTAGAAAATAAAACGTTATGAGGAATTCACACACAGCTAGCGAATGCCCATAGTAAGCTGTTAGCTTTTTTTTTTTTTTTGGTAAATGCATATTGTCCCTGTCCGTTGTACGTTTTATGAACTCAAGCTTTAACAGCCCCTTGAAGAAGCATTAGTAGCTGAGGAACTACTATTCTGATGACACTGCATTCAAACAGAAATACCCCACGACAACAATGTATTAGGAGTACGGACTGTGGGTGGTTGCAACTTGGGAGTAACCCGATGAACAAATTAAACCACTGAAAGGAGTCACTGGGAAATACAGAAGGGAAGAAGAGGAAGAACAACTGCTCTTTTGAGAAAGTCATTCCTCAGCCCTTGCAGAAAGACAGGAAATTGGGACCAGACGCAAGCTGTGCAGAATGAGAAAACTACTTTGAGACCACAGAACAACATTGACCAAACTCAGAAAATCCCACTGAAAGGTCAGCAAACTACAAAGCTTTGCAAAAAGAATAGTTTCTGTAAATCTATGTAATTTTTGCATTTTTCTTGTAGGTTAAGTACAAATAATTTAGAAATACATTTACAGAACTTCACTGGTTGTTTTCTACTTTCAAGCCTTTTTTTTTTTTTAACTGGAAAAAACAGTAATGTGAGAGCTTGAACTGTGGGGTTGTGCAATAACTAGGAATAAAGAAAGACACGTCCTCTTGGTTTTAGGGCCTAGTCAGCTTGTCACATCTCAGACAGGGATGCTGGATGAAGATTGGGTGTGTGGCTTAAAGATTTTCTTTGACTTTGCTTAGATTTTAGAAAGGTGAGATTTAACGGACAGATCCACCAACAGCAACATGATAAACATACATCGGGGAGAAATTAGAAAAGAACTGTATTTGTTACTGAACAACGGAAAGTTCAGTGAAATGCAATTCAAAGCTATCAGCAGGAGAGGAAAAGATACCAGGAAAGAGATGCTGGCTAAGACGTAGTTATTTGGTATAACAAATGTATATTCTGCTTTTAATGGCAGCGACGTTCACGTGGTAAATTTATAAATGACAGAAAAGCCCAGGTTTTGCTTTTACTTAGCTTACCATCTTGGGATACACTTCAAAATTTAAAGAAAGGAAATATGCACATAAGCAATTAACTATTGATCCAATGACGCATTAATACAAATTATCTGGCTCAATCAGCTGACTTTGCTCTATCACACTTAGGGAAATTTCCTTATTCAGTTGCTTCTCATAGATTCTAAAAATATATAAATTGCTCCGCAAATGAATACTGCTAACAACAGTATTTCAGTCATGTTTTCACAAAAATAAAACTATTAAAAGAATTAAAATACAAACAGGAAGTTTTTAATGCAGTTCCATAGCTAAAATGGGGGTTGGATTAGATGACCTTTAAAGGTCCCTTCCAACACAAACTATTCTATGGATCTATGACTCTAAAATACAGAAACTACAAAACTTCAGTTTTAGAAGCTGACATAAAAAACAGCTATTCATCTAATTATCTTACTAGACAAAAGGGAAATGAAAGTGCATTTTGAAACATGAAATCTGTACGGTTTTGAAACAAACCTTGTCCATTAGTTTACTTGCATGAAGACTCAGGCTATTAAAGAATATTTTCTTGCTCAACAAATGCATTTCTTCAATTGTTGTCAACAGTGTGGCTGCACTGTTTCCTACAATACCACTGAAAACAAAATTAAGATTAATTAAATAATCTGAAGGGGGGGAACATGACAGGGTCAGATACTTTAGACAGCATTTCAAATATAATTATTTTCAAAATTGAAAATTTACAACAAATAATTGCAGGGAACAGTTCTCCATATTAGCAGAGAGATAGGCTTATAAGATGACTGTGAGAACAAGCCTTATCAACTATGTCATTAAGCAGATATTAAGTACGGGCATCTAAAAGCTTTGCACAAACTTTTTAGTAAAGTTCTAAAGTTTACTAGATTTTTGTTTTGTTATTCTGTAAATCCACTGTTATAGAACACAGATTACATAAACAAAAAGGGTTGATATCTTATCTGTCATACTGTCCTTGAGGGATAGTATCATCTCTCTTCTTTCTTCATTGTGACATTAGGCATCACAAAAAATTTAAGAATTCATGCCTTGCTATTCAAGTGTCAAGCTATTACACTTAGCATGTATACCACATAAACCTTAAATGGCACTACATGACTATGCTCCTCTTAGAGATCTACCTTCTGTCTAAAGTAAAAGCACTTTTAAGTTACAAAAATGGCAGCATAAATTCACTGCATCATAACAGGACTAATTTAAACTTGTATCTTGATTGTCAGATTATAATCTTGTTGCATTTAGTAAATCATTTCTCAAACTGCATTTTCCACTCATTAGTCAGGTGGATTTCCTCTATACAGAGGAAATTATGCAGCTGGCAGAAGGTACTTCACTAGTCTCTAAACAACGTATCATTAACAAGACAGAAAGCAACAGGTAAGACTGCCTAAGACCTGCCATTTTAACATTACATTTTCAATTGCACCATGCTTTATAATCACTGGAAAACAGTAACTTTGGAGACAGAAAAATGAAAGCAAAAATCTTTCAGGTTTTTTTGACAATAAAATTAGGAATAGGTCTTATATGTGTTCTACCATAGACCTGCAGTGCCATCATAACTGAGAATTTTAAATACAGTGGGAGGTGTCCAAGAACCACTTATCTCAGTCTGCCCAAGATATAAATGTCTTTTCAGACAGAAAAGAAGTTCAAGTAGTAATGTTAGTGATTCAAATTGTCAACAGTTCAGACCAAGGCTGTGGAGGAAGACTTTTCTGCTTCTGCTGTTTCTAACCAACATGAACTACTGCAAATGCCACAATGTATAAAACCACCAGTTCTGGCTTTTCTCCAGTTTCTGTGTTCCTGGTGGCAACTGGAAGGTTGGAATGTGATTGATGCACCTTCAACAGCGAGATACAGAATGAGGCATGCATTTTCCCAATAGAAAAATCCAAGTGCATAATTAGAAAAAAATGGTATCAAAACATAGTTGTTTAAGGAAGAAAAGAAAAATTTAAGTTCTAGAGATGACTTCATTCTAACATTTTCTCAAAGAGGACTTGACTTTTTTGCCTTAAATGTTTTGTGTAGTTTTTTTTGTATACTATTTGTATCTAATACAGAACAATAAAGAAACAGTTTCTGTGGCAAATTGACACTATATTCCAAAGCAGATTTGATATGAATTGAGGAATGACAACAGATAAATGGCATTTGCTTGATATCGTGCACATTTCTCCTTGATTCCATAGTACAGAGCAAAAACTAAGCCACAAAAATACTCTTTTTACTGTATTAAACTTCATATATACAATTAAAAAAAAAAAAGACACCTTTAAGATACTTTATAATTTTGCATACCTGATTGTATGGTGGTAGAACTTGAGAAGATTAGAAATCTTGTAGAGTAAAACTGCTCCTGGCTCAGCAACAATCACCTGCTCAATTCTAACCTGCAGAATAAAGAAATATAAACATCCTTCGGGTCATACAATTCAAAGGCCAACCTCTATAATTTTATATGCAATATATGTCTGATTTTTGAATGTCCAGTTAGCTATAACATTCTGCTTGAAACAAAGTGCTTCTTGGTTGCCAGCCTCTGGGTAGAAAACAAGCAGGTGTATGTATTCTTTAAAAAAAAAAAAAAAAACAAACCAAACCAAAAAAAAAAACCCAGAAAACTCACAAACAAAAAAAAATCCTGTTTCCCTCTAGATTTTTGTTGAAACTTGTTATTGAAAATTTCAAAATAATGAGATCATTTGATGGATTAATAGCAGCACACACTGGAATTCTCTCCAGCACTGAACAGCAAGAACAGCTGCAAAATCCCTGAACTACAACAGTTGATCATTAGCACCATGCAGCAATTCCAAAGTATTAGGTATTTTACCCAAAAGACAAAACTTCACCTGGATTAATCTCTCCTTCACTTAAAGGAGAGATTATACACCTCCTACCAGTATTTAATTATACATATTTATACCTAATGACCAGCTATGTTGACTGTTTATCTCAACCAGGAGATACTGGCTACACAGACCAAAACAGTGCTGACTGTCTTTAGAGTTGAACAGTTGATGTCTTGTCTCCATAGCACACACAGTCTCAATCCACTCATAAAAGGCTGCCCCAGGGTCAATCTTTGGGCACTTACAAAGCACTGAGAGACAGTGACTTATCACTGCACTGTTCTCCCACGTGCCTGTGTGTGAAAGGGCTACACACAAATCACCAGCCACCACCCGCTCTCCCAAGTTAGCCGTCTGCTGTTCAATGGAACACGATGTCCAGCAGTGCCTTCTTGCCAGAGGCAGCTGCAGGGAGAATTAACTAAGATTATGCCTCCTCAATCCTCTCCCTTTGCATCTAGAGTCAGAGACCAAAACCAAAGAATAATTGTTGACACTTATTTGCAATGCTCAATGCACAAAGTTCGTTTCAACACTCAGGTGAACTTTGCTTTTCAATGCATACGTATATACAAAGGTATATACACAAATGCCTGTCTCCAGTGTTGCATAAAAGATCATTTGGGCACAGATACTAAGTATAAGCTGGGTGTACAGCAAAAGAGAATAAGAAAGGCAAGGAAAAAGAGGAAAATCAAAATATTGACCAAAGAAATAAAAAATAGCAATAACTAAAGAAAATATTTAAGAAATAGACAGAATAGGCAGAAGGAGAGAAAAGAAACCTTAACATTTTAAGTTTAGGAAACAAAAACTATAATTAAAAAAAAAAAAAGCAGGAAAAGAAGCATTGCTGCTTCCCTTACAGAAGTCTTCACTGCCCAGGAGAACCAAAATTTCCAGGTGACTCAACCTAACCTGCTCAGGGAAGTCCTGGACGTAGAGCTCTTACTGTTTTTTAATCCTATACGTCCTGTAGTCAGTTGACCATAAAAGACTAACTGAAGTCTACGTACAGCATCAAAAATATTTTGTTAGTTTTGTCCTCATCTTAAGTGCTATGGAAAAGATGAGGACCTTAATTTAAATGTTTTTTAGGGTCCTCCTACTTCCACCTGAAATGAGAGGCCTGTGGTAAGATCTACCATCAGTGAGTACTCAAGATCCACTTGGATGCCTAAAACTCAAACCAACTACCTGTAAAGAATGTGGACAATTTATGCTGCATTTAAGCATAATCCTTCTTCAAAAGTAAGGAAATGGTATTATACTGTATATTCACATGGAAAAGCATAAATCAGTAAGAAAATTCTACACAATTCTGTAAGTATTTAAAAACGCTCGTGGAAATTCTATGACTAGGCTTTTATCAGGCTATTTTATACTTCGGCATCAGCTCAAATCAAAGTGACAGGTTTGCAAACATCAGCAGAAATCCACTAGAAAAGTAGCATACCGTGGTGCAACACAACTACAACAAAGAGTGTTTTCCCCGAAATTAATGCAATTTTTTTTTCTTATTGTGGACAGTCTTCAGAAAGAACAATGTATTGTAGAAAACACTCCTCCAAACTAAGTCTATTTTTGTTGTTCCTCTCAACACGATGGCTTGCAATTATCTAACTGCATTGTATGAAGGCTTTTCTGCTTGGGGGTTTTGATTTTTTTTTTTTTCTACTTTATTGCTATGGAAGATTTCCCCAGAGGAAACAGTAAGTACTACATATTTTACATTGGGAAGTCTAGACTGGCAGTGAATTAACATAAGTTGCATTCTATTAAAATACAGAATACAATGGGAAGTCTTTAATTGTTCTTTTAGGTTTTTTTCATTTTTATTAGCACAGTAACTACCTACCTACAATATTTCAGGGGATATTTCTACAGATAGCAGAAGCACACAAGTATAAAGAGTTTGGCAATCAAAATGGAAGGTATTTTGTACCAAGCTGTACAAATCACAAGTACTCAAATCAAGACCAAAACTCCCTCTGACTTACACAAAGGTTTGATTCTATCCCTAATTACCTGGAATGCACAGAAACACTGGACTGAAACATCAGCATTTAGTATTAACAGAACTGAAGCATGCAAGAAGAACACAAAGCTTGGAAAATATCTTCAAAAAAAAAAAGACCCCGTGATACTAGTTTGTTTGTCTAGTATGACAGGTGTTTTTCAACAGGTCAAAAACTAAAGCCTGTGAAGAATGATAACAATTATACGGCAATAGGGACAAACAGAAACACAGGCAGTTCTGTCTGAACATCAGAAAACACTTTTTTACTGTGAGGGTGTCTGAGCACTAGCATAAGTTGCCCAGAAAGGCTGGGGAGTCTCCATCTTTGGAGGTATTCAAAAACCATCTGGACACAGTCCTGAGCAACTGGCTCTAGGTGGCCCAGCTTCAGCAGGGAGTCTGGACCAGATGACCTCCAGAGGTCCCTGCCAAACTCAAACCTTCTGTGATTCTGTGACATTTTAAATGGCGCTTCCTTGATTTTTACCTCTCTTCAGATCTTATCTCTTTCTTATTAGGAACTTACGTAAAGTATTCAGAACCTACCTGTTAACATTTGAGACTAAGTATCTGGCAACTGAACACAGTTGTTATAGGCACAGCAGCCTGAGAGAAATTTATTGTAATAGAATTTAGTACAGTAGATTTTACTTCAAAACCACTTGGATTTATACACTGCACCCTCAGGCAACTATTGGTATCAGCTTCATCACCTTGATAATTTTGTGTTTATGTGAATCACATCCAATAAATAAGACAATCAATCACCTGATGGATCACTATTAATGATTTCTATCAAATGGGGCCCCTAAACTGACTAAGGACGTAGCCTGAAAAAAGACAACTGTGGAGGGATGCGACAGAAATACAGCAAATCAGGGCAGCATAAAGATGGTAGGTAAAAAACAATTTTTCATGGGCTCTTTCAATACAAGAGCTGGAGTTATTAAACAACGCAAACCCAAAAGGAGCTGGCTTTTCACACAGCATAGTTAAACTGTGCACTTCCTTCCTGCAGGACATGTTGTGAATACCAACATTTTATATCAACTTGACATATTCATGCAAGAAAAACCTATTGAGGTTTATTAAATACAAAGACAGTAGCTATGGCTTAGTAAGTCCTTAGTACCTCCACAAATAGGTGAGGAAACTATTCTACAGAAGTAGCATGACACAACTGCATAACCTGTACGCTCTTCCCTAAGCATATGCTAATGGTCACTATGAAAAACAGAGTAGTAAGTTAAATTGATTTTTCATTTGATCCACTATTGCCATTCCTATACACTTATTCTAAAGCTAAACTTTTGTGTATAAGCACTCCTGAACTTAGGAAAAGTAAAAAAAAAAAAACCAAAAAACCCAACCACGATACAGATTTAGTATCCCAGTATCTCTCACTATATAGCCATTTAAACCAGGTATCTATGAACCATGGAATCTTTAATTTTGAAGGAGTTTATGATTCTCAAAGTTAGATTCTCAACTCTTAAGCAAGGGCGATGAAAACACGTTGCAGAGATGGGGACACACGTTCTGAAAAAACATGACAGAACAATGTTTATATTTAGAATGCTAAGGAAAACAGAATACTTCACCTTCAGAGGCCTGCAGACACCTTCTGTGATGTGTCCAACTACTTCTTGAATATTTTCTTCCACACCTACAGTTAATGCAAACACATGGTAAGATTATGCAAATGTAATTCTCTTTTCTTCAAGACTATAAACCAAAAACAAATGTAGGAGCTACTCCTCCATAAAAAGCATTATGAACTGCGCGTTCTTTTCTCCACAAGACTAGTTTACACCTCCACTGAACTTCAAATCCAGCCATTAAGAAATAGCTGCATGACAAAACAGAGTCCTGGAGAGTCATTACCTTATGCTATGCAATTGCTTCCTAGCACAGCATAGTGCCTGGGGATTTGAGGGAGAAGGAGCACGGGGAAGAATAAATGATTGAGCAAGAGACTGTCACAGTAAGGCTCAATAGTAGCACTTCATGAAATTAAACAGGAAAAAAACAAAAAAAAAAAATAAAACCAGGCCAGTGAGATGCTCAAGGAGCAACAATACATACCATTTTGAAAAGCCTGAGCTGTAAATACACGTGTCTGTCAGCATTCGGTACTGACATGCTCATGGCATCGTTACAAATTAAATCACATATGTACCTCCAAACTGCTGTGTGCTGCAGCATTAGCAAACGCTTCCTCCCCAGCAGCAATTGAAACTCATCTTTCACAGAAATATATACAAAAGAGAATATTGCCCTATCTTATCATGGAACACAAATGAATTGTCGCATGGCAACCAGTACTGTCATAAATCAATCAAACTGAAAGCAACAGATCTTCAAGCTCTCACTTCAGTAACAACTCAGAATAGATTTATGGAGAAAGCAATACTTTAATTCTAATTTAAAACTTGTCAACAGGAGTTCATCTTCAGATGGGACCCATGCAATGAACAGTAAACAAACCAACTGTGACATGTGATAGAAATCAGGTGACCTGAAGCTATATTTTGCAGATCTTATTTCAAACTAAAAGAGATTACCTCTGAGAGTAAAAATTCTAAAAGATCAGAGATCTCTGCCAAGGTCTCTTTACACCAAGATATGTGAAAAGCCGCATAAGCGGAAACAACTGAATTCAGTGTGGTGGCTGTATCACTTTTTTCAGCACAATAAATTGGTAAAGTAATAAAAATATGTTTATGTGTTTGACTATTGATATCAAGGCAGAAGGCAAGAATACAAACCACAAGATGTATGGTCTGTTATGTAACGGCTAGCTCCCAGATACACCCTAACAATTTACACATTTTTTAGTATGAACAGTCACACTTTTCCTGTTCATCAATATAACAAGCACCTAGCACATATTTGAAACAGTATATCTCAAGCAGATGGACTTAACAAGAAGTTGTTGGGTATGAAAGTTTAGCTGCAAAAATATACAAGTTCAAATACAAAATACCAAAGGACATGGAATTACAATCTTGATATATCTGTGCCTTCACATATATTTCCAATTAGAATATTTTAGATTCAGCGAACTTCCAGCACAATGGTTTATGTAACTGTTGCAAGTATTAGTACACCATGCTGACATAATTATGGAATAAATAATTCTTAGATGCTCAAAATCACTTTTAAAAAACAGTTCACTACTGAAGATATGCTTCTGGCTGCCTGCTACACCATATCTTTTTTCTCTGTGTATCCTTCTATGAGGGAGAGATCTTTCTTGGACTTTGTTTGGCTTCTGCTCTCCAGCTGGGATCCTGTAACTCCATGAAAAATGGGTTTCTACTGCATCCCTTAAACAGAATGGCTGTAATTCTCCATTCCTTTCAAGTGCAAGACCTCTGTAAGACTGGAAGGCTCCTGTTAACAGAATACCTAAGCTCCAAAGAAGAGAACCAGATGCTTTATGCTTGTCCAGTACAACGCCAAATAATTAAACTTTTCTGAATGTGTTTTCAGCGCTTAAAATTTTAATAGCATTTTTGTTCAGATTAATTTTAATCGGTTAACATTTGCAAGCTTAAAATTTTAAACTTTTTAAAAGCCATTCTTGAATACTTGATTATGGGCAACATATTTTGTCCTCTTTAAAGTAAAAACTGGGATGGGAACATTTCTCCAAAAATGCGGCACACCATTTTTTTTATACTGGGACCAAATCCACCTCTATCTCACCCACAGCTATACACGTGGGGATTTTTTTGTTTTGTTTTTTTTTTTTTTTTTTTTAAGAACAGAAGGGAAGTTTTTGTGTAGCTGCGATTTACCACATTCTCCATAGTCCTGAAATTACACAGAGCTTATAGGAGAATTTAAACAGAAATCTGAACTCAGAACTGAGGTGCCTGAATTAAAAAAAGAAAACGAGTTCCATCTGCAAAAAGCTACTCAAGTTGAATTTAAAGTTACAACATTTGACTGACCTAACTTTAGATCCTCAGTTAGGTGTCTTATCTATAGTAGTTGCTTGGGCTCCCTCTATAGGGAACAGAAAAAAACCCAAACAAACAGTTGTGATGAAAGACTCCAGACATGCCTACATTAGATCTAACGTGTTGGGAAGATTTGCCCTCTGGAGATGCAAATCTCTGTCATTGTCTATAACTGCAAATAAACAAGATGTCCACTTTTTAAATGACTAAATGAAATTAACTCAATCTCTGCTGTAACCTGTGCAACAGGACATCTGAAGACTGTATGATAGCCCAGGGAATTCAACTTGAATCTCCCAGTACAACAGACACTGTACTCACCACTGCCAACTCAGGATCTGTACTTATATAAAAAATATAATCTCAAGGTACTTCATAAGGCTGAACTTCCCATAAATGGTTCTTGTTAAACCCAGTGGTATCCCATTAAGTACTGTTTTGTCTTACAGATCTCATCACATAACCATCCTCGCCATCAAAAAAATTTCCCAAAGGCGTAGAGGAAGAGTTAACAGACAGCACCTCCCAGATTTTGTTGCTTCCAGTATGAAGCTAAGAATCCCTCCTTACATTTCTTGAAAGCTGTACAACAGTAATGGCAACCCACTCCTGGAGAGCTTAGGAAAATGTATTGTTGCTTCAGATAGAAATATTGAATCTCTTGTTTATACTGGTCTCAGGGAAAAAAGTTTTGGCCCAATGATTTTTTCTTTTCCCCCAAAACACTTACATTCTCTGTATTCTTAAGTAGTTTACTCTGATCTACGGCTGAAATGCTCTAAATATATCTAATTATGTGGTCATAGCATCTCAGCCTGACATCCTGCCAGAAGGCCAATTTAATAGTTAAATAAAGCACTGCACAAAGAGGTGGCAGAATTTCAGAACAAAGTGCAGGCCGGGGCAGCAGCAATAGCCCAGTCTACAGCAGAACCAGACACAGTAACCTCCCCAATATGGTCAGCTTTTCCTGAAGGATTCCCCAATTATAGCAGAAGCATCAGATAGCCATTTACAAAAATTGCCATGTCTTTTTCTCTACCATAAAACCATCATGAGGCCAGTTTTCCTGTCTCCCTAAGATACTGCCAGTAAATAATACTACATTCACTTCTATAGTACACTGTAACTGTAGTTAAAAAACAGTAACATTCCTTCAGTTTGATTTACAACAGTTCCTAAACAGCCTCCTTGCTCATATACTGTTAATTAGGAAAGCCAATTAGTACTTCCAGCAGGAAGGAAAATGAGAATGCATATTCACTTTAAATCCCAGAGCAGGACTCAATTAAGACTTACAGTCTGAAGAGCTCACCAGATACAGATCAAATGTAAGTTCTTACGATGACTTTGTTACAACTGAGTGCACATGCTTAATCTATTAAACAAGTCTTTGGCTGAAGCTATGGAGGCAAATCATATTACAGCTTCTACAGAATAAAGATCTTTAAAGTATAGGTCCAATGTACTTAAAATAGAGCAAAGGGGCTGAAGAACAAGCATGAGAATCTGTGCTTCTGTTAACGAAGGAGGGCTTTGATATTAAAAAGCTTCACATATCTATGAGTGGCCTACTTTGACCTCCGTAAACCTATAATGGTACATCACATGACAGAAGTAAATTCCATTTTACTTGTAGGATGGAAGGAAAAAAATTAAAGGAAGAAGGAACTATATTCAAAAAATTTACTAAACAAGCAAAGCATAACAGGAATCCTCAACATATCAATAAGCAACCCTATGACAATGTTTTCACAGAGGTATGCATTCACATACATTACAGACAATTTTCGAATGCTCAACTACAGTCTAAAATGTCCCTTTGTAAAGTTAGTGTAAATCTATTATAAGCACAGTAAAATGAAAAGACCGCATTTTGAAATACTCTTTTTTTTCGTTAAGGGATTTCTTCTGGCAAAATGCAACCACCAGCTCTTCTGAAATTATTTCCTGGAAAATCTAAGCTCAGACTCCCATAACTGAAGCGCGGTCTACAAAATTAATCACACTTTCCGATTTATCACAGATTTACTTTCTATCACTTCTCAATTTACATTTTAAAATGTAGTAAGTACTACCTTGAATAGTTACAAGCTTTAACATAGCTTCTAGGTGTTCTTTTTCAGAAGCTGTAGCTTGATGCAACCAGGCCAGCATGTCTCCTACATACCTAAATAAAGACAGACATTTCTATGTAAATCACAGTGCTTTAGAGTGTCAGGGATTCAAAGTAAAAACAGGCAAAAGAAGGATTACTTCATATAATTCTTGCTAGTACTGTACCTCAGAGGATCGTGGGAGTGCATTTCAATGGGGCGCGGAGTACCTCCCAGACCTCCTCTAGTAAGAGCATCTATAAAGCCACGGACTACAGCACTCCTCCTAGCTGTTCCAAACTCATCCAACGTGTACCTGTTATTGAAACATGAAAATTGGTAAAACAAACTGTGATGAGGTGAACTGTTCTATTAGCTCAACTTTACAGTTAATATGAGTTACTATTTTTATAGTTCTAAAAATTTTGCATTGATGCTTCTACTATGAATCATTCAAAACCATCTGATTTTCTTGACTCCTCTAAACAGATACTAAAGGTAACTTTCCCTTGACCCTCCCATTCCCTTACCCCATGCAAATAAATAAATAAATGAAAAATCAGCTTCTCCATTTTTGTACATATAAGCATGTATTGACAAGTCCAGGACTCCTGTTCACATGTGGTCCAGGTGACAGACAGCAGAAGCAATTTGTTGCACTGCAACACAAGGCTTTCTCCTTCTTCTAGGCTACCACATGATCAATAGCAAAAAAGTTCTTTTCATTTGATAGTTGTTCACTGGTTTTAAGCAAATGAGTCTTAGTTAGATATTTAATGGATGGACAATTACAGCCCAGAATGCATAATCCCAAATGGATTCCTGCTAGTAGAGGAGGTACCAAAAACACACGCCCAGCTCATTTTTGGAGCAGGCTACCCTTCTGTTGGGGCTGAAACATGATAGCAAGTGAAGGATGAGGACTGAACACTGCTAACATCCCCGTTACATCTGCTTAGAAACAGGATTTTTGCAAGCCATGGAACACTTCTATTTTTTGAAAAAAACTAATTTAAGCATTTTGAACAAAACACATAAATTACAAAGGAGAAAAAAACATACAAGTGACAGTTTATTTTTCCAATATAATTGAAGAAATGCCAAAGAGTAAGCATAGTGTCGCTTACCAATGACACCCAGCAGCTGAACAGAAATAAAAAAAAAAATAATAAAAAGCATATTACTCACTGGCTGAAGTGAAATGTGTATTGCATTCACAATTAAACAGATGTGGGGAATGAAATACAAAAGAAAATAATATACTGTTTCAAATGTGTTCCAAATTAAGTTCCTTTATATTTCTATTAGGCTATAAAAGGTCCAAGGAATCCTTCAGTGTTGCTTTTTTCATTTTACATTACTATTTGAGAGAGGGGAAAAAAAGCACACTGAAAAATCCCGAAATTTCTGTTTAAACCTTTTTCTTCATGCAACATATTTGTTAACTCAGAAAGTAAATATCTGCAATTCACAAAAAAAGCACAATCCGATGAAAAAAGTATTTAACAAATTACAATTTACAAAAATTATGCAATAAGAAGTGGGAAAGATCTGGGATCTGCTGACTACCCACAGTCCAGGAGTAGTAGTGTTGCAGTGAAAAATCACAAGCGTTTGTAGAAACCAGGTAAGGCTCTTTTTTCCCTTCCAATAAACAGCTATATAATAGATCATTAAAAATACAGCAGTGAAACAGATCTTGTGATCTTGTTATTAGTTGTGAAAACAGCATTTAATAATGATAATTTTGTTTTAAAAATAAAACTACTAATTTTCCTTTTGCTCTCAGAAGAACAGAGTATAACTGTGACAAAATCCTGCATCTTAAAAGAAAAATCAGTAATAACTATTATTTACAGTAGAAACACAGTATTTACTACTATGTTATTACACATACTCATGGTAGGAGAATAAAACAACATTTGGATTCTTTTCAGCTCAGCTTCAATTTCTCAAAAACCCGGTAAAGTAATGATCACTGGGGGGAGAAGAAGTGGGTGGAGAAAAAGCTTTGAAAATCAGAATGGAGGAACACTGCTTTGAGCTACAACTCCATGTATTCTCTATGAAACAGTTTTCAACTTTTTTGTTAGAAACAAGAAGCAAAAACCAAAATGAAATGTTTCAGATCCCTACTCACTGCAGTTCCCAAAAGTCCATCCATGGTGCAATCTTTCTGCCACTTTCAAGTTAGCAAGACATAGATCAATACAAGAAAACAAGGATTTGTAGTTCTGTTCCTAAACTCCTGCCCTTCTCCATATTACTCAGTTTCACCCAATCAAATCGCAATCTTTATCAGATGCAAGGGCAGTGATTTGGAGGAAAAATGTCTAGTTCACACAGCAGCGCTTATATGTATAAAACTAACAACAATTTAAAATTACTTTCTTCTGTGACATAATTTTTACATTTTAAACTCAGCAGTTTGTTATGTACTTAAGGGATGTCAGAAGAAAAATAAAGTCTCTCTTGCGGATTCATTTTAAACTGGCCAGCTGTGGATTTATACAGAAGATGGTGGGTTTTCTTTTTCCATAAATGCTAAGAAAGCAAAACAATGGTTTTACGAAGTTTGAAAGTAACATGATTTAACAAAATATTTATTACAGAAAATATAAACTGTATCTATAAAGAATCTTATAAAATGTTGCAAGCACAGTTGTGACTGATCCTTTGCAGCTGTGAAAGAGGGCCTGGAGGAGAGAATGGAAGAAAGGACTCTGCAATCTCCAGTTATGGCCTGACGTACTGCAATGTACCACATGCAATAGCTGGGGACATCAAGTGACACCACCTCTCCCTCACATCAACAAGAAGAACTGACTAAGCATGTTGGGATGTACGCGCTCTCTCATACTGACAGAATTTTTAAGGTCCACTCACACTACGTATTTTCCCCATGAAGAGCTCCGTGGAGATTTACAGCGTCACATACCTGCACCTTCACACATCTGATACTCTTAAAGACCTTTGAAAGGCCTTTGAAAGACTGCCTAGTACTCTGCTGTCCTGGATGCCTGTGGCTAAAAGTAATTTGCAATAGTTGCAAAATGTGATGAATGCATTTAAGAAAAAAAAAAAAACAAACAAACGAAAAATCAAAGAAGTATAAGTACCTTTTCAGGTATGGTCACTCCAATAAAAACTAGTTCTTACAGTGCCACCTCGTGGTTAAGTTATCTCTACTAAGGATCATTTCATTTATGTTACATCTCTTCTGAGACAAATTCTGAACAAGAACTAAACAGTAGTATACTTTATATATATATATACACACATATATATATAAAAAAGTACCCCTATGCTTTAGAGGCCCATATGTAGTAGATTGTTTGTAATACATTACTGTACAACTCATAACGGAAGACATTCCTGCTACCAGAAGCACTTCAGTAAAAGATAATTAGCCTTTATCAATTTTTTACTTTGGGAATTTAAATGAGACAATCACATGCTTTGGACAGCATTTTTTTCTTCAGAAAAACCCTGCAAGGAGAGCGGCAGAAATTTACAATTCCATTTAGATTAAAATAAAAACAGTCTGACATTGTATTTTAATTAGAAGCCAGTAAGTTGGAAAAAGTCCAATGACGTTTACTGTACCATGTCAAAAGACTTCTAAAATTTAAAGAAGTTGAAATATGGTTATTTTTATTTTTTAATAAATCTGACACAGGACTAAATTCCCACCATCCTTGGCACTGTAATTCATGCCCATCTTTACATTTTATAGACTGGAAATAGTAATTTCTGTTAAGAGATAATCATGAACATGTACTTACTTATACAGGACAGGCCTATCTTGTAAGGCTTCCATGGCTTGAGCAAGAACTGGAGAAATGTCACATGATTCTTGTGTCAAAGTCCTGCATTCATCTATAAAATATCAACACAGATAAAAGCGCATTCTTTACACTGTAATACCTTTAATAACAAACTGTCAAAAAAGTAAATGAGTTAAAAACTCAAAAAGTTTTTGATTTTGAATTGAAGCCTTCAAAATATGCTACCTGGCTTAGTTCGTGTTAATGTAATTAAATTTCCCCATAAGCAGTACTTCACTATAAAATGGATGTCCATCACAAATTTCAACAATAATAGAAGTTAAAGGAAGCTGTTTGCGCCCACATATAAACGTTAAATCACTCAACCATCAGAATTCTGTCAGCCTCCTTTCGAACTGTTTACCATATTCCAGGTAAACTATTAAGAAAAAATAGATCAAGTATTTAAGCAAGCTGTGGTTTTTGTTTTTTGGTTGGGTTTTTTTACTTTGATCACATTAACTATGCAATCCCGTATATTCCATGCAAGAACGTGGAAATCATATAAAATAAATCAAACATCAGCATAAAAATTAGTAATTTTCATTAGGGTGAAACCACAACCATTATTTGAGGTTTCAGCATCCACTGAAGAACAGCTAACAAATATATCACATTGCACCAGCTTTTTTTTCACAAATCTTCCTGGTCAATGTCTTAGGAGAAGAAAGTAGCAACAAAAAAGCATGTACATTTTACACTATCAAGATGTTACATCGTGCACTGATGCTTGGATCCAGAGCACGTAGTAAAAAAAATGATCACTTACTATCATTCAAAGAGCATCCTGGTAAAATAAGATTGAGTTTTTTTCTTTTTTAAAGGTAATAAGCCACTCCTCCTACTAAACTAGCTCATACCACCAAATCATCAAAAACAACTTCCCTGTAACCTGCATGAAAATTAAATGAAATACACTTAATTTGCTTAGACTACCAAACTGTAGTAGTTGTTCTCTGTGGAAAACCATCTAAAAATACAAATAAATAATAGACTTTTACAAACAGAGATGAGATTGGCCCAAAAAAAAGGAGAGAATTTCCAATTAACTATTTAGTTCACAACAAATTTTTCACTAAGAAGAAAACCCAAAGTCTTGTTAATAAATCTTGGAAAGGATTTTTGCTGAGTTCAATCCACATTAAGGAATTACAGGAATCATCATAATAATATTCATAAACATAAAAACAGTCTTAGTCCTACTTTGAGTCCATCTGTAAAGTCGTTCATAAGATGTCTCTTGCAGTAAAGCCATCTGTTCCATAATTTCCAAGCTACAAGACAAAAAGATTTTATTTGCAAATACTGTTTTGGGTACTACTAGCAAAGGCATGTGGAAATCAAATAAAACACACCATTATTAAAATTATGAACATTTAAAAATACGTTACTATTTTGTTTTTTGTGTTTGTTTTTTTTTTTTTTAAATAATAATAATAAGAAGTAAAGAATATGTCCTTGCTGTAACTTCTGCTTTTAACCAGTAAATGGTCATCTTGCATTCATTTAAGTAGCACTCACCCCGCCCTTTGCTGATTTGTCCGGAGGAGAATCTTAACATCATCATGAATTTGCTTTACTCTTCCCAAAGCCTTGAAAAAATCCTAAATAAATTAAAAAAAAAAAAAAAAAAAAAAAAAGAGAGAGAGAGAGAAAAAAAGCCGTGTTTAAAAAACAATTCCTCCTCCACCACCTCTTACCTTTCATTTCACCTTAGGACCCTTAGGATTTTTTTCTTTCCCATTGCATCACGCCTCTCTTCCACAAAAAAAAAATTAATAGCAGCAAAGATGTGTTTTTAACCTGTCTTTTATGTAGCGGGTGTGTTTTACATTTATTAGTTAAAATTTGGCACGATTTTGAGGACCTTACCATGCATTCCATCATCTTCTCCACATTAATGTTAGCAGCTAAAGAGCGAAGTAAAGCATTGGAAAGTACAATGACTACAGGCTGGTATTTTTTGTTTTCATATCATGGGGTAACAATTTCAAAGAAAAATCAAACATTTGCAATAGACTAGATAAAGGTTTTCAAGGACAATCTTTCTCCTCTGAGTAACACAGCAGCAGCGAAGGAAAAAAACCCTAGAAAACAGGCACATATGGCAAAAAAAGTTATTTTGTTCCTGTTTTAGAGAGCAAATGGAAATCGACTAACATTTTCAAACACCTCTTATTGTGAAGTCATCTTTCAAACATCATGAAGGGGACTAGAGAATTTAGATATCACTGTTCTATCTTTTGTGACTTGAATACAGTTTGCCTCAGGAAAGCTGAGTTTCATTCTGGCTGAAGTCTTGTGAAAATATGCGTATTTTAAGTGAAGTAGGACAGTGATTTAACCTACTGCCTTGCATCAACTGTGTTGAAGGTCACATTTACAAAACCCCAAATCACTCCTACTTCAGGAAAAAAAAAATTGCCAAAACAGAAGCCTGACTAAAAATGTTTTAAGCACGCCAGTTGATTCTATCATAGGGGAAAAGCGCACACATGATTTTACTGAAGTCCGCCATTTCAGTAGCACAACTAGGATTATATCTCAGTTACTTCTGCACATTTTTTAGACAGATCAAAGTATCAAAAAAACTAATCCTTTTTCTGCTGTGAACGAAGCACTGAATAAATGGCACAGCATTGCTGTCATTGTTCCCTGCAACGTGTGCGTTTTAGAAACCTGAATGTTCTTTCATGGTAATAGTTCGTACAAAAGCATACGGCAATTACTCAAGTGCACAATCATTTAACACATTCAATTTATGCTTTCATTAGCACTGTTTATGGTTATCTGTTCCATGTCTTTAATAATGCTATAACTGCAAACAGGATGCCTGTGGAAATGAGATGGTATGTCTCAGCAGGTAGTCTACATTTAAGTGAAGGTTTCTATGCAGCTACAACAATAAAAATCTATTAAGTGTACTCAATTGTTTCATCATTCAGTTTGCTTTTACTGCAGAACAACGTGCCTTCTTATTCAAACCATAAACATATTCAAAAATTTGTTTTGGAAGGTGGCTAAAAGTGAATCAGCACCTAACATCTTCATCAACCCAATAATAATGAGGGAAAGTCTCAGCTTACATTGTTTCAAGTCACTGAATACCTATATACATGCATATACACAATGCCCACCCACATGCACAAGGACTGTACTAGATATTACTGAGGCGCTGCAAATTTCTCATTTGCTTTATTTGAGTGTGATAAAGTTTTAAAACATCTTCACTGAAAATTCAGACTTCATAAAGATCTTTTTAAGTGTAGAACCACACGATAGCTCATTTGCCCTTTATGCTCATTACACAAACTAGAATTTAATGTTGATTTCCTTTCCTGTTACTTGAATCTTTCATCACACATTTCAAACTCATCAGAAATTCACCACTCTGTTAAAAGGTACATTCCTCCATAAAAAAATTAAATTACAAACTGCTAATAAGATCTCATGTACAATTCAGCTAGGACGCTTCTACATTTTAGTTCAGGGCAAAGCTTTTAATGTTCATTGAGCTACCTCAGTAATTGGCTCATCTTTTGTGCCTCGAAGGACGTTCATTTCATCTGGTGTCAGTTGGAATTTTGCTATGAATGCATCTGCAACTTGTGCTTTCATTTCTAGTCTCTGGCTGTAATAAAACAAAGTGAAGAGGACATTACCTTTTTATGCTTATCTCAGATTTATTTCGCTATACGTACTTTTGGAAATATAATTAGTATTAGAAATAGGTGTTATTAAATTCTAATAGTATGTTCTTGCCATCAAAACACTTGAGTTGCATCTTCACATACAATTTTCTAATAAGCTTACACAGATTACAGAGTAAAGACAATAGAAAGGTAAGTTAGCACATTTGAAATCTACTAAGTTCTTTAAAAAATATTCCTTTAGTGTTTGTATCAAGTTCTCTAATTGATATACTTTGTGCTTGTACAGTTGTGATGTTTGCAGTTATTTCCTTTCAAATACATCAAGGAAAGAATGGGGTTTCAGGTCATGCTTTCAGAGAGACACAAAAAGCTGTAGTACCCAAAATGAGAAAATCATCATTAGATTAATCTACTTTTCTGTAGAACAGATCCATTTCTTTTTAACAACATACAGTTGGGATACAAATTTACTAATCTCACAAGCAATCAAAATGTAATGGCTAATTCTCTTGTTCATTACCCTTCCTGAAATAAACACAGCAGGGATGTAATATTCGAAGCATCTCGTGGGCAACATCGTTTTGTTGCACACACCTTACAACCACAGGACCCAAATGAACACTTTTATTCCACAGGAAGGGCCTAGAATTCCTGTAGCAATGGAAAAATTGCTCAAACTGTGGCTTTAGCACACAGCATTCCAGGAAATAAAGACTACTTTTTCGGGACATTGAGAAAACGCTACTTAGTTATTTGTAGAAGAATAAGGCTCAATTACTTTAAGACTATTTCAGCTTCCAATGTAATTACTGCAAGATAAATACACTGTTATTTATAGGGTGGTAAGACAGGCAAGTACACTCCTAACACCGACTGCAATAATTAAACTTCCTTGTAAGATCAAAGCTTGAAAAGTAAGCTTTTACTTACTTACTTACTACTTCTCTACTATCCAACTAGTGTCTGGACTGCATTCAGCTGTAAGAAGCACGGAAAACTGGCTTCCCTTCTGTAGACATGGATGGCCTTCCCATCCTGCAGTTCCACAAACGCTTTTAGAGATCAGAGGAAGTCTTTGGCAATTGTCAGTGCTCTATCATTCTGAACAGTGAGGAGGAGGGAATATAAAATCTAAGAGTGTTTTAACAGTAAAATTTATGAAAAACAAAGGGGAAAGCAACCAGCACTTGTAAGTTACACAGAAGACACCTAAGCAAAAAGGAAATCCAAAACTTCTTATCAGTCTCCACGAAGCTGAATCTTCCTCAGGGAAGGAGCAAGACTGATGGAGGATAATTTTGGCCAACTAAACAGGCAATGACAGCAGAGGTATTCATGAAAAAATTACAGCACTTTCAGTGAGCTACCACCAGATTGCTTGGAAAGTGAGGAAGAACAGGGAAGAAATCTACAGAGGGAGCGCTCAAGTGCGCATACACAGCTTGGAAACAAGAAAATGCAGGTACAGGAAGAAAGGAAAAGTATTTTGAAGGGAGGAAAGAGATTGAGAAGCATTATGATGGTTTGGCAAGGAGGTGGAGTCAGTTTTCTAGCACAAGGAATAGGGCATGAGGAGAGAGATTCAGGAGAGAACGGAAAGTAGCAAAACACTCTTGGGGCAGAGAAGGGAGATGTGTGAGGTCTGAAGGGATTGAAGCTGCCCAATCTTTCTCTTCGAATAACTTTGTCCAAGTCTCTTGTATCAGGGTGAGAACACACAAGACTATCTTCAAACCTAAACAGATCTGGCACTGTTTTCCAGCCCCACTGGTAAGTTTTTCTGATACAGAAAGTGTGGTAGACCTCAACACAGTGGAAGAATGGAAGAACACCAGTTTGAACACATTCAGTAGATATTCACCACGAAGATTAGGTGATAAAATCTGAAGCGAGGAATCGATGCTGTAACTTCAGCTGGAGACAGAGGAAAAAATACCAAGAGAAGCTGTCTACAAAACATACTCACGAGAATTAAGACAGGACGATACCAACAAAAGAGTGGTTTTAATTAAATATTAGGCTTGTGAGAGATTTTCTGATGATAACTACATCATTCTCCCAACACAGATGAAAGATGGATCAGGTCTTCTCTGTAGTAATATATTCTATCATTGCATTGATACCTGAGCCATGCTGCTTAGGCTGCCTCAGCCGTTCCAGCTCACCCCTGCCCTGTACTGCCCTTTCCACTGTGCCAGAACCATTGTTTATACTATCATGTAGTGAATCGGACCAGGGAACAAATCTGGCAGGAAAACAAACAAACAAGTTTTTATTTTATTTATTGTTTTGGGGGTGGAGGTTATACGTATTCTCTCATTCAGTTTACCACAGGCCTGTACTAAGGGACTGTGAGGTACTAAGTTCTGTGCAGGCACCCTCCCTGTACTAAGGGGTGTGCAAGCCCAGCAAGTTGCCAGAGGCAAGGGGGCAATGACTACTTAGTTCACTACTGCTATGAAACTGCTCATGAAAATTATACTTCAGAACTGTTCTGAGGTATAAAAAGAAGTCATTTCAATAGTCAGTTACAAAAAATAATAATAAAAAATATTAGGACCCTACCCTCTCATCTCCCCCCAAAACCTAAAGGCTTCATCACTACTCAGACTGAAAATTAGGCAAAGACACTAAAAATTTTACCCAATGATGGTGTTTTCAACAGCGCATTCCTGTTCCACACCACTGTGATGAGGAAGTCTAATCCATCAGTGTCACCATCATTGGATTTGGCTAAATCAACAGACAACGTAATTTAGTGAATTAACTTTATTTAATAGTTGCTCCAAGTTTCTCCTCTTGTGATGGAAATCTCAATTTAATATAAAACCACAAAGCTGAAAAGACTTACATTGGATTAACCCTCACTTTAGGGATAAAAAGGAAGGTAGAAAGAGACTGGAGAAAGCAAATGCAAGATCTTCAGTTTCAACTCAAACAGGGTCTCCCACAAACACAAGAGCAGATGAGATGTTGAGAAACTCTTCTGTTCTTTGAACCCATGTACCTCCTAAGTACTCTTACAGAAGCTATCCATTTACTATTGTCTGCTGTTCTTCAGATTTTTTGAATGGACACTTTCATCAAACTGGAGGCAGAGAGAAGTCTGATTTTAAGAAGTGCAACATAACAGGCATAACAGTTTTTTTCTGTTTGCTTTGCAGATTTCTTGGATCCAGGGTTGTAGATTTTCAAGGAACAAGGACCAGAGTCAGGAACTGTACAAACAGCATGCTCGTTAGTCCGCTCTGGAATTCTGTGCGCCCTTTACTCCTAGGATTATAAAAACGAACACTGGCAGAACATCTCACTACTCAACCTCTCTCCTCCTGCAAGTGCTCACTCTGCACAGTCCTCCCTTCGTTCCTTTTTTGCTGCTACAGAGAACAAGGCTCAATCAAACATTGTGCTTTAAAGCCATTCCCATCCCTGGCTGGGTCTTTGGCTAACACCTACTGTAACCACTCACTGACTCAGTCTACACACTCCCATTAATTAATTTGTAAAAAACAGAGTCAATGTATTAAACTGTAGCATACTGGCAAAAGTTCCACAATGTAAACACAAAATAACAGCCTCAAGGTGGCAGCAATGTTTCATCTATCTTTGGCAAGATAGGGATTCAGAAGTGGTGAGAAACATCGACCGTAAACCTAAAAGCATGCAACTGAATTTTGATACAGCTATTTCTTTTCTTGAAACAGAGCAAGCTACTCTGTTTCAAAACCCAGGTTAGCCACCTCTACTTATGCTGGCTATGAAAGTTGTCTTGACTATCAATCTGCATGAGAAAGAGATCCTGTATCCTAGCTGCTGGATCAGGGAACAAAACAATTAAGTGCTAGGTATCCTTAACTTCTATCTGGCAGTATACAGTAGTAATGAGATACTATACATTCACATAGGTATTTAATTTTTTATATATATACATACATACACTTATTTCCTCAGACATAACCTAATGGATACTTAACTAGAATTTAATCGATTTTATTAAAGCAGGGAAACATTAAAATATCACTCAAGTTTGCTATAGTTATTTCACTGTGCTAAGTCCTATGCAAAACACAATGCAGGTAACAACAAAAGCTGGAGTAAGACCATCTAACATATAACCCACAACAATTAGTACCTGTGCACACACTTGGTCATTTCAAGACCCACTGGCCTTTCTGTAAACATCATAATTTCTAAATTGTGTTCTAAGCAAATGCAGTACAGCAGAGGAAAGGCCACACTGTGCTGTTATCCCAATGCTTTTTTTTTCTTTTTCTTTTACAAAAGTTATCCCTGCATAAAGGAACAAAAGTAACAGATCCTGGGAACATGGCACTGATGCAAAGGGGGAAGTGCCAAGCGCTGGTAGACTTTGGAGCTTGGGCGGGGGACGGGACTCTAACAAAGAGCAATTTCCCCAGTTTTATTCGTTTCCAGGGAGACAGAATTCTTTTGCAAGAGAACTCAAAAGGCTGGGAAAACTATGCACTTCATGCACTTTTCCCTTGAATCAAATACAAATGCGCACTGTTTGTTAGGATTATCACCTAGACAGCTCAAAAAATGAGGTGGAGGAAAAACAAGCTTTTCCAAAGTTTAATTTTATCTTGCCAGCAAGTACAGCATAAAAATCTGCTAGCTTCCTTTACCTAGGACGAGTCACAGCAGCATGTTCTGAAATTACTTTCAATTTCTGGTACTGAGGATTCAACACATTTTTAAAGCCTCAAAAAGATGGAGTATTTCTAACTCATACTGAAATAACAACCATCTTTAGCAGACATGTATAAATGCTTTTCAGTAGCAGCTGGAAAGATTATTCTTCTGTGACAGTTTTTGTGGAAGGCAAATAGACAAGACTATATAACAAAACATTTAAACACAACTAAGTGTTAGGAAACCATTCTTAAGCATAAGTACCAGGCACAAAAACGCATTAGTAAATGTTGAGAACAAATGTTTTTATTCTACATTTTGTCTGTCAAACACATCTTTTATTAAAGGAGAACTGATATACCCTGAGAAGGTATTCAGTGACCAATTTCATCTTAGAATTTAATTATGAAATTTTCTCCTTAATTAAAAAAATAGAAAGGCACAGAAAATCATAGTGAATTGTCTAACGTTCCCAGGATACAGGAAAATAGCAGCAGTTAGTGAGATCTTATCTAGAAAACAGATCACAATGATGATCATTTGTGTTCAAGAATAACGGACTCCCATTAGACCAGAGCTAGCAGAATGATCATTGGAATGGAGAACCTAATTTACAAGAGGAGAAGGAGGAAGCTCTTAGGACAAAATGAGAAAACAGCCAACTGATATCCAAGAATTAGGTTGAAAACTAGGGAGAGGCTTTTACTGGAAAGAATGAGCTTTTCAGGTAAGTGCTCCAAGAACAGCAACACATACAAAATGCAAAAATAATTAACCAGTTCTGTGTTGACTAGTTGATGAGTTTATGAAAAGTGACCATGCAAATGATAGCTTGCAGCAGGAGAGTGGACTTGAACTTAGAAGGTTTCTCCCATCTGTAATCCCTATCTCAAGACACCTAGCCTGCAATGCTGCAGCCCTGCCATATAATACATTCTGCTCTAAAAATAAATAGGTAAAAATCAAAAAGGCTAAATCAAATGTTTAACAACAGAACACACTAACTGCACTGAAATGATTCAAACCTTGCCAAACAAATTACTAAACACTAGTTTACAGCTTTACACGCTGTAAATAAACTCACAGATTTAACAATTTTCTACTTGCATACAAATCAGCCTTCCCATAAAAATCATTGTTATGTATCTACAGAATAGTCTGGATAAGCAATTTTCACATACAAAACTTCACAGCAATCATGTAATATATATACTTACTAAGTAAATCACTGTTTAGCAATGGTTAAGATACAAAATATGGTTTCTAACTTGCAAACAGAGATTAAGTTAAAAATTAGCGTATTTCCAGCAAATTGATTCTTTTCCATCTTGTAGAGGTGAGCTAGTTGATGCTGTCGTACCAAACGGACTGATATCTTCAGCATATCTTTCATACAATCTGATATAAAAACATTTGAAAGGGGCCTGGCTTAGTCTAGCTTCAAATTTATCATCAAATTTTAAAATTTTGCCAAAGGCATGAAAACACCACACTGTTCTCTACATCCACCTGGAATAAAATCAGAACAAAAGAGCTTAACCAGCAGCAAAAGAAGAACTAAATCAGATAGTAGGAAAACAATAAAGAACGAAAAATCAATTTCCAGGGAAGACCATAGGCTCTCTGTTCCTGGTCTTTTCTTCTAAGAGCAGATCAGACAGACATCAGTCCATCAGGAATGGTATCACATAACTGATTCTGCACTTCCGATGAATATTTCTCAACCTGTAAGAGCATGCCCCATTTCATACTGATCAAGAATACTGACTCAACGGAGTACATGGCTGCCAGTCAGAAAAGCGGGCAGGAAATAAGGCTTTGCACTTTCTCTGCTGGTCATGGCCAGAATGAGACAAATTAGGGTTGTTTTGTTTTTTTTTTTCTTCGGATCCATTTTAGATGTTCTGATTCCTGTGTTATGCCTTGTTACTTCTCAGCATATGCTGATGAAAGAAAACCTCTAACCTGCTACAAATATTGCTGAACTTCCTGCATCATTTCCAAATTGACTATGACGAAAAAGCTATTTCTTAAAAAAGAAAGGGAAAAAAGCACCACCATGAGACAAGCATGAGAAATCTGTAGTGTAGCACTACTAAAGCAGATGTTCACTAAGAAACATTTTTCCTAAGACTTTTGACCTCGTATTGAGCACACAGGTGACAGTCAAATCACTCACTCAACTCCCAAGAACTGTGTTTGTTGAATTTAAATAAAGAGCAAGTCTGAATGTAATTCAATTAAAATAAAGTACACACTGCTGCATTCCTAAATATGTTTGGGAATCATATTTAATGGTATTTTTAAAAACTGGAACAATCCTAGTGCTACAGAATCTGATTTTGCAGAATCAACGGAACTAATAAGGACTCTGACATCAAAACACACCTTTTGCTCTTGTTTGAGAATATAGTTCATAGAAGCTAGCAAAGCAAGACAATGTGTAAAGGTGTTCAGGTGCATAACCTCTGAAACTTTAGCCTGACTCAAAAGAATATCTGTTCAAGCCATTTCCATTCCCATTCTTTCAGACAGTTTTCAGAGTATGGTGGTCTTTACTTCCAGAAAACTACTTCTGACTCTCATCAATTTTCTATTTCTGCAGGCTTATTTTCTGTGATCTCCCCAAGCATATACACACACACTAACATAATCACTCTTATTTAATTTTATAAGAATTAGTATTGTGACTATTACCTTCCAGTCTCTTTCTTCAGTTGTTAGATCCACGACTGCCATTTCTGGCTAACCTCAAATACAATCTTGCACAATACCTTACCATTAAGTGGCTGGTAGGACTACTATGAAGCCACGCTTCTGGCATTCTGCATACTGAATATAACTGAACCGTTATTTCTCTGGTTTAGGAACTACTGAACTCCAGGCCAATTCAAGGTGAAGTAGTTTAGTATTGCAAGTAGGTTTTTAGCCTCACACAAAGAAAAAAAGAACTAAACTCGGGTACAACAAGAGAACAAGTCACAGGAAGCTTTTCTTAAAATCTCACTTAAAGGAGCAAGATCCTTTTTTTTGACAGCCTATTAGCAATGGCAATAAACAAACCCACATCTTTAAAAACGCAGCAGATGTTGTTTGAAAACAAACTAATCTCCTCATTACTATACATAAAAAGCCTAATGCAACCTGAAAGCAGTATTAGTGTGCTTAAGTAAATGTATAGAAATCTACTGAAGATACTGAAGTGGAAGTGGATTGTTAACAATTCACAGAAACTGCCTAAATGAACTACCTCAGTTTTTCTTTATTATCAAAATTTCTTATGAAATACATTAAAACAAACATTCTATTCAAGCCTACATTGCGGAACAGCAATAAATTAACCTTATGTTATAGAGAGATGGGTTGAATGGTTTGGACTACTTTATTTCACACTACATGATTCTATTGAGTTGTCATAAGTCTCAATTTTAAGGAGAGAAGAGGAAAAAAAACACTCTAGTACCTACGTTAAGCAGATTCCATAATTTAAATAACATGAAGGGAAACTGTTCTGCTTCTAACGTACAGAAATTTTAACTAGTGCTTATAGAGAAAATAAATTCAAAACAATCAACCTAATCGACCAAAGAAATACACGAACTCTGATGTATTCACAAATATAAAAATGCAATTGTAGTAATGGAAGATTACTTTTTTAATGTTATTAAGTAACATACTCTATTTAGCATTTATGCCAAATCAGGTCCAAAGCTCAACAACTAAGTTACAAGAAAAACAATTCTGCAAAGCAACAACCTAAGAATGCAGAAGTTTTAACTTAAATCTGAGACGAACATCTTATTTCCTATCCCAGCTACTTAAACAAGCTTCTCAACTCACACATCTATCAACATAGGAAGTCCCAAATAGCTCATCAGGATTACCTACAGGATACTGCAGGCAGACCACTGTACCTTCAAACCACAAATTTGAGAGACTAGGATGACCAAAGAGTTCAGGTAAGAAGCTTCGGAAATTGAAAATCACCTTGAACTACATCTAATTGTATTAGTGATAATACAATGCAAAAACTACTTAGCATAAGAAACCTAGAACCCACACAGAACCACCAACACAGCCATTCCTTCGCAAGCACTGCAGAAGAGAAAAAATACATGCAAGGAAGGAAGCATGAACAAGCATTCTTACTTAAAATGTTCATCTTCATACTCAAGTTCCCATGGCCACTCTGCATCTTTGGGAAACTATTCTTCACTGCTATCATGCAGTTCTTGATTAAAAAAAGCAACCAACCAACCAAACACCCACTACACAGTTCAAATGCCACATAGGGAAAAATTTTCTGAAGAGATATTTACATTGGTAAGGTCAAAAAGTGTTGCAGGCTAAGAAAATAGTTCAGCTACTATTTCAATCTTCCCTTTATTTGCTTTGTACAGCTAGAAGAATAATGTTACAACTCCAATCAAAAAGACCTTAGCTATCAACTTCTTTCTCCGGTTTTGAAGTGAACATTCTGTTCTTCTAATTGCAGTTTGCTTTAAATTATAACATCTTTAGACAAAATTTATGTTCCACAAGAACTGACTAGGCATGAAGAGGGTCTACCCAAGCCAAAGGTTCCACCTGTCATTTAGTGAAAACAGTCTTTAGACTACTACAGAAAGACAACTAAACATCTTTGATCAAAGCCAGAGCTAATGTATTCTAAGAAAATCAAGCGAAGTAAATAAAAATCTGTGAAACACTAACTCAGATATTTGCCTAAGTAACTTTCTATCTTCATCTTATTAACCAAGTGAAGACAGCCACCCATTTTCCCTAAAATTTCAAAAACAAAAATAAAAAGTTTTAAAATTTAAATCCCTTATTACAATAAATACACTAAATGCATCTGAAAGTTTACTGTCTCCCTTCAGTTTTAGAACACTGAATCAAATCATAATGTTTCCCTCCTATGAAAAAATGATCGGCTAAAGTAAATCAGATAAATGAGAAGTATAATAGAAGACCCTTTTTTTTGACCAATAGCTTGCATAGCAAATCACTTACTTCAAACCAAAATAATATCTGAAGTTATTTTTTAAAAATGGCTAAAAACCGTGAGAATCAAGACTTCATATAGTACTCAGTGAGAAGGGCAGAGTCAAAATAACTTTCCTTAAGGACACTGTAAACAAGTGGTTTAGCAAAATGATGGATGTATTATCTCTGCTATAACAAAATGTTCAGTAACTCTCATTATATAATTATATAACTATCATATAACTATTACTATTTTATGGCACGGGGGTTGGAACTCGATGATCTTCAAGGTCCTTTCCAACCTAAGCCATTCTATGATCCTATGATTATGAAAAAGAACACAAATAATGTCGAAAGGAAGAACATAAACACTACCCTGAAAAATAAAATTAGTTAAAAACACACTATTACTCAGTACTGATTTAAGAACTTAACTCACAAATACTGTGGTACATAAAATGGATTTTTTTTAAAATATTTTGATGTTACATTAAAAAATTACACAGAAAATTCTAGTATAATGTGCTATTCAAATACAAATTCCCACTATCTTAAACTTCAAGAAACTTCTACCCAACTCATGCTTTCTTGTGAAAAGCCTACCCTAAAATAAACAGCTGGAAGGACCAGAGAGAGTAGAAATAGAAATTGGGGACTGATGAAATCTAAAGATGATTTCTATCATTCATAATAAGAAAAGAGACATCTTTTTGCAGGAAGAACTCTAAAAAATTACTGCCTTCTTTTAGACTAACTCCTCTTGCTTTACAGTCATTGTTTCAATTGCCTTCTTTTTGAACGGGTCCAGCTTTCATCTCTGCATTTCAATCAGCATTTTAGGACAACCTTCAGAAGACAGAGAACCCATGCCCTCCCAGTTTCACCATTTAGTCTTTTGTTGGATAAATGTTACCTGTTAAGTTGAAGAAATCAGCAATTCAAGACCTGCATTTTGTCTTGACTGCTGGCAAGATTTCAGCTTTTCAAGGAACCCCTAACATTCAGTAGCAGAGGCCTCTTCATGTACCTGATGTAACCAAAGCGATGCATCACAAGAATCAGTCGTTTAACGAGTCAAAAGAAAAGGTGACTCCAATGTCCCACACAGGGAAAAAAAAAGAAAATCTTTTGCATCAATTTTTCATAAGTTTAGCCAGGAAAAAAAAAAAGTTTCTTAATAAATGGCACTGTGATTCTTCCATAAGCATCACACTGCGAGATCACAAATACTGTTTGGCTTCTGCTAGTGGGTATTTCGTATATACTTACAAAATAGCCTTACAAAAGAAACCTTTTGCCTACATGTGCATTCTGAGGTCACACAGACCCTTAGATGGACAGGCTCCTTCCTAAACTTTTTTTCCTCCTCACACTAGGGAGATGTTCTGTCTCTTAAAGGAATTAGCTGAAAGTCTTTTAAGTAAACTATTGTGTGAGTAAGGACTATATTGCAGAAGTACTGACGTATGGTTTGCATAATCTGCTTTAATGGATTTTAAGGCCAATTAGACATATATAATTTGGGATTGGTCTTGGTATCTTCTATTCTGCTTCATAACAAGGAATCAAAGCAGCTTTCCTTTTCTTCAGACTCCGAAAGATGACCACTTCTCTGTCCTACTACTTCACATACTTGGATTTAAAATAACAAATTTTCTAAGACTTGACTCCTGCTCACTTAAAACTGTGACTTTGCTAAATCCTTCATTTTATAATCAACCAGTATTGTATTTTACACAGTTATTCTACATTCAACTTTTAAAATATGCATAGATTACACTCTAACCTCACATTCAGATTCTCACAGGACATAATCCACCTCCTACCGAAGTCCACAACATGAACCTACTAATTTTGAAAGTGCACCCAGAGCTATCCAAAGTCATAACTTCTAGTAGAAATTTATCACTGGAAATAATTATTTCTAATCTCCAGTGAACTGTAAATAATTTTCAGAAGAAAGCTCATAAAGCAAGGAGATTCATTCTTCTACACTGACAAAGGCTAAAGCTGTAAAACCACATGCCCTAGACATAAAAATGATAAAGATTACTTGAATCTGTCATAGGCTATTATCCATTTCCCATTAATAAAAATACTGAAAAGAGCAAAATACAAATCTTTTCTTCCACAACAAGCTGGAGAACCAAGGGAAAAAGTAGTCTGTGTTAGGCTTATTAAACATCACTTATGTATTTCCTGG
This sequence comes from Vanellus vanellus, assembly GCF_965231255.1. Classification (NCBI taxonomy): domain Eukaryota; kingdom Metazoa; phylum Chordata; class Aves; order Charadriiformes; family Charadriidae; genus Vanellus; species Vanellus vanellus. The sequence continues at coordinate 193,583,089 of NC_138905.1, forward strand.
TCTCTAAATTGGTGATATATGGATTTGATGGATGGACCATGTGGTGGTTAAGGAATCGGCTGGATGGTCCCACTCAAAAAGCTGCAGTCAATGGCTCGATGTCCAAGTGGAAAACTGTGACGAGCGGTGTTCCTCAGGGGTCAGTACTGGGACCGGTGCTGTTCAACATCTTTGTCAGCAACAAAGCGGGGTCAAGCGCACCCTCAGCAAGTTTGCCGATGACACCAAGCTGTGTGGTGCAATTAACACACCGGAAGGGAGGGATGCCATTGAGAGGGACCTGGATGGTCTTGAGTGGTGGGCGCATGCCAACCCACGAAGTTCAACAAGGCCAAATGCAAGGTCCTGCACCTGGGTGGAGGCAATCCCAAAAGCACAAACACAGGCTGGGTGGAGAATGGATTGAAAGCAGCCCTGAGAAGGAGGACTTGTTGAGCTTCTCATCCACCAACACCCACATGAGCTGGCAATGCACACCTGCAGCCCAGAAGGCCAACTGTATCCTGGGCTGCATCAAAAGAAGCGCAGCCAGCAATACTGTGTCCAGCTCTGGAGCACCCAACATAAAGAGGGACATGGACCTGCTGGAGCAGGTCCAGAGGAGGGCCACAAAGATGATCAGAGAGAGTTGGGGTTGTTCAGCCTGGAGAAGAGAAGGCTTCTGGGAGACCTTACAACAGCCTTCTAGTACCTGAAGGACGCCTACAAGAAAGTTGAAGAGGGACTTTTTACAAGGGTATTTAGCGATAGGAGGAGGGGTAATGGTTTTAAACTGGAAGAGGGCGGATTTAGATATCAGGAAGAAATTTTTCACTATGAGGGTTGTGAGGCACTGGAACTGGTTGCCCAGAGAAGCTGCGGAGGCGCCATCCCTGGAAGCATTCAAGGCCAGGTTGGATGGGGCTTTGAGCAACCTGGCCTACTGGAAAGTGTCCATGCCCATGGAGGGCCTGGAACTCAATGATCCTTAAGGTCCCTTCCAACTCTAACCATTCTACGATTCTACTTCACAGTTCGCTTTAAAAAATGGCAGAGTAGGTTATAAGCCAACTTTCTGTTCCGACATACAGCCCCTGAACAAGAGAGTGATTTCCACTGAATATGAAGCATTAACAAAAAGCCTGTGAAACTGATGAGACACTGAGTAGGTACCTAGGTGTTACCAAACACGATAACTTACATTATCAACTGACATTAGGTAAAGCACATCCACATTCAATGTGTTGTACCACTGTAACTGATTCTCCTCCCTAAAAAGGCTATTTTGATGACAACAAGCACTAACACCTGTTCTTTTTGTATCCTTTCATAATAAACTAAGACTTCAGTATTTTTATTCCAAATGAGCTACAAACACAGACATTGTAAAAAACAAAGTACAAATACAAAAAAACCCGAAGTCATTACTCAGAAATAAGAGTGGCAGAATCAGATCCAAAAGAAAATTCCATCAGTACTGTCATGTCTTCAAGAAATAAATAAGGTGGTATACGTACTTTTCTGCCTGGAGTTTTGTGGTTTTTACTATCAAGTCCTGAGTTTGTTCCTTTGCTGCCTAGAATATAATTAGAATTGTTAAGCATGTGAAAAACACAAACATATCAAATATATTACTCAACCCTTAAAATATATAACGCTTTTGAAGCTTTCTGACAATAAGCAGTTTAAAGAGTGCACTTCTTGAAACAAAAGGCTTCCTGAAGTTAGTATTCATTAACTTTTCCTGTTTTCAGGCACGAAAAAATAAATTAACATCCTTAACCATATGTATTTTCATCTTTATATATGTTTATATTCACAGTTTTTAAATTTATATTTAATACAAAAACATTATGCATTCAGTTTGGAATAATATTTCAAGTGAAGAGGTGGAAACAGCTATAACGATATTCTGTGTGAATAATTTCAGGACTGTAATAGGTCTAAAACATGGTGTTTGCCAAAATGAAGATGCCAGTCTTGAAACCCATGAGAGGTCTAGTGCAACTATATATATGCACTGATTCATTTCAGTCTTTCTATCTGTCACGCTACATCAGTTACAATGCAAAAGCAGTCAAGGTACAGGAACACTTTGAAAGGTGAAAGAAGGACTGCAACCACTCAAGTGCAACTTCAGTCGTCAGAGATAGCCTGAGCTGTTCCACAAATATAGACAGCGGGCACCACTGAGCTGCCAGTTGCCAAATTTTCTAAAGGAAACTACTATGGACTAGCATGCAGATTGAATAAAAACTCAACAGAATTTACTGAACATTTAGTAGTTCCAAAATAATTTAAGATACCTTGAAGTTTTTATATCTTACATAAACAATAATATTTAGATTTCTCACTGTATTTGTATTTTAAACTTTTTTTTAAATAATATTGATTTTCAATGCTTCAGTTTAACAAAAAAAGACTACTACAACAGAAGACTGGACCTGCACTATTCAGTATGGAAATTTGTTAATTCCAGACTTTCCCCCCTGGCCTTTCTTCGGAGTTGTAGATTTCAATGAACCAAAAAGACAGAAAAATAAACTTGGTTCCTTTCCAGTACTTTCTGGACAGAGGTACTAATTGCCAAGAAGAATGCAGCACAGCAGAAAGGAAGGAAAAACTGTTTTTCTGGATCTGGGTAGACACAGCAGGAAGCAGGTTTTTGTTTATGTGAATTCAAATACATGCCAGATACTGTTATTATTGTATGGATGTACTGTAAGAGCTTACATCTAAGCAAAACAAGGTAACTGGCAGAAAAGTCAAGACATGCCAGAAAAATCAGAAAGCTGATATTCGATGTTTTTTGCAGATCCGAAACAGAAATATTTTTCTTTTCCTCCCCACCTCAGCAAACTAATTAAAACTTTCATTATCCTTCAACCCCACTGCTTTATTCCATTCCAGCACTTGCCTCCTTCCCTCTCTTCCAGCCCTTACATTTATCAAGTCACTGTCCTGAAATCAGATCTGACAGTATCTGGTTATTTAGACTGTATGGTATTATAAACTTACAAAATAAAAAAGGTTAAAAGCTTTTTGGCTTATCAATATATAGTCCCTTTCATATCTTGCACTTGTTCTGCTCTCTTACTACACTGCTCTCCTAGCACACTCTTCTGCCTTATATGCTATAGAACCTCCTCTTTATTTCTTCTATTTGCTCTACTTAGTTCATTTTTGTCTTCTTATTCAGCTTGATCACATACTTGCAAGTCTTCATGTTCTACTACAGATAAAATACCAGAGTATTTGACAACTGTTCATGGGCTTATTAACTTACCTTACATTCATACAGACAAAGAAAACACGGGTTGAACTGAGACAAGTTACAAGTTCTACAGTGCTCTAGAGGAAACCTCCTGTGGGGCACAGAATAAAACTACCTACTGACTTTAATAGAAAAAGAAATCACTGCAGGGTGGCTCTACTCTGGGAAAAAAAAAAAAAAAAAAAAAATCACAGATAGTTACACTTCATGATCTAAAGCCAGAAAAGAGCAAAAATCTGCATGGACACTTGACTCATTTCCACATCTAAGAGATTAATCAAACAGTTCCTGAACTGCACTAGGGAATACATCCACATTAACAGTGTTCAAAGAGATCTGAGACCTCAGGTGCATTACCCACTGCCTTCCAAAATTGAAAATTAAGTACTGCAGTGGGCTGCACTGTACGCTCACACTTTTTGGAACAAGTTCATCAAACTACAACCAATCTTATGGGAATTACATACAAGGACTATGAAACCTATTCATCTAAGTAGGGGGACATCTAAAGTCCACACACACACACATTAGGAGGGGGAAAAGCAATTGTTTTCACAGGATTTTTTAGTGCAGGATTTTCGGTCACATACTCTAAATTATGTGCTATATCCAGAACAGATTTGGTTTAGCAAAGCATCTACACTTCAGCATCCATAACCTTTTAAACTCATCACTGTATTGAATATTGAACTTGAACACTAAACCCAAGACAGATTTAGTAACATATTACAAAACAGAATTTTTTATCCCCCTAGGATATTATGGATACAAGATTAGTATGAAACAGAATTGGTTTTGTTGCATATGAGCATTTTGAGACAATGTTACGAAACAAAACCAATAGAATGAAGATGGCACACTAGATTTCTCTCCCTCTTTCGATTACAAGATACTTTCTTATGAATATACGTGAGGTATTTATATGAACACATAACTCAACACATGTACTCAATGAGAAAGGCACATAAATTTTAAACAGAAATACGCAAATGTAATTAACCCTCTCATCTCACACACATCCAATCTAATAAAATATTTTCTCTCCACTCACGCACAAATGGATATCACATTGCTATTCTCAAAATAAGCTTATTGCTCCATTCTGAATGGAAATTTGGAAGAAATTAAAATGAGTTCCTCAATACATTTTCTAAATAAATAAAAAGAAACATTTTAATGTCCTAAGGTAACATAAAACGCATACTATGGAAACACCTCAGTGTCACTGTTAATCCTCCAAAATAACTATTTATCCTTTTGAAAAAAAAAAATAGTTGCACCTCAAAAGGAAAAATATACAAAGCACATCTATTTATATATTACCTTCAAACGACTGGACATATCTTCACAGCAGCTGCTCATCGCTTGCACATCTTCGTTTATACTCTCAAGCTCCTAAATAAGTTAAAATAACAGGAACTCTGTTTTCAATCAGAAATGCCATGCCTTGGCCCAGCTTCATCCCACCAAAATGAGATGCCCAAGTTACAGGGATTTTTATCTGTTTGAAACATCACTTCTCTCTGTACAAGATTTTTATCAAATGAAACAAACAATGACACAATTTTACTGTAAAAGTGTATTTCCCTTGGAAAGTCAAAATCTCTCTTAATCCTTTTTTCTTTTTTTTAACTTTAAATTACACAGCAGTACTCCTGCAAGCTCGCTAGTCACACCGCAAAAACGCTACCTCTTTAACTTGCTTGAATATGTGAACAAATTCTTCATTTATGGCTAAGCTTCGTCGTTCAATGTCTCCACGCAAATTTCTTCGGGTACGCAAACTGTTTTCAACAAAAAAGCTTGAGAGCGCCTTGAGTGCTTCCAGCATCTCCTAGAAAATAAAAAAGACCTTAAGTTGCTACACACTTACAAAGAAGCAGGTTACATAGTCTATAACCATCCTAAATTCATGGGTTTAGGGAAAAAAAAAAGAAAAAACAAAACACCCCAAACCCTACTATGTGGTTTTAGAGGAAAAAAAACTAACCAAACACACTCCAGATCAGTTGTTAAATAACTAAAATTGCTGAGTCTCTTTTCTTCTCGTACAGCACACAACTTTGGTTATTATTTTTGAATAGCTTTAATCAGTAAGATTATATTCGGTTAAATTATGACCTTTCTATAGCCAGAAAACATTTAAATCAGAAAAAGCTTGATAAGTGCCCCCCTCCCCCCCGCCCCGAGCTAAGCAATACCGACCTCCCTACGACTTGATGGGAACGAACAGGTACGTGGCATGTCGCCGGAGGAGCAAACCCGAATTTTACGTTTAATTAACGCTGCAAACGTCAGGTTGCGGCTCCGCAGCGGAACTGAGGGTATGACAGGGCTCCCATCCCAAATTCCGAGCCTATCGGGGCTCGCAGCCCCTGACGCCCCATCCGGCCGATTCCCCGCAGGCCGCTCCCCGCCGGGGCAGGCCGCGGCCCCCCGCCTCGGCCCCCTCAGCCGCCGCTCGTCCCACCTTGTCGTTGTCCAGGCGAGTCTCCAGGATCTTGTTGAGCTTGCGGGACAGCGGGTTGCTGCCGGGGGCAGCCGGCAACCCCGGAGCCGGGACAGCGGGCGGCGGCGGCGCGGCGGTGTCGGCCATGGCTGCGGCCCTGCCCGGCCGCCCGCCCCCAGCGCCGCGGGGTGACCGTCTCCGGCGGAAACGCAGTCCCGAGACTTTGGTTCCGGCCCGGCCCGAGGCGGAGGCCGGCGGCGGCGGGCTGTGGGAGCTGGGCCTTTGGTGCCGGGTACAGGGTGGCGCTCGGGGGAATAAATAAAAGATTTGGGGTTGGTGATAATGAAAGAGGGTTTACGGCCTGGTGCCGGGTAACAGAACAGGTGTTATTTTAAACAAAAATGCAAATGGGATCGTGCAGTGGTCATTGCACGTGATTGCAACTGGGGTTGTTCAGCCTGGAGAAACCGAGGCCAAGGGGAGACCTTATCGCTCTCTACAACTACCTGAAAGGAGGTTGCAGCGAGGTGGGGGTCAGTCTCTTCTCCCAAGTAAGAGGCAATAGGACAAGATGAAATCATAGAATCATATAATGGTTTAGGTTGGAAAGGACCTTGAAGATCATCGAGTTCCGACCCCCCTGCCATAGGCAGGGACAACTCCCACTAGACCAGGTTGCCCAAGGCCACGTCCAGCCTGGCCTTGAACACCTCCAGGGATGGGGCCTCAACAACCTCTCAGGGCAAGCTGTTCCAGTGCCTTACCACCCTCAAAGCGAAAAACTTCTTTCTAATGTTCAATCTGAACCTGCCCTCTTCCAGTATTAAAGCCATTCCCCCTCGTCCTATCACTACGTGCCCTAGTAAAAAGTCCTTCCCCAGCTCTCCTGTAGGCCTCAAGTTGCACCAAGGGAGGTTTGGACTGGATATGAGGAAAAAATTCCTCACAGAAAGGGTTGTCAAGCATTGGAACAGGCTGCCCAGGGAAGTGGTGGAGTCGCCATCCCTGGAGGTGTTTAAAAGACGGGTAGATGTGATGGTTAGGGACATGGTTTAGTGGTGGTTTTGGCATTGTTAGGTTGATGGTTGGACTCGATGATCTTAAAGTTGCCTTCCAACCTAGACACTTCTAAGATTCTATAGCAGTATTTATTTCATGAAATAAATGCTTTAGTTATGAGCAAAACTAAAATGGAAAAATAAATGGACTCTTTCCCAGTGAAAGTGTGTCAAAATGAGGAGGGTTCCTTGTTTCGGCCGTGCATTGACTGACAGAGAGGTTTAACCCCCGAGGTCTCCCCACAGTTCACAGAATCACAGAATGGTCAGGGTTGGAAGGGACCTCTGGACATCATCTAGTCCAACCCCCCATGTTTAGATGGAATTTCCTATGTTCAAGTTTGTGCCCATTACCTCTTGTCCTATCACTGGGCACCACTGAAAAAAGACTGCTCCCATTCCACCTAAACATAAGGAGGAACTTCTTTACCTTGAGGGTGGTAGAGCACTGGAAGAGGCTGCCCAGGGAGGTGGTGGAGTCTCCATCTCTGGAGACATTCAAAACCCGCCTGGACGCGTTCCTGTGCAACCTGCTCTAAGGTGTCCCTGCTCTGGCAGGGGGGTTGGACTAGATGATCTCCAGAGGTCCCTTCCAACCCTATGATTCTATGATTCTATGATCTACCTGGCACCCTCCACCTGGCACCCTCCCTTTAAGTATTTATAAGCATTATCACAGAATCACAGAATTATCAGAGTTGGAAGGGACCTCTAGAGATCATCTAGTCCAACTCCCCTGCTAAAGCAGGATTGCCCAGAGCACATTACTCAGGACTGCATCCAGGCGGGTCTTGAAAATCTCCAGGGAAGGGGACTCCACAACCTCCCTGGGCAGCCTGTTCCAGTGCTCTGTCACCCTCACCGTAAAGAAGTGTTTCCGTGTATTTGAACGGAACTGCCTGTGTTCTAACTTGTGCCCATTGCCCCTCGTCCTGTCACTTGGAACCATTGAAAAGAGCCTGGCTCCATCCTCCTTCAACCCACCCTTTAGATACTTGTACGCCATAATAAGGTCTCCCCTCAGCCTTCTCTTCTCCAGGCTAAAGAGTCCCAGGTCTCTCAGCCTTTCCTCATAAGGCAGATGCTCCAAGCCCTTAATCATCTTAGTTGCCCTTCACTGGACTCGCTCCAGCAGTTCCCTGTCCCTCTTGAACTGGGGAGCCCAAAATTGGACACAGTATTCCAGTTGTGGCCTCCCCAGTGCAGAGTAGAGAGGGAGAATGACCTCCCTCGACCTACTGGCCACACTCTTCCCTATGCAGCCCAGGATTCCATTGGCCTTTTTGGCAACAAGGGCACATTGCTGGCTCATGGATAATTTACTGTCTACCACAACCCCCAGATCCTTCTCCTCCGAGCTACTTCCCAGCAGGTCCGCCCCTAACCTGTACTGGTGCCTAGCATTCTTCCTCCCCAGGTGCAGGACCTTGCACTTGCTTTTGTTGAACCTCATTAGGTTCTTCTCTGCCCAGCTCTCCAGCCTGTCCAGGTCACGCTGGATGGCAGCACGGCCCTCTGGGATGTCAGCCACCCCACCCAGTTTGGTATCATCAGCAAACTTGCTGAGGATACACTCTGCCCCCTCATCCAGGTCATTAATGAATGTCTTGAACAAAATTGGACCGAGTATTGACCCCTGGGGGACACCACTGGTTACAGGCCTCCAACTAGACTCTGTGCCGCTGATCACAACCCTCTGAGTTCTGTCCCGCAGCCAACTCTCAATCCACCTCACTGTCACCTCATCTAGCCCATACTTCCTCAGCTTCCTAATGAGGATGTCATGGGAGACAGTGTCAAACGCCTTGCTAAAGTCAAGGTAAATGACATCCACGACTTTCCCCTCATCCAGCCAGCCAGTTATAACATCATAGAAAGCTATCAGATTGGTCAAGCATGATTTACCCTTGGTAAATCCATGTTGACCACTTCCAATAACCATTGATAAGATCCTCCCTCATTCTTCTTTTCTTCAGACTAAAAAGACCCAAGTCCCTCAGCCTCCAGAGCAGCAGAGCTGCCTCTCCACCACAGAGCTGAGGAGATGTGGCTTTGCGAGCTGGGGCCATGCTGGGACCTGTGTCCCCCACCATTGCAGCAGCAGGCTTTGCTCTCCTGGACAGCCTGGCCTGGGACCTGCAGCAGTGCCGCTGTTGGGGTTTAGTGGTGGTGGTGGGTCAAACGCTTTGGTGGTGTTGGGTCAAACACCCGCAGAGCCCAGCTGTGCACCCCGCTCTCCTGCTGCAGCCCTGACACATCCCATGCCACGTGCTGAGGTGTGACAAAGGGATTTCTGTGAGCTTTTCCAAAGGACAAAAGGCAAGTACACAGAAGAAGGTAAGGTGCCATGGAAAGAAGATGACAATATACAGCACATGGCTGTTATTTAAGAAGACAAGGGTGCCACCATGGTATTAGCTCTGAAAATAACACCGCCTTGCATATGCAATTGAAAGTTGCTTTCCATTTGTGTGATGGTGTGTGGGTCAAAAAGCAAAGACTCAAGTAGTAGCTTAAGTCTTCAGGAGTTTGGGGCCTTCGCATTGCTTTTCTGTAGGCTCTTCCTGAAAAGAATGGCAAGTGAATCGAGTACCATTTGCCTTTATGCCCAAGGTGGAGCACTGAACTTCTGAATGTTTTCATTCACTGCTTTTTTTCTTTTAGTTTGAGTCATTTATCTCAAGAAAAAATGATACAACCACAGCCCCGCTCCTGAAATCTTAGCATAATGGGGACAGTGATAGGATATTTTTCTATTTTTGTCTTATTTTTTGCTTCCTCACATGGATCATCTAGCTAAAAGGCCAGCTTTTCTGAACAGCCTGTGTAGTGCTCTCAGCTAGTCAGCAAGCAGGTTTTCAAGTATTTTCAGACACCTTTTTTCCCTTTTCAGTTTCTGTTCCTCCACCCTATTACATCTATGTTATTTCCTCCTAGATGTCCTTCACTTCTGACTAAGCTTCCAGACGGCAGGATCTCCCTTCCCCATGTCGGAAGAGGTAAAACAGAATGCAGCCATCACAGGTGTGAGCAATTAGTATATAAGCATGTCAAGAAAATCCTATTATTAGAAAGAACCCCTCCCAAGGATAAATTGGATGTTGTTAGCAGTTTGAACAACATTTCAAATGCTGTTAACCTGTTGGGTGAGTTGACAGAGTGAAGGCACACCTTGAAGTCAAGAAGACTTGAACATCTGAACCACAAATGTCAGATAAGTCAAGACCATTGCCAAGTCTCGTCCAGCAAGTTATACCACAAACATACAAGGAGCCACAAAGATTTTCCTCCATCAGTTGGTACATGCATTTTCTTTTGAAGCATCCAGTTCTGCTTTCAGATGCTCCTTGATGGGTGTGCAGTTTTTCAAGAATGTGTTTCATGAGCCAGAATGCTCCTAGCTAATGTAACACATTGGGCTGGCAGAAACCAGTAGGAATTTGAAACAGCATGTGTTTATCTGTGCATGTGTTCTCCTGGGAAAATGAGAAGAGAACATCAAGACAGCACTTTTTAATCTCCCACAACTGAAAGAAATATTTGTGTGAGGGCACCAGGGCTTATCTTTCATTCTTCTTTTAGGAATATTAGATATAGATAAAAAAAAAATGCTCTCTTTTCCCACTATGGATAATATTTGCAGGCTATATTTTTCCTTGGAACAGATTTTTTTTAAACAAAAATGCAAATAGGATCATGCAATGAGGTCACCATCTAAAACTCAGGTGCTGTGCCAGGCTTATATGTGTCATGAGGGTGGATTTGACATGACATTCTTACCAGTTTGCTTGTTCACTAGCAAGTGGTGTCCTGTTAAGTCAACTGGATGTACATTGTAGGATAAAACGATCGGGAATTTGTGATATGTAACTGCCAGAATGGACTTTGATTTCAGATATCAGTTCGTATGTATCAATGGAAGATGGTTTGTGTGTGTAATTTACTCAAGCATAAGTTCCCTTACCAAAGCTAGATACAGCAGCAAAACTACAGGTGTCAGCAAAGAAATGTCTGGTACGTGGTGTTTTCTGTTGGTGTTCTTATCTTAGTTCCTTATTATGTTTTTTGTTTGTTGGGGTTTTTTTCCAAGAATAGACACCAAAATAACTGTTATCGCTATGCAGCTGGTGAAAGTGTTCACAAAACACACATTTGGTGCACTACAGATCGGACCACAGTTTAGCCTGCAGAACAAGGAGCGTGTGGTCTGTGGAATGCCACCTGCCATCTTAGTAGTTTAAGCTAATAATGCCATTGTACTTTCAAATTCTTGGACGTTCATGTACTTTTTGAAGGCAAAACAAAAAGAGTTTGTAGTAGTCACATCGATCTGTTCCTCAAAAGCCTAAGAAAGAATAAAACTCCAGTGGATGAATAGGTTGACTGCGCTCAAAGACATGACTGGAGCTGGTATTTCTACCCTGTGGCAAAGGAGGAGTGATAGAGCAGGACATAAATACAGAGAAGGAGGGGTAGCCCTTGCTGCCTACTATTTGGGTGTCATCACAGGCAAAGGAGGGTGAGACAGAGGATTTTTGTGATGAAGGAAGAATAAAATACATTGAAAGAAGAGGAATAGAAGGAGGGGGAGGAAGAGAGGGAAGGAAGGAAGGAAGGAAGGAAGGAAGGAAGGAAGGAAGGAAGGAAGGAAGGAAGGAAGGAAGGAAGGAAGGATAGACTAATGCAGAGCTTACCTCAGTATGATGCACAGAGGACACAGGAACAGAAAAGATTGTGAAGTCAGGGAGGTGAAAGGTCATATAACAAATGCCCATAATTAGAAATACTTTCTTACAGTGTAATAGATAAAAAGAATTTGACAATGCTACTGTTACATACAGTTTACAGGCCCCGATGCTTTCCAATGCAGTGAGGAAGAGCACCTACAGGAAGCTGGCTATAGAAACTTGTACATAGTTTTCAGCAGAGCAAATCAGCCCATTCCTTGAGCTAACAATTTTTCAAAAGCTCAGACACAGTTGACCCCGTTCTGCCAATTAAGGTATGAATCCGTGAGTGATTTGGCCAAAGGTCACTCTGACAGCAACCTGTAGTCATGTAGTGAAACCTGTCTCTCTCCCTTGAAGCTCCAGAAGTATGTACAGTTCTGAAGTTTTCGGTTAGCTCATGCTCACTCAGTTGAGGATTTATTGTCATGCCTCACAGTCAGCAGTAGTGGCTATAATATATGTGATGCTGAATCAGCCACCTGGTTGAGGAGCTGTAAAACTCCTGCTTGTTATAACTCACTGAAAAGATAACACTAGCAGTACAGTATGCACTTTAATGCATACCAAACCCATGAAATCTTCCTGTTCATCTCCTGCTGACAAAAAAAAACCAACCAACCAACCGCTGATTTCAAGGGAAGTACTGTGTCAGCGAAACTAATAGGATTTGGTCAAAATATATTTGGCTCTAGAACTCTACAGAACACAGGACTTCTCTAAGGAAGTGGTCATCTAAACTATTTAAACATCCCTGGCAAGGTCAATAGCGTTGGTCATGGCACTGCCACTCACTTCAATGAGGACCGAAATCTCATGTAGAAAAAAAGAAATAAAGGGCTTAGACAGTGGAGTCAGGAGAACTAATACCTGCTTGTGGCTGACTAACTGCTTCACCTTAGTGACACTATGTCTCCGTGGCTGAGGTATAAAGCTTGTCCTCCTTTGCATATGTTCATTAGTATGCTGATGAGATCGGTAATATAGGAGATTATTGTTATCATTATAATCACATTATAGCAACAAAGAGGAATATTTTTGCCAAAAAAAAGTAGAAGCAGGACACGAGTAACACATAATACAATGCTAATGGTGTATGCCAGACCTGCTATCCTTTCTCTTCAAGCAATGACTGCCTATGTCCTGCTGGCAAAAAGTCTCCAGAATGTGTTTTGTTTTACAGATGAAATAAAAGTAACCAAAACAACTGAACAAAAATTACAACTATTCACCATCAGACGAGGAAACAACACTCCTCACTATGTCCTGATCTCAGTTGAGGTCAGGATTTTCTTTAGCAAAGAAAATCTAGAGAATGATACCAAAACTACTGGGCAGTGCTTTCACATCAGCTGATCAACACAAGGCCATCTATGGAATCATCACATGTCCATGATATGGATCATGAGAAGCCAAAGGTAGATCTAATGAATCATTGGAACCATGGCATTAGAAAAAATGCCTTTTGAGTAAGTACCTCAGCAGCACAAGTTTTAGCACAGACCGTAACTGCTGCAAACTTGGCAGAGTTCCCTTTTTTGAAAGGTCCTCCAACTGCTGTATTTTAATCCAGGCCTGTGGGTCAAATGCCCATGTCTTACAGATCTCGGTCGAATCTCTTAGTTTTTTCTTTCCTTGACTTTTCTGGCGTGTTTCCTGTGAATAGACTGTTGCAATCCCGTAATGGAAATCCAGACCACTGCCTTAAGTCCCCACAACTAGTGATGAACCAAAACTTCTCGTCACTGAAATGCCTGCATACATTAGGCAATTCTTGTTATCCCCGGAACCCAACCATTATGGTCATTTTGTGTTTACAGTTCAGGTTGCTGAAGACTCCTGATAAACGTAGCATACATTGCTGTCATTCAGGATTCACACAGGATTCCATGATACTATTACTCTGCTTGGACCATAGTCACTATTCAAGGTACAGTCCTTAGCATTAATAACTGCTATACTGGATCTGGTAGCTGTTCCTTGGGATGTAGTTGCATAAGATGATGGATTTTTCACCTTGCTAAACCGGCAAACCCTGCACAAATATTCATATTGGCACAGGAGGGCAAGAGTATATGGCCAGGGGAAACTGGGGGATAGAAAACCTCCCTTTTATATGGCAACTGATAATTTTGTCAGGCAAAAGTGAATATGGAGCCATGAGGGAAGAAGGAACTCTTGAGGGGACAAGTGATGGTGGTGTGGCATGGTGGCAGAAGTGGTGCAGCTTCACCACAAAATCCATCGTCTTGTGAAACTGCATCTTAGACATGTTGCTAGTGCAAGTCACAAAAAATATTGACAAACACAGCAATTTTCATAGCAGCATTACAGCATCAACCTAATTTTACAGGTATGGGTGTCATAAACAAGTTTCCTTAGTTCTCATAACATTTCTGTTTGGGTACATTTAATGGAACTTTATTGCTCAGTAAAAATTTCCAAAATGCCAGAAGTCAGTCTGTGCTTAGGGACATGGTTTAGTGGTGGCTTTGGCAGCATTAGGTTGATGGTTGATGATCTTAAAGGTCCCTTCCAACCTAGACAATTCTATGATTCTGTCTTATGCAAGTCACGCTCTCTGACCTCTGTCAGGAGGGAAGCAAAACAACTTCTCAGCAACTCCAGTATGGAGCTACCTGGTATATTTGGATTTGATTCCATCTGTAAAGTTGACTCAGAAGTGTCCTCCAGGCTTGCCTCAACCATTCATCTTTGTGTGTCAGCTCATGCAGCCCTTCCAAAGCCTTGGCGAAATGCCATCACCCTCAGAGATGCTGGAGAGCTGCAGTGGATAAAAATAACTTATTACTTAACAGCTGACACTGGTCGCAGTCACTGCAGATGAGTTGCAAACAATTTCTCTGCAAAGTTCTGCCCACCTCCAGAAGAAATATGTTTAAGCCTACAGTTTCTTGTTAAAATTATCTGCCATCCTTTTCTGGTGGTCGTTTCTGCCTTCATGGCGTTATTACAGGGCTTGCTTCCCCATGACTGGTGCACTGGAAGCCAATAATTTTGTCCCTGGAGGAAGGCAAAGGTTGTAGGAAGCAACCTTTTTTCTAAACTCCAGCATCTCTGGTGCATACTTACCCATTTACAATGTGAAACGGTGAGGTGGGAATGAGTCTGGGCAGCTCTGCCAAGAATGGGCAGAGTGGTAGCGACTTAGCCTGTCCCAAGCCCCACTGGGTGGCTGCGGGGCAGCCCTTGGGAGCATGGTGATGGGCTGCTGGCTTTGAAATGCAGAGGGAAGACAGCTCAGCCTTGCCACGCTTGGTGATGTGGCTGTCAGATGGCTGGATAGTACTGAGGTCGCTCTGTGATTACATCGGAAGGAAAATGCGTTGTGCATTTTGCTGCTGAGATGAGGGTTTTGCCAACACAGGAGTTCTGTGTCAGCATCTACTGCAGCCGAGTAGGTTGGTTCGGCTGGTGTACAGCACGGCATCAACAGCTTTGTGAAGCACTCACATTCCCTGGCAGGAGCTCAAGGAGCATTTCCAGCAACCTCCAATTACAGTATTAATTACAAGAGACTATCAAGTTCCCCAGAATAGGCCCCAAGCTTCCTTTTGCATGCAAACGAGCAAGGACTTTCTTGTCCATGCAAGTAGAGCTCTCTTCAGAATATCGTCAGCCTGTTTATACATCACCCATCACTGTCAACTTCCCTTAAACAGTGACACCTTAAAACATTGTTGTGCATGCAGAGCACATGCCTTTCAAAAAGCACATGTCATGTTGAGGGAACTGCCAATCTGGAGGTTTTGAAAGGATATTTTAATGTTAATTTGGATGGTTAGTGGCTTCTTTCTACTTTTGCCCCATAGATGGCCTTTTATGTGATAAACTCCTGAGCCCTAATAGTATAGGCACAGTCATACCTTAAAGAGAAGCATCAAGTGCCTTAACCAGATTGCAGATTGCAGCGCTATCTGGCAGAAATTAGCAGATTGTCTTCAAGCAATATTTGTGCCTCACTGCGGAAAGCTTATGGCAAGAAAAGCCCATGCTGGCATGGAGCTGGGCTTTCCTTTCACTGGCCAAAAAGCAGACTATTTTGCTGTTTTACTGGTGGTGTGATTGCTGATCCTCTGCAGATATAGGGAGCTCTGAATATTAAATGGCCTGAATCTCTTCTCACTCTCTTCAACTTGGATACCTCAAGACTGAAGACAAACTTAAGTACATATGGTGGGATGCATCTCACCAGTCTTCTACCACCTAGAAGTCAGGGGTGAAGTCCATAGGTAACCATCAAGGCCACCCACTAATCAGAGGAATGAAAGAAAGGCATTTTCAGAAGGCAATGCATCCTAAGAGTCCTACCTAGTCCTCTCCACTGACTACATGGTTGATGACCTTAAAGTTGTATGCTTGTATGATGGACCATTGACTAGACACTTACTTTTGTTTTGCCCCTGTTGGTCTGGCTTTGGGTTTTGACTTGTCTGCAAATAATACTAAGAGTACATCCCAGCTTCAGTGCTGCGGAAATGAAATACTGCGTTTGAATGCTGGTGTAAGCCCACACTCTCCTTATACTCATGGAGAAGGGGGTATAAAAAAAAATGTTTGATTTTACAATTAAATAAATAAAATGTCGTATTTTCACTGTAAAATGATCCACTTGGTGCCTGTAGGCATGTGACATATCATCCAGACACATGTCATTTTGGGTGACATATCATGGACTTGCCAGTTGCAAAGGTAGAACTGCCCAAGGGCTAGTTTGATTTTTGCACCTGAATTAGAAAAAGCTTTTAGATTTTCCTTCATAAATCAGTGGTACAGTCTAGTTCATACCTGCTTCTCCTGTTTCCTCTCCTTCTGTGTCTCCTTTCTTCATTCATTTTGTCACCTCCTCTCCATCGTCCCATGCTAATCCATCTTTCAGAGGTACGTGTTTCACTTTCTTAGAGATATGCCTACTTGGGATGCATTACTCACCTTCTCAGATACCAATATTAATCCAATTTTCTTTTAGCAGGGTGAGATTTGGACACAATTTCTATTACCAGTAGCGGGAATATTATGCCAGCACACCACCACAGGGTATCGGCTTGTGTCTGATTCATTAAAATGAATAGTTGTTTTACTAGAGACTTGAGTGTGAACAGTGTGTTGAGTTCTCTTCTCCAAAGTGTCAGGCACTGGCTTGAAGATATGCTTAAGTGGTTGGTGATTCATGGCCAGCGTTTCTGTGTTTTACAAGGTTGAGCCAAAGTTCTTTTCTTTTTTCAGTCACTGAAATTAACGGAAGCACTCCCCATACACGGAGGGGTATTGCAGTGTAAATTAACTTCAGCTGAATTAAACAAGATGGTTACGAAGAAAGAAGAAAGACAACTCTCACTGCATCCATCAGAGAGGAAGAACGCATTGCCTTCCTGAATTTGGAGAAAGAGAACGAGAAATAATTCTCTCCTCATCACTACCTCAGCCCTGTTCTGCCTCATTTTCCTCAAGATGGTTAAAGGCCCAAGCAATGGGCAGTTCTTTAACATACAGAGCTACCACAAAGTCCTCTTCTCAAATGTGAAAGTGGCTTTGCAAATATCTAGCTTCTCTAAGGACAGCTTGTGGTGTATATTTAAATGAAGGATTTTTATTTTTTTTTTAAAGAGACTCCATAGTTTAATGGGTAATTTCCCTTGAAAATGGTAAACTGCAAATTAAATGGCAAAAAGCAATTAATTATTGGAATGATAATATCCTTGTAAAGGTTAAGAGGTAATATAAATGAAGTTCCTGTGAGCACATTAATGGAATTACTATCTTCCCCCTTATAAGTGGCAACTGTAATGACCTTGCTAATTAGCTTTTTCGTTGGGAAAAGGAATATTGAAATATGTAGCCTTATTGCAGCAGCACAATCCATGACTAGGTTATTTGGCCACAACAGATTATAGAGAGAACCCTTTTACATGCAGTGAAGAGCTCTTACCCAGAGCACGCAGCTTTTGGTGGGAACAGGAAACGTTGCATTTGAATGACATGGGAAGAAGAATTTGTAATTTGGAAGGATAACATGGGCCAAAGCCAAAGATAAACACAGACATGCAGACCCAGATACACCTCTCTCCAGCTTGCTGCAGCCTCCCTGGAAGCACAAGGCATGGCCAGAACATGATTCAACCCACTGTGGCTGAATAGGTGCCTGTGGCTCCCCAAGCCCAGTGCAGGGCAGGTAGCCTGGGCTCCACAGTCCAATCTGGGTCTAAGGTACTCCCTGTGCAGTATTTTTAATATGTGGAGGAGTAGGTATATGTGTATAATACATAAATGCATACACATGTAGGTATATGAAAACTTTATATGCACTGGATTTCCTATTGACAAGCCTTTTTAAAGAGCTTTAAAAATGAACTTGGTTGTTCCCCCACTATGGGTTGGATGTTGGTACACTGGAAAGCAGGTACTGTTTAGGTTTCAGCTTTGGCATTAAAATTTTTCTGTGAATGAATCGGTGTGGGATTTCAGAAGTTTTGGCTTCATAGAGTGCCTGAGATCTGTATGACCTCAAGATATGATGGGGAGGAAATGAGCTTCCACTTGTAAAATGAATTGGCCTTTGTCTGCAACAAGAGGATTTTCAGCTTTCCTTTCTACAAACCTCAGAAATCATTAGCCTCATCCTTGGGAATGTGATCTAATATGGTGACCTAGATGCAAATGATTACTGGAGCTCGGGGGGGGGGGGCAGGCAGCTCAACTCCAGTTCTGCGGCAAAAGGCTGGGGGGAGGAACACCACGCTGCCTTGCATCCCATTCACAGAGATACATGCAGTTTGTGCAAACTGTGCTGCTGAAGTCACCGTCGCATGTTCTGCACATGCACCGCGGGAACCTCAAGACAGAATTGCAAAATGGTCAGGTTTGGAAGGAACCTCTGGAGATCATCTAGTCCAACCTGGCTGCCAGAGCAGGGTCACCTACAGCAGGTTGCACAGGACAGCATCCAGGTGGGTTTTGAATGTCTCTAGTGTGGGAGACAGTGGCGAGACAGTGGCACAGGGCGGTTATGAATCACGCAAATTTTGCAGAGAATAGAAAGAAGCTCCGCTCTCTGCCCCCACTTTTTCACGCACACGCCTTTCTCCGTCTGCAGCCCGCATCAAACTCTTCGGGGGCAGCACGGGCTCCACCCGTGCCCTTTCCACAGGGAGGTGTGAAGCCTCCCTCTGCTTTCCGACCGGGCTGTCCCCGGTTCCCGGGCTGTTCCCTGCTCGGGCTCCCGCTCCCGGTCGCCCAGCGAGTGTCACTGTCGAGCAGCGCAGAGCTCCCTCCGCTCCCTCCCCTGCCCTGCCCGGCAGCCGCTCTCCTAAACCTGGGCACCGGCACGTTTCTGGCCCTGATTTGAAAATGTGACTCGCAACTGAAAGCCGATCCCTAACTGAGGCTTTAAATAAGATAGAAAAAAAAATCTTACTGTTGCATGCATCGTTAAACAATCTCATTTCTCCCAACGTGCGCACCACAAAGTGCAAGAGAACACCGTGGCAAGACCTGCTCTTTGTATATTCCCCGCATCTTTCTTTAACAGCATCAAGGGGAGATAGACAGATGTTCCCCTGGTAAATAAGATGCCACGATTAAATTATTTGCATTGGGTCTATCTGCACAGAAAACAGGCTGCCAGTAGATGGGCATTTCTTACTGGGAAATCGCTCGTTTGTCATCCAGACGTTCCTTATTTTTCAAAGTCCACTTGGGAACAGTGGAAATTTAGTCAGCCACAGCTTTGTCCTGAGTTTGTACAGGATGAAGCCAATTCCCTGTCGAAGGAAAACGGGTCTGGGATGTGTCATCCCGGACCTCCGTCACCTTGGCAGTGTTTGCAAGGGCCGTTCTCCCTTCAGCCGTGGGACTGGTGCAGAATAAACCTCTCCAGCCTCTCCCACAGCCACCAGGCTTGTCAGCAACAGGACACAAAACAGATAATCAGTAGCTTGATTTGCTGTAGCTACTATTTTAGAGCCTTGCAAAACGCAGACCACCTGGTGGCTTTTATATAATAGATGATAAGTAATAACTTTGTAAAGATGAAACAACATAAGGAGGGTTTATGACAAATAATAAAGGATGCCTCCCTTTTTAAATTTTTCATTGACATGTTATTTGTATGTGTCCAGAGATTAAAAGACTGATGTAAGCAACAACAGCACTATATCGAGTAAGACAACTGTCCTTCAGAAATGTGTTAAGTTCTGTCCGTGTACTGTGAGTAATAGGATTTGTAAAGTCTACCACCATGAGAACCACCATAAAAATAAATCCTAATCATCATACAGTATTGGAATGGGGCTGGAGAGAGATTGTTTTGTTTAGAGCTAAGTTTTTAAACCAGGATTCAGGTTCGGATGTGACAGTCCAAAATCTCAGGAGTTTAGTTCCACCCACAGTAGAAAACGTGCAATGCATTTGACTTGGAAGAGACACCATATGGATTTATTAGGATCTAGTGGCTTAAATTTGTTTTCTTACCTTCCTCTGAGAAATTTGCAGGTTCTCGTTTCTTCTGCTTGCTTAGCTGATTTTTTTTTTTCCTGGCTGCTGCGAATTGAACATATTTTCAGGCAAATGTATTAATTATCGGATGACTTCCCTAACAGTACTTGTCTGTTTGGTTTTTACTGACTGTATTTGAATAATTGGGTTGACTTTCTGTTGCTCCCAGTACATAGCCTCAAGTCTATTGTTGTGCCTACACCTTTCTTTTTCATTTAAAATCGAGTACAGACACGACCTGAAGATCCAGTTTTGTAAGGTGCTCGGAACCATGTCGGTGCGATCACTCTCCTGTGGACCACACAAGAGAAAACCAGATGGTGGCCTGCAAGACAAAAACATCTTGTTTCTTTTTCTTGTCACAGACTGAAGAATGAGATGGAGGTTCACTAGCTGCTTCGTTTTCCTCAGGGTTCAGGAATATATGTACTCCCCTATGGCATTTTATATGACAGTGGATTATCTTACAGGATATGCTGTAATGAAAGAGTCTGTGGCCAAGCCTGTGATGTGTATATTAGCTGGGATTGATTTAGGTACAGTGACAGGATTTTCTCTCTTTATTCTGCTGCGCTGATTAGCTCCATCGAGTCTGTAGGGCCCCAGCTGTAACAGCAGCTTAGTCAATGGATCGGGGAGAAGAGAAATGGTAAAATCTATAAGCATATTTTCATGTCTCTCTGCTAGGGGAGTTTTCTGACAGCGTATTCGTGGGTGTTTGATCCAGTCTGACTTCCAGTGGTTCCAGCAGTGGGGAATCCGCGGCTCAGATTCCCTCGACCAACTCTGAAGCTTTCTCAAAAGCAAATTCTCTTAAATTTCAGAACACCAGCACCAATTTTAAAACCAGCTGCTCTTTCAGTATAGACAAGACCCTGGGGACCAAGACTTTTGTTACCGCTCTGCTCTGAGGAGGTTTCTCTGCTTTTGAGGTTACAAAAGAGATTGCGGATCCTGAAGCACCATGTAGTAACTCCCTTTTTCTTTCAGACAGGTTAGATGTGGACTGAAATATTTCGGTTAACTTTCCCAATAAAAATACTTCTAAGTACAGTGTTCCCTGAAAGGGGCAGCAAATGTTGATACAGTTGAAGTGTGTTGAGTTGTAAACATTGGGAAGAAAATGGAATAGGAATTTGAATGTTAACTTATATACACAATGTGTCTAATTTGTTTCTAATCAAAACAAAACTCCTTCTCTGACAGAAAATGGATTGTGAAATAAAGCTTATTTCCCTACAAGTGACTCAGTCATGCCGCCAGCTTGCGGGGGCATTCAGAGACAGTTGGCAAGATAAGATGCTTCAGGAGAGATGCAGAATTCAGCGTGCAGTTTCCATGAGGGAATGCAGAATGGCAGCAGCTCAGGGAGTGAATGTAAAGGCCATATAAGGGAAGTAAATGAACTGCTGTAGAGATGCCATTAGCAAAGCAAACACTGACTTGGGGACCTTGGCATATACCATGGAAGAGATAAATTGCATGAATAAATGCATACTTGTTTGCTTCTCCCTAGCTTTACAAAGCCAGTTTTAACTGAGAAACTGTTTACATGTGTGAAACAGAAGTTTTTCCACAGTCATTTTAATGCCAAGCGATTTCTACCCATGTCTAATCCCAACGCATGCCTAATTTAGACACATTTATCACAGTTTCATTACATCCGAGGCCCTTGGCTCAGGAAAGAATGTCAGACCAGGTTTTTAGACAATTGTGGATTTAATAACAGCAGTTGGTTCTTCTCTTTCTTTACATCAAGAGTGCAGTTCAAATGTCACAATGTTAGCTTAGTGTCCCTGTCATTTCAGGTGTCAGTAAAATGAACAGCAGGAGGTAAAACACCTGACTGAGCCAAGCGAAGGCAGGAGAGTGGTAAATGAAGAGTGTCTACACTCATCACAAAGTGCATAGCTCCTTGAGACAAGAGAGCTGGTTCACTGTCTGGGAGGAGGCTTGGCACCAGGGGGAAAGCTGATTTGAGGGCAGGGTGCTGGAATGGCATGCTGCGGAGCGGGCTCCAGCCCTCAGTCTTGGGAAAGTCACACCAGCTCCCTTTTGGTCAGCCACCCCCGTGGGCACATCCACATTCATGTTTTGGTGTGCATCAAGGACACACTTTCGGAGTCAATCTCCAGCTCATCCTCACTTACCACATTTTGGTTTACCTGGCAGCGCTGAGTACACAAAGTGCGTGCAGATGGCACGAAAGCAGAAGACAGGCACCAGAAGTGCATCTGATGCGTTCTGAGTGCTCATGAGGCCCTCAGTCCACAGACCCAGGCTGGAAGGAATGTGAAGAAAAACCTAAACAAAACGTGTGAACATCGTTCAGGTCCTCAGCACCAACTGATCAGATCAGATTGATCCACGTTACTTGCTAATATAGATGTATACTAGGTAGATGTAGCCTAGAGGTAATCAGGGGGCCATAGCTGTTTTGGGGGTGTGCCTTCATTGTTTTCCTTGTGAAGCACATTACTGTATACATTCTAGCACTCAGCCTATATTTAACCTTCTTCTTTGATTTGAAGTACTTTTCCTTAAAGAATAGGCTTGAAATGTTAGGATGGAAAACTCAATCTTGCTAGATACTTTCCAATCCATTTTTTGTCCCTTGAGAAAATACATTTTCAGTAGTGTTCTGATTTTAAGGCTTCGCATTATGAGGAAAAAATGGAAAGCCTTATTTAAAAAATCCAATAAAGTGGCTTTGTAATTTAATTCTGAACATGATTGTTGTTACTACTAAATGGTGTAAACACAGACGGAGTGCAATAAACTTCACTTCCATTTAGCATTAATAATATTAATGATCAGTACTTAAATCACATGCCATGTTCCAGGACTGTAAAAGAAACATTACCAAAGAGATTTTGCATGTCTGGTGCTGACATAATTTAAACCTGGCATAAAATTGTCTTCTGTCTGAAGGAATTTATTCAAGCTGCAGGGCGGAGAGGAAAAAGCAGAATAGGAAATCTCTCTTTCTTTCAGAGGCTCTGTGTGCACCATTCCCTCCTCGCTCCCAGAAGGCAACCCCTCCCCAAAACTTTCCCACTTCAGACACTCTGCGAAAGGACTTGAGCCCCCGTCTCTCCGCCTGACCTAACCCAGCCGGGATGAGCCGCTTGGTACTCTGGTCACATTTACTCTCGCTGTAGACCAGCTCCCGAACTGTTGACATCAAAATGCTGGATCAGCAGCTCGCACGCAGACACGCACACACACACACACACACACGCTTCTTATCACCCGCACACCATCAGGAGATTAGCCCATATTTTCCCATGTAAGGGCTGCAGCCTCCCTTCTTTCCCTCTAACATTCCTTCCTGGCCGGCTTTTTCCTCTTCTCCTCTCCTGCCCTTTCCTCCCCTCCGTCCCCGGCTCCACCGCCCCACGCACCCCGCAGGCAACCGCGGAGCCGCGGCGGGCGGAGCGGAGCCCGGCGGCGCCGCAGCAGCGCTCCCCGCCGCTCCCGGACCGACCCGGCCCCGGGTGGGCTCGAGGAACCGGCACCCACCGCTCCGTCCCCCGGCAACCGAGACCCACCGGTCCAGCCCCGGGTGGGCTCGGGGAACCGGCACCCACCGCCCCACTCCCGGGAGGGCTCGGGGAGCCGGGACCCACCCCCGCTCCGACCCCTCGGAGCCGAGACCCCCCGGGAAGGCTCGGGGAGGCGCCCCCCTCCCCCCGCCCGCCGCTCCCCCCGCCGCCGCCCGGCCCATCGCCCCCGGCCCCGTCCGCGGCCCCGCAACTGCGCCGTCCGCGGCGGGTCCCGCCCGGGGAGGCGGCGGCGGCGGGGGGGAAGGGGGAGGAGAGGCGGCGGAGTGCTTTGCCTCCCGAGGAATCAAACGGGGGGAGAGAGGAACGTGCGGAGGAAGGGAGGGAAGGACGGGCCGGGCTGGGCTGGGGAGGGTCCCGGTCCCGTTCCCGCCCGCCTCCCAGCGCCCGCGTCGCCTCCGCGCCGGGACCGCGGGGAGAGTCGCTTGGGGCGGCCGCCACTCGCCAGCCCCGCGCCCCGGCTCCGCGCCCATGTGCTCCCGGCAGCCGCGGCGGGCAGCCCCCGCGCCCGACGTGCCAGTAAGTAGTCCTTCGCCTCCCCCGGTACCCTGCCCGGCCCCATCCCGGCACCCCCGGGCCCCTCGCCCCTCCTGCTCCTCCCGGACCCCGGCTCTCCCGCATTCCCTCTACGCTCCATCCCCTGCACGACTCCGGATCCCCGAGCCCTCTAAACCTCCTTCCCCTCCCGGACCCCTACCCACGCTGCCCGGCCACATCCCCTGCCCTCCCGGACCCTCTTCCCCTCCCGGATCCCTTTTCCCCGTCCCGACACCTTGCCCGGCCGCATCCCTTGCCCGTTCCACCGGACTCTCCGGACTCCCCTCCCCGATCCCCTGCCCTCCCATCCCCTTGCCTTCCCGCATCCTTCCCCTCCCGGGCCCCCGTCCTTCCCGGATCTCCCTGCCACCCCGGACCGCTCTCCCTTCCTGGCCCCCCTGTCCTCCCGCCTCTTCGTCCTCCTGTCCCCCCCGTCCCCCTCCCCGGATCCCCCGCCCTCCCGGCCCCTCTGCCTTTCCAATCCCTTCCCCTCCCGCATCTCCCTTTCTCTCCCGGACCTTCTTCCCGTCCCAGCCTGCTCCTCCTGGACCCCCTGTCCTCCCAGCCCCTTCCCCTCCCTCATCCCCTAGTCCTCCGGGACCCCCTGCACCCCAGCCCGCCCCTCCCCGGTCCCCCTCGCACCCTCCCGGCCCCGCGGGCGCGGCGCCCTCTCGCCCCGCAGCCTTCCCCTCGCATCACCCCGGCGAGTTTTGGTTCCCGACCGCCGCCTTCCCTCGGGGGGGGAGCCGAATCTCTCCGCCGCCCCCTCCTAACCCCCGGAGGCGGGGGAGCGGGGTTTCGGGGCCGGAGGGGTGAGTCCGCCTCCCCGGAGAGCTCCCCGTCTGCGGGCTGGCAGCCTCCGGGGAGGCAGAGCCTCTGCCCCGCCGGAGCCGGCGGGTTTGCAGGGTCCTGCCCCTGGAAGCCTCCATGTAGTCCCCTATTTCCAGCCGTACCTCCTCCCCCGATTTAGGGAATGATCTTCCCTAAGTGCCGTGACCCACTTTGCGTTAGACGCTTGGTGCCACGCCAAGACGCAGGCAGATTCTTCTCCAGAAGATGCCTCTGGAGGGATGGAGGCACCCTGTGCCCCCTCTCCCAAGTTTTTTATCGCCAGGAGTTTGGTGTTTTGCAGGCTGAAAGGCATTTCTGTGGACAGGGCTGTGGGTAAATAGGTGTATACTTCTTGAGTAGCAGCACAGGCCTGTTTTAATGTTATAGAAGAGACTTCTTTTTCTTAGTGTTTTAAAAGTAAACAAAACTTTTGCGTGGTGCACATGCTTAATTTCACTTACAGAGTCTTTCTTTACATTCCCTTCTTTGTACTGAAGTAGTATTAATTTTATTGCCTGTACATGAATTGAATTCACTGATTGGCATCTAATCATTCTTAAAAAAAAAAAGCCCTGTAAATAGCTATCAGAATTAATTTGGCAGCAACTGTGAGAAATGATCATAAACTTACAAATGCAGTTGGAGTAATGATCCAGCGTGGATTTAATGAGAAATACCCCCTCAACCTCTGGTGTAGGTTTCTACGACAGTCAAAAGCGCTTTGTCGTGCTGGTACAGAGCTTAGAGGCTGGGAGTTGTCTGAGAAGGATGCAGAGGGGTTAAGGCTCCTGGGTTGGAGCTGGGAAGAGGCAAAGAAGAGAAGGCGCTGGGCTGAGTGCAAACAGGAATATTAAGAGAGCCCCCTGTGTTTTAGTCACGTGCTGCTTGGGGTTGCATGGAGGGGAATCCAAAAGATGTGGCAGGAGCCCGCCTTGAGTTGGGGTTCTTGCACTTCTGGGCATCAAGCGATAAAGGGTTCCTTTTGCACAGGGGTGCCAAAAACTTAAGGGAGTGCTGAAAATGATGACACCTTGTAACACTTCTCTTGGGGGTGTGTTAATGAGGTTTACCTCTGCCACAGGGGTCTGATCTTGAAAAGCCTTAGGCGCTGGGAATGGTTTTGCACTGAAGCTGTGGGGCCTTGTATAATGTGAAGTGGATTCCCCAGGTGTCATGGGAGGAAGGCCTGACTAGCTAGGGATAAACGAGACCACACCTTTTTTTGTCTATCAGTATGGGAAAGATAAGTCGCGCGGTGGAGAAAAGTGAGTTAGGCAAGTACACGGGGAACCCCTGAAGGTGGCTGCAGAGCATTCCTGGATACGCACAGCAGCCTGCGCTGGCCGGGCTGCCTCCCACCACCGTCCCACCATCCCCGGCAGCCAACATTGCTGACAGCTATTCTAGCGGCTGCTTTCAAGGATGGGACAGAAAAGTGAGATGCCTTAATTAAAAGTCCTGTAGGAAGGAAAAATGCTCTGGCAGATAAACATTTTTTTCTAACATCAGTATTACTGAACTTGTCTTTTTCTCATTCTTTTTTTTTGTGTGTTATTTAATTAGGGACCTTTGTCTTCATGATGGGAGGAAACATCCCCCTGGCTGTTAGGATCCGAGCTTTTCCCAGCGCGAGGATTTGTCAAGGCTTTTGAGAGACTCTGGATTATCCATAAACCTCCTCTAAAATACACAGCTGCTTTTCTGTCTCCCCATCGGGAGGGGTCTTGGAGCAGATACAAAGATGGCCTCCAGCCTCACCTGCACGGGCGTCGTCTGGGCCTTCCTCTCCTTCCTCTGCGCCGCTGCCTCCTGCGTGGGCTTCTTCATGCCCTACTGGCTCTTGGGGTCTCAGCTGGAGAAGTCGGTTTCCTTCGGCACTTTCCGGAGGTGTTCCTACCCGGTGCGGGACGAGACCCGCCAGACGACCGTGATGGTAGAGCAGTGTGGCCGCTATGCCTCTTTCCAGGCCATCCCAAGCGCTGAGTGGAGGATCTGCACGGTGGTGACGGGCCTGGGCTGCGGGCTGCTCCTTTTGGTGGCCCTGACAGCGCTCATGGGCTGCTGCGTGTCCGAGCTCATCTCCAGGACCGTGGGCAGGGTGGCAGGAGGCATCCAGTTCCTGGGGGGTAAGTGTTCATGTGGGGAGAGGTTGGCTGTATGTTTACACATGTGGAGACTCTCCTGGGGCTTTGGGACGAGGAAGGGGTGAGTCAAACCTTCTGCTAGTGAGGGAGACCTCTTGGCGGACGCCTGAATGTGGCCCAAAGATAGCGCCGCCTGTGGTCACTCTCTTGTGCTTAAGTCCCTGTCTGGTCATTGTGCAACTTTAGAGAGCTGCATGGCAGGTCAGAGCCAGAATCTTTGAAGCGGTTTTGTGGGCTGTAGTTTCCATCAGAGCTCAGCCAGGAATGGAGGTACCTGGAGAAGCATGGGGGCTGCAGAGCCCCATGGAGCATTCTGGTTTTGCAGAGGAGAGGCTGTGTTATGTGGGAACAAACTCTCTCCTTTCTCCTTCCTACCCCCATCACTGGCACAGCTCCCTCCACCTCTGCTCTCTGCAGCTGCGTGCATCTGGCAACAAGTCTGTGGCCCAGGTTTGAAGTGGGGATTGTTTATCCCTGGTGGAGGTAGCCCACCATCTCCCAGGAGGAGCTGTCTGACCCACGCTGCCCTCTGATGGTGCTGCAGGCTTGTTGAGTCCATTGGCGAGACAGTGTGTGGGAGAATTACCTCCTCTCCTTTTTTTAGCTTGTAATTGTATGGAGTATTTGTAACTGTGGACTATTTGAAGGGCATGAGACGATAAACAGGATCCTCAAGCGTGTTTTTTATAGGGCAGTTTTCCCAGTAAGTCATCACTCTCTTGTCATCGGTGACACGTGGCTCAGTGGCAGTCACTTCGCCTGGTGCAAGCGCTTCGCCGCCTGAAGGGGACGTGTTTCCCCGAGCTTTTGGTGCCGGAGTGGCACAGGCGCCAGCATTTCGGGTACCCTGCAGTGTCCGGTCCCAGCCAGACACCCTGACTCGTGCCCAGGAGGAGGAGGCTGCAGCGGGACCCCCACCTCTCTCCCCTCCAAACAGAAACTTGCCCTGCAAAGGCCGTCTGGCTACATCCCGAGTCTGCAGCCCTGAGGAAGCACAAGACAAAACTGCTGCTACCATCCAGCTCGGGGCGAACAGCCGAGGCAAGGAGAGGGCCCTGTGCCAAGCCTCCAGCCAGGCCATGCCGGCGTAGCTCTCTCCCGGCCGCGGGGAGCCCTGCCTCCAACTTTATGAGTAGTGTCTGCACTTTAGAGCAAGCCGACCCCCGTCACTGCACCCTTCCCTCAGTGTTGCGACCCACCAGCATTCCTGTGTTTAATCTGGCTGACAATTTGAAAGCGCAGCAGCTGCTGGAGAGTTAACTCTGCTGGGACCTGAGGCTTCTTGAAGCTTTGCTCCGTTATACATTTCCAGCCGGGCAGCCAGAGGGTGGAGGGGATTTTCGGTTCGGTGACACTCTGCAAGCCCGCTCGGTCTGGCTATTTTCACTTAGAGCCGTCACAGGCTTGTGCTTTGACCACCCTGCTCTTTCCAATGGCTGGCTCGGCTGGTCTGGTTTTAATTTGCATTTGGCCCCTTTCTTGCGGCCGTGCTCCCCTGCCTGCCCATGGAGCGGGGTCGGCCCCGCCTGTGTCTGCTTACAGCCACCCCACCAAACGCGGCAGCCCCAGCGGTGGGCGACTGGCCGGGGGACACAGGAGGAACCCCGCTCTCCCATGCCACTGGTGTGGGCTGAAGGTGTGCACCCTTCTCCGAGACGGGGATGGTGCTTCCTGTGCAAGGTGGTGAGATGTCCCTTCAGACCACACCATGGAGCTTGTCCCAGCTGACCAGGCAGCATCCCATCCCGCCTGGAAGGGCCCGAGCAGGTAGTGCTTGTCCTTGGTAGGTGACAATTCAAAGAAATGGGAACTTGTGGTATGAAACGAAAATTGCCAACAACTTTGCTTACAGTTCAGAAATTAGTTACACAGCATGTCTAATTTTCCCCTCTACTGGCTTTTATGGTTGTGTCTCATTTCACTCAGCACTGCTGGAAGCAGGTAAGAAATGAACAAAGTGAGAACCCGTCATTTCTTAACCTGCTTAAAAACCAACTGCGGGGACACGAGGGAGAGGCCACGTGGTGAAAGCCAATAATTTGGATGAACTGAAGGGACATATTAGGGTAAAGATCAGATCTTTACATCCTCAATCAGATCCTTAGCTGCTATAAATCAGTATAGCTTCGTTGTTTGAATGACATGACTACATTTATTCAGATGTCTAACTTAGGCGCTATAATTATTAGGTTGTTTTATGTCAAGATAGCCACAAGCTGTTCACTTTATTTACTAACCAGGAATGCCAGCTCTTTGTTCCCTGTGCTACAGTTGTAGGTTTAGTTATATACCACGATGTGTGCTTTGAATAGGGCTCAGTGGCAGTACAGCGATTGTCATTTTAATTGGCCTCCGCTTGGAGATCTAACCAAACGAAACCCTCACAAGTATTTTTATTTGACTGGGGAAAAGAAGCCTTCCCCCCTCCCCCATCTTTATATGAAGAAAAAGCCTGGGGAAACAAGCAGCCCACTGAGTGATGCTATTAATTCATGTCAGGGTGAGGAGGTGGCTAGGTGGTTTCACTTTCTGTTTTTTTTTTTTTCGTCTGAGTCACCTGCACCAGCACCAACACCAACACCCCGCTGTGGCTCCTGCTCCAGTGGTGGAGGATGAGCGTTGGAATAAACCCTATTTCTCTTGAAGTTAGAAACCAGCATGAAGACATGCGCAGTGTAGCTAGTTTATGGCTTTTGTGGTGTTCTGTTAGTCTAGGATCCAAGTAATTTTCTCAACATGATTGAAAAACACAGACTTGATGAGGAGCTAAGCCAATTGCCAACGGAGTGTTATGGCAGGCCCAAGAGCGGGTGAGATGTACAAGCCCCTGGTGAGCCAAAGCAAAGCACTAAGGTTGCTAAAACTAACTTACTCCAACACTGGAAGCATTTTTACTGCTGTGAAGAGGTAGCAGAGAGGTTTGCTTACCGGAGGTGGTAAGAAAACAGCCTGATCTTCTCCTAAGCGGCGCGAAGGAGGAGTAACTCCAAGTAGGTCAGTGAAATAACACCTGTATAAAAGTAGCACAGCTTGCACTAGCTGAACGGTGCCAAGGTTTTACAGCTGGGATTTCCCCAAGTTGTATATGGCAACTCATGGGAGTGAATTATTCATGAGTGCTTATGCCATAAATCTGCGCTTCTCATAAAAATTGAATGGCAGAACCTGCAAGAAACTGCAGATCCACTCAGAGTCAGAAGGGCTCCTTGGATATTGAGGAATCTTATGTATGTAGCCTATATTTGCTGTTTAAGATGATCCTGGCTACAGAAATACACGTATTTTAAGATGACTCTGCGATGATACACTCCGAGTTTCTGTTCCCAGTAGGAAGATTGCATCATAGACTTTTCCTCCCATTTGCAATTATGGGAACCGCTTCCTTTCCCATGCGTGGCAGCTCTGTAGCCGTTGCAGCAATTGCTTACATGAAAAACAATGCTATTTTTAGCTTTTTCTAAGGCAGTTTGGTGGGGGGTGACAAGAAGTCGCCAACACCCCAAGGCCAGCCAGTTCTGTCTGCAGTGGCTGTCAGTGTCCTGCAGTCCATGGCCGGCAAACTGCTGCTGTGGTGTCTCAGAACATGCTCCACGGACATTTCTGATGGATTGCTTCGAAGGACTGACAACTGAGGTTGAAAGTTATGCTGTCTGTAACCTCTTGAGGGCACAGTTATGTAGATAGATACAGTCTTCGCTGATAACAGTAAGTGCAGTGCTTCCAGCTGGTTTCCTTTGGATGTTTGGAAGATGGAGGCATATATAACGTAGCTGGAACAGATTGCAAGGATGTATCTTTGACCATAACTATTGAGGGCACGACAGCAGGAAGTGAAGTTTAACAAATCTATGGCAAATTGGAGTCTGTAGTTATTGATCTTCTTTTCATTGTGCCGTGGCAAGTCAATTCCACTTAAATGGGGAGACTAGAAATTTGCAGGTAGGTAGCTCAGATATGACATACTAATTTGGTGAATAGTTTCACTCTCTCAATGCGGAGCAATGATTTTAAGAACATAGCAATAATTTTAAGAACATAATGAACTTAAAGGTTAGCCAGTTTTATGAGAGGCAGTGGATCAAAAGACACACGTATTGCAAGGATGGTCAATTTAAAAAGTGTTATGCTGGCAAGGTGAAGCTTTTCATTAAAATGGTCAGCGTGCAGGAATTAGAGATGAAATCTGCACTAACTCAGAACTCCCTTTGGCTGCATAGGACAGCTCAGCCAGGATCAGCGGGGGATGAAGCCCAAGGAATGGAGCATGAAACAACTTGCTGACTTAGACACCCCTCTGAACCTGACACTTTGGCTCTGATTCGGGGTAGCATGTGAGAAGTCAGGCTCCTCCGTGATTACAGGGTAGCCATGTGGTTTGTGCTGTCATCTTTAGTCCTGATCGCTCATTGATTGTACTCAATAAATGCACAAGTTTTGCTGCTCCCTTCAGTAGAGGAGCAAAATTTTCAGCAGCGCCTTCTCTTTCTCTCCTTATTTCTCTATCTTGTTTCCCTTGTGTCTCATGGGAGCGCTAAAACTCCTGAAACTGTGGTCCTTGAATTGCCAGTTAGAAAATCTGGAGAGCTCTTGAACTGGGAAAGAGTGATGAAAGGAGCATTTGATTATTTGAGAAAAAGGGGACACAAATCCTAACAACTTCTGATTTTGTCTCAGAAAAAAAAATGTGGCCTTCTGGAAAAAGCTCTCAGCACTACACAAAGTTGCTGCAAAATCCTTTGCTACGTGTCCCATGCCAATAGTGGCCATAATAGTTTCCATCGCCTGTAGGCTGCTCATGACAAGTGTTTTCTGGGTGCGGAGGGCAGAAGAATGAGGAGTGCTCCATCAAGATGAGGAGAACATTGAGCATGGGGTGACGGCTCAGTGTTGTCTGTGAGGAAATTTTAGGGAAAGCCTTTGAGATTTTGGGTTGGAGATCCAAAAGGGAGACAGATCCAAAGGAGATATGCAAGTTGTTAGCATATTAATGGCTTAATCAGACTTTTTCAGGTGAGGCGATCAAGGTCTAAAGCGTAGGTGGCAGAGAAGGGAAGAGGTCTAAAGTCGTAGCACTGTGGGACCATGTAGAGAAGCTGTCCTTCAAAGAAAATGTTTGGGGAAACACTTAAAGAAGTAAGAGGAGCTCTTGGAAGAGAGGTAGTCACTGAACCAAGAAACATGGCTGGCAGTCAAGGGCAACCCATGGGTCAACAAGAATGAAGGCAGTCTCAGTTCTGAGACTGGCTAAGAAGAAGTCATTAGGGGCTTTGGTGAGGGTAGTTCCAGTTGACTATAGGGACTAGAAACTCCTGGGAAAGGTTTGTGTGGAGCTGGAGGAAAGGAACTGCGGGCAGTGACCAGTAGCTGTTATTTTGTTTGTCAGCTGAAGTGAGACTCTGCTTTCTGCCTGGAAGACGAAGGTCAGGATCATTTTCTGCCTGTAGGGAGAAAAAGTAACTGAGAAGAGCCTTGCTGGGGACAGGGAAGATCTGAGATGGTCAGGAGACTTCCAGGAAGGAAACGGTTACCCCAGACTCTTTTGCAGTTCTCCCAAGTCTATCTCATCCATTTCCCTCATCTATACATACTTTTCCCAACTCCTGAAATTTGTACCTGAAAAAAAAACAAAAACCCAGGCTTAAAAACATGCAAAATGCTGTTTTAGTTCTTTCATCCTCTTTAGCCTAAAAATATTTTTTGAAAGGCTAACTTTTGGGGAGAGGCTAGGGAGGGCATCTGCTTCTATCCACCACCAAGCCCTCTTCTTCACCTGCAAGTTAGCTGCTCAGGGCTGTTTTGCCACGTCTTCCTCTGTCTTTCCTCTTGTCAGATGCAAAGCTTCAGTGTCTTTGCTGTGCTCATGTAGACATGTGACAGGGCAATCCTCATCGTAGACAAAGACAAGCTGCAGGCTAGGTAGTAATCCAGTGTATACATGCACGTATAAAGACACTGCAAGAGGGGCATATGAAAGGAACAGATGCCTCACCAGGAGGTAACAGAAGAAGAGCAAACAAGGAACATGGCACAGTTAAATGCTGCTAGTGAGTGATTGCATGTCATGTCATGGGCTCATAGATTCGGCAGTAATAAGGTCAGCAGAGAACACTGTGACTATTTAGTCTGAGGTCTGCTGTAGCA
This sequence comes from Vanellus vanellus, assembly GCF_965231255.1. Taxonomy (NCBI): domain Eukaryota; kingdom Metazoa; phylum Chordata; class Aves; order Charadriiformes; family Charadriidae; genus Vanellus; species Vanellus vanellus. Next base: position 193,616,306 of record NC_138905.1, read on the forward strand.
TGGGTCATAGGACAGCCTTCATATAACCTTGGTTGAACAACAGTATATCTCTGAGAAAAAAAACTTCTAGTCTGAATTTAATTAACTTAGAGAAAAGCAGGATCTTCATAAGTTGTTCCAGTGGTGAATTACCCTGACTGCTTTTCTTCCAGATCATTAATGCAAATATTAAAAATGTAGTAGCAAGAATATATCATTGCAAAATTACATTTTCTTGGGGAGCATTATAGTTATTTTTTTTTAAGATCCAACAGTTAGGTTGCTTTTAATCCATTTAAGCTGTGCTATATTGTGGTTTCTTTACCAGAACAACCGGTATAGAAGCTGCTTCATAGCTGCTATGTTTCACACTAGTTATCTCTCCAGCTTTCTGTAGGCATCCACCAAAAGATGAAGTGCAGTGTGTAGTTTTGCAGCTTCATCCCTTTTTGGCTTGACTTGGACTTGCTAAACTGCATCCCGTAACTGCTGGTGCCTATGTTCGGTGTCTGCTTCCCAGCACTACAAGGTATCTTCGCATACTGTGGTACAGCACGGAGTCAAATTCTTGGATTTAGGTTTGGAGTCCGGATGAGTAAGGCAGTAAAGTGTTAGTGTTTGGGAAAACGTTCAGAACAAGGAAATTTAGACAGTGATGTTATCTTAGCAGATTTTGTAGCATATGTTTTATTGAAGATTAGCCAGCTCTCTCTCTGCTGTATTCAGACGGCAGTTAAAATATAAAACAAATTCAGGACTGAAGCCGAACCGATGGCAATATATGTCCTCTGTCGCTCTCAGTTTATAAATGACATCATTACTTAGATTCCTACTCTCTTAATCAGATGCAGCCTGTGTTGCTTGAATCTTTCCTCTATGCATGGGCCACCAAGTCTGACTGGAGGGGAATCAAAGATAGCATGTAGATACTTATCTGAAATATGTAAAAAAAGAAAGGAGCAGACTTAGATTCTGTATATTCATAAGAGAGGATCCCGTTTCCCATGGTTGCCTTCACCTTGCTCGCAGAAGTTCCCACTGCAGCCCTGCTAACGGCGGCTAGATCTAACAGCACAGTTTTTTGTGCGATTGTTCCCTAAGGAGTCCCGCTGAAGGAGACCTGAGTTAGCAAAGAGTTGCCATTTCAGCTCACACCAACCATTTTAACGAAGCAGGTTAGCGAGGAAGAATCAGTAATAAATGTTACTGGTCATAAAGTGCAGAATCAGGAGCTCGGAGGAGGCGATCCCTGCCAGCACGGTCACGCAGAGCAAGCAGGGAGTTGTAGTGCTGTTGGAATAGTGGAGATGCAACTTGAAGGCGACAAATGATGAGGAGAATAGCCATAATAATTAACTGTCTTTGGGTTTTTTTTTTTGTTTGTTTGTTGTTTTGTTTTGTTTTTTTTTTTTTTAATTTCTGTCCCCAACCACTTCGGGTATCTTGACTTTTTTGGTGTTTCAAAATCTTAATAAAAAAGCAGCGAGGCCCTTATGGGCTGCAAATTTTTGTGTGTCCTTTCAAGTCAGTGACGCTCAGTACAAATGACATCAATATTTCTATCCTAGAGGTAAGGTTATTTGAGTGTGACATTAGCCTAAACCAGGTCTGGTTCCAATGCTGAGTTTCTTCTTGACGAGCAACCCCAGTGAGTTAGCTTGTTTATGCTGAATTGTGCTTTGAAACACATATTCAGTTTTGGTTTTATTCAATTATATTTATTCCTAATATAAATTTTGGCTAAATACAGGGGGGGAAAAGCCCATGCAGAGTTTCAGCCTCGAGCAAATTCTGCAAGTTAGATTTTAGGTGCTTTGGAAGCACATTTTAAATGGAAATGCTCATGTGTTAAAAAAAAAAGACGCTGCTAAAATATTGGGAAGAATCTTTTTACTTCTCTTTGTTTTCCTATTGATGTTGAATATAAAAGTGATGTTTTGAATATTGCTGCAGCTGTGTTGGGTTTAAGCAGAATTTTGCATTGAGAACAGAATTTTTGATCTAAAGAAGTCCCGGAGTGCTGTTTTATTTATCTGTAGAATGAAGTTCAGACTTCTAGCTTTTTTCCCCCTCTTTTATTAGAAAGGAACAATGATGCTCAGCACTTCTGTGATGCTTTTCATTTCAAAAGGCTTTGCTTGCATAACCTAATGAAACTTCAGAAAACGTAAGGCAGGGGAGCAAATAATCTATTTTGCTGGTGTAGAGTCAAAATAAATTCAGAGTTACTTCACTTCCGATCCTCTGCATTTGTGTTGATTAGAGCAGAATGTGGGTTGGAGTTAGCAATTTTGTTTCTGCATTGAAAGATCTGGCTTGTTTTGCTTCCTGAGCTCCATGAGATATTTTGATATCGCTGGGAACTTCATTTAGGCATCAAAATGTTTCAATATTTTCCAGTGTGGATGAGGTCATATGCCCTACAAACAGGGCAGGATTGTTCCCAATGGTATATTTTCCAAGATTTTGTCCCGTCTGGTGTAAAATGTCTATGTAATGTGTGGTGGGTTTTTTTTTCTCATTTCTCTCAGGAAACTCAGACTACTAGGCATTCCACTTGGAATTTTTTCACAATATTCAACCTGCATTTTCCTTCCTCACTCACATCCTTTTACTTCTCCAATACACATTTTTACCTTCTGAGGTCTTTAACTTTGGCTTTATAAAGTACAATAAGACAGTTTTCAGTCTCCTCCATCATTTGAATGAAGTCAGGCATAGAACTTGAGGGCAACCAATGTATTGTTTCCAGGCAGTGAGCAGTTAGGGAGGAGCATGGTGTAATTAAGAAAAATGGGACGTATTGTACAACCAAAACTCGACTCACAGATGCATGCTTTGCGGTGGCCATCGTGTTGGCTGGCTCCCTGCTCAAGGATTTCCTTTGGCTCCGTGGAATACCTTTGTTGACTTCAGTGATGTTAAGCTTTTTATGTTGCCCAAGTCTAAGGTCCTACGTGGCATTCAGACCATGTGGAGATGGCCTTAAGTTACAGAGGTCCAAGAAGGACATCCTCTCCTTTGTCTTAGGATGACTCTGCCACCACAAGACATCACAGGTCAGAGGGGCAATATTGCATTTGACAGATCCCTTCTAGTAGCTGTCCTATATCTTCTCAGGCATGAAAAATTGGGCATGGTCGATGCACCCTGACAATGCTGGTGATAAGGCTGATTCACTAGGCTTGATTAGATCTCATTTACATTGTTTGTTCCATTGTCAGTCCCCTGATGTCACAGGTACATCTGAGAACAGAGGCAGACTTTTTTTCCCTCCAGACTGGCATTTCCTTAGAGCCTGACCTGCTGAAATCAACAGCAATATTCCTCCATGGGACCCGGGGGAGGGCAGGATCTGGAGCTCTGTGCTGTTGCTACTCGTTGAGGCTAGTGGGATTTGGAGGGAGTTGCTGTCGTGTAGCACTGCAGAGACCTTCACGGGATGCCAGATCCCACCTCATTCCCCAGGTACGGAATACTAATTGCAGCAGAACTAATGCCTTAGAACAAAACTCTTTCTTGAGAGGGTTGCTGTACCACGAGCTGAGTGCACCTCTTCCTGCATAAACCTGATAAACCCCCCATCTTTCATGAGCACTGACTGTTTGTAATTGATTTGCAGGTGAAATTCTTTACTGGGCTAACAGACTTTTAAGTAAGCTTGGCAGTATTTTGTGGGAATGTAAAGAAAATGTTAATGAAAGAAAGCCTAAACAATAACCTATTACAAAACATTGTTATCTTGTAACATGATCCAAAAGGCTCCAGAGAGAATGAAGCAAAAAATGCAGAGTTCTGATAAACACAGTATCATTTCTGTAGTAATGTAAAGATTTGACCCTTTCCTTTGCAATCTGAGAGTTCAGTTGTCTTGCATTGTCTCCCAATAAAGATGCCTTTGTAATATAAAGTGGTATTGTTGATTTGAGAAGAATGGTTTTGTGAGGGGATATGGAGTTTGTCCCTTGCATTGAGGAGAAAGGATTTGAGATAAAGCTATGAATGATCAATCTGGAATAACAAAAGCTTATTCTGAAATACAGCGCCCTGTGAAAGGATATGAAACCCGCTAACATATTGCAGTCTCCAAAATAGCCTTACGGCTTCTGAGGAGTGTGCTGCCTGACTTCTTCACAGGTTCAAGCTGTTGTCTGAGTCTGCAGCTAACGGAAAGCCTGTTTATGAATACATTTTGTTATTTTTTTTAATTATTTTTATTTTTTTAAACAATCAGAATGAATTTGATATTGAGAGCATCACAAGCAATTCAGGTCAGTCACAATACAGCTGAATGCCAGTTACTGGGAAGGGTTACCAGGACATACTAAAAAGTGCTTAGTTTCAGGAATCTATAGAAACTGGGGCGGTGTGATGTTGAGGGACCTTTGTGAGTGTGTATGTGTGAGAGGAAATTTCTTTACACTTCGTTTCAAACTTTGCTCTGACTCAGCCCAGGTGCTGCCGCGTGACTACAGGCTTTAAATGTCATTTGGAGATTAGTAGATCTGCCTGACAAGTTTATACGAACATCCTCAGTTGTACGGTGTTGCTTCTGTTATGGTGGTTGTTGTTATAGTGTAGGAAATTCTAGAAATCCACCCTGCAAATCGGCGGGGGATGAGAGACAGAGACGGTTGCTTTTCCAAAGAAATCCTCACTGAAACAAAGTCAGACCGGGAAATTGAGGGTGCTTTGGGTTTACTGCATTTTTAACATGATTAGTACTGATGCTAACTAATTTCTCATGTGCTCTACAGAGGATTAGGTAAAAGGAGACCTCTAAATGTTGACTTAGTCACAAATGACAAATGTATTACTTTCATGGGTAGAGTTTCATCTTCAGATAACCCACACCCCTCTAAAAGCTCTTTTACTTCAACTGTGTCCTCAGAAAGGTCTGAGCAGAGGTGGGAGCAGTCAGAGGCCAGGGTTACAGGAGGCAACGCCAGCCAAGGAGAGCAGGGTGCTGCATGGGGGAGGAAGCAGGCGCAGGGGGACAGAAGGGGGCTGCGAGGGGAGGGGAGCTTCACTCCTTTGTAAAGCTCCATTTGCCATACCTGCAGACACCCCTTGGTGCCCTCTCAAGGCATATCAAGGATAAGAGGGTTATTAGGGGCAGTCAGCATGGCTTTTCCAAGGGGAAGTCATGCTTGACCAACCTCATAGCCTTTTATGAGGAAATAACGAGGTGGATGGATGATGGCAGAGCGGTAGATGTGGTCTACCTTGACTTCAGTAAAGCATTTGACACGGTCTCCCGCAGCATCCTCATGGCTAAACTGAGGAAGTGTGGACTGGATGACCGGATAATTAGGTGGACTGCAAACTGGCTGAAGGAGAGAAGCCAGAGAGTCGTAGTCAATGGGGCAGAGTCCAGTTGGAGGCCGGTAACCAGCGGAGTGCCTCAAGGGTCGGTACTGGGGCCCATATTATTCAATATATTCATCAATGATTTAGATGAGGGAATTGAGTGTACTATCAGCAAGTTTGCTGATGACACTAAGCTAGGAGGGGTGGCTGACACGCCAGAGGGCTGTGCTGCCATCCAGAGAGACTTGGACAGGCTGGAGATTTGGGCAGGGAATAACTTAATGAAATACAACAAGGGAAAGTGTAGGGTCCTACATCTGGGCAGAAACAACCCCAGGTTCCAGTATAGGATGGGGAGCTACCTGTTAGAGAGCAGTGTAGAGGAAAGGGACCTGGGGGTCCTGGTGGACAGCAGGATGACCATGAGCCAGCACTGTGCCCTCGTGGCCAAGAAGGCCAATGGCATCCTGGGCTGTATTAGAAGGGGGGTGGTTAGCAGATCGAGAGAGGTCCTCCTTCCCCTCTACTCTGCCCTGGTGAGACCGCATCTGGAATATTGTGTCCAGTTCTGGGCCCCTCAGTTCAAGAAGGACAGAGAGCTGCTGGAGAGAGTCCAGCGTAGGGCAACTAAGATGATTAAGGGAGTGGAGCATCTCCCTTATGAGGAAAGACTGAGGGAGCTGGGTCTCTTTAGTTTGGAGGAGAGGAGACTGAGGGGTAATCTTATTAGCGTTTATAAATATATAAAGGGGGAATGTCATGAGGATGGAGCCAGGCTCTTCTCAGTAGCGACCAATGATAGGACAAGGGGTAATAGATTCAAGCTGGAACACAAGAGGTTCCACTTAAATTTGAGAAGAAACTTCTTCTCAGTGAGGGTGACAGAGCACTGGAACAGGCTGCCCAGGGAGGTTGTGGAGTCTCCTTCTCTGGAGACATTCAAAACTCACCTGGACGCCTTCCTGTGCAACCTCATCTAGGTGTTCCTGCTCCGACAGGGGGATTGGACTAGATGATCTTTTGAGGTCCCTTCCAATCCCTAGCATACTGTGATACTGTGATACTGTGATATGTATCCTCTGCTGCTGCTGGCTCGCAGAGGGTCTTTCGGGTGGTTTATGTGTTACATGCAGGAAAATACAAAACTTAGGACTTCTGCGCTGTAGCATAGTTTAGCTTTCAAGGAATTCTGTTAGTTTTCAAGTCCTTTTTCTGCTACAGCAGTAAAAACATGATGAATGGCACTAAATGGGGGGATAAAGCTCTTTACAGCCATGACAACCCCCCAAACCATTACAGGAGCATTCTGCAAAATCAAGAGGTTGTTATAAAGTCAGGACGTTTTTACAAGACGTCCTTTCGCAAGAAACCCAATGGCTGGCTTTGGAGAGCTTATTTCAGTACTGGAAATCTCTCTAACCAGGAAAGTATTCCAGGGCCACCAGCCGACCAGCAAGAGCAGAATCCAGCCATTTGGGCCAGGCTGCAAGTTCAAGCAGGTTGCGACGATGAAACCCATCAGCGAGGCAAAGATGCAGACCCCAATCCTCTCTGTGTGGCCTGGTGCCAAGGCAAATACCAATGTGCCCTTCCCATCTGTCTCCCAAACTCCTGATAACTCCCCAAGCCACTGACATAACGAATGAAGCCGAAGCTCTTTCCAGCAAAGAAGAGGGGCTGCACAGCTTTATCGTCCCTTGTGCTACCAGAGTTTGAGGGACTACTCCCGTAAATGAATGTAAGCACAGTTCTGTCTGTGAGATTAGGCTTTTCTTAACACCATTTCAAAATAATGCTGTTATGATAATTAAGGAGTGAAATGATTTCTTAACAGGCTACAGTGGATTGATGCTTTGGGAACTGTTTTCCTTGCAAGCACTGAGCTATCTGATGAGCAGCGTCCGTTGCTTCCTTCTTCTACATTAGCGTCATCTTCTATTTCCTATTCTCATTCCTATTGTTCTCCAATTCATTCCCTGGGCTGTGGAAGGGGACACCGCGGCTGAAGATAGTTTATGCTGAGCCATTCACAACTCTGTTTAGCTTGTTCCTCTTTTCCATAACAATTTGCAATAAAAACTGTGTCAGGAAAGAGCTCGGTGACCTGTGAGGGCTGGGACAAGCCTTACGCTGGAGATGGCAAATTCCATTTCAGGCCACTAAGCCAGAGATCCGATGCTAAGAACACAGGAAGCTGGGAGGATAAATACTGTAACTTTTCATCTCATGCATAAGAATCGCAGTCTGTTTTGATCTTGTGATAGAGAAAAGTCATTCTGCTTATCTCATCTAACATAGTGGCTAGCCTGATTACAAGCTTCCCTGCTTGGCACCTTTTTAAATTCAATTTGGCTGCCTGTGCCCTTGGCACACAGTGGGTTTCATTAAATTTCACAGCAGTTAGTTTTCATTCCCTCTGTGACACCTTTTTATCAACATTTGACTCTAGTGTAATTTCAAGCAATTGTGCTTTTTTTGCGAAGCGCTTGTACCATAATAATTTGGCAGAGCAGGCGGGGGAAGACGATTCAGACACCGCTGCAAATCTGTGTAAAAAACTAATATATGGGAAGCCAGGTCAGCTTGCGAGTGTTTTTCATGTGTGATGATAACAAAAAGGAGCTGCCTCCCTCCCTTCTCTGGCGGCATCGCTGAAGACTGTCAAAAGTGCAGTTGAAGAGCTTGATGTAAGAGGCAAATTTTATTTCCTTTAGGCTGATCACAGCTTTATTTTAAAAGCAGAGCTAGTGGACTCTGCTGGACTGACAACCCAAGGCCGTGAGACAAGCCTTCTGCAACCCAGGCTGCTTAGCAAGTCTATGTGAGTTTTCTTTTCAAAATCAGATGAGGAAGCTGGTTTGTTCGGAAAGTGTGTGTGTGTGTATGAGTGCAGGAACGCACAGGGCAAACGTGGTTGTTTTCCTTTTAGTATCCGATACTCAGTCCCTGGCAGGTGGGGCGAGGAAACGCCAGCACCCCAGCATGGACCTGGCATCTCTCGTCTACATCACTGCTACCTCCTCCCCAGAGCAGAGCAGCATTTTCTCAAGTCTCTGTCTAAGGCAGATGCTGGGAAGATTTGTGCAAGTTTAAGTGGTTTTGCGTAAGTTTAAGTGGTTTTGAGGTGCACTCTGAAAGGTCTTTATTTACAGAGTGCCAGCCATTCTGAAGTGCCGGCCCTTTTTCAGTCTGCCAACCTGAACATCCAAAAATAATGTGTTATGGTTTCTCAGTAAATTTTTAAAAGTACCTAATTAAAAATTAATTCAAAGTGAAGCTTAAAAGTTCTTAAAAGTGAGCTCTGCATTCAGGGGTAAACTCAGAGGCTGACAGACCTGTGCCTCACTGCAAGCCAAGGGCAGCCAAGCTTGTGAGAGCATAAATCGTTTTCTGAATGAGACATCTGATTGATGAAACTTTTCCTTATGCCCTTTGGAAGGTATTAGTTCAAGTCCTTTCAGTTTAACTAATGGAGCATCTTGGTTTCCTCTACCCCTAAGGTCTCCATAGTCCCTTTGTAGACAAAATATTTCCAAATGCACACAGTCTTGAGCCTCCTTAAACACCTCAGGTTTGCCTTAAATATCTCAGGAAAGCTGGAGGTTATGGGCAGCTCCCCACCTCCTTCGCAGGAGGGACCTTTTTGCTCTGTAGCTCCTGGTGGGAGAAGACCCACTGAGGATTTTCCTTAAAAAGCCCGTCTTCCTTGGAGGTTTCCCATGGGATGGAACAGGTCAGCCCTATGCATACGCCTATGTAACATCGTTTTGGTGGATAGGCTGACTGCGGTTTACATCTCAGGCAGTAGCTTGAGTTTACTGGGAAAGAGGAGGCTCAGTTGTGCCAAGAAAGCAAGGATGTCTTGCTAGCAGTGTCTCCAAATGTCCCCTGTGTCTCCGGAGGGCAGTGACTGCTGGGAGCGCTGTGCGCTCCAGGTGCCACTTCTGAACAGGGAACCGGGTATGCAGCCAGTGCAAATCGGGACGGTGCCGCTGAAATCAGCCCTGGCTTGGATCTGGCTGGAAAAGGTGGCCTCATACTTTCTTCTGGGAATGGAAAACATCTTTCCAGAGCACAGTTTCAGTGCACGGACCTCTGGCTATGGACTGAAACCTCGCGTGTTCTTTCCAGATTGGCTGAGTACATTGGTTTATGGATGAAGGCATAACTAATAGTTTCTGTGAGCTTTTTTTCCTAAGATGAATGTAAGAATACAGATTATTCTTTGTCTTAGTATGAGGGCATGAAGTTCAGGATCTTTACTTGGTGTTTTCAGCACAAAATACTCCAGTGTAAGCAGCATACCTAATACAGCAGACTGTTCAGCAGTAAAGTTGCTCTGGGGCAAGTTTCTTCCTCTTTCACGTAATTAATGCTTAGTTTATAACCTGATGTCTGGAGATTCCTATAAATTTCATACCTAGTGTAATGGTAGAGGTTTAAACCACAACAGTCATGTTATGATGATAATCTAATTATGCCGATATCCGATACACAGGATTACTTTTGACATAAATACTTACAGAAATGTTTTACCAATGTGGCCAGTGGCAGCTCTGAAAGAGTAAATAATGAAAAGATTATTTGAGAATGCAAGTAAATGTAAATCCTAGAAGAGTTATATCTTCATATTTTATCTCTTAGAAGACTTTAATACAAGACGACGTCCTTTTGTTTCAAGGTGATATATTATCAGTGCTGATGAACACCCGACTTAGGCCTTCAGCTAGAAAGAAACAAGACTGCTAATGCCATGTGGCTTCTGACAGGCGTCTCTGAGTATTTACGGGCCTTGATATATACGCAATCTATGGATATTTCAAAACTGATTAACATTTCTGAACCTGAGTTAAAGTTTATACTTGGCATTTCAGTCGTGTCAAGGCAAAATTAATCAGAGCTCAAAAGATACGCAGTCTTACTGACATGCTGATGACAGTGAAAATATGAACCACTGAGAAACAGCCTATTGAAAGACAGACTCTAACCTGGATTTTGGAAGAGGATATGCAAAACTGGCTTGCTGCCACGGACAGACTCTGAGGTGGCGTGCAGTGGTGTAGCCGGCATGTACTGACTACGGTACCAGCTTAAATAACTCAGGACCCTGGGTGACTTATATGTCCTGTAATAAGTCACTTGGAAATCTTTTTACTTGTGAAACATTAACATATTAATATGCAAACCAATCTCTTGAAACAGTTCAGATAAGCAGCATTTTTAAATGCACCCAGTCAAGATGTTTTTTCGGTCAATGAAGCTCAGCAAGCAAATGCTTTCATTTCAATGGCCCTCGTGTGAATAGTCAAAATTTATACTTGGTTGTGATTTTAGGCTCTATGGCTGTCTGCCTTTGTAGTAAAAATAAGGAAGCGGAATGCATTTGTCATGGAGAGGTGTTGGGTTTTTTTGTTTGTTTATCTTTGTTTTAAATAGGTCAGCGAGATAGTCTTTATGCATTTCAAAAGACTGTTAATTCAGCCTCAATGAAGGCTGTTAGGATCCAGTTTGAAAAGCATCAGATCAAATACTGTGCTTTTTAAGAAATCATGTTTTTTATTTGTTCTGTAAAATAAAACCCTAAATGAGGGATAAGCAGTAGTTTTGTTTTAATAAAATCTGGTATCTCTAGAAAGATGTGATGGACTGTGTGTCTGTAGATGGGCCTCGGTGTTTCCCACCAGAAGGGCAGTGTAGCCCTCCTGGCTGTGGTGGAACCAGGCACCATTTTTAGGTGGCGAGGGAGCATAAGCTAATTGTAAAATCGGTTTTGAAACTGTGAATCCTTTGCCATGTTTTCAGTCTGGAAGAGACCATGCAGTAAATAAGGCAAAAATAAATAGAGGATCTTCAGAGAGTCAGCTGCTACTCCAGACACTAAAGCCAAGGCAGTTAGAGAAGACCTAGGAGGGTGTCCTGGTTTCAGGTTTGGGGTCGAAAAAGGGTTGGACTTAATTAGTTTCTTTCCCCTAACATTTTGCATTTTTCTGCTTACTCATTGTGAAAGTTGTCTTAATTTAGACTTTGGCAAGAGTATAACAGTCCCCACTACTTCCATTTACCTCTGAATTCAGTACATGGCGACCTATAGACTGATCCATTGACACAGCGAACTGGATTTGATCTTACGTCTGGAAACCATTCATGTCTCTCTCATGAAATCTCTTTGATTCCTTTTCACATTTTTCCCCTTTCCTCCCAGGATGCTCTTTGAAGTACTTTATGCCATATCCAGTGAGCATTCCTTAGTCATTGTGGTAGTGGTTGTTCCCATTTAAATCCAGACTGCTCAGATTCTCTTCAAAATATCAGAGATTTTTCTTAACCTCTAAAGGTTAACCTCTAAAGATACAAGGACAGTGGAGAAGCATCTGCAGACAGATGATCAGAGGTGCTGCTTCCAGATCTGGAATACAAGTTCACTTTGAAAACAGAGTGGGGCTGCTGTAAACCAGAGGGAGAGGTGGCGTGGTTTTCAGTGATCTTGAACGGTTTATAGATGAGAATGGAAAGCAAATGTTGACACGTGCCTACAGTCTCAACAGGTGTAAATACAAATTCACAAGTTGCAATCAGATTTTTCATTGCAGCCTGTCTCCAAATACTCACAAGTAAGACCAAGAAGGCAGGTGCATCTTTAACAAAGCTAATCAGTCTGTGAGATGGATAACGAGGGCAAAACAGAATGGCAAAAAAAAAAAAGGGGGAAGATTTGAGGGAGCTTAAAACTGCATTTTTTTTTTTCTTTTTTTTCCCTTCCCTATTTGAGTACACAATTTGATGTCATCTCTGGCAAAGTTGATTGACAGAATTCAATATTCTAAGTTATAAAAGTACCTTTCCGTAAAATCTTTATCTTCCCAGTGTCTCTTAGCACAGATGCAAGGAATATTATTTCCATTTTTCAGATAGGAGCCTAGAAACTTATTGAAGTTTGCATATAAAACTTATAATTAAAGAAGTATTGAATAGAGGCCTTCCAAGAGATTTGTGAGCAGCCACTGAACGAGCTGTCATATAGAAACACTACTAAAATGTACAGGTGTAATAATGTTCTTCTTCCTTACACTAAGTTATGACTATAGGATCGTCTGCCTGGCATTTTTGAGGCAGGCAGACAGACATTTATACTGTGTGCAGCCTGAGCTGATGGGTGACTGTGCAGTGTTGGTCACAAGCTAACACATGTTGTTTCTCGAGGCAATTTACCCTGTTGAGCTCCTTGCTGCCATAATTAAATGGCTTTTTTTAGTCTAGTTGAGCAGAACACGTCCTAACTGAAAGACACAGCTAATTTTCTTTTCTTTGCGAAGCTCTTCTTGTAATAATAAATGGTATCCCATGGTTCAAAAGAGGTCATGGCTTCTTTTATGTACAAAGATTATAGATGCTTGTTTAGATGACTGGTTTTCAACCTTTCCTGACTGGTTGACTCCCCAGACTGCTGAAAGGCATGGCTAAGCTTGCTGTGCTTAGGTACCTTTCGTGGACCCCTCACAAAGGTCCACGACACCTCCTACGGTCTTGGGTCACAGGCTGAAACCCACTGAAAGACCACTGTGAAAAATGTAAAGTTTTCCATTGATAGATTTGTAGGTTAGAGCAGCTTTGTTGTGTTTGATGAGTTTTGTTAAGGACATTCTCCCTGCGTACAGAGAGCAATAATCTGGACAGAAAAGCAAGCAAACAAACAAACAAATGAACAAGCAAGGAATAGCTCTGCCACACAGATCAAAAAGGGGATTTTAGAGCAAAGATCTCATGGAGCCATTATGTGGTTGTCTTTTGCATATGTAAAATACATAATTCCTGGACTTTTAATCTGTTGTGCAAATATGTATTTAGCCGATGAATGAAATGTGGATTATATATTCTTTCAAAAGAGCTATTAGGGTGTTACAGCACACTTTCTAACTGGATCTTTCACACGAGCAATTAATAGCTCTGCAGATTACATGGCACTGAACAATCAGTACTGTGCAGAAGACTACACAACACCATATTCACAAGGAAGGAAACATGTAAGACCAGTGGTGAACTGAACATGCTTTTTAGGTTGGCACTGTGTCTGCTTCAAACCCTACATGTTCTTAATGACTCTTGAGATTTACCTGTGTTAGGGGAACATCGGTACAAAACATTGCACAAAAGCTCCCCCCACACACATTGTCTTCCTGCATTTTAACCTTCAAGCTGCAGGAATCTGAGAAGTTTTTCTTCCTCTGATTTATTCTGAAGGAATCTTCTGTTTTCAGAAGGGATGCTCAGCTGGGTACCTACCTCAGCCGAGGGGGAACAATCTCAATGAAATACGCCCCCATATCTCTCTGCCATTGCAAAGAGAAGCAAACTTTCTCCCTCACAGCATTTTGGGGGGCAGCAGGAAAGCGCAGGTGCCCACAGCTAGACTGACAGCCCCGGCACCACCCAAGAGTTCCTTGTGTGAGGAGCACGGCTGCACGGCCGATTGTCGTGGCTTAGTGTCTGCACCTCAGGCATCTGGTGGGGAACAGCAGTGCTTGGATGTCGATGGAAATTTTACCGTTTGAAGGAGTGGGACCTCGATACACTGTGCGGCACGGTGACTTGGGGTCTATGTCTGATACTTGAAGAAGAATTGAAGAGGCATTGATACACCTCACTGCAAAAATTGCAGGAAATCCTGTATAGCTGAGCCTGTTAGGCAAGATCTAGCACAGCTAAAGTGACCCTCTGGCATCTCCCAGTGATGGGGTCCGTATGGAGCTGTGCTTGTGAAGAACTGGGGCAGCTCCTTTATGTGCTGTGAATTAAGAAAAAGTGCCAAACAACAGAGTTTTGTGATAATGTGATTGCAAGATTAATTGGCGCATACAGTTAGCAGAGGACACAGAGTGAATTTGCATTTGCATGTGGGAAGAGTGAGTCAGAATGACTTTGTACCTGTTGCCTATTATCTGTGTGTCACGTATATTTGATATTTTTAGTTTAATTCTTCACTTTATTGTTTCCTTGATTATTTCAATTTTCTGAACTACCTCAGTGTGAAAACATATCACAGAAGATGCTGATACTTTTTATTTATGTAAGATGCTTAAATTATACTTCTGAAGTTACTTACCCAGCATTTTATTTATCTTGCAATCATAATTATTCAGTGCCTCCTCCATCTGCTTTTATTTAATTATGACTGTATAGACAGCAGCCACAAAGATAAGTCTTTTCAGGTTGATTGGTTGTACAGAGTGCCTTCCATGCACTGTAATGAGTTTGCTTGACACCTGGCAATTAAATGGAATAGACTTTTCTGTCACTATTCACGAGGGTTGGCGTGATGTCAGTGATGTAGCTTGGTTCTCACACGCGTGGCAGACTCTCCCTGGCAGTATGAAAAGGACAGGTGAAATAAATTACAGAGTTGCCAGCTGGTTTAAACAATCCTGTTCAGCTTCATAACCCAGACTTGTCAAGTTTCGGGGATTTGATGCATTTTTGTGTGAATGTCTTCTTCAGCCTTTTCAACTGTTGCCAGAGAGAACCTCCTACTGAAGTTATTGCTGCTTAAAATTCAAGAGTGCTTTCAACTTCCTCTCTAAAGCAGGGTTTTCTACAGAATAAAGGTATTCCTTATCATGCTACTGTATTTAATACATCCTTTTTGATGCCGTAAACAGTGGTGGAGTGACTGGAGTCTGTGTACGCCTGTCAGCTTAAATTGTATTCTTACACACCTTTTTACTGCTGGGACAATGCCAATGACTCCTGTGGGATTTCTCCAGGCTCTCGCCTCGTGTAACCGAAATCCAGATACGCACCTGCCTCCTTTCAGAGGTGCACAGGCACAACCCCAATGCCCTTTAGAAGGAAAGGAATTTGACCCACGTGGGTTTTTTTTCCTCAGTCCTGTGCGTATCCTAACTCTTCATGGACATGACTTGGATCTAGAGTTACTAAGCTCAATGGAAATAAAATAAGAGTTTATTGACAGTTTTATCCCTGAAAATATCTGTACTGCGTGTCCTCAAAGGTAACAGTTTGCCTTTCTTTTTTTTATTATTGTTATGATACTTTTTTCTGTGAGCAATGTACTTTATATCAGTGCTATGACTTTGAGCCATTAACCATTTCCAAAAGTGTACTTAGTTTGTCATTTAAAGAAGTCAACATTTTCATTAATTTAACAGTAGGCTAAAATCTGTTCATTTTGATCAAAACATTGGAAAAGCTCCTTGAACTTACCTTAAATTAACGATGAACCAGCTTTATTTCTCAGTAGTTTCTAATATGACTTGAATCTGCTCTGCCTTAATCCTCATCATACCACTTGGTTACCCACTGGGAAGTAAAAAAGGCAGCTCCCAGAGGGAAAGACAGAAAAAAAAATGCTTTCAAAACTTGCTTTTTTAATAATTTATAAGAAATTACGATTTTTTTTTTTTTTAAATTAGAGCTCCTTCCTTCTTGGTCACGTTCTTTTGGTGTTTTTATTAACAAACCAATGCTGCCTCACTCACCCCAGTAATAACAGTATTTCAGCCCAGATTCACAGCCAGCCATACACACTGCTTGCTACCCAAGGACCCTGTGCCAGCTGCTTAGTGAAGGGGTGCACTCCTTTGGCTTTTTTTTTTTTTTCTTTGCAGGTTGGCAGCTTTTTTGCTGCTCTTGTGAGTTGCTTTTCAGGGAGCTCTGTGCTGGCTCTTACATTTTCCTGGGCCCACATGGCTTTGTCTGGCTCCTCTATGACTCTTGTAGTTACCCTGTTGTTAATTGTTTACTGAGAAACCCACCTCTTTGAGCGAGGAATTGGGGTGAGGAGAGCATGGGGGTGGGTGGCATGGCCGGCTGGCGCGGTGGCTGGCTGCAGCAGGCTCACGTGCAAGTGAAAGACCCACCTGTAGGACACGGGGTTCGAGCTCCTGACACCCAAACCATCAGCACTGTCCCCTTGTGTTCCTCCCACAGGTTGGGGGTGGGCTGCCCAGGCTGCAACACCAACCAGTTTCAAGCCTCTCTAAAATATGCCGAAATGACACATCCACGGCTATGCAGAATGGATGCAGAAGCATGGATTTGTGCTTCTCGTGGCTGATGGGCAGGGAGATGAAGGGAACTGTCATAAGTAAATGGAGCCTAGATACCCTGATGACCTCTCATGGAGCAGCTGTGTTGGCCAGCCGGCTCTTTGGGTCTGTAGGGAAGAGACAACTGGGTGTCGGATGCTTCAGTCCATGTTTTTAGAGAAAAGAACTCAGCTTCACTCTGGGTAATTTTATATTCCAGACTTGCTCAGGGGCTTAATTACCCATCGCTCTGAGTGAAAAGCTTAATTTTGGTCGTGAGGAGTAATAATTCCAGGAGGAGCAGCCTGAACAATTAGATGAAACTGAGGTAGTGTACAAGTAGTGAAAAGGTTCCTGAAATGACATTTTGATACTCCTTTCTGTGTGAGGCAAAGCATTGTGCTGTGAATGATCCCTATTCTGTTGAAGCACTTGATGTTTTTGTCTTGCTCCTTTGGTTTGGAGTATGTCTGCTATCAAGTTTTTTTCACATTTCCACACTACAGACAACTTTTTTACCTCTCCTCTTCTTGAGCTGGTGGACCACCTCACAGCACTGTAACATCCTCCTACTAAAGGCAAAAAATTGAGAACATGTTTATAGATTTCGCCATCTGTGAACATTACTTAGGAACTGTTGGTAAGAATGAGCCCCGAGACCATAATGGAGAAAGTGTGCCCTGTTACCAAAGTGCCTGTAGTGTCCCTGTCATGCTGCACACCCGTTGGTATCTGAGGAGCTCAGCTTTTTCATTACTGCCCAAGACTGACCCTGAGGTACTTCCTTTAATACTCACCTGTCTCTTCAGGTTTCTATTTCTGCACTATTTACATCTGGGATCATAGGACAGGGTGAGAGACCAGTTGGTACTTGAGCCCAGTTCCACCAAACTTGTGGGAGACATTTAGTCTGGAAATTTTGGCACCACATCTGCTCGCTAAACCCTTGCCTCCCACCATCACTGGAATATTTTCCAATACCTGCAATGCCACTAACTGTTGTCTTGCTCATTTTTCACCTTCATTCTCTTTCCTCTGTCCCTTATCCACTGGCTGCTCTACTTCTGCTGTTTCTCCTCAGTCTTTACCAAAGTGGTTAAAGGCAGCTTCTCTTTGACGTCATTTCTGTCCCTTTCCTTGCACTGATCAACATCACCTGCTTTTTTCATACCCGTGTGTTCCAGATTATAGCATATGCTTCATTATTTGCTGTCTTGTCAAGAGGTAAGCACCTGGTTTGAGGTAAAACAGGACCGATTTTGTTAGGTAACTTTGCTTCTTAGCTAGGCCTCTTCTAACTAATAAAATTAGCAGCATATTTTGCAGACACTGTTTGATCTCAGAATGATAAGAGCTATGCTTATAGCTGAAGTCAAGGCATGGTATGCAGAGAGGCTCCTGCTTATACTTATTGCTATAACACCCAAGGGCAGCAAAATTTGTTGCTTGCCCCATTGGAGGTTCGGAAGTGGAAAAGTGTAGAGGGGTCGCACCTGCGGGGAGTAGCGGACAGGACAGGTGACTCAAAACTGACCAACAGGGTATTCCATGCCATCTGCCTCGTGTTCAGTATAAAAGCTGAGGGATTGCTGGTGCCGCTGCAGGCCGTGGCTGTGTTTCCTAGTACTCTCTGTAATGCTTTAGAAAATGATTACGAGCATCTAGTACTTCTCCTCATGTTCTGTTTTTGTTTTGTTTTGTTTTGTTTTTTTTTTACTCAAGCCATTTATTGCTTGAAGGACCAGTGCAATAAATAGCAAGCATAAGAATTTAGTCTAGCAAGAGGTGGTTGTGTGAGGATGCCTGTGTTCCTGGCAAGGGAGAGAAAGCATAGGTGGTATCACCACATCATGATGGGGCACTGTGCTGTGTAGCAAGATCCGTGCTCCAGGAAGTCTACAGGAGTGTCTCAGCTCACATGTTAACTTGCGGCTGAGCCCCTCTGCTCCCTCGATAAGACTTGGTGCAGGATGTCGCTTTGTCCTGTGAAGGCACTGGAGATGCCTGCCTCAGGCCTGAGGCCTTCTGCCAGTTTTAATGTTTGTCTGTGTTCTGTGAGCGTGGTTAATAGCTGCATTTGGCTGGAGCGGGGCACAAAGGAGCCCCTGAAGATCAGGCTTGACAACAATGCTAGTACTCTCAAAAAAGTGACAGTTTTGAAAACTCATACCTCATGTCCCAATCAGTTTAAACCAGCATAGCCAGATGTTGGAGCACCAGGAAGGCATGCTGTTCTCCCAGCCCCACCTCCTGATCCTGATGCCCACCAGCTTTCCACCACCGTGCCACAGCAAAAACTGCTCTGCCTGAAAATTGACTTGCGGAATATAATAAAAAAAAAAAAAAGTTATTTTTAGCTGGATCAATTCCCCTATCTGATTCCCAGCACGGCTGCACAAATGTTTGTGCTGGTGCAATGGAAAGGATGCTGTGGGAGTGGGAATGAGCAGTCACAGATACGAGGAGGAGGAAGCCGGGAACTGCATGCATCACCAAATAAAGGTCCATGCACTTGTAGCCTTAAGGCCTGACACGGCCACTGAACTCGATGGGAATATCTGTGGAGTCCTGAAAGGACTAATAATTAAGAGTAACAGTAGATATAAGTGTAGGTGATGATGAATGTGGTAAGTGAAGAATCTCATGTAAGTGAGGCAGCCAGAACCATCTAAGAAGCTGGAGTTACAAAGCAAGAAGTTTTAACAGAGCCTCGCTGAACCTGAGGGCTTTTTTTTTTCATTGAGCGTAACAGTATCATCACAAAACCGGCAGGTTGTCTCTCGTAGCCAGATTTTTCTGAGTACACACTGCAAGTGAGAAGTACACGTGATAAACAAGGTTGGGTGCTTAATTGTTTAGAAAGGAAATAACTTCTATTATAATGCATTTTTGCGATGGCAGCCTCTAGGTTACCTACCTTGTAGCATCTATGACCAAATCCTTAGTCACAGCTCGAGGCTGCAGAACATTGTCATTATTCAGTGGATAATGCAGAGATTTAAGTAATCCTCAAGGGGTGGGAATGAAAAAGAAGGAAGAAAGAAGCCTCCTGACAATGAGATTTCCAAAGCCAGAGTTTATGCACTGTATATTTAATGAGCCCAATTGAAGCATTTGTATTGTTTCTTTCCAGGGTGCTATGAAGCTTGTACTCAGGAGTGCTTGTCAGTGGGATTCCTTTACCTAACATTTAAACAGTACTTTCTGGAGGGAAGAAAACAGATTTGAAATTCAAAGTCATGGATATTTCTTATGCAGCTTTTCAGGTTTAATTTTGCATGTAATCATGATACAGTCTGTCTTCCTCAGCAAGACCTAATGCCGTAATACATCACAGCACTTTTCTCTGGGAGCTGATTGTTACTTAATGCCTGCAACCAGATTGTGAAAATTTGAGGCTTTTCTCTGCAAAGTGTACACTCATAAAAAAAGGTATTTTTCAGAGCCGTGTCAGCTGAAGTGTTTTTGTTACTATGCTTGGTTGCTCTATGATTCTGTTAGCATCCTCCTTACATACTACACCAAACGGATCCATCATGTCATGTTAGTAGCTTCACTACTTAATCTGCCTTGCATTCATTGCCTTGCATTTTAAACTCAAGACATAGTCCTCCAAATGTAACTGTCTTCTCTTTGTGGCTGTAAAGCTCATAAAGAACAAGTTTACTGAGGATTGCAATAGTGGAGATTTTATATTTACAGAAGGGAGAATGGCAGAGGTATTTGTGTTCCCAGGGGCTTTGATCCTCTGGAAGCCTTCGGTTTTCAAATAATGGAGCAGAAGGTGTCAGAGGCTCCAGAAATGTTACCAAGCTACAAAGAATTACATTGGTGTCCCAGAGTGAACAGCATCTATGCAGTGTAGTTACTGAGCACCACCAATTAGAACACTTGAGTGTCTGCAAACATGAGACGCCCTTCCAGACACCCAGTGGATTTCAAATCACGCCTTTAAAGCGTGTTGCAATGTTAATTCTTTACACATCTCTCCCTTTGGTCTGCTGTATTTGCTTGCTTAATGTCCCGTCTGGTGTCTGACAGTACCAAGTCACTGTGTAATTTTAAGATGAACATAAATATCAAAACCACAATACCAAAATTATAGCTGAAGTTCAGCGTGCTCTATTTTAGCTTTCCCTTCCCATCTCTAATTTGCAAAGGGCTGCTGAAGTTAGCTTCTACCGCATGGCTGCCCATTGTGAAACCAGTGCCCATGATCACTTGCTTTTTCTATGGAACCAGTGGGGCACGAGGGGAAACTCGTGATCTCGGTGACAGCGATAACAATGCAGAGTCAGATCCTGACAAGCAGGGAAGCTGGGGTTGAAACTTGGCAGCCAAACAGAGAGAGCCCAGTTTTAAACCTCCATGCTAAATTATCCTAACACTTAGGATCAAATGTGGAGTTGTTTTTGACACGTGCAGTCTCTCACATTGGAGTGGGTCATTTCTTGGTTTAGAATAGTTATCTGATATTTATGCATCCTGTACTTCAACAAGGGTTACACAAGCAGTTTTAAATGCTTCATGATAATGTCTTCAAGCATGCCACCAACATAGCAGAGCAGCTTCTCTACAGGCAATGACATTCCAAAAATAGGAGATCGCACTACCCTGAAAGGCTGTTTCAGACCCGCAGTCCTCTGATGGTTAGAAGTCATCTTCTGATCTCTAGGATGAACTTATGTATTGTTAGTACATACTTATTTGCTCTTGGGCCAGTGCTGACCCTTCGCTTAAATAGCTGTTTTCCCTTCCTGCTGTAAGTCGCTCTGATGTATATATAAGGACAGCAATCTCAACTCAGGCTTTACTTCCATTGTATTTTTTTTTTAATCTTGAATTGTTTTACCTCCTCTTATAAGATAGCTTGCAGTTCTCTGTCTCGCCTTGTTAGTCCTTGTCACAAACTTGCACAAGTCTGTTGCTCCTGGTTTTAATTTTCGCAGCCCTCGGTTCTTCGGGTGTATGGTTTCAGCCAGCTGTCGAGGTTCTCTGTGTTCAGTGAAGGGAGATAGGCACCTCCAGCAGGACACTGATCCCACCTCTGTTAGATACCATCTATATTAAGAGAGAATAAATAGTCAGCTGGAGGTGCCTCTGGTCAGTATGGAGAGAGCCTGGACAATTGGATCATATAGTATGCTTCACTATTAGGTGGTTAATGTTTGGTGAGATGCATCTTGCCCCCTCTGAACAACCTTATTTGGTAGCAGTCTGTTTCTTGTAAGACTAGGGGATGATCTATGAGTATGCCCATGCCACATATTGATGTGGTTCTCCTCCTTCAAGCTGGCTTTGTAGGGCATGAAAACACCTCGCAGTCCTTTTTAGAATCAGTTCAATGACACCACGGCATAATCCTTTATCATCTGTTTTGCTCCGCTGCACTGAGTACATCCCATAGGACAACTCTGGAAGGAAGTGGTTGCCCGCTCTCCATGTGGAAGGCCCATTTCCCTGATTGATTATCCCACTGCATTTCACACTTCAGATCATCCCTGCATAAGAGAGCTCTGCCCTATGAATGCTAACATTGGCACTACAGGTTGTGCCTTACTCTGCTTCAGGGCTCACATTACTAATTTTCTTACTTTCGTTTCAAGATCTTCACTGGATGACCCCATGTCTGTATATTTAAATGATGGGAGACTCTGTGCATTCGCTTGCATGGCTGATGACAGCATCCTTTGTTCACTAATTAAACTTGGCAATTAAACGTGAAACTGGTGTCTGCACAGCAGACCACTCAGGACACCGTGCAGCACGTAAGCCCCATATTCTGGATTAGGTAGACCTTTTCTGGGACTCACTCCATAGGCATGAAATTGTGCCATGAATGAAAGGATGTGCCTGAAAAAAAGACTCAAGCGTGATGCCTTGCCAATGTAGTTTGTTAATGCCTTGAACAACTGTAGTTGAGTTTCAATTATTTATGATAATATCTTCTAGCCTGCCAATAAACATACTGTAATAGGTTTTTTAAAAGTAATGAATTTCTAGAAAAATGAGATCTTGCTACTAACATAAATTAAAGCTCTGCTGAGAAGTGGGATGAGTCCCCTTGGGGGTAAAGGGGTTGGTGAGTTCTTTAAATATGTGTGGATTAGCAAAGTGGGAATTAATGAGCTGTTATTATTTATAGAAGCAACATCTGATCAGTGTTTCCTCAGAATTTATTCTTCCCCAAACCTGGATTTACTTTGCTTTACCTCAGCTACAGGCTTTAGACTCAGTAATATTTCTTCTACATGACCAAGATTCATCAGTATTTTAAATAGGGTCTCCGTTTTGTGCTAGAGTAATTATTCCAGATTTATGTTCTGTCTGTTTTGCATACAATGGGCCAAGTTCCTACTTAAAATTCATGTAGCCCTGTTCATGTGAAAGAGGCTTGTAACAGTTCAGAAGCAGAACAAGGCAGCTGTGGAGATGCCTGAGACCATGACTCAGACCAGAGACTTCCTTTGTGATCCTGACCAGGTCACTCAGGGTGGGATTTATCCACCTGCAGGCAAGATACCCATCTGAAGCTGCTCACCTGGGCTCTCTCTACAGTCCAAGGAGAGAGCAGTTCATTGATCAGAGGTTATTAATTCTACCCTAAAATGGTTATGCTAGATGACGGGGGCTTGATCATTTGTCTGTGCTCATGTATTTGGTGCTCCTGCTGCACGGTGCTCCTGCATGAACGTCAGTGACTTTCCTGAAAGCCACCCTACTGTGGTGGTGATTCCCCACTGACTGTTGCTTCTCAAGTCTTAGAGCCATTTTAAAGTGCATTATTTGTGTAAAAGTCTATTATATTTGTGTTGTGATAACTCCTACGACAGCTGCAGTTGCATCTTATCTGCATTGCTATATGTGTTGCTTATCTCTATTGCTGTTCCGATATAAAGGAACAACAAGCAGTAAGTACCAGTGAGTTTGGCACCAGGAAAAGGTGGAAGGTGCTACACCGTGACGTATGATTTCATGTATGGTGTGTGTCTGTCTGTCTGCAGCATCGGTGCTATCTTGGCACCTCTGGTTTTGTTTCGTACTGTCTGAGCCAGCAGAGTATCTGAATCACTATGATCCAGCACTTGAGAGTTCCCCTTTAATACTGATTTGTAAGCTTTAGCCTCTGTGATTATTTCTGGTCCATAATCTCATTACCTAAACACTCCTGTATTGAACAGTCTGAGTCACTTATCATCCTGTAAACTAATTTATTCCAGTCTCTTCTGAATGTGTTTGCTTTTGTTTTCTGATGGATGGAAATACCTTTGTGCCTTCTGTCTCATGCTGCTGGCATCCCTTCCATTTCTGCCTCTTCCCAGTCCTCCCGGTACTCTCGCAGATAGCTGCTGTTTCCTTAGGTGAAAATACCCGTGATGTCTCCGTTGTCTTTGCTAGCTTGTTCCAAGCCCTGCTTTTGATCTCCTTCTTCTTTTCTCTTTAGTCTTGAGTATATTTTCTTGCTGTCTCCTCAAAATGATATTTAGTGGTTTCCTTGATGGTTTCATTCTCTGTACCTATGCCCTATTACAATAACCCTAACTCAGATATGTAGGTGTCTTTTGCTATTATTACCATTATTATGCCTGCCACATTCATTACCAACTGGCAGCCACAAGCTTTACATATTAAATATTTTCCCCTTGAATACCCTCTCTTTCTCCTTTCTCAAGTTTATTTTCCTCTCAGAGTATGGGACAAATTATACGCGTAACTACCATTAATGGTACTGGGAACTGTGTGTGTAAATCTCCCGTGTTGAAAGGAGAATGAGCCTCTGTGTTTCTTGGCATCTAAGATGCCCTCCTGGTGGGTGTCCCCGTCACTTCTCCTCTGAGGTTTCCCCCTGCCCTCTCCCCCTGGCAAAGAATACGCAACTTGCAGGGAAAATGTGGCACAAGTCACAGTACATTAAACAGATATCAAAATCCATATTGAAGAATGGGTAAGCTATGGTGGGGAAGTGCAGAATACAGACAGTCACTAAGGAGGATGAATGTGAGCTGTGTCTTGAATAATTAGATGAAACATAAATAAAACAGTGACATGATTTGTTTCCCCACTTACCTCATGAGTAGGAGACACCAGCCCTGACTCTTCTGTACCGGAGGGTAAGCGTAGAGTTCAGCGGTGTTACCTCTGATTCACACTGATGAAAGTGAAGAAAAATTGGCTTTATTTTGAGAGGTGATATGAGGGAGTTGTTGGAGAATAATGAAGCTATTGGGCTGACTGTTTCAAGTCTCCTGTTACAGCCTTGTGTATGTCAGGGCAGAACTCACACTTTCCCTGTATGATAAATTAGTATTTATCCTGCAGCAGATATATATATTATGGTATCAATGTGTCTTATGAGTGAGATGGGATACTGAACCATGACAGAAGGGAAACCACAAGGGAATTAAGCCATTTGGCATGGTAAAGGAGGCTATATTGTGAGGGATAACAGATTTTAGTATAAGAAATAGCATTGCCACATGGCGACTTCAGTAGGGTGCTTTAGCGTTTTGAACAAAGCTACTTAACTGAAACAAAAAAAAACCCTGGGCCATATTAAAGGATATTTTGAAGGGGTTTTCTATGTGTTTTTCCTCAGAGGACATAAAGAAACCACGTACGGAATATTGCTTTCTGCATATAATGGAAGTCTCTGAGTTGTCCCATTGGTTTCAGTAAAACGAGATCGATTCATAAGGGCTGGCTTTTCATGCAGGCACCGCTGTTATTATTCTTTATTAATTTGTACAGCATCCAAACAAGCACTTTGCAGACAGACACAGTCAGGTTTTTTTCCCTGAGGAGCTTAGGAGTGTAATTAATCCTAGCAGTGATTTTAACAGGCCATTTCAAGCACTTAAAATTAAATATGTGTTGTTTCTAGAACCAGATTTAGAGGCCAAGTAGGGACCACTCCTGCAAAGCTGTGGCATCTCCCCTGCAAAGCCCAAACTCCTTCCGTCTGCTGTCAGCATCTCATGTACTCTATGGTCTGTTGACCCTTTGCTTTGACACGTAGGAAGAAAAAAGTCCTGGAGCTGTACAGCTGCAGTTGTGCACTCCAAAATGTCCCACTAGGAGATACACGGGAGTTACAAGCTCATGGTGGAGGTGTTCCCTCCTGGTGCTTGTCTTGACTGAGGTGCATCTGTTGTGTAGGTCTCGTACTGACAGGTGATCTCCATCCTGGTAACCTGGGCTAGTGCGAGGTGCCTCTGCCCATGGCAGGGGGGTTGGAACTAGATGATTTTCAAAGTCCTTTCCAACCTAAACCATTCTATGATTGTATAATTCTATGATCCTCAGCAAAAGATAGGAGAAAGATGCCTCATGCTACATCTGGAGAGCAGAACACCACAATTTCATAAATATTTTTAATGTTTTCCGATGAGGCATAGTGGACTATTATTGTCATGTATTAGTTATTTTTAATAGTGCCATGGTTTTGATTTTTATTTATTCAGGACAAATTTAGTCCTGGAATAAGCAAGAGCAGCTCCAAGGCAAACCTTAGGATCAAATATAAAGTAAGTCTCTGAAGTTACACGTTTGGTCTCATTTGGCAATGGGATGGGTGCTGGTATGTGAGAAGAGAGCATGACTCAGATTTTGCACCTTTTTTTTGGCTTTTTGTAATTCTCTTGGTGTCTGTGCTTGTAGTTATATGTCCATGTAAGGATTTACATCCTTTTAAGTGGATGGAGGCTTGAGCCTAGAAAGCACCTTTTACAAGTCAGGGGGTTTTCACAGCTGATGTACCATTTATATTTTACTTGAATGAAGCAATTTTGAACACAGAATTAGAGAAACGGAAGACTTTGCTCAACCTGAAACTAGTTTAACTGACTTCTTTTTTGTGAGTCTTTAAATTCTTCTGTTTGAAAAAGTAACATTACAATCTGCATTAAAATTACAAGTAATAATCATAATTATCGTATCCAGATTTTATGTAGCATTCGTATTTCTTATTAGTGGTAGTTTCCAGCTATGATGATAATGTGTGAAATAATTTCCATGGGCTCATGTTCTTGCTATGAAAATATGAGTTCAACCCACAGTCTGTAGTGAACACTTTGTTATAAAGAATCTTTATAAAAAAATGGTCACTTGGGAAGCAATTACTAATAATTACAGAATCCTTCATCACTGCTTTTGATCTTTCGCATGCATGGATCTAAACCCCTAATATTCACGTTGCTGACAGTACAGCACAGTTCAACAATAGCTTTGATGCCAATAAGAACAAAAGGGCTTTTTAAAAATATTCAATTCAGCAATTACTGTCACAGTTCTACTCCTTGAATGCAACTGTGTGTGTTCTTCGCAGTTAATGAATTCATACTACCTATTAAATTTACAATATTTCTTACAGCCCTTGTAGTTTTTAGATGCGAATTGTATCAATAGTGATATCCATCATCTCTAGGTGTTTGCTCTGTGAGCGTGTGTTGCTCTGTGTGCAATGTGCACAATTACTTTTGAACCATAGACAAGATAATAGTCAGGGCATTTCATGCCTTAGGCAGGGGACATCTGCCAAGCATATGTTGTACTCTACCAATAGGTCTTCAATCTTTTGCATCCCCATGAAATTAATTTTTCCTGGGGCTCTGGATAATTTGTCTTGTCTAATGAAAGTACAGTCATTTCACAAATGACAGACAGAATGATTCTGAAAATTTGTATTATAGAAAATACATGGCTTCTTTTAAAATGTGAAACACTAATTTGTTCAATAAGAATAGTTTTCTATTTAATTTTCTTGAGAATTATGAAAAGAAAACATAGTATGGGACAAACGCAGATGATTATGCTAAGGCAAAGGTATTTAGAATTGGTCTGGAATGCAAAATGCATCCATGAAATGTATAAGACGTGTCATTCATATCTCATATAAATCATGTAAGGTGAAATATAGTCAACATCGTTCACTCACTTGTAAGCTACAACCCATCATTATTGGTCACTTTAGACTGTGTAGTCTTTGGGACAAGGTACCATCCCACCATTCAGCGTCTCAACAGTATATCAGAGTGCTCCCAGCTCTGTTAGATGTTGCTGCTGCATTGTGCCCAGTCGCTGGAAGGTCTTCAGCCACATGGAGGTGGGTCATGCTGGGTCATACTGCAGTGATACAGCCTTTGCCTCCTCCATAATGAGGTAGGAGATGCGTGGTTCTTTGTCCTGTGACGAGGGATGTCCAGGAGCTGGGTCTGTGGCTGGTGCACGTGCCATCTATCAGGGCTTTTGTGAGCACAGGACTGGGTTCGACCACTCCTCTCTTGCAGTAGCCCAGTGTTGAGGCCTCTTTCCATCTTTAAGCTCACTTGTACCACCTGTACCTATCTGGCAGATTCCAGGGCAAAATAACTGGCTCTGTCTGGCTCTGGGGCCGAGGAATAGGAAAGAAGCTGTTAGACGAGGACACTTCAGCCTGGAGAAGTCAACAAAGGTGGGATATGCTAAAGAACTACAAAATCCTGGATATGGAAAGGGTGGATAAAGCCTAAACATTCACTTTTTCATCCCATGCAAGGATGAACGTCCATCAGATGGAGCTACTTGGGAGACAGGTTCAAAAGTAAAAGAAGGCAGCAGTTCTCTGTGTGAACCCATGGGACTCCCTGCCAAAGGATGTTATGAATGCAAAAGTTCATGGAGAGACTGGGCAAGAACTTGGAAGAGATTTACAGGGGTTTATTAAACATGCAAAACACGTGAGGCTTAGTAAATCTGCTTGGCTGAAAATAGAGGTTGAGAGCATTCGAGGGAAATACTGTAAACATTAGCCCATTTCTTATTTTCCTCTGGGATTATGGTCACTGCAGGAGGCTGGTACTGAGCTAGGTAGACCCTTTGTTTGAACCAAAACCTCCACTCGTACATCCTCACGTAAACCACAGCGCTGGCAAACATGTTCTTCCGCTGCACAAAGGCAGCAGTCTCTTAATGCCAGTCCTAGAAGGATGACACGACTGGAAATCAGCTGAAGTTATGCATGTCTGGGGCCTTCAGGAATGGGCCCTGAGATCTGTCTGGCTTGGCTGTCCTTTCTTATCCTTTTAAAGCCTTGAAGTCATTTATTTCCAGAGGATTTTGAACGCTTGCTATGGCAAGCTGGAAGTTTGCCACTGTTGTTCTGCATCTCTGTCTCTGGGGATTTGCTGAATGTTTTGGTTGAGTCAATTCCACTTTAAATACACTTCAAATTTTAAATGGTGATCCCAGCAGCAGATTCACTCAGCAACAACATAAACAAATAGCTCTCCTTCCTCCCTGCCTGGACTCCCATGCCACAACTCCCGATATGCTCCCAGAACATGAAGTGGCTGTGGAGTTTCAATGACCTGGCTTATCTCCTTCTGTCAACTTAAACAAGAAAAAACTCCTTAATAAATCATGTAATTACAAGTTACACAGAGATAGGAGTCTGAAACCTGCTGGATTAGGAGTTTTACCTATCATTTGTTTCTCTTGAAGCAAAAAAATTACCCCTGGTGTCCCCCCTGCTCCCCCGCCTTGTCGTTTGTCATTTCCATCCCCGGATGACTTTACAGTGGACTTGTGGGATTTCTTCCACATTAATCAGTACAGGTTTTCACTCTCAAATGAATTAATTTTTTATCATGTAGCATCTCCACTGCTGGGCTCACCACTTTGTTTCTCTTTAGAAATGAGTTGAAGAAAAGCTGGGATACTCAAGCGCCTGCCTGTAACACCAACTATATCAGTTGGTTTAATAAAAAAAAATTTGTTTCTTCCCGCATACTTTGCCTTTCTGCTATCCTTCAATGGTCTCTACTATAGCAGAACTATGCTGAGAAATGGCCAGTGCAGCAGGAAGGCTATCAATAGCTTATTAAAAAACACTTCCATAAACTATTTTGATCTTAAAATCATTCCTATTTTTATGAACTCTGCTTTATTAGAAAAATAATTTTCTGTGGCCTTTACAGTAAAAGACAGATTTCTACATTTTGCATTTGCCTTCTTGTACAGAATGCTGATAGGTAGTCTTTTCTAAGAAAACAATTTGAGATCATAATATACCTCATACTTTCTGAGCAAATGTGTCTAGGAGCAAAGATGATTACAGATAAGCAATACCTACATAGTTCTTGCTTTTATTTAATATATGTATTTTAGATCTGACCCCCGGTGCTTTGCAGAAGGGAGCTCTAACTTTGCAGGGAGGCAGGGACACATCCTGACTCGACGATGGAGTAAGTGTGGGATGGGGTGCTGCCACAGGTTCTGTAAGGTGACACAGCATCAGTGCCACCCTGAGTGAGACCCCTGGTACAGAACAGCCTGGTGAGAGGCTACCTGGGCTGTGAAGACATGAAACATCCTTTGCTTTCTGCATCCTACTAATATGCTAGTATGTAATATCCAACTGCTTTCACTGCGCTCATCACCCTACTGAGTGCCTACAGGAATTATACTTGTGGTTTTTTTTTTTTTTTTTCCCCCCACAAACTCAGCAAAGAGTAGATTAATGGCACTTTCTGTTCCTCCTACTTTTCCTCCTACTCATTCATTTGCTTTGGGCAGCAATAAACTCAGCAATTATAGCAGCAGCAGCAGCAGCCACGGGCTTCCAAACAATGAATTCGGCCAAGAAGAAAGGCATTCTTCAAACCTGTACCGTGCTACCCAGCCCACAGCCAGAACAAAGTCTGAACCTCCCAACAGCGAGGATGGCAAATGCGCTAAAACAGAGGCTTGCAAACACTCTTCCCTTCCTCCCTTGCCAAAGGTAAACACCAAACTGTTTTGCAAACCTGGCTGGGGGTGAGGAACTGTTTTCCCCCATGTGTTTAGAAAAAAAGCTTCCCCTTTCTTTGCTGGGGGCAGCACCTACGAATGGATAAATCTCCAACGTACTCCATTTTGAAGCAAAATTCCTGGGAAAAGTTGCCAAGCAATGAGGACATGGGGGCATAAATTGACTGGGGGGGGATCCTTACCTGCCCATACAGGGCGCCCTGTGTTTTTCATTGCATTGAGAGTGTTTTATCCCTAGCCTCAGTTTTTAGAGCATTGCTCTTGGTAATGTTCTGTTAGCTACAACGAGGGGGGGATGCTGCAAGAAGTGACACATTATACTAAGCCGGAGCTTTCTTATTTGCCTATCTGAGTAAATTAGGGTTTTCACTGGCTTACCTTTTATTCCAATGTACATACTCTTTGAAAGGTTATTACCCTTCTCAGGTGAATCAATGTCAGAAGCCGTCAAAATTGAGGTCTGCAATAAACATGGAACAAAGTCTGCTGGATCTCACCGTTAGGGGCAAGAGGATCTGCAATGGCCACCAGCCCTTATTCCTTTTCCAAAGCTAAGGGGAAAATGGAGTTTTCCTTTCACAATAAATTATATGTAGGTTTAAGGCCTGCCAAGGTTTATAAGGCCAGATTCTGGCCCCTGTCGACTTCAGTGGCAGCACTTCACATGCATCTAAGAACAGAGCATAGTCCACCTTTCAATGAGTCTTCTTCCCTGTCCATCAACAGGCAGCATGTTGAAGTTATAGTGAAGTTGCAAAGCCAGAGCGAAGTCCTTGATTAACTTAATCAGGGCCCTTAATCAGGGTCAAACCCAATAAATATCACTCACACTACAAATTTCTATATTTTTGCCTTCTGGGTGGGAACTTTTGGGATTCTTTGCTCTGATAGTTACTCCTGAGTCTAAGTCAGAGTTTGAGTTTCTTGACCAGCAGGTCTGTTCATTTACTATTGCTTTTTCTGATGGACGAGTTTGGGGAATCCCTGTTGGCACTCATTAACAGAGCTTGCCCTGTGGACTGTAGTTCCTTTGTGCCTGCAAAAGTGCCTCAGGACAGATGAGAGGTGTGCCTTCTGTGGTTAAAAATAATTAAATAAAATAGTATTGCCAATTGAGAAAGCCAGTGAGGCCTTTGACCTTTAGAATAAGCACTGCCAGAATTAAAATAAAGTGTCAGGGTGTTGTAAGAATTAAGTGTATTATTGAGTCTAGTGGGAAGAAAGCCAGCGTCTTAAATGGAGGACACTGGAGCTTCTTGTTGATTGCAAATGACACTGCAATGCAAATCACGAGCTGATGTTTCGGGCTGTTCTGTCGCCTCTCACTGCTCCAGGGATCTCTCTGTGCTCACTTAATCAAGAGAAGGAATCAGGTCCCCCAGAGATGCACAGGGGCCCAAAGAGCCAGGCCAGATGCCTGCCCACAACCTCCTGAATAGCTGAAATCTGCTGTTGAGCAACAAGAACAGAAAAATCCTGAGGAATCTAATAGTTGATGAGTGTAGGGCGTTGCTTCTTAAGGCAACCCTCTGTAGGCCTGGGGGGAGGAAGCAGAATAATAACTGGAAAGGGAGTCTATCAGGGCGTTTTTTTCTGCCGTGACATTCCCCTCCTTCTGTCTCTCAGGAGACTTTGGAGGTGGTACAGTGCCTCTGCTCCATTCCTTGTATAGAGAGGATGAAGGATTTGTTATTTTAAGAGCATGGACAAAATTCAGCCCCTGTCTAACTCCACATTATACATGGTGAGGATCAGCTACCATTCTGTGTTTATACCAGGCTATGAAATGCAACATTAGCTGATGTATGCTCCCCGGCCATCCTAAGGCTGATAGCTGGTGTTCCAAGAGTGCACAAAGAACAAAATAGGTTATAAATCCCCCCCCTTCTTCATAAACAAATGTACAAAGTACTGTAACTCTTCTGTAGGAAAGGAATTTTCATTTCACCCATGTGTGACAGAAGGTCCGTTAAACAGCCAACATGCTTAGAGCTTCAGAAAGGAGTGTAGCGTGATCTCTGTGGACAATTATATTACACTTCAAACAAATGAATTACCAGCAGAGTAGGAAGGAGAATATACCTGAGGCCAAATGTCTCCATAAACCATCGTAATAACAAGGAAACTGATCCTCCCTGTCTCCCAGTTGGGCTCTCTGCAGCTGCCTGTTCTGCATTGCAATGCTCATTATAAGCAGAAGAGCGACCCTGAATTTTACTTTTAAACCACCAGCAACCATTTTGCCATAACGTCAAGCCATTTATATTTTCTTAGCCTTTCCACATAGATAGGAGAGCAGTACTGTGAAGAATAAAAAGAGCAATTGTCATGACTCTTCTTTGAGGGGGGTGAGCAACAACAGCCCATTTGCCTGAGGGGCTCAATCCCAGTTGGAAGTGAGGGGCTCAGTTGGGTAGTCCTCTGATTTGCCCAAGGCCATATGGCAAAGGCAAAGGCAAAGGCAGAGGCAGGAGCTGAGATCAGGAATTCATGGCTCTCCAGGCAGACCTCCTTCCACCCTGACCTTGAGAATTTAGAATTCCAAATCCCTCTCCTCATATGCATTATTTAATAAAGAAGAACCTTTTCTTAAATATTCAAGAAGCCAGACACCTCGCATTTCTTCTCTCTATTCTACTGTCTCTGTGAGTCTCACTCAAGAGCTAAGCCTATTTAAGTTTCCTATAATGATGCATATTGTAAAAGTTTATTACAACAGAATTTAATGGCTGGGAAGCAAAAGTCTGCAGGCTGAAGCATTATATCAAAGGTAACCTTTTAATAGAAAATTTTGCAGACATGGTAAATTTAATCCAACTTAACTATTTTACTCTTCACGGTGTCTTTCTCATATCCGTGAGGCGGGGAGAAAACAGGCCTGATTTCCCCCCTGCCTTGCATAATTATTTATACTCCTGCAAAGTGGATATAAAGTTCTTCCAAATCCTGATGGCAACATTTTCCATGCAATTGGCAGCGGAGCTGAGAAGTGCAGAAGAGATCAAGCAACAGAGAACTAGGGTCTACGGCTCAGCCTCATCCCTCCCAGCTTTTGGTACTTGTGAAACTGAACTTTTGCATGTGGTTGCCGTAGGTGTCCTCTGTAGTCAGTGATGAGAAATAGGCCACCTGCCTATGAATGGGAATGCCCACCTCCCTGTGAGAATGGGAAATTCTCATCTAAAATGTGCTGAATCAATATCTGCAGGTAACTGCCTAGCCCCAGCCTAAAAAGCTCCATTCAGTTGCTTTAACACAGATGTTTAGTATCATTTGAGATGCCCAAAGGAATCCTACCTGGCCTCCAGATGCCACTCCAGAATTGCGTGGGTTTCCCATAGATCTTATGTCGTACATGCCAGGCCTGTGCAGACATCTGAGATTCCCTAGGGTATCTCAGATGGCATTAGATGCTTATGTTTAGGCAACTGACTTAAGCTCTAATTAGCTGGACTCACAGATTCTGGGTGGGTAAACAGAGATGAGGGAAATCTGAAGTTTGTTGCAGGCAGTCTGAATATAGCATTTAGTTCTTATATGGTGGAAGAGCAACTGATTTCTGTTACCATAGACTAACCCATTTAGCTAATAAGAGCACTTTAAGCATCTCTTAGATCATCTCAGTGATTAGATGCGAGTTCAGAGGAGATAAAAAAAACAGGCTCAAGTGACATCTTAAAAAACACACTGTGCATTTCCCTTCCCTTCCCTTCCCTTCCCTTCCCTTCCCTTCCCTTCCCTTCCCTTCCCTTCCCTTCCCTTCCCTTCCCTTCCCTTCCCTTCCCTTCCCTTCCCTTCCCTTCCCTTCCCTTCCCTTCCCTTCCCTTCCCTTCCCTTCCCTTCCCTTCCCTTCCCTTCCCTTCCCTTCCCTTCCCTTCCCTTCCCTTCCCTTCCCTTCCCTTCCCTTCCCTTCCCTTCCCTTCCCTTCCCTTCCCTTCCCTTCCCTTCCCTTCCCTTCCCTTCCCTTCCCTTCCCTTCCCTTCCCTTCCCTTCCCTTCCCTTCCCTTCCCTTCCCTTCCCTTCCCTTCCCTTCTATTGCCAGGTGCTTGGGATACAAGCCCAAGCCTTGGAAAAAGGATTGCCTGGGAAACAGGATTTCTTGCTTTTCTAATCTGTTCCCGGATATCACCTATCAAGTCTTCTCCCAGCTCTGTACCTCAGCTTCCTTTTCCATAGCTGGAGGTCATGACACTGACATCCCTTCTCAGGAGCTTTGACAGGTTGTGGAAAAGTCTCTGTGATCATTTGATTTTGGGGAGGAGCTGTCATCTCTCATACACTGAAGAGGCAGCGTGTTAACTATCCTGGGATATTTCCTGGAAGAAGTAGATCCTGTCTGTACTTTCCCAGCTTCAGGATAGTGATGTGGGTGCATGAGCTCCTCTAGCAAGAAAACGCTGCATTCTGTTATTCTGAGAAACGAATCACAGTGTCTGACTCTAAGTAAAACCAGAAAAGAAACACTGAAATTTTCTGGGAGACTATTGTTACCAATCCCCATCACAGTGGTCATAAAGCTTGGTCTAGCATACGTAATAATCTGGCATTGATCTAGCGAAGCCCTTGCCCATGTTGAATAAGAATTTAATTTTCTCTGTTGCTTCTACTGTGGTTTGGTCCTTTCCTACTTCTGCCTCCTCGTGATTACCTAGGAAACCTATTGTGTTCCTTCCATTACTCAGAAATTCTTCCAACAAGAGCTGTCATGATCTGTAGTGCGCATCCTGAGCTCCAGGTGACAAATCACCTAGAGAGCGAGCCCAAGTTTTCCCATGGTCAAGTGAATGCAAATTATCTAGTCCTCGAGCAATCAGTTCTTCTATCAAAAAGGACATTGACCCCCACCACAGTCAGGAATGCTCACTTATATTAATGTAGAGCCAAGCTCAATTTCCACACAGCATTTGGCCTTGCCTCCTTATGGAGACGTATATAACTTTCCGTAAGGATGAAGCTAACACTCTCACAGACTGCCTAATAGGGGTCCACAGAAATTATTCTAAAATTGGCAGGCTACTTCAGGAAATGGAAAAAACATTTTAAAAATCAATTTGAAACATTTTGCATCGCGCTGTGAGACTTAGATCAATCTCAGTGCAGGGAGATTATTCAAAAATCCCTAGGAAAATGTTGTTTTCTATAGCATTGGCTAGATGATTCTGGTAATATGTTTAGGAGGTGAGTTGGAGTAACACTGCGTAGGTTTCATTATCCCAGGTCCCCAGTGGATTTTTTTCTAAGTGGAAATTCCCTGTTTAGTCCTTTAAAACCTTTCTAAGCGTAATGTTCTCTGGACTCTTGGTTCCCTTGGTGTATTGGTGGTAGATAGCCTTCACAGCTAATTCTCCTTTAAGTAGAAAGAAGGCCATTTCCAGCCTAAAGGGCAGCTCCTACATATATGTTTAATTAAGTTTAATGACTTCAATTTCAATGATCGGTTTTAGATACTCGTATTAATGTTTTTAATTGCTTCCGGTGAGTAGAAATGTTGCCCTCATATGGAATTGCCTACATTTGATTCCAGCAAAAGTATGCACAAAGCCTCCTTCGTACTTGGCAGCGTGCATCTTCATAGCGTTAAGGTAATAGAAGGACTGGGTCATGTTAAATGGCTGGAGAGGAAGGAACTAGCAGGAGGCACACACCAGTGAAGTGTACAGCAGCATATGCATAGCGCGCATGCATGCATGTTCTGGGTTTGCACAGCACTACCTCCAATTCCTAGGCGCTACTAACAAATAATTGATCTCAGCATTGTGATGGGGGGCTATGAAGGACATCTAATGAAGCTTTCCTAGGGGATAACTCATTTGTCAAAAAAGATATAAAAAGTATCACTTTGTTATAGGGAACTCATTACACAGGATGATAGGCAATGGATTGATAGCCACCTCCTACGGTGCAGTGATCTTTTGTCTTTATGATATATAGGCATGTCATTATCACAGGCTCTTGTAACAGGGGTGATATTCAGTAAGTGAATGGGACTCAGTTGAGCTACTGGAAAGCTTCATTTGATGTGCAAATGAAAGGTCCTGTTCAATAGGGTACACATGTCCCAAATGTGCATACATAAAACTCCACTTAATTTCTGCCAGAGCCTGCGCAGAACACAGCGTATCAGATAAGAACTGGGACCCCTTGAGGGACTGCTTATCTTAATGTCACTAGCAGGGGTAAATTGAGTTTTCAGTCTGGAAAAGCTTTTCATTCAAAGCGAACATCTTGACATGTGCTGTAGCCCTGATTAGGGGATGAACTCATGAACCGAAGGTTGAAAATTATCATACCTAACAAGAGCGAGCAGGAAGAAGCTTTTAGACATATCCTAAATGCCCGTATCCTTGAAAACAAAGCTTTTAGTGAAAAATCCAAACAAAATATTCCTTGGTAATCTTTTCTGCCCAAGGGTGCATTAAAAATCTCTTTGCACTTGCCCAGCTCTGTGGAGGAAAGAGAAAGAAAAGAGATCACATCCCACTAAAAGAAAGACAAGTATCCTATCTGTGTCTATTTCTTGCCAAACTGTGAAACTCGGAGAAGCTGCTACTGTTTTCAGAGAGGCTTCATACCTGCCAGAGATCCATTCAGAACATCCGAAAACTAAGTCAGGGTAATAGATCTTGTTTCCAGCAAAGAGCGTAACACTTAAGATGATATATTTTGAACTCCAGTATAACATAATCAGGACTAAGTGAAGTGGTTTAGTACAATGGGAAGAACCAGATTATGCCATTAGAAGGAACAGCTGTATGTGAAACCAAAATAATTCAGCTTATGCAGTGTGCTTCTGTTTAAGCCAGAGCAAAGACAAACAACCTGTGTTTGATTTTAACTGAGCTACTTGGAAAATAAAGGGCTACTCAGACTGAATAGTAGTGAAGAAATCTGGCCCTACAACATGAAAATAAATAAAACCAATCTTTCTCTCCTGAATACAGGAACTAAAAGA
This sequence comes from Vanellus vanellus, assembly GCF_965231255.1. Taxonomy (NCBI): domain Eukaryota; kingdom Metazoa; phylum Chordata; class Aves; order Charadriiformes; family Charadriidae; genus Vanellus; species Vanellus vanellus. Next base: position 193,653,374 of record NC_138905.1, read on the forward strand.
ATCTGTTCTTGAAAACATCTGTTTTTCTGTACTCAGAGGCTACGTTAAATAATTTCCTAGTGGTAGGCAGATCAAATTCCAGCTAAGGGTACTTGAAACGGTAGAAACATTTGAAGTGAAATATTTAAAGTTAGATCCAGGAGGGTCAGGACTGATTGGTGAATCGTCAAATGGCCCAAAGGCAACCCGCATATAAATGCTCAATTTTGAACTTTAGTTTGTCATCATCATAAAAATTGATTCTTCTGTGCCTTGTGACAAATATTTATAGGCAAGACTTACCGGTGAAATGGAGGTTATAATAAAAGGTTTTGTCTGCCCAGGTAAGATAAGGCTCAGGCACAAATTTACAGTGCTCTCACTGCTCTGTACTAACTCTCCGCAGAGGCTCTTTACTGGTGGGAAGTATTGGACATATAAAAGTACATATCTTGCTTAAGCTGACTGCTATAGACTCCCTTGACAGCCAACGAGGAGAAATGGGTACCTCCATGATGGGAGAGTTAATTGCCCAGAGAGATAATTGCCCTGTGATGCTACACACCTTCTTGCCTACATAGGGGGGCAAGAAAAAGCAAAACTTTTTGCTAGCTAGGTGCCGGAGAAATGAATTTCACCGTCTAGATAAAGTAGTTACTTCTGCACTGCACCTAAGAAAACTATTTCACACCAAAGCATTTTCCGACATGCCTTGTCTAGGGGCCACGTTCTGCTTATTGGTGGATTATTTTGGATTTGCATAGGAGTACCTGAAAAGCAGTTTTTGGCCTATAATGGCCAAAGGTTACTTATTGTAAAGATAAAACTTTGGCATCTACAGAGATATAGGAGATGCAGCCTGAAAATTAGAGAGTTAGATTTATCTAAAAACCTCCAATAAAATCAAAGGTGAAATACAAATTAATTTACTAGGGTAGCAACAGAGAAAAATATATAAGTAATAAGGGGGATTAAAAGTGTGACATGCAGGAATCCTGGCAAAAGATGGCTTTTATTTTATGGATGCAGTCATCTAACATGAATAAATCTGGCTTCCTAGGCAGGGGTCAGTCTTCATTCGTCCCACCATCACGTAGGTGATGAAATGATTTCCCTAGGGAGGGCATTGCAAATGACAGCAGAAAAACATGAAAAATCATTATAATGTGCAACCACTGCACTATCTTACACTATGGTTTAACCCCTTCCTGTACACCCGACTGTAAGCCATGCTGCTTTGAAGTACTCTGGCTCTCTGTTTTGTCCTTAAGGATACGGACCAAGCCAAAAGCCAGTAGATGCAGTGGGCCAAACGGCTTTGCTTGGAGACGCATCTCTTGGTTTTGTAGTAAGATGTGAGGATTATAGCGAATCTTGTCACTGCAGGGCTGACTGCCATTTATTTCATTAATTTCTTCTTCCTCCACCACTGCTGTGAGCACTAGTGGACAGGAGGCAAAAAGTAGCGACGTGCAGGAAGGCCCCATTGTGCTTGTTCTTGTGGAGACATGTGTTAGTTCTCCAGTGAGTACGGGAACTTGCTGTTTCAAAGTCAGGCTTCTCTGTGGCATGCTGAGTGCTCTTATCCACTATCCAGGACGTGCCTTGAGTCAACTGGAATGCAAAATATGCTTTTTGGGGGTTGCAAGAAGACTGTGTGAACAGTGCAGGGTTTATGATTTAGCTCTCCAGTTAATGTTCTTTGGTTGAAATTTTCCGGTTCTCTTCCGCAATGATTCGGTGGTGATTGCTGGAAAAATAATTATTTCCCATGTCAAGCGCTGCTGCTTTGTGCTAAGCTGACAGCACGTGTCACAAGAGACAGATTCCAAACCCCTTGGATGTGGCTGTTTTTTGTACGGGACCGCCTGGGCCTCTGAACGATGAAGGTGCTGTGGTTTCACGTTCAGGTTTCAAGAGATTTGCCTTCCTCTGTTATTACTCCTGTCTACTTATTACCTGTCCTCATAATTGTAACTGGCACTTGATAGAGATGGAAGAAGATGAGTGGCCAGATGTTGTAGTCTCCCTCATACCTTGCTGGGCTACTTACAACCTCACTCACATTTTAAGCCCCCCTGGCACTCATTTTACAAACTGAAAATTGACCACACTGCGGACAGCATGGTGGGAATCTGACCTCCAAGGTCTGTATGCACATGGGGTGATGCAGGAAAGTACAAAGCCCCTATGACAGCCTTTGCAGATAGTGACACCTTTGAGTACTCATTGCTTCTCAGGGGGCGAGGTTGTCCCTGCCAGCGACCATGGCCACCAGAGAGGTCCCCTGGGTAAACCTTGCCTGTCCCCTCCATCCAGGTACACGACCTCCTATGTAGCGATGTGGGACTCGGTGAGAAGACGGAGATGCAGTTTTCAGGGGCATGGTTGGGGACCAGGTGTGCTGACCTGCCCCTTTAAGGTTGGATGGTGGTTGGACAGCTGAAAGCTCCATCTTGAAGGCTCCTGCCTTAAAAGTGCTGCCGTTAACTAACAATGCCTCGTGGTAAGGTTATGCCTGTACTCTCACGGGTGTTATGGCCCCTGTACCCCAGTTTCCAAAGGTGCTGGGTGCTCTCAGGTTACGGATTCGTTCTCACAAGTCGGTAGGTCATGGGGCACATTTTCTCACACTTTTCCAGCCCATGTTTGCACCTGTAAGAAGATCTGAACCGTGATATGGCATTTGGGAAAATTCTATTTACAGACCAGAAGTTATTTACCCAGCAGTGGAATATTTTGCTTGACTGAGGCAGTCTTTGATCTTTTGTTCTGGGGTTTTAAAGAGTTGCGCAGCCAGTCTCCGGCAGATTGGTAGCCAGAGCCTTTTGTAAGTAATCTCCTTTAAAAGCCAAGTTACTTTGGCTACCTCAAGGTCTGAAGATTCCTCGTTTATAAATTAGATGATTTTCTCGGAAGTGGATTCACATTTTAATCTGCATTTGAGCATCCACCTTGCAAATCCATTTAAGCGGCTTGAATTATTTGGCATGGCAGCGGAACCCCAAAGTGCGAGTTAGCTTTCCCGAGCAAGATTTTTCTCTCATGCAAATTTGGGTTTTGAATACTGGCAGTGAAAAAGCAGAACAAAGAAGAAACACAACCACCTAAACAGGGATTCTTCATTACACCTGGTCGGCTTTGTTTTTCAAATTGTGAATGAACCGCTGAATGAATGCACAGAAACACTTCCATACTTGTAGCCACCTATTGTAAAATGAATATACTGTAATTCATTTAGAATAATGAAAATACTGGAGGGCCCCAGGCAGCCAATTGAACATTTTTCCCAAGTTCAGATAATGCCTCGAGAAGATCTATGTTTATACCTGATGACAAATTATGCCTATACTTTTTTTCATGCCGAATATAATTCTTGGACAGTTAAGCACATAGTAACTTTCCATTGCTTTGCTCTGATGTTTTACTATTTCACGAGTTAAAATACTGTAATTCACAAAGAAATAGACCAACAAGACAGGTAGCCAGGTAGGTGTGTTACTCTCCTGTAGTCGGATGCCTCATGAATCACTACGCTTGTAACAATTTTTAATTAAATTAATATATTTCCTATCAGCAGTTCAAAACAAACAAATGTTTCAGAGAGAGTTACTGACTTTGCAGACCCCTCACAAACAGCAATATGCGTATGGGAGAAGAAAGAGTTTAGAGAAAATGCTTTAAGAAGTGTTGCGTCGCTAGAGCTGCCTCTTTCACAGCTCCCTTTCTACCTCCAGCCTCTGCTTATGCAGCATTACTAATTTACCTTGACAATTGACACTCGTCGTGTTTCCAGCAACAAAATCTGTAGTGACACAGCGACTTAGCGTTCCTGTGTTTGCTGGGAGAGCAAAGGGAATTACGCTGCGCGTTGCGGTCTGACCCTCATTATGTATCGCATCTGTTCTGGCTGGGTGCTGCAAGAAGTGCTAATTCCTGTCTTGCCATCTGCCTGAAATTGTCATAGTCCTTCAAAGCCACAGATTCATTTTGCATGGTTCCATACAATTTCTGCATTTAATTAGAACTCTGACAATCTTTTGGGTCCCATGTCCTGACTGGTAGAGGGTATATAGCTTCTTGCCTTGCCACGTTGCTAGCTGGGTGGCGAGTCCTTCTGGTGTCTCTTGGGTGGGAGAGATGCTCTGTGTCGATGCTACACATGCGTGGGAGACATGGTCCTGTTCGTGGAGGAGCCGTGATGGACAGCACGTGTGGGAATCCTGTAGCCAGACCGTGCAACCTGGCAGCTCAGCAACGCCACTGGTCCTGTCCTACCACCTTTGCGCTTTGTTTAATAAACTCAGGGAAGGGAACCTGCCCTTTTATCTCTGCTCTGGGAACACAGTCCCAGGGCTTAGGCTGGAGGGGAGGGTGAGAGCAGGAGGAAGAATCCCTCTGCTTCAAAATTCAGCCTTAATTACTGCCTGTCTCCTGCACGGCTTCCACCCCCACGGCTGGCACGGGCTTCAAACGAGGGCCATGGGTGAAGCCTCTGAAATGAAATCTGCGTTCGTTCCCACCCTTGAGAACGAGAAGCCCTGGCGAGAGCAGGTTCCATGCCGATAGCAGTGGTGGGACACGTGGATGCTCAGCATGGGAGAGGAGCCAGCAGCCGTCTCTCCTCACTGCCGCTGCTGCCTTTGGGAACTCGCTGCTCCCAGGCTGGCTCTTCAGTGGGGGCACCATGGAGAAATAGCTGCCGGCAGACAAAGAGTGTTTTTATTTTAGATCACCCCAGGAGAATCTCCCCCGGCGCTGGACACCACTGCAGGGGCTGAGCTGTTATCAGCTCGGTGGGGTGCAGGGAGCCCTGATCTGCCTTAGTTTGTCCCAGGGAAAATCCCATTTATCTTAAGGGGAGACCTTATTGCAGCCTTCCATTACCTAAAGGGGGCCTACAGGAGAGCTGGGGAGGGACTTTTTACAAGAGCATGTAGCGATAGGACAAGGGGGAATGGCTTCAAACTGGAAGAGGGTAGATTTCATTAGAAGAATTTTTTCATTTTAAGGGTAGTAAGGCACTGGAGCAGGTTGCCCAGAGAAGTTGTGGATGCCACATCCCTGGAGGTGTTCAAGGCCAGGTTGGATGGGGCTTTGAGCAACCTGGTCTAGTGGGAGGTGTCCCTGCCTATGGCAGGGGGGTTGGAACTAGATGATCTTTAAGGTCCCTTCCAACCTCAACCATTCTATGATTCTGTGATTCTCTCTTTCCTGCTCTGACATACAGGGTCTGATCTTACCTGGCACCTTCTTCTCTGGGCAGCTACCAGCAGCACAGGGGTGTCCAGAGGCTACAGCACCTGGACAAGGGGTGAGGGAAAGGCAGTGCTGCAAAAAATAATCATAAACCTTCACGTTAACACCCTCTGCCTCAGAAAATCCCTGAGCTGCAAACTCTCGTTTCAGGATAAGGAGATATTTTCTGCCCAAATATCTCTATATGTTTCCTCTTAAGTCATACTAGTCTGTCAGCATCCTCCTTTGGCCCATCTGACGGAGTCCCAGGCTGGATAAACTTTTACTTTCAATCTGCTCTTCACCTAGCATTTCCCAGCAAAGCAAATAATAGCTAACGAGCTCGCTTCTGACATTAAATATTTCAAAAGGTGTTTTTTAAAAAGTATATAATTATATTTGTATATAATTAGATATTAAAAAATTATAATTATATTTTCTTCCAAAGGAGACAAAACTGTGAAAGCAACTGCATGCAGATTACATAGGAAATTCTGAGAGAATGAATTTATAAGCTGCAAATTTGTAGACAGGTTTTTATTGCTTTTATCAGTTAGGTTACAAATAAGAGCCTTGACATGGGCAAACGCAGGCATGCACGCGTGAAATTAGTGAGGAAATTCTCAGAAGTCCAATAATTAACAAATGTGCTAGGTCACACTTGTATAGCTGAACTACTACAATATACATTATAATTTATATTAAGCGAATTGTATTACTGAATTAGGAAAAGAACAAAGGCCGCATGGGGTCATCCGACCTTTTTCTGTTGGGGAATGGGTGGGAGGCATCATCCCCTGCTTCTCTGAAGGATGCCGGTGTGAGAGGTGCCGCAATTCCATCGCGGCCCTGGGACTGACTGGTTTGCTGCCACAGGGAGCATTGGGCATGGAGAGACACCCGCGTAGCCCCCAGCAGGACGTGCCAGCGTGGGCACCACCCTGCACAGCACAGCACAGCACAGCACAGCTGCTGCCCAACTGCACAGCAGGGAGCTCTTCCCCCTTCCCTCCAGGAATAATTAAGATTTTTCCAAAAGCAGGCCTGGTGAGGAGGTGGGATTGCCACAGGTCGTTTGGAAACATTTGCTAATGACCTCCTTGGTCCCAGTGCTGAATGCTAATTGACATTATGAATTTCACTTGACGGTACTGCTTGCTGCCAGAAATGCTGACTCAAGATGCCACGAGGTGAAGACGTTGGAGCTAGCAGAGATATTTAGTAAATCTGCGCAGGCTGCACTAATCAGGAAAGAAAAGGATAAAAACTCTGATTAGAAGTGACATCATTTAGCTTAATGTAATTTTTTTAATGCTTTTAAGGACGCCATCACACTGAAGGTTCATATACTATCTGCATCTTAAACCTAAGCTGTTGAAAAAACCTTGCATATAGTATCCAGATCTAATCTAACTCTGCCAACCAGCAAGTTTCCAGGAAAAGCAGTGAGGATCTGTAATTTAATAGCATTTAGTATAATGTGCAATTGATGCCAAGAGAAGAAAATGTAGAATTAGCTGTACTAACTTTGAAGGGCCTGAAACAAAGAGGGAATATGCATGAATAGCTGGAGATTCCTCAGATAATAGTAATGTCATAAATTTAGAATATTATAACATACTTTGTAAAGCAAAGTAATTTTATATTCTAAGTAGAGAACAAATATAAAGAGCTTTCCTAGAGCGTGCTGTAGATTAATGAATTTCAAACAGGCACATCAAAGTAAATCTAACAATAACGCTGCCACAAATAAAAAATATGATGGGAAGAAGCTAAAATACAAAGACAAAGGGCCAATTTTTTGCTCTCATTATCTCGGTGTAAATCCAGCATAACTTTGTTGATCTCTTCTGTGACTCCGGGTCTAGAGATGGAGTGACAAAGAACAGAATTTGACTCACCCTTATGTTAAAAGTGGGGAGAGTATAGACCTATGAGCGAAAAAAGCCCCTGGGGTTTTTAGGAGATGAGAGATCGTGAAAGCAGGGAGAGGAAAGCCCTGGAGGAAATGCCCGGAAGGGCAGAGCTGTCTTCTACTGCGGTGTGGTGTTATCCTGGCTGTAGGATCCCCATCCTGGGAATGCTGATCCCAAAGCACAGAAGGAGTCGCTCCAGAAACCTGGGGGATCAAAGGGGACCTGAAGAGAGGGACGACTCCTGGGGGGGGTTGGAAACATATGGAGGTGGGGGAGAATTTAACGCACTCTTACGAATACAGCTTCTCTCCGAGAGAAAGCAAGGGCGGGGGGCGAAGACGAGGGACATCCAAGGCAATCGATCCCCCTGGGTCATCTGCACTTGTGCTGTCCGTGCCAGGGTGCAGAGCTGGACGTGGAGGGGGCTCGGGCTGGCAGCGTGGCAGCCGTGGTGGGCAGCCCCTCTGGCAAGGACAGCCCCGGGGGGAAAACCAATCTGAAGCCACATGGTGGGCGAGCGTGCTGACCACCAAGCCGGGACTTGCACATCGAGGGAAGCAGAGCGGAGAGGTCACCAGGCTCATCACAATCCAGGTGCCTGCATGTGTCTCCTGTTTCCAGCATCAGTTGCCTTGGACCAGCTGCAGCTTTTCCCTCAGGTGGCGGAGCCTCTGATCTTGCCCTGCCACAGGGCTGGTTTGAGGGGGACCGCTGGGTCGTGTGCCACTGCTGCTGCCTCCAAGGTTCCTACCTCTCCCCAGGCAGTGGAAAGGAAATGAAGGAGGTGGCTTTTGCATCCTCAGGGTCATCAGTAATGCTGGAGACTCCCGATCATTTCAGCTGAAATGAATAAATCTGCAGATGCATCCACTTACTGGGGTGACTTCAGCAAAAGTGTGGAGATGGGAAGGCACTGAAGCCTGCACACAATGAACGTAACTAAATATTTTTGCTGGAAGCTGTTCAGTTGTTACAGTCAGGGAGAGCGAGGTTGAGGCTGACACGTCCTCTCCCTTCTGTTAGCTTTATTCTCCTTTCTAGTGCCTCTGTCATAACAAGCACATACACACATACATAAAAAAGAAGGCTGGGTAATGATGGGACTTGGCATGACATGCTATTTGGGTTCTGCAGCAACCTACTGAAGTGCCACTTGCCAGGTTCCTATTCAACCTGAAGGGATCAGGCAGTCGGCGTATCACATAGCAAAGAACCGCTTAAAAATAGAGAGGACTTGTGTCAAACTCGGAGGAAGTATTGATTGAAGCCAGAAGAGGAGTTAGTGCTTCCTTCAGTGTTTCTAATCTGTCTAAATGACCCGCACAAAGAAACCGGCTGCAGACTTCTTACGTTTGCTCTCACCTTTAAGTGCCGAGCAGGCAGCAAAAAGAAATCAAAGGGATGTCAGATGTAATGTGAAACTGGGTCACTGCGCAGCAAATGGAATTTAATGTGAAAATATAAAGAAAATGGTAGGTAAAAACATGAAATAAATGAAGCTAATGAGAACAGCTCACAAAGGAAGCCTTTGGAATAGCAGTTGCCTGGTTTACTAAAAGGACTGAATATTTGAGCAATCAGTTTCTAGCAAATAAATCAAAACCTGAGAAGCTGCTATGATACATGACCACAGCAGTGGTCTCTTCAGCTTGGGAGCATTGTTTTCATCAGATGGGTTACGGTCAGGGACTGGAGAAGCAGGATGTGGTGCCTGCTCTGATTTCCTCGGATTTCCTCATTTTCAGCTGTTGCAGCCAGTCTTCTGAAAGTGTGAGGAAAACGGCATTTAATCCTTCTTCTTGGGAGAGCTGCAGAAGCTTGTGTCCATTAGGGCAAGGGGAAATGACCCTGAGAGGCTTGGGAGAAACTCCATTACAAAGTCCGTGGGGAATTTTAGGACATCAGTTTTTAAAGTTCTGGTAGTATGCAGCGTAGGGCTTGATCGAACAAAGAGCTCCTTGTTAAAAGCTGTTGGCTGCTCCAGGGGATGGGGAGGAGGAAACAGGGCAGATCTTAAGCCGATGGATTTCCCGGGTACGCTGTGGGAGGCTTGGGGATGCTGCATGCACACCCTAGTGTGAATAGGCAGTTGCAGGTCAAGAAGCTCATCAGGATTTGACAGAGCAAGGTAGGAATGGAAAACTGGGGAAATTCATTTTAAGTGGAAAATTGTGAAAGCTTTTTTTTCTCCGTCTTATTTCCCGATCACGGCATTTAAGTTCAGGAGTAACCTCAGGACACTTCTTCCAAGTGGGTGGGACACTGCATGCCAAGTTTCAGCAGTAATGAGGAGACTGCGCAGGGAACGCACCTGCGCATTCCTCTCGTGTAGTCTGGTGCCAAAGGGTTTCTGGGGTGGGATGTAGTGTTGGGCCAGAGGGTGGCAAGGGTGGTAGAAGTAAGAATCTGTATTACCTAAATGGGTGGTAGCTCCCAACAGGGACAGGTAGAGAATGGAAGGAGAGGTGGTGCGTATTGGGTGTCTTCACCACAAAAGTAGGTATCTATGCACGTGCAAACAGAGTAAACCATATTTTCAGTTGGTGTTCCAAGTTAAAGCCATCGAGGTAGAAAGACACTGGTGTTATTCGGTAAATCATAAGCTGCCTTCTTAGAGGAAATAGAGCGTTAAATAGAAAAGCTAAGTGAACTTTGATGAACCAAATGGCCTATGCTTGTTCCATCATTTTTTATTAATTGCACCAGGTGGCTCACTCTGGGTCTTTGAGAGTATAGCTGAATGTTGTGCTATGTCTCTGAATTGTCACCTGGGCTCTGACTGCTGGAAGCCTAAGGTGACCATGACAAACTGTCCTCGGGTGTTCTCTCGTAGAGAAATTTAGAAGGAGAAGGACCACATGGATACAGAATATGCAGAAGCCCACAGAGTGATGTACATATAGGGGCTGTAGGGGACACAGGGTTTGCTGCCCCCCAGGAAGTAAGTGAGGCTGTTGGGATATAAACCAGCCCCTCTGATTAAACCACAGTGCCAGAAATTACTCTTCCGTGATGGCTTTTTCTGTATTGCTCCCTCCTGAGGGCAAGGTGACTTTTATGCAGATTCTTACTGGGCATGGGGGTAAGTGGGATGGGGGGCATATAGCAAATGCCCTTCTACAGCAAGCCCAAGCCCAGCACTCCCCTGCCTTTATTTAAGAAGAGACTTTTTGACAGCAATTCTAGATGAATGATTTTTTTTTATGCCTTCAGCTTCTTTGTTGCTGTCACCTCAGATGCCACTTGAGCCACCACGGCGGTGACAGTTTGTCCTCTAGATAGAGGCTGTCAGTTGCCAATGCAGAGTATTGATTTCTGCTGATTGCTAATGAGTAGGTTGAACTGTAACTTTGCGTGGAGAAATTGAGCTGATGCAGGCTATTGGAAGTGTCACTCGGGCTGGTGGAAATTTCCTAGCTAGCGATTATCTGTGGGCTTCTTTGGCAAAGGCAGTTCCCCTGGGAAAACTTCTCACCCTCTCTTTCCCTTAGTCTCCAAAGCAGGTTTTTGTGAGACTGCTGCCTCACCCTTGCCTCAGGCGGGGAATTCAAGTGAGGGGATCAGCCCTCACATCAGGAAATTAAACAACATGACATATTTTTAAAGCAACTACTTCAGGACTGCTGAAGTTCATCTGCCTTCGGAGTAACATTTGCCATGGATAATGTCGTGCATCTCCAAGAGCAGTCTATCAGCCACCTCCAATCCCTACTGGATATGCAACTCCCTAACCTTATTTTCATGGATATTTTATCTGCACCAACTGTTAGCTTCAAGTCTCAGCTCCTGGTCTGTACAGAATAATTCCTGACGGGTCTTGAAAAAAACCTGTTCACACTTTGTTGGAATAGGACTCAACTATGCCAAAAAAAAAAAAAAGAAGAAAAAAGACTGCTTAATGCAAGGAGGATGAGAAATCCTTCTAGATGACTTCTAAGCGATGGATCCTCTGTCATCCCTTGAGATTTATTCAGCTGAATTTTGATATTTTGATGTATCTCCTCTGTGCTTTGATATATTTTTCTCCCTGTCAGCAAGACACATCTTAAGCAGTAGCAGATTCTTTGCAATTAACCAGCATTTTGAAGAGTCACAGTTCCCTTTCCCCCCTCCTTCTCTCCCTCCAGTCTTCATCTGGTATTATTCTTGCAAAGTCAGTGGCAAGTGGAAAACTAATCCCGTTAACCTCACTGTAGGATTTCTGAAATTAACTTTCAAGGAAGCAAACTTACTTCTTACTGCACATTGAGACTTCAGAATTTCTCACTCCCCTTGAGCTATACTGCTTTGATATCCCCATGTTGGATGCTGTATAAAACTTAAGACAGATATTCGTGTTAACAACATTAGTAAAAAATCGTATTAGGATGTAGGTATGGTCATATGGGATGACATTAGTGGTCCAGCTGGTCAGGATCCACCTTCAGCTGCTACAAAGGAACTTTTCAATTGATTATCTATGTAACCATCAATTTTTTCTCCCCTTCAACTTGATAACAAAAATGAAGGGTGGTCTAGTGCCATATTGATCTTTAAAGTCTCTTCTGAAGGGGTGGACAGCTTAAAAAGGTGTCCTCTGTTTAGTCTAGATGTTTTTCCACGCAGGTATGTTATTCTGTACCTTGTGTGGAAATAATTATTAAGTTACGCAAGAAAGTTGTTTCTGTTAATTTAGAAATAATGTCTATTTTTTATACAGGACCTTTTTTCAGGTCATTTTGTGGCTTGGTTTACTAAGCTTTAAGGAAGAGCACACAGGGACCTAATGTGTCATCTTTGATGAGATCTCTGGTCCCAGTGGGTGTAGGAGCATTATAGACGTGTCAGTCTGTGAAAGAGCACCTCAGCTGCCCTCTCTGTGTTGAGAAGGTAGGGTCACCTGTAGAAAAACTCTGCCTCAACATGCTGTAGTTTTGTGCTTTGTTTTATCCAAAGGTGAGAAACATTTATGAGTCACGGGGCTCATAACATGGCAGATGTATCGCCAAGGGATGTGTAACCTCGTGCTGGTGAGGTGGAGTCCTTGCATGAAGCATGTTGCTGGGCTGATACCTCTTTGCAGCCTGGTATCTGCGGCAGGAGCCAAGGAATGCAAGGTGGCTTGTAAATAAATTACATCATTTGGATGGTATGAAAGCTGTCTGGAAATTGTTTTGTATTCCTTTCCTGGAGGCTCCTAGATGTGTGGAATAGCTGTTCAGGGTCCTTGTTGTTGTTGTTGTTGTTGTTGTTGCTGCTGCAGGGCCTTAAGTTTGCTGATAACATATGTTAAGTGCGACTTACGAGAAGATGAACCAAAGGGATTTGGCAGCGTGAAGCTGTAATTAAGCCTCCGCAGAATTTGGGCTTTTGGGGCATGTAAGTTAACACAGGGAAAACTCCGTGCAACTTTAATGGAAAAATACCTACAGTGAACAAAGAAGAGCTTGTAATTAGTTCCTCAGGAACCTCTGCATTGTAGAACTTCTTAGATTTATTTATGTATTTTGAAACCAAGGGTTTAACTGGGGGAGATGGGCTTCTCACTGAGTGACAGCATTCAACACTCACCAAGGAGAAGGCTTTGCTCCCGAACCTCTTCCATACCTAAATGCCATTCCTCTCTTATATGAGAAGAAAAGGGGGCCTGGATCATCAAATCCAGCCCTCTGGTATCACAAGCAGCCATATGGTGAGATGACACCAGCACCAAGGGAACCTCTTCTCTTAACATCCCTGTAGCATTCATTGGCAGGGTCGGTTCCTCAGCATGGCCTAGGAGGGAAAGGCACCTGGGCTGCAGAGGGCTTGCTGGGGCAGGACAGCTGCTCACGGGGACCCAGATGCATCTCTGCATCTCTGCATCTCTGCTGCCCTTTCCAACCCACTTACCCTGTCAGGTAGGGAAGGAGTCTGGGGAGAGCCCTGGAGCATGGTAACTTCTCACAGCTGGAGGAGAAAGAAGGTTTAAACTGCTGAATCACACCAACTGCTGCAATTTATGTGCAAGGGAGATGAGGGGAAAGAGCTTGCTCTTGCCATCAGATGTGCAATCCATCTATTATTGAATTTTGCCCTTAATGACCTATGATCAGCTCATTTTTTTCTCTGCTTCTGTATGTAGCATGGCAATGGAAAACTATCACAGATCTGATGTTAATACACAGATAATCAGCAAGCTAGTTAATCATAGCATTCAGATGGCTCTCAGCTTGCCTTGCTGCCTGGCAGAGATAAATTAGGGAATGAGAGATATAAACCAATATTCTAAAACTATTAAAACCTATGCTCGCATTTCACAAGTTATTCTACCAGTTACTGTGCTGATAGAAGGGTGAAGTCTGTTTTCCATTCTTTGTATAGAATATGCATACGTGTGTGTATGAATAATTTACACTGCTGGCAGTTTTTTCTATTAATAAGGCTACTGTTTATCAATAAAAGTGATTAATAGCTGCTTTGTCCCCAAATTACATAAGGTCATTCAGTGCAGAGCATATGTCTCTGGGGAAGCAGAAACCTCTCAGTCTCTTCAAAAACGGATGCAGCAGTTCAGGAGGATGCAGCTTGCGGGGCAGATGGGCACCCGAATCTGCAGGCGAGGTTGCAGCAGATCTCATGTCTCTGCAGCTCCGCCATTGGTAACTTTGCAAACTTCCCTGCAAAGTTTTCTGGGAAAGGCCTCTCTGTCTTTGTGGCCCCCAAGTCCTGTGGGTACGGTGGCAGAACGAAATGCTGGAGGTTGTAAAGAACTTGAAAAGCTGCACTTTTCAAGGAAGACCAGTGCTACATGACTGGTTCGATCTCCTTCAAAGTCCCTACACAACCCTTTGTGAACTGCATTGCACGGAGGGTGTCGTGACAAAGGTTGCAAAATGAAACCCTTGTAATGACCCCATTGTACACTGATGATGTCTGCATTAGTAAAGAAATCTTCCAGGATATCTTTGGTTTCTTTCAGAAGCAGCCATGCTAAATGTTGATATTTAGACATTCTGAAAGGGTTCCTCACTGGGAGTAATTCAGCATTCATGCCAGCACAAAACCCGTGTATCCTTGAAGTCCCACTCATGCACCTAACGTTTAATTCCAAACACATGGCCAAGACCCAAATAGACATCAGGTAAGAACCATTCAAGGTCTTTAGTGGATTCAGGCTTCAAGCTGGCCTTCTATGTGATATGAGTTGCCTTTGGAGTGTATGGGAATTCAAAGGATGCAGCTGCGTTTCTATATTAAATCATTTTCTTATCAGGGTGCTTGTACAAAAGCTACCGTATCTCAGCATACTGATTTTTTTACTTTCCTGATTTTCAAAGTATTTGCTCTGAAAAGGGTTTTCTTGTTCCAGTGCAGCAGGTGTAAGACATTGTTGTCTAATCCCAATGGATGAAGGGACTTGGTTCTTCCTTAACTGAGAAGCAAACGGTTCCTACTATTGAAAGAGCTTTGATGAGCTTTTGGATGATGCTGGGATGAATTAGCTTTTGCTTCTCACAGCATACATCTTGTTACGCAGTTGTGAAGAGAACTGCATATCTGAAAGGGCTGCTAGCTTTGGAAGATCAAGTTCTTCTGAGCAGGAGCCGGGAGCAATGGGAAGAGTCACTTTTGCAACACTACCCTCCTGTCTTCTCATCTCCATGACTGGTCAGCCAGAAAGAAAAGTTGGTCCCAATCCCAGACTTGTGCTGGCAGACTTGTGTTTACATCAGTACCTGATTGTGACATTGAGGTACCTTGTTCTGTTCCCCGAGGACCAAGATGCTCTGATGCACCTCAGGGCATTGCCATGGAGAGCAGCAACAGCAAGAGACGTGGCTTAGGTCCTACAGTAGCTTGTTCTTTAATCCACACCCCAGGTAACCATTATAAACCCTGAGCTATGTTCTCAGTTTGGCAACCATCAGCCCTGTTTTACTGCAGCACTGAGTAACAAAGCGTTTAAAAATACCTAAGTATAAACTCATGACCTCTCAGAGTTTTTTCAAAGCGGTGCACTTACTACGTTGCAGTTTTGGGAGACGGCCCAAAAATCTCCCTGAGGAGAGACCAGAATAGCATCCTTAGAAATGTGTGTGAGTTGGAAGGGATTATAAGGATTAAAAAATGCTCATAGCGCTCCTTAGGTAGAGGCCAACTTGCAAACCTGAACCAAACTCTGTTTTTAAAGTGAGTAATTTTGAAAGCTTAATGTTGCCTTCCAAACAGCATCCTTCCAGTGCTCCAGTTAATTAGTTGATAATCTTGTGCAAGGCTTTATGCTTAGGAACACCTCTCCAGAAGAGCCCAAACCACAGTCCTTGCTAGTTATAATAGCAGTTGTGCCATTGATTTCAGTTGACTTTGGGTCAGGCCCTAAATGCATATAATATCCAATTATGTGGCAACTTTGTAATTTCCATGGAACTCAGCAACAACAAATCATAGAATCATAGAATGGTTTGGGTTGGAAAGGACCTTGAAGATCATAGAGTTCCAACCCCCCTGCCATAGGCAGGAACACCTCCCACTAAATCAGGTTGCCCAAGGCCACGTCCAGCCTGGCCTTGAACACCTCCAGGGATGGGGCCTCAACAACCTCTCAGGGCAACCTGTTCCAGTGCCTTACCACCCTCAAAGTGAAAATCTTCTTCCTAATGTTTAATCTAAACCTGCCCTCTTCCAGTTTAAAGCCATTCCCCCTCCTCCTATCGCTACATGCCCTAGTAAAAAGTCCTTCCCCAGCTCTCCTGTAGGCCCCCTTTAGGTACTGGAAGGCCGCAATAAGATCTCCCTGGAGCCTTCTCTTCTCCAGGCTGAACAGCCCCAACTCTTTCAGCCTCTCCTCATAACAGAGGTGCTCTAGCCCTTGGATCATCCAAAGCAGCCTCCCACTGTGCATTATTGAGAAAGGTGGGATCCTCAGAAAAATAAGTGAGGAAAAGCCTCCCAACAGCATTTGTGCAATTGTTGGCTGCTGCTGCTTTCATTATAGGAAATGTTTCCTTAAAATTGCTATGCCGCTGGTATTGCCCATTCTCCGGTCACTGCCTGCCAATATTAATAAGCCAGTGACAAAGTTGTGTCAGAAAGTTCCAGCTCTGACTTTATGTCCCCTTGAGGGCAGATACAATCTCGGGAGGATCTTTGAATCCTATTATGGCAAACCGTGGCTGCAGTGGAAGGCTGATGAGATAGAGGAACCCACACTTGCTCGTCTGCAAACGTTATTAATAATGTTGCTGACGGTTTTTCAGTTATTATCCAGGTTTTTTTCAAAAAATGTAAGGCCACCTTCCATATGTCCTATTTAATATAAATGCTCTGTTTGGGATATCCTTCATGGTGCGCAATAGATTACTGTGAATGATTGAAAGGGATTACTTACTGCTGTCTCTGGACTCAAACAAACCCCATGACTCCCAGGTTCACAGGCCAGAAATCCAGCACATTTGCCACCGAGGTGCGGCAGGGACTGATGCCTGTGCTCCACTTTGACATGAGTGGAAGCTGCTTGGATCAGACCTCAAGCAGGGATACTGGGACGTCATCAGGGCCACAGCGGACCATGCTGGGCAATGATGCTTTTGACAAACAGGCAGCAATGCAGTCCACACATAACTGGATAATGGGATTTTTCCATACAGTCCCCACAAGAGATTTGTTTGCTCGGGAAACAAGGATGCATAACAGGACTTTTAAGTCTATAAATGAGACCATATCTCTCCTCCTCATATTTATAACATGGCTAGCTCTGTCATCTTTGATAACAACACCAAAAGGACTGTTTACTCAGAAAACAAGCCCTTATTGCTCAGGAAATTACCATTTAAATTTATTTTATTGTATTAAACTTCTACTGTTTGGCTACCCACAGTGTGGGAGCACTGGAATGTATACAAAGCAGCAAGACTGCTGAAGTCTAAATCAGACTTTAATAAGGGAATGTCATGTTTCATTTAAAAGCTTCTCCTCACCTTCCTTTTTCGTGCCGTCAAGTGAAAATAAAACTAGAGTTATAATTACATCGCTGCCTCCGCTCCACATTATCTGTGAGATCTCTCACATTTCTTTCCACACCTTTTCCGCTCCTCCCTAGCTTTGCCGCTTGTTTAACAGGCTGTCAGGAT
Source organism: Vanellus vanellus (assembly GCF_965231255.1). NCBI lineage: Eukaryota > Metazoa > Chordata > Aves > Charadriiformes > Charadriidae > Vanellus > Vanellus vanellus. The sequence continues at coordinate 193,670,598 of NC_138905.1, forward strand.
CCCGGCGCTCCCTCGAATAAGCAGATGACTAGCTGTGGTCCTTGTTCATTATGGGGTGACAAGCTCAAGCAATAAATGCCTACAACGTGGAAAGTTTCATGCCGCAGCCTGACTTGGTTGGGTGGAAAATGAGGTGGCCTGAGCTTCCCCACTCGCTCTGGAGCGTGAAATTGGACAGAGACTGACTCTGACAGATGCTTACACTCTTTGGGATCTCATTGCTGCTCTCAGATGTACCGTGCCACGCTGCTGCGTTATGCTCTTACTGTCAAGTCTTGCTTCTCCTCAGAGTGCTTGACAAACGTTTTGGCTCAAAGCCTTCTATTTTATTTTCCCTAAGCCTTTTCTTTTTTCATTCCTTTATCTTACACCTGATCTTCCTGCCTCTTCATTTTTTGCTTCTTGGCACTTTTTACCCTCCCTTTCTCTCCCATAATTCTTAATTTCTTTTTCCTTCAAATCTTCCCTTTGAACAAGCCTGTTGATACCCAAAGAGTTATAGGCCATTCGTTTCTCTGAGTTCCTAGTTCCCAGTTTTGTTCCAAACCCCACACCTCATGGTACCTCCATAGGGCTCCCAGGACTTCAGAGAGGCTCTGTGCACCCACTGGCATGGCTCTCAGGTAACGAGGACCCCAGACCACAGTTTCTTCAGGCAGAGATTTTCTGGCTTTGTGTCTGCTGGATCCCTGGGTTGCGTCTTGTACTTAGGACTTGTAGAGTAGGTTTATTTTGGAGAGAGTTGGTTGGAGCTGGCAAATATAGAGCTGGGAGGTGTGTTAACTTTAGCAGCGGCCCAGAGGTTCAGCTCAGTCCCTACCCCTCTTTTGTTTAGTGGGTTGCAATTGTGTGTGGTCTTCATGTGACTGTACAGTTGTTACTGGAATGAAGCACCAATCCTGAAGTCAGTCATGGTGTATTATTAATAGGCAAAGATAAAATTGTAAAACTGAAGGAAACTCCCGTGTCACTGAGTTTAGTCTTCTCTTACTACAGAAGATCACAGCATACAACACCTAAAAGGTGTATGTTTTTTTTTCAGGTAGTCGATCGCCTCCTAAAATTAGGAAAGTACGTCACTGAGAATGCTACATTCATTATGGGATTTTGCCTTTTGAACATTATGCAGTGGTTATACAGGTTCTCTCGTCCCAGAGACATCAGTGCTGCCTCTGAGAGTGGCAGGCCCACCTTCTTCTCTGCCTCAGGTGGCTCATTCTTGCCACGTCCCTTGAGCAGCATAAGCTTTCATAGACTTGCATTGCTAGACATGCTAGGTAGGTGATGCAACTGAAAGCTAACCTGGCCAGGAGAAAAAAAAAAAAAAGAAAACCCCAAGAAGAATATTATCTGACTTGGTGAGATGATCCCCACCATGTAGCTATACAAACACTAGAGCTAGAACCTTGATGCAGCTGGAAAGAAGAGCCAGGGGAGCACCAGAAGATGTCTTCTGAGTGGCCTGGATTTAAACCAGGTTAAAGTGGTTCTTTACCGCAGCCTTAAAATTGCCTCTTTTGCTAGCCTTCCTTCACAAGAGACAAGAGTGAACCAGCTGCACTTCCACTACGCTTTATCTGATGAAGCCTTTTTCAAGCTTTTCATAAAAGTAGGCGGCATTGTTCCGAGTGAAAGAGAAACGCAGTTTAATGGGAAAAATAGCGGCTGAGCACTTGATAGTTAAAGCGCCAGCCGTTGGCACGGGCAGGCGCACACTGAATGCTGTGCATTTGTCTTTAACCCAGGCAGCAGACAGGAGCACAGAGGTTAAGTGACACAACTGGTTGTTCTCCGATTCTGAAGCTCTCTGATTATACAGCTCTCTTCATCTGGAATAGCTGCTTGAATATATCACTGTGACAAGGAGCCATATTCTGCTTAAACTGCTTTAAGCTAGTACACTTAGCAATTTACCATGCTCCAGCTTTTATAAACACTTATCAGAAATATTTCATGGTAATTTTTGATCAGATACATGCAAACATTCAGTAGCAGCATTTAATGGGAATTTCAGGAGCTTTACCACTAAAGCCTCTCAGTAGGTCTGAATTCATTTGTAGGCAGACTGATCAAAAGGAAACCATTATTGGCATCTAAATATAAAAGATTCAGTTTGTAAATGATCACAGTCTTTTGTAAATCCCAATGAATGGGAATTATTTTAAAGGCTTTAAACATCTTCTTATTTCTTATCTTGTTTATTAGTATTATCTGTGACAAGATGCTCAAGCAAAGCACAGGATTAATCTGACTGATTTATCGTTTTACTGCTATGATGGTTTTTATTGCACATGGAAGTCCATGGATGTGCCAATCAACATATTATTTACTGAATATAAACCCCATTATTAGTCTCGTGGGGTGTACAGCCAATGAGCTAATCTTCAGGAAACAGTATAAGCCAACAAAGCCCACTGCTTGATCCAACATGAAGTATACAGCAGCTAATGCAGCTCCATAATAGTAGACCCTAATAACAATCCTTGAAATGGAATGATCCCAATAAGGATGGACATCCATTATGATTCTTTGTATTTAAACAAAAAAGCACATATTGGGTCTGCCATACATTACAGGATGGAATCAAAGTTCAGTCCAGTGTTTACTTGCCAATCCAAAGTTTCCCGGGATTAGCACAAATTATAAAATATGTTTGATACTGCCTCAGAACCAGGGCTGGTTCCTATCTTTGGTCCCTTCCAACCCAATGTTTTATGATTCTGTGGAGCCAGTGAAAAAATATCATGGAGCCGATGAGAATTTCACCTTGCAGAAAAGGTAAAAAGGGCAGAAAGATAAAGTGACACCAGGAAATGGTATCAACAGAAGAATACTAGATACAGGCAAAAGCAGTTTCTGTTTTATTGTCCTTTATCTCCTGGTGGGAATTGTTCCTGCTCTGTAATTCCCTCCTGTTCTGTGCTTCATGTATACTATACCGATTTGCTGATTTGTAGTTGTGGCACTTTTATTACCCTTAACATCACCCGTGAGCGTAGCTCACACAGGCGTCACTTTTAAACACAACTGTGGAAATGGAATAATGCAGGGGGCAAGTACTTGCTGCTTCTTTTTCTCGTCTTTAAAGAAGTATGGCCATTGCGTGTCGCTTTCATGGTTTTGAGTTAGTCTTTCTCGCTTATCGGTCACATTCTATGCAATGCCTTCTGCTTTGGTTTCCAGGTAATTCCTGAGTTTTCTGCTTCGTAATTGCAAAGCGCCCTGTATTTGTTGGTTTCTCATAGGCAAACAAATGGAAAGTCAAAACACATTCACCTGGTGGTGCCAAGCACAAAACTCATCACTCCTGAATTTAAATGTAACACTCTTTGCAGCAACAAAATCCTGCTACCGATACAGCTGAGGCATGCAAATAAAGAAAATCAGCTTGAAAACATGCAATCAAAAGAACTATGACGCATTTTCCTTTCCTCCCTCCTTCTCTCTGTGGATATATAAGTTTTGTATTTAATGTCTTTGGCCACAGAATGAGCATCTCGTGTTGTTTTCTCCCTCACCACATCCTTGAATAATAAATACAAGTTGTATTAGCATAAACCCTACTTGCTAGCTTTGTTTGTAAAACAACAGCTTTTCTGATACACTGTCCATATGTTGACAGACCTCAGTGTGTTAAAAATCTGTTCTTTAATTTCAAAATTTTCTCTGAGTGCTTTGTGTTAGTGTTACAGCCTCATGCCTGCGGCTGCAATAGGTGCTTTTGTTCCTGCTGTGGAGTTGCTAGTGCTGGTGCTTACTCTGCTGTCTCTTGTTTCTGGTGAAATCGATGGTTTCAGGTCCTCTTTGATCTGTGTTAATTACAGAAGGGCATGAAAGCAATGTTAATTGCTTAGCTTCTGACTCCAGTTCTTGTCCTCAGAAATACATTTCTCCTCCCATGTTGACTTTGTGGATGCAAACACATGGGTTTTATCCACCCATGGGCCATGCCCTTGCCAGTTCTCTGTGACCAGACTTTGAGCAGCGACTCGTTTTGCTCAGTCATGTGCTGAATAGTGCAAAAGTAGGCTCCTTCCTTCAGAATTACTTCCTGTTGGGTGTGAAACCTGAGCAAATAATTCTCTTTCCAAAGAGAAAGCTTATATTGTTTTCTGCATGTTTATCCCCCACTGTGTAGGTATTAATCTCTCTATTATGGGCACCATTAATAATTGACAGAGGGCAGGAAATACAAACAGTTTTAATCTGAGCTTCATACATTTATTTAACAACAACGTATTCATTTTTAATGCCATTATGGATTTTTAAGTAGGGGGAAAAAAGTGCATTCTCTCACTGGGTTGTGATTGAGGTCTTACATTCCTACATGGGAGAAAAAGTTCAGACCTGACCTTGAGGCGTTTGAACACAATCTTAAATAGTCGTGATAATATTGAAACCTACTAATTCTTGTAAAAGTATCTTCAAAGGAAACTCTGATAGGGTGCAATCACTGGAATGTGTTTATTATAGGTCTCTGAATTGCTACCTAAACCCATAAGAAGCAAGATAGCACCTCAGACAAGCTTTATTAAGTACCCATTCATTGAGGGGCAGGTCATAGACTCGACCACCATTTACTAGATTTAATGGCTTTTGCAGGATTATACTAACAAAATGCTCCAAGCTCACTTCCAAAGCCAAACATGATGCCAGAGTCTACTGTATAGTAGAGTCTACCCCGCTGTTCAGAAATATTCGATCTTATATCTCTAAGTGCCTCAAACACATTTGAAAATATAAGCCATAGAATGTTTTTCCCTATCGGGCTTGAACTTCCCCTTCTTGTGCGAAGTGCTCTCCAGACCAAACTGTTTCACCTAAGTCTTTTTCACTGGCATTGAGCAGTCTCCATCCACAGCTCTTGGTGGCCTCAGCTTGTGCTGGTGTTTGTGAAACTGCATAGCAAACTGAGCCAGGGAACTTGTCTGGCTGAGAAAAATAACCGGGGAAAAGCGAAAAAACAAAGGTCGTTGGATTCCCTGCATTTGCTCCCTGTGTGGCAGACACAAGACACTGGAGGTGGGGGAAAGGAGCTGCCCATTGGCTTAAATGACATTGCTACAGGTTGTGTAACCCCAGCCTCAAGGTGAAGCCCTTCAATGATGGCACAGTTCTCATTGATCATGTCAGAACATAAATTCCCAGATCTGGGCTTACTAAAATGGCCTTCAACAGAGCTTCTGCAGTCGTGGAGACCTAGTCAAATTGTGCTTGATGGCAGGTCAGCTGGAGGTCACTGTCACACAATGCTCACCAAGAGCAATTGTCTCTAAAAGGGTCACAAAGTCATGTTTAGCATCTTTCTAGCTGAGGACACTCCTTACCATTATCTTCCAAGATGACCCTAGAGAAGTTAAACCTTGAATCTTGCATCTTGGCTGATCTACTCATAAAGCAGATGTAAAAACGCTTGCCTCCATCATGACATGAGAGGCATAGTAAGCAGAGACATCTGGGGGCTTTCTGAGGAAACACATTCTTTTCATCAGAATCAGATGTGAGAAGCTCTGGCTCAGGTCTTTGATTTGAATCAGTTGACTTTGGGACATCAGTTGCAAGCTTCTGACCAAGACAGACGCTCTAACCAACCTGCCTGCTGCCTACTCCAGGGAAGGAGTGTTTAGGGGTTTGGTGTTGGCATTTCATTATTTTTCAGGAAAAAATATTGAGATAATTCTAAAGGAGAACAGGAAGCATTTTTGTAATACCAGGAATTTTTGAGGATGGAAAATGTGTTTTCAGATCAGCCTAATCCAGAACAGCAAAAAAACTGGGGAGGGGTAGGAATTTTAGGTGCCGTGAGGGATGCAAGTGATCATAAATGATAACATGCACACATTGATTTTATTTTCCCCCCCTTTGATTATTTTTGGCCAAGAGATATAACAAAAAAAGTCTAGTGCATACTTTGGCATGGAAATATTTCCATAAACGTGGGCAGAAGCTGAAGTTGCCTGCAGCTGACTATGGGTGGTGGCTTGTGTTTATTTTGTGGTGGTTGCCTTAGACAAAGTCCTTTGGGGATTAGGGGCTTTCCCAGCTGGAGGTAGACTGTCAGGGCCAAGGTATTCCACACTGGCATGCGATAGAGATACTGCCATCTCAGCTTCACAAAGCCTGTTTCTGCCAAGCTTTACTCCTACGGGTAAGCCCTCCTTGGGCTAATTGTCTCTCATTGGATTTCAGTGGGTAGGAAGAACATTTTCATGTAAGTGAGAGCAGGCTGAGGTGAGGTCTTGTGCCTTCACTCTGGTTTGGATGGCTTCAGGATCTGTAAAGCTGCTCTAGTGCCAGGCTGTGTTTGAGTTTAACGTGCTTTGTTTCATATCATATTAACTCAAAGGCCTGCAAGAAGATCGAGCTTAAGCACGTTACTTCAGTCATGTGGCTGTAAGGGCTTGCAGATCAGAGCAGATAGTAGTTTCCTCAGCTCATAACACAAGTAGTGGAGCTCAGGGGTATGCCTACATGTCTGTTAGATATGCACTAAATATCTCTGTTGCAAGATTGGACAAGATTGCAGCTAACATCACTGCCTTGCAAGATACATGCTCCTGCAGTGACAAAATACTCTTACTTAGCTGGGTGAGATCCCACAGAGAATCTCCCAGAGCTCAAAAGCAGAAATCCTGTCCCCCCTAAAACTCCACCGCTCCTCACCACAACTGTCTCTACCTAAGCAGGATCATCAGTATAGTTTACAAACTGAGATAAAGAACAAACTGAGGCACCTTCTGAATTAGTGGAGAGCTGGTGAACAATAGAGGACTCTCTCTAAAGTCCTGTCATTGTTCCCAGAAGAATGATTTTGTTCAGTCCCAGTTTTGCTTAAGGAGAGATCAAAGGAAGGAGTGAAAGAAAGAAGAGCTATTATAAGCATGAACACCTTCATTTCCCTTCATCCAGAACACTGAAACCTGTAGGAGACTTGTGCATGCGTCTGACAGCAGAATTGGCTCTCATCGTTTGTGGCTTCTCTGTAATTTTTTTCTTTTCATTTTGAACTCCTCCAGTCATTTCACACTTTTGAATAGATGTGGTGACAACAATGGCTTTCCCTGCCCCCTGCCACTGCCACGATCCCTCTGATAATTCTGTCTCCTGGACCCCATCTGTACCCCCAGCCCAAAGTTTAAACAGGGCATTGGCTGGAGCCCTTTCAGCTGCATTTGGTGGGACTTTACTGCTTTGGAGTCATGTTAAAGCTGATATATAGCTCAATCTAAACTGCCCACAAAAGGTAATTGTTCAATTTTATTTTTATAGTGCTTCAATTTACAGCAGGTAGTTAGATTTTGTATAGGCTTATGCATTTCAGATGGCAAAGCCCTGTCATTTTAGTGCAAAGGTTCCATGTGGCCACCTGCAGACTGTATTTAAAAAAGCCTGGAATGTTTTTGTTCTGGGTTCTGGGACAACTTTGTTACACCTGTGGTTTAATATGGTATAGGATTAATTACACCGTATAGGCAACTCTGCAGCTTTTGTCTTTGCCTCTGAAAGGAATGCTTTAGAGGTGTCCAACCACATTAAGGGGGGAAAACATTCTCTACATTATTACTTTGCCATTTTTCAGCAATAGACTGGTCATTGCTATGTAGTGATGGTTCTGCAGCATGTGAAATTTTTCCTTGCGATGGGCTATTTCATCTGTAAAAATTGCATTCCTGGGGTCCCAGGCATATTATGAGCTTTAGAGGCTAACTCAGCCTATGAACACCACCACATGCCACAATTAATTATTTCTCCCAGAGCAGATAAACCTTACGAGACACTGAATGGAAAAGAAGATGATGGCTGTAGCGGATACCTTGGATGACAATCACCTAGATTACATGGCAAACCAGCAGAAGGCAAAGCAGTTTGGCTTTCACAGGAGACTTCACAATGTTACTTAATTTAATGGTGCTCCATAAAATAGTAAATACTAGAATGAGAAGCTATGGGGTCTTTCTTGGTACCTTCCCCATGACAAAGTCTTATGTCTTTGTCTACTGGTCCACTTCAACATTACACAGGAACAAACAACTGTCTGTTATGATGGTGTCACTGAATTTAATCTATTATCCTCTCACCAGTAATGGTCAGTACATCTGAAAACAGTTCTGGATGCTCCATATTGGTGCTACCGGGAAGATTGCTTTCAAAACTTTATCAGTTGGGAACGTGTATGTGATACAAAATCCCTTATGCTTTTCTTTCTCATAGTTTGGTTGGTGCTGAAATGTAAACATAAATAATTTTGTCAATGCCAACTGTTGCTCTTGCCTCTGTCTCAATAAATGCAATAACCAACAGATCTAGCGTGGAATTTGTGGGCATCCTGCTGTTAATCTTTTGCCACAGTAAAAGCAAGCTGACTATTTTCGTTCTTTGATCTCAGTCTCTTAGCCACTTTCCAATGCATGACGAAATGTTACCTCTCATCCCACGACTACTCGTTTTTCATAACAGTCTCTAGTGAGGGACTTGGTCAAAAGCTTTTGCAAGTTTAAATAAATGGCCTCTGGTGGTTGCTAAGGGACGGGGTATTTCAGCTCTCCATGTGAAATGTGTGAAATGCAAGCGTATTTGAAGGCCAAACTTTCTTACCAGCAAGATACAACCACAAGAAGGGGATTCATATCAGCTGCCTGTAGCTGTCTACACGCCAGCTGTCTAATCCAAGTTAGTTATCTAGGCTATGTCTTTAGTTACTGTAGAAGGAGAGAAGTACTTCCAAAGGGCATTTCATTTAATCCTAAAAAGGTGCGTTTAAAGGTTTCATTTGCTGAGATGCCGACTTCAATGGCAAAGCTGGCTTAAGTAGCTTCTGCTCCTGAATTTGCAATTCACTTCCTTTTGGGTGTGCTGGTACAGCTGTTGCTGGGACTGTGCTAGAAGAAGGAAACTGAATAGATTTGGTTTATTTTTAACCTCACGAGAGACTCCTATGGAAATCAAGGATATGGTTTCACAGGCAGCTGAGCAGATTTAATGGCTAATTAACACTCAAAGGTGAAGGTCTGGGTCATCTTCCCTCCTCTTCTCTGACAGGGTGGTCTGGTTCTCCCTTACACATGCAGCCGTGTGTTTCCATCCTCTCTCTGTGTCAGCACAGTGCTCCTGTACTTGCATGATGAACTTCTCACAGAAATCATTGAACAGAAAATGAGCAGTACCGTGCATAATAATTTTTTTAGCTACATTATGTCTTTGATTTTGCTGTTGTTGCACCTACCAGAATGGTAGCACTGGTGGTAAGGGGAGAGAGCGTGGAAGAGGTTGGGCCAGACCACTTGGCAGTAGTGTGTATTTCCATGGATGCAAAATGACTCATGAAATCAGACACTACATAGTCACTGGGCAAGAGTTAAGGTTATGTCATGTTCTAAAGCAGGTTGTCCAAGACTGTGTCAAACCTGACTGGACACAGTCTTGGGCAACTTGGCCTAGGTGGCCCTGATAGAACAGGGTGTTTGAATTAAATGACCTCAAGAGATCCCTTCCAACCTCAACAGTACTGTGATTCCATGATTCAGAACTGTCCCCCGCAAAGTCTTTTTATGCTGGTCAGATCAGTGGTAGGCTTTACAACCTGCTTCCATAAATAGCTGTAATGGCACAATTGAGAAGGTGGCAAACTAGACCACAAGAGTGTGAACACTTGACTGAGGGTGGAAATGAAAGTTTTGTAAACCATTTTTCCTGCTGCAGTCAGCATCTTGTTGAGCAAATTTTATATATTTGGGGAGTAATTTTGTTCACTCCAGGCACCTATTTCATTTCACTGGTTGTAGGGGGAGCCTTGATAAGTAGCTTAGATTAAATGGCTAACTTTCAGATGACTGAAGTTTGGCAAGAGGAGTGTCACTGTAAGCTGCTACACATCAGCGCTACTTGAGACCCAGAACGCCGTTGTGAAGGGCTGGCTAGTGTGGACTCAGAGTGCTCAGGGAAAGCCTTTCACGATATGGTAAAATCATTTCACTCCTGGGCCTGTTTTTTTGTTGTTAATGTTATGCTTGGAAACCTCAGCTGGTCACTGCACTTTCCTGATTTCCTGTCTCTGGCTGATTTAAGTGGGGACTGCATTAGGACATCACAAATGATGTGGTAATTCGGTATGCTCAGAGCCTTTTCACTTATTTAAAAAGAATGAAGGCAATGGGTGAGTCATCCATTATTTATTGGTAGCACTTAAGAAAGCACTGTGGTAGATGCTACTGCAAACAGACACTATCATGTGATCAAGAAATTAAAGTCTATGGAAGACACTTTCTAAAGATTGTTTCAAAAGGTCTTTCAAAAGGAAAAGTTTCCAAGCTTTGACAGCTTTGAAAGGATTGCTTTGGAAGCTCTAAGTTGCACGAATGGCTATTTTCAGATGGCACCAAAAAGCCACATAAATTCCTCTACATCCTCAGATGTCCAAATGCTGTACCTAATTCTTGAATGAGGAAGGCCAGAAGGTAGCTAACCTACCTTCTGCCTAACCTACTTTTCATTTTGTCTTTAGGGATGAAGTGTATCCCTAAATCAGTGTATGGGAGAGAACAGAACCTAGAGTCTAGCTTCTCCACCTTCGTGACTTGCTGATTTTCAGGGTATTTCCACAAAGCAGGACCTCCTTACAAAGACTGCAAATGTGGTGAGTCACAGTAAATGAAGATCCAAGAAAAGGTATCCTTCCCTTCTCTCTGTGTAGAGGCCTCAATCACGATTTCTCTTTCTTTTTTGCCAAAACAGACATGTATTAGAATTTCGCACATACAATACTGTCTAATGACATAAACCTATTCACACGTTTCCTTTCTTATGCTCAGTATATCTAATATCAGAGAGAGGTGGAATGTATCATGTATTTATGAGGTGGAGTCAAACTGATAACCAATGGCCCTAGAAACAGTGTAAGTTAGAAAAATATAGTGCTAAGATATTAGGGTTGGGACTCATCATCCCAGCTTTGAATGCTTACAGCATAGTGTTTATGTCTGAAATAGTTGTCTAGATGCCCTTCATACCTAAGAGGAAGAAGCGGGCACTTCTAGGCTGTGATTCATCTGGCTGATTTTAATCGTCTTGCTTTGGCGCAGAAACGTCTCTTTCTCTCAGCTGACTAGGTGAGCAGATGAGATGAGGATATCCACATGGAGGTAAGATGAGTCCTTTCTTAGTGTATACCAACCACAGCACACATATGTGCGTGTAGTCTACCTCTCTGTGTGGGGGGGAAAAGTTAGTCTCCTCCATGGAAATCAGACTGCTGCAATCCAGCAAATGTAATAAAAACTTGAATTCAGCTGGCTTTGAGGAAATGAGAAAATCAGTGTGTGGCTGGCGGAAGAACATACAGGAGACTTTACTGGTTTAAAAGCACCAAGACAAATATAAAACTGCTGGCCTGTTCTTTAGACTCCTGGAAATTTGGTCCAGTCTGTTGTTCCTATGAGCATTTCACTAAAAAATGCAACCCCCTTGCCAGGTGAGATATTTGCTTTTAAGTTTCTGCACAATGTGGCGCCGTTCAAACTCATATTCCTCTCTGCTATTTGTATATGCTGCGACACCATCCGCTTTTTCTCAGTATCTTACCAATGTGCGGAAAGGTTAGCAGGCGCAGCCTTGAGCCAAGTGAAGATTCTCCATCTGTACTTGGAAATTGCAAAACTGCCGTGTCGCTGCACAGAATTAGTTCAAGCGCTGTGCCAGACTAATAGAACTACATAGCTTCCAGATTATATCTGACTGGCCCGGAGAGATGGAGACATCAGAAATGTAGGCATCCACTCTGCTGGGCTGAGAATATCTAACACAATTACTTATTTTTTTTTTCCCCGTTGGGTGTTGTGTAAAAGAACTAAACGAAAACCGTGATTAGTGTGATGAGGTCTGCTTTCTATTGAAATTGGTGATGGCCCACCGCTAAAGCCCTATGCTTAATTTTTAGAGGAGATTTGAACTTTGCTACTGGGTTCTTTTCTGCTGTAAGTATCGCTGTATTTATTTTGTGCACAGTCTTCGTTGTTATGCTGCACCGGTATCTGAGTAAAACTGAAAACTCGTAATAAACAGGAAATCAGGGGAGATAAACTCAAGGTAGCTTTTTAGTTTCTGTGGGATTTTGAAGGACCAATTGTTCTGCACCAGTGCTGGAAATGTTGCAGTTTGTCTTAATACATAGCAATATCAAAAACAATCAACCTCAGAAAGTATCTGGTTTCCATTGGCAGAAAAAAATAAAATCAAATAACTGTTGTGTGTTTTTTAATACTGGTCTTTTGTGCTTTCACAAAACCTGGATATTTTCAGGCAAGGCTTTCTGCCTTCAGCCACCCATAGCAAGCAAAAGAATATATTAACTGCTCTCCATGTATTTTTACTGTTGATACTGGAAGCCCAGAAGGACCTTATCTCTTGACTTTTCCCACGGCAGACGGCAGAGGAGCTGGTACCCAAAAAAAACCCCCAGTCTCAGAATCCTGTGCATAATTGCTGAGATCTTTATGAAGCTTTGCCTATATGAAACATTTTTTAAACAATGAATCAGCAAATTCTGCAGGAAAGGGTAGTGCAGTGGAATTTTCCTATAATCTTTTTTTTCTGCTGAAGTCATTGGCAGTGCTCCCATTTATATAAATGGGATCAAGGTTTCATCTACACCTGTGGTAGTCATATTGTGCCTATAGTTTTGCTGTGTGTAAACTTTGTATGAAAAATATCATTGTGATAAATCTAATTTTCTTCTCTTGTTATTAGCCTGTGTAGGAAAACAACCCATCAGCACTGTGGACTATGCTACATCAGGTTAACAAAATCATTTGCATTTTATCAAAGACTAATGAAGTGTTCTCAAAAAAGTTCCAAGCCTGTCAGTACCTGCTGATGTAATTTTGTTAATTTATGATAAAACATTATGTCCTGGACACCCTGCTTACGCACGTTTTCAGTGACCTCTTATGGAGCGAGAAGTGTATACTGTTAGGAAGCAAAGTAGGTAGACTCCAAGATGACACGATCAGACTGCATTAGCCTCTTTGGAGCTGAAGGATTTGGAATTTCTGAGGAATCACTGAAGGGAAGCTCATGTTTTCATTGATAAATAGCAATATAGCCCAAGTGCTGCAGTCAGTGCTCAGGTGACAAATGACATGAGAAACCCACCTGTCCAGAACAACCATCCAAATGGCTTGGAAAGCCTCAGGTCCCGCTGCTGCTGCAGGAAAAGCTGTGCTTCGCACATGTCCTTTTCTTTAATGGGAAAGTCCTCACTGTGAGTGGCAATGCAATGGTTACATGGTCCAAAGTGTCCAGATGAGCGAGGCTCCCTGACAAGAGGGACAGACTTTGTCTCAGGTGACTTCAGCTCCCTGAAGGTCAAACATCTACCCAAAAGCCGTGATTCCTTGAATATTTCTCTTGGCAGCAGTGCTGCTTTAAAGCAGTTCCTGCTCTGGCTGCTTGTTCCTGCTCCCATGTTTCTCCTTTTGATGAGTCAATACTGCTCTTCACATGGCTATGCACTGACATACATTAACCTAATTTGAGGGTGGGGGGAAACAACCATACAGAACAACCTTTGTATTTCTTTTTTTTTCCCCATTGTTTTTCAGCTGCACTAGTTCTGTTGTCTGATTCACAGAATGACCTCTCAAAAAGTTGGGCCAACATCTCTGAGGAGCAGTGAAGTCTGGGCAGAAAAGAGAGGGGGTGGGAGTATTGTGTCCTGCCAGTGCCAAAACTGTAAAGATTTACTGTAAAGATGTTTAAGATATGTATCTCATGGCATGGGATAAATCACCTTCCGGAGGTGCCTGTCTCTATCTGTTGACCATACATACAGGCTAAGCAACTAAATTACATGAAGGAAGCTATTCAGGTGCCACAATGTAGGTGCCCACTATCTATTGTGTGCTTTAGGGTATTCCTGGCCTCTGGCTGATACTCTGGAGGGTAAGTCCTGTGCCATAGCTGCCAGGCCTGTGCAGATCATAGAATGGTTTAGGTTGGAAAGGACCTTGAAGATCATCGAGTTCCAACCCGCCTGCCATAGGCAGGGACACCTCCCACTAAATCAGGTTGCCACGTCCAGCCTGGTCTTGAACACCTCCAGGGATGGGGCCTCAACAACCTCTCTGGGCAACCTGTTCCAGTGCCTTACCATCCTTAGAGTGAAAAACGTTTTCCTAATGTTCAATCTGAACCCGCCCTCTTCTAGTTTAAAGCCATTCCCCCTCGTCCTGTCGCTACATGCCCTAGTAAAAAGTCCTTCCCCAGCTCTCCTGTAGGCCCCCTTTAGGTACTGGAAGGCCGCAATAAGATCTCCCTGGAGCCTTCTCTTCTCCAGGCTGAACAGCCCCAACTCTTTCAGCCTCTCCTCATAGCAGAGGTGCTCTAGCCCTCAGATCATCCTCGTGGCTCTGCAAAGATGTCTAACATGGCACTAGATGTGTCTGTTTGGGTACCTGAATTGCTCTAAAAGTTCAACTTTAGACAGTTACAACAAACTTCAGTTAACTAAGTATGTGAAGATCTCTTGTCAGTGTATACATGCAAAACCCACACATGTGGACCTCCTCTCCCAGCCTTTATCACCTAATTTGGAGCAGTGCACAGAAGGGCTCATCGCATGTGTCTCCTACTGAATGATGGGGAGCAGAATCCAAAAAAAAATGTGAAACCAGTGCAGCCAGGGCTAACTGATAACCCAGCCCTATTTTTGGTTCTAGTGGCTAGAAAAAAAAGGGGAAATAGCTTAAATTATCCTTGAATTAAGTTACTTTTTTAGTGGCTATGCCATGAAAAAATAAATAACTTCCAAGGGAGGCATAGACTCCGAAAGACAGTGTTGAGGAGGACTCATGGTCTTACACCTCTCTTCTCTTCATATGGATATAATCTGTGGGGTTGTGAGCATGCGTCTGTGGCTTCCAGCAGCATCCACTGGAAAGAGCAATTATTCTCATTGTGCACCTGGGAAGCAATTTGCTGCTGCCCCAAACTAGCAGTAAAGCATCTCATGTTACTGGCCAGTAGGCTTGAAGGCTTCACCTGTTCCCATTCTTGGCTATGTACCAGCCCTGTAAAGGGAAGGGATATCTTTTTTTTCTGTGCCTACATAAGCCACAGGAGGGAAATAAGGAGTGGAGGAGTTTCTTATTCCCTTGCAAGAGCGTGTGGTCCAAACTGTAGTCTCAGCTTATGCACATACATTTTAATTCATTTGTAAAAAGTCCTTTCTCAGAAATTTCCCCCTTGCTTTACAGTGTATCCATGGAAGGCCCATGTGATTAAAATCCTTGGGCATGCCATGGAAGATGGGACCTGCTTTAATTATAATGTGTTGTTCGCTGACCATTAAATAAAGATGAAATAAATTGTCCCATTTGCTGTCTCCGAGGCTGGTTGTTTAAGCGTATTACTCATCTGGGGAGAGTGCATTGTATTGCCAAGGCTGAGAGCACACACATTTATCATTAGTAACAGCACAGGGATGAGTTGCTTTCCTGTAGCCTTGTCTTTTGTTCGTGAGATTAACTTGTTTTCAACATTGCAAATTCAATGTTACGGAACAGTTCCACACTCAGTCATTTGAGAGCTGAATATGGTTTTCCCTCCTGTAAAAATGCAGGGTTTTCCTATCTTGAGCAGTATGCTTTTGAGATTTTACAGTTATTATTTACTACTGGAATGGTGTCTCAGGCTTTAAATATAGGGGAAGGCAAGGTCTTTTCACTATGCAAGCAGACGGTCTTTGCTCTCTTCCACTGGATCTATTTTGTTTGCCAGTGAGAATATTTCATGTGCAGAGTTTATGGTCTCGGGCACCTTTAATCCAAAAGCTGACATTGCCTCAAACCCCAAACCAAAGCCATTTGATATTTAGAGCTGTGGAGTCTGCTTAACCCCCTCTGATTCTTGCCCTTACTGCAAAGTCAAGTCTCTTCATTTGGGTGTCAAATATGGATTTAAGTGCATGATGTTGTTAACCTTTTGGCTTCTAATGGTGATGGGTTTGTTGACTTAAATGTCAGGATGGAGAGATGGGGTGAAGGACTGACGCAAAGGAAGGTGATCATTTATTCTGCCCTGTCTGGTATGGTGCCACGATAGAGGCCTTGCTTTGTTCAGCGCTTAAAGAGATTCCATTGAGACTTCTGAAAAGGGAGGCATGGGCAGGTATATGTGAAAAGGAGGGAGAAGAGCTTGACTACTATCTTTAGGTATTTGGGTCAGAACTTGCCACCTAACTTCCAGCTGGAGCTCCTCCAGAAGTCAGGCTCCAAAGACAGCCGTGGGTTTGATCCATGTTCCCTTACCAGCCATGCCACTGTGAATCCACGGCAGCAGGAGGTCGTTTTTAGGCTCAGATCTCCACAGAGGTCCCCAGGGAGCATGCTGCCTTTCCCTCAGCTGCTGCAAAGAAGAGGGCTTCTAGCTTCTAGGTGCCAGTGCCCATCCACTATGGGTTCCCGGTTCCTGCAAATGAATTAATAAAAGGACAGTAACTTATTAGTGCTCCCAGGTACTTCCCAGAACCTCCTGGTTTCTCTGTGAAAGAGGAGAGAGCAGTCCCTTTGAGGCAGGGAAGATTTTATTCCTATAGCACAAACTGCCGGTGACACAGGTGAGGAAACCCGTCTTCAAAGTGAGGAGGGAAGGCAGCGGCTGCCTCGCGTCCGGACGGCAGCTCGCCAGTTAGCGCGCTGCTGGACGATGAATATTACGTTTATTCCTCTGGAACAAAGGATCCGAATTCTTAGTGCTTATGGGGGAAAGGTTGGAGGCAGCTCCAGGGCACTATGTGAAAGGAAATAAAAAAGCAGTTGTAAATCATTACAACCCAGTGGGAGAAAAAAGAAACAACCAAACCCACAACCAAAAGACCAGCCCATTGTCTTTTATTACAGTGCTAAATCAACTAGAAAGGAGGTGGGTGATTTATCAAGGTGGAATCCGCATCACTTACAACAGCTGAATTTGCTTTCATTAGAACGTCAGTTTTCTGATAAAATGATTTGCTTTTATTAATTAGGCTTTATGCAAATGCAGCCCCCAAAAGCGCTAGTTCCTGCTCACAAGAAATCCCATCTGTGTGGAAGTGGAGTGGTTGTGTAACTCTCCTCCTCAAGGTGAGCACAATTAAATATAAAAACCCTAACAAACCCAGGGCCCCCAAATCTTTTTATATAGCCACAGCGATAACTAATAATACTTAATGATCTGACTGGCTTTTATCCCTGTTGTTGAAAGCCAGCACTTAGGCAAACACAAGCATAAATAGCTGATCACAAACAGCAAAAAGAAAGTTGAACTAAGATATTCAACAAAAGCTTTGTTCCAAATTAGGTGATGGGCAATTCCAAGCATCACAAGAATATAGTTTTAAAATATTTTAACCTCAGCTGCATAATCAATATTCCCTTTTCATATGCTGTCTATGCTGCTTTATTGCACTTTCTGTTTTCATGAATCCCCGATTGTCCGTAATGCTGTGGAACAGCTTCAGCAGATGCATTCATAAGGCAGATTGCCTCAGCGATTCCACCTAAATGGATTGAAGGCAAGAGGGGGACAAAGTGTGGGCAGCAATGGGTATCTCCATACAGCTGAGCAGATTTATTTGGATCCAAGATGATTAATCGTGGCATAGCAGTTTATTTTCTCTAAGGTATACACAGCTGAGTAAGATTTAATGTGCTTCAAAGGACAAACTCTCAGAGGAACAGCAGGGCATTTAAATTCTCTTTTTGGATAGCTAGAGGAATTGTCAGGAAAACAATAATAGTGATATAGGTAGATATTACAGTGAGGGCAGTGTGGGAAGAGGAGAGAATTTACTTGTAAAATGCATTAGCAGGGGACTCCTCTGCTGTCTGACACCTGACAATGCAGGTTACTGCCGAAAGCCTATTTTTAAAACTCACTCTATCCACGCGGATCTCTTCATCCAGGATCATTTCTAGCAAGTGGACACTCATAACAGATTGGCTTTTCCAAATTAGCCAAGGATGATGTTTTCTGTTGGTTAATGAAACCCCGGCAGCCAGTGAACCAGATGATGACAAAACCAGGCTCGTAAAGCGCGTGCTCGGGTTCGTGCAAGCCTCTGCGCCGAGCAGTGTTCCTCCTACCCCTTCCCCTTTGCCGAGTAGTTGCCGTGTTGAAAAGCACGGCTTTTAGTCATCCTGAAAGTATTTGGGAGCTGGCCTTGAAATTGCTGAAGACGTTTTCAGGACGAGGGTCACCAAGGGGCATGGTGAGGAGCAGGAGGTCCCTGAGAAGACTTGAGAGCTCAAGCCGGGTGCTGCCCTCACTGTCCCCTGGGGATGGCTAAATTGGTCTCTGGGGGGCTGGTTTCGGTCCTACTTGTGGGAGCTATTTTATTAAGTATAAAAGTACTTAAATAGTCATTACACTGGGATGGAAAAGTAGGAGTTCCCCTTCTGAAGTAGACTACAGGCTCTTTCACTCTTTGTTTCATGGAATAGTTATTTCTTCCATGCTAAGTGGGGCAAGTCCAAGCCCTGGGACTTGGCTGGGATGAGCCCAATGTGGGGCAGGGGAGGCCAGGAGGGAACAAAGCCTGCTGCTGAGGTGCCCTGGGTGGGTGCGTGAACTGATGGGCTATTGGCACTGCCCTGGTGCAAAAGTGCCAAAAATGAGCTTTTCATGGCCTTTGCTGTTGTTCAAAGTGCTGACACAGAAATGGATCTGTTTGGGATTTTTGTTTCATTGACACATGCTAAAAAAAAAAAGAAACATATTTTTGGCTTTATCTGATTTATTTTTTCCCCCAAGCCAATGCTGTTTTCATTTTAGATGCAGGGGCCAATTATGACATAACCCTGCTAGAAATAATATAGGGGATCACTCAATAATTATTTCTCTCTGTATTTTCATTGCTGAACTGTTTCAGTTTCAACTCTGGTGTTTTACTCACTTGACGAGCTGCCTTCATTTTATAGCTTAATGCTGTTAAACGATGCTATCATCTGCTTTCTTTTTTTGTAATGCTGTTTAACACTAATGATTCATGCAGATAATGTATACACGGTGTAACAGAAAATAAATACCATGGGGTTTGCTAGAAGAAAGGTGGTACGATATTTGAGAGCCTTGTTCCCCAGAGAAAGGAAACTGTAATTTTTGTTTCCATAACGTGTTTGCCTGATGACTTTGGAGCTTCTCAGTCTGTGGGACTGCTTCCCACTGCCTTCCCACAGCAGGCTGAGTTCAGCCCCGAGGAAGGTCTGGAGAACAACCCCATGTTTCCACTGGGGGAGGAGGAGCATAGCTCTTCCCCAGAGCTGCTGAGTGGCTGTACCCATTGGGACAGGTTGTAAGTTTACAGGTGGGTGGTGGCGGCTGCCTGGGTCTCTCCTCAGGAGACCTCGAATCCCTGCAGCAGTTCATGCAGAGCTATGAATGACGGGCCATTGGGGTGTCACCTTCATGGCTTTTCTCCAGTCTGGGGAAAGTTTGCTCCTACCTCTGTAGTCCCCTCTCTGCTACTCCAAGTGTTAGCAGCTGCTGGAGATTGGTGGCTGTGACTCAACGCCATACTGTAGTCACAAGAATACACTCTATCCATCAAATAACTCAAGAGTGAATTGCTGAGTTTCTGAGGCATACAGTTTTAATCTTCCTGGCCTGACAGTGGTTTTGGTGAAGGAAGCTCACCACAAATCACAGTTACAGGTGTGTTTTTTGAGAAATCCAGAGGGCATAGCCCATGGTCAATAATTTCAAAAGTAACAGGTGATTATGTTGCCTCACCACTGACGGAGATCTTCTCCCGGAAGGCTGAATTTCAGAGGCTGACTGCTTAATGCCAGGGATAGACTCAGCTGAAACATGTTAAGCCCCCCTCATTTCATTAGTGATGCCTGCTGCAGTGTGCGTTTCCGGACGAACTCTGGGGGAACAGCTCTGCTTGTCACTAATTAGTTATTGGAACAGAAATCAGGTCGGCATTCCACATTCATTAATTCTGGATCTTTGCACTGCAAAATCACCTGGTTGTACCAGAGGGATCCAGGACAGGCACTAAGCCATGGTCATCTTCCTATTGAATTTGCGAAGGTGCACATGGAGTTTTGTGCTGGCTGTTGGGTGACAGATGACATGTGGTCAAGCCTGAAGTTAGAGTGCTTTAGATCCTTTGAAACAAACTCATCAAAGAAAAAGTAATACTTTCAAAATTTTTATCAAATTTGAATAATTGTAGTGAGTTTTTGCCTGCTAAGTAATTTATGTTGTGTGGCTGTTTTGCTCTGATACAAGGCAACCTAAAAACTGGATACAGAGTCTTGTGGACCTGTGCCCAAATTTAATCCCACAGAATACTTCAAATTCTGACTATACAAATTGCTCCCTATAACCGCAATTCACGCTCTTTGTTGAAAATTCCTTCCTGCTCTCCTTTCTCCCAACTTTGTGTTTTTGTGATTTGCTAAACAGATTGTAGCTTCAGACAAATAGCTTTCCAATAATAACTAGAGGTGGTAGCAGACGTGTCAAGGATATTCTAAAATCCTGCTGTCTGTGCTGTTTTGCTTAATCCTGACAACACAGCCAAGAGAACCAAGAACTGAACAGAAGGGATGTAAAATCTCCTAATTCAGTATAATGACAGATAGCATACTTTGCCCTTTTGCAGATCTTTATGAACAGTTAAAGTTATGGCTAGGCTTGGATTAAACAGCGTTTCAACCAAAACATTGCATTTGGGTCCTTCAGACATTAAGTCATTTGAAATATGGGGGAACATTTAATCTTACGCCCTCACAGACATCTTCATTTCCAAAACAGGATCTCTCCTGATGTTTAATGACTCTCCAGCCTGTGTTGAGACTGAATGCTGAAAGGAAAATACATCAGTCAGCAAGGGAGTGCTAAAACTCTCTCTGTACTTGTTCAAACATCATTGTCAGCATCTCTGGCTTTTCGGGGGTTTATACATGCTAAGTGTTCTGGACAACACTCTTTATACCCTGGAAAATCTTTATTACGTGCATTTCATGTAGCAACTCCTCTTTCTGGTGAATCCCACATCAGTATTTCACTAGCCAGATTCACCAGGAGCTGGTTCTCAGCCTTGCCTGGGTTACTGATTTTCTTCATGTCTGATCCCTTTGGATGAGTCATTTGTGCCTCTTGAACTTGATTCGGACCAGCTGGAAAATGCAATGAAAAATAGAAACTCTGGAAACTGCTTACTGTGTCTCATTTGAGTTCTCCTTTGTAGATGAAATTAATTTTTAAAAACATCTGTGTCATAGAGGAAATATCAGGTGATTCTAACCTCTTTCCTGTTTTAATGGCAAACTTTTCTCAATTAGATTTTTCATGAATGATGGAGATTTTGAGTGAATGCTGCAGTGTCAGTCACTAGTAGGGCAGAGAGTTGTCAGTGAAGTAAAGGGAAGGTTTTAGATGAAATCTAATTATAGGTGGTTTTGAGCCTGGTTAATTATGTCACTTCTTTAATGGACTCCCAGCAGTGTCTGGAGGTGTCAGTAGCTCTTGTGAGGATCAGAATATCCTCACTGGCATTTGGCACCTTTCTGGGACCAGACTTTTCTGAAACTGCCCCCAAATAATCAGCTCGGTTTTGTATGGCAGTAGACCAGGAAGCTGAAAGCTCCACAGACTCACAAGGAGACCTAGTTAAAGCAGGCAGCCATCTGCTGGGAAGTTCACAAGGCGTTATTTTACCTTCTGTGTTATATCCTGTCCATGACTAAGAGAATGGAAGTATCTGGGGTAAAAAAACGAGGTCCAAGGATTAGAGGTGGCATCTGCAGGGCAGCAACATGTGTCATGGGCTCAGGGTGTCTGCTCTGGAGTCCTACTTGAACACCTGCCATCAGAATGAGCCTCATTATAAAGTTTTGTAATGTTTATTTACCTACCCTGGCAAGCCTGCTAGTGACAGCGGCCAGGAGGGTCAGCTCTTCACTTATGCCGTGGACATTTGTTGATTTGAGATCGCCTGAGTTGAGGGGAGCTGCAGAGGCTGTAACCCAATCCTGAGGAATTACCACCAAATCCACCTCCTCTGGAACTCTAAAAACTCATGCAGGTGGCTGCAGGATGGCTCATCCCAAGTCGTTCTTCTGCTGCAAACCTCCCTCCAGGTGTCTTACTGTCCCTGGGGAGGGTAACACAACTGCTACTGCCAAATGAAATAATGCAGTGACTCTCCACTTTCCTCTAACCATTATTTGTGTCTCACCGAGTCCTGGCGGAAAGAGTTTAACTTTTCCTGTGGGGACAAATGTCAAAATGAAACCCGGTAGCAGATGTTTTTTTCCAGCAGCTTGATCTCTGCTATTTTTTTGGAAAAGGGACATTTTGTCTTTATTTTCTTTACATTAGTTTTCATCGTGTGTTTCTTCTTTTGTTTGCAAAAAGATAAGACAAGGGTGAAATGGTAAACATGATCTTTTTACTGGCTGTAAGTCACTCTGAAATATGGTTTGTAACATGAAAATCTGTGTGTATAGAAGACCACTGAACGATTTTGTCCTTTTCGCTCTTTGGCTCTGACACACTATAGCTTCATTCAAACCCCCTTTTTTAAAGACAGAAGGCCTTCTTGGGAGAATGGCCTTGGTTCGGTGGCATGGACATGGGCACATGTGTTGGACTGGGACGTGCCGGTTCATTATGACCCTGGTAAGAAAGTCACTCAGGCTCTGCATGGCATCAATTCAGGTTCCATTCATTGGATCCAACACCATAAAGAGAAGGGCAATAGCATAAATAACCTTGTCTGCTGTGGATGCTGGGGATGCCGAGTTGTGCGGTACGGAGCACTCTCCAGTCCAGGCGCAGCACTCCACGCGGACCCCAAGTCTGCAGTGGTTACCCCATTCTGGTCATTAAAGCTCTTATAGGGTTTTCTTACGAGAAAAAACCTCCGTTCATAATTTCTACTGCCAAACAGAGAGGACGTCCACATGAGAACATGCTGCTGCGCTGCCAGATAAAGGCAAGGCCACACAGGTGTGTAATCATTGGTATGAAGTAGGAGCTGCCTGTGGGCTTCTCCGTTACCATCACCTGGCTGAGTCTGTCCGGCACCGAGGCAGATGCTGGACTCGGCACAGGCCTGAAATAACTCTGAGCTCCACGTGCATGGCTTTGTCAAAAAGTTTGCATTCAAAATAGGTGGCTGAATTTTATTTCAGCAGAAACAGCACACTCTGCACTATCAGGCATTAGCTAATGCCCCTGTTAAACTCAGCAGTGGTTTCTTGTGGTGGAGTAGCTGTAGTTTCTTCTGTTTCTTGGGAAGGGTGTATCATTGTCGATATGTTTGGTCCTCCTATAAAATTAGATCATTTAGTAAGCAAAAGATAATGATTATCTTTTGTGTCACAAATTATTATCATTTGTGTCTTGAAATAAAATCAGGGATGAAAAACACTGAGATAAAACAATCAAAAATTTCAGGTTTTTTAATCCTATAAAATTTGAGTACATTGAAACTCACAGATTTTGAATAGATTCAAATTCTGCTGGATCAATAACAAAAACTATCAAACTTGTTATTGATATAGTTTTGGCTTGGTAATTTCTTTTGCTTGGTTGTTCCTTTTGTACCATTTCTTAGCAAAAGGGTTTTTTGAGAAAGACAAGGAGAGAAGAAGAAAGAGAGAGACAGAGAGAGAGAACAAGAGAGGGAGGAAGGCAGGAGAGAAAGAAAGAAATAAAGAGAAGGAAAGAAAAAGAAAAAGAAAGGGAAGGGAAGGAAAAAAGAAAGAAATGAAGAAAGAAAGAAGAAAGAAGGGGGAAAAAAGTGTTTTAGCCACAGATCTATTGCGGTTTCTCTTGCTGGCATACGGTGCCTACTTTAATTTTCTTCAAATTAAAAAATGGCAGAAGAATTGCTGTGCTGAATCTGCAGACACATCTTTCTGACTTTAATCGTCTTCAACACATTATGTCTGTAAGTGCTTGTCCCTGCTGCTCAGTACTTGCATTATTCAAATCTGAACTTTACATCTGACTTTCCTTCTAAAGTTTGTTGGAAACTATCAAATTCACAATTTCAAGTATAAATTCGTTTTTACTGAAACGTCAATTAAAAAGATTGCTCCAGTTTCCAGGTTAAAATATGAAGAATTTTCAGTCTTTTTTTTTTTTTTTTCCATATACAGGGCCAATACAGGAAAAAAAAAGCAACAATCCAACCGTAAAAGGATTTACAAGAGCGCTAGTTCTCATTTTTTAATTGGTTCCACTTGTTTCTTCCCAAATATTTTCCCAACCATCAGGTGTGTTTCCTTCAGATCCTTTGCCTGTGGAAATTGCTCACTAATCCACGGCTCTTGTCTCCTCCAGTTTCTCCTTAATACTTACTTCTTTCACAGTGCTCATAGGGAGGTAATTCAGCAGTAGTGAACTAAAACAATATTCAGGTGAATATTCTTCCTATCTGAGTAAGGGTAAGAGACATTATAATGATTTTCTTACCTCTCCACTGGCTTGTTGTTTATTGATGTATGACTTTTGGTTCAGTTGCTTAAATAGTTTAAGGCAGGATAAATAAAGTCAATAAACTATAGCCTCATTTTAGTCAGTTTATGAACACTGTTAATATTGGAGCCCAAGCTCTGGTCAATTACAAGGAGAAAAAGTTGAATTTTCAAAAATCGAGGATAAATTCTCCTTTATACATTTTTTCTAAGCCCATATAATCTCTTGACTTCTCTTCCTTTTTTGATAAGATTAATTTTGATCTCTGAAAGAAGAAATAAGATGATCTGTCATTGGTATTTCTTGTACCTGGAGTACTCATCATGACATACAAGCAAAAATGGTTTGTCTTTTCTAGAAACTACCGGCTGCAACAGAAAGGAGCATGTCAGGTTCATATCAGGAGCTCCATCTGGCTCCATATAATTAGTGGTGGTTTTAAAAAGTTAAGTCTAGATGGTCTAACAGTGTTTGAAGTAAGGTTGGTTCTTTCCTAGTTATTCTTGCTCTTCTCTTCACATTTTGGATTCCAGAAAGTGAGGGGGTGGGGAGGTGAAAGAGGCAGGGCATCTAAAAGCCTTCTTCCTTTTTAAAAGATTAAGGCATCCTCCACCTGCACTGCTCATTGTGATGCCAGTAGAAATTTTAGATTTGGTGCAAAGATAGAACTGTGGCCCAAAGACTGCAGAGTATTAGGAAAATACAGGCTCCCTGCTTGCTCATTAAGCCTATTCTTTTCTTATCTACAAATATATGCAGATAAGATGCTAATTATGTGGATCCATCTGTTATATTTAAAGTGTCATAACTGTAGAGCCTAAGTTTAAAGCTGTTCATAGAAGCTTATTATATTTCAAGTCTTTCTTTTTAGAGTATGATTTTTTAGAGTACTGTTTGCATCTGGAGCAAAGTTTAAGAGGCTGGGAAGGTGTGCAGTTTGCCTGCCGGATAATTTTGAACCATATTATCCCTCTCTTTTGGGAGCGTCCATGACAGAGCATTTTACTCACCCTGGCCACAGCTCCTACCGTTTTTTTGTGACATCTGCTCCCAGTGCATGGACTATATGTCTATTAAACACCGGGGGGGGAGGGAGATGCTTTTCTTCTTTCTTCAGCAGTAACGTGTTAATCTGCTGGAGAAAAACTTTTATCTGAGCATCTCTACAAATTTATTTGCCGTGTCTGATTTGTGGGTGTTTTGTGACATTCTCAGGCATGAATAAAACCTTGGAAAGGGGAGGGAAAAGGAAAGTTTTGAAATACCTGGTGGTCAGGTGGTAGAACTGGGAGCTCTTTTGATGCAGCTGGATTGTCAGAAATGTACTGGAACTTTCAGATTTTTCAGCAGAATTAAAATAAAAAGAAACAGGGAGAGATACAGGCTATGCATTGCTAGGTCAGCAAGTTTGCAGATGACACCAAGCTGAGTGGTGGGGTTGACACAACTGAGAGCATACTAGCATACTGTGATACTGTGATACTGTGATACTGTGAGAGAGATGATGCCATCCAGAGGGACATGGACAAGCTCGAGAAGTGGGCCTGTGTGTACCTCATGAGGTTCAACAAGGCCAAGTGTAAGGTCCTGCACCTGAGTCAGGGCAACCGCCAGTATCAATACAGGCTGAGGGATGAAGGGATTGAGAGCAGCCCTGCCAAGAAGGACTTGGGCGTACTGATGGATGAAAAGCTGGACATGAACAGACAATGTGTGGTTGCAGTCCAGAAGAACCATATCCTGGGCTGCATCAAAAGAAGAGCGGTCAGCAGGTTGAGGGAGGTGATTCTGCCCTTCTACTCTGCTCTAGTTTAAAGGTCCCTTCCAACCCACACTGTTTATGATTCTATGATCAGTAGGGAAGTCCCAGATGTCTGACACCCTATGTTTCTCTTCCAGTTCAAAGCATACCCATGTAACACATGGCTTGCTTAAGGAATACAACTAAGCATTTACACTTGTCTCTTGAGTGTGCACTTGACACTAAGGATTGCTTGTATGACAGCTCTGACAAGACCCCTGAGGCAGAACAGTGCGTTTTCCCCACTCCTTGCCCCACCACCCATCACAGGTCCAGACCTTGGCAGGCTTCTTGCCTTTGCTGTCCCTGTCAGATGCATCCTTGGAGAGCAGAGTGACAAGAAGACAGGAATGTTTGTAGGCCTGTAGTTTCCTTTTGTGGTCCAGCAAGGTGTGCTGCTTTACAGAGATGCCAAATATATTACAGCAGCTGATAAGAACTTCCATTAGGTGATATTAGAAGACACTAGGGACCTTTCAAAGATGGGAAGCGGCCATTTTTCAAGCAAGGTGAACCAACAATCAATAAGGACAGGAGAAATAAATCTGTGCATGGGTGGCTTCAGTCAGCAAGAGCAGGATGGAAGTAGTAGAGCATTGCTGTAAAGCGGACCGGTGCCATCCTGTTCAGTTGCTATGGCTTGGAGAGACCTAGTATGAAATTATGGGGCTACAAACCAGCGGTGAGCTAGTTTCCATATAGTCACTCAGCACGTGAGGAGGCCCTTCAGTCTGGATGCTGAAGAGGTCTCTGCGTAGCTCTGTCCTCATTTTTACTGCGGATCAATACCTGTGTCAGTAACAGACACGGCCTGAGATCAGTGAGCATGAGTTGAGATCTACTACTTCAGAGAGCTATTTTCTTAATGACGTGATGAACTCCACCTTAGCTTTTTGAGGAGAAAGCATTAAGGACAATATCCTTGTATCTCATACTGCATTCTTGTTTGTACATCATAACATCTGTTGGTATTGGCCAGAAAGCTTGCTGAGGGTATCTTAGAAATGAATGTGTACTAAAAAGTAAGAATTGATAGGATTTGGTTGGGAAATCAGTGCAATCTTCCCTTTAATTTTCTCAGGCCAGTTGTAATAATGGAAATTACTGTTAGCTTTGATTCTTACTAGTTCAGTATCCTTTTCCTGAAAATATTTGAATGTTGAAGTAATTCCCGACACATCAGGGCTCCCACCCTGTCATCAATGAAAATGTGGCTGAGTTAAAGCTTAGTTCGGATTCAGGGTCTGAGCCCTGGAACGTTTGTGATGCATAAACTTCAAAAAAATGTAAACCTCACACAACAGTGAGTCATCAGACGTGAGAGAGGTCTAAAGAGCATTCTGGGAATCTTTCATTAGTCTCAGTTGTTGACATTTCATTGGGTACTACATAACTGTTTTGTCACGGAGAAATATTTCTTGTTGGAAGTGAGCCTGCAACAAGGTAGTGTGCTTCCTCACAAAGGCTCGTGGCTCCTGGAAGTGAAGCTGTGTGAATAGCTTCACAGACAGGTTAAGAAAGATTTGACAGAAGATAGGTAATGCCTATTGAAAGCAAGTCTTACTACATCATCCAAGCGCTATCAGGAATGTGTAACCAAGTCTGAACAGCGTCAGTCTGGCGGGCAGCAGCTATTATAGCTACAAAGAAACGTAATCGATTTATATTTTGCATATTGACTGCTGCACTTTCCAAGATACACCTTCCTATACTGATGCTGTCACAGTCCATATGCCATCGGCAGTAACACTCTCAGCTTCCCTTCTCACGGATGGAGCAATGGAAGGGGAGCTAATAAAATTTGACACCCAGCCTGAGCCAGGATCTGCAGCAAAAGCTGGCTCACATACTTTGGAAAGGTTTAGCAGAGGTTCTCCCCTGGCTCCCTGACTAGCGGGGTTATATAAAAGACTTTTTTAATATTAAAATATTTCTTTTTTTTCTATGTGGTCTTTAAAATAAAGCCTCTGGGGCTGTTAATATCTCTGATGTTATTGCTTTGAAGACTGCATAAAATGATTTTAAAGGAGAAAGCTTTTAAAGGACTCGTCCATTTCTAACATTGGCAATCAATCTGACTTTGTAGCTCTAGATATAAGTGGAAACTTTGATATAACAGAAGTTAAAGGCAAAAGATTTTACATGACAGTTTGAGCAGATGCATATTTCTCTGTGCTGAACTTTCATTTGTTAGGATTTAATTTAGTGAAGGATGTTCTATAAAATTGCAACTATCTCACTGCATTTGACTGTAGATTGTTAAGTGTAAAAGATCTTCTTCTGTCTTTTATGTAGCTAATTCAATAAAGAGAAAAATGAGCCTTTTCTACCTTATAGTGAGGAATCCACAAGCATTTTAGCACATTAGCCCCTATGTCAGCATGGAAGGAAAAGCTAGGCACATTAAGCAATAACTTCTTTAGAAAGCCCAGAAAGAAATATCAGCTAAAAAATGTAAAAGATGTTTAAATTTACTTCAGTCTGTTGGGACTTATTCTTACATGTTGCTGTGTGGAAGAGCTTAGGGTAAGAAGCTTCCTGTTTTGCGACATGGTATCCTCATTGCCATTTCTGAGAATTCAAAATAATTCTCATACTCTGAATGATGAGATTTTTTTCAAGATTTTGCAAAAACAAAAAGACCATGGGTTAAATTGAAAGGAGAGCGAGCTGTGAGTATTGGGTGGTGGTGTGAGACTTTTATGTTGTACATCATAAAGATCAAATGATCCTAAAAAGAAGGAATCAAACTAGCAAGAGTCCCTAATCTGATTGATGGGACACTCATTCGTGGCAAAGAAAGTGTTAACTTTTCTTATGAGATCCTGGAGTTTACAGGTCCTATAGATATACCATTGGGTATGACCATTGGTCGTGAGAGGAAGGCATTTCACCGTCATGTAAGGGCAGTGATTCCATCTTCAGTCTAAAAAACTTTTTAGAATGAAAGGGGGGAAAAAGTTTCTTCTTTGACAAATGACAGATTCCAGTATAAAACTCTTTCATTCAATCTATTTTATACCACCATCTATAACTGAGTTTCACATCTTGGTTGCTCCAAGGTGTTTGTAGCAGCAAGACTACCATCACCATTGGCTGACGGATTTCTTATTTCCAGATCGATATGAATCTTCTGTTATTATTGAACTAAACTCAGTCTGCTCTTCTAGCATCTTTTCTGTCCTTCCCTATCACATCTTCAACCTTTTCCTTATTTACTTTCCACCCAAGATGATAATATTTAAGTACTGCTTTTCCTTAAAGACATATTTTGGGGGTTTTTACTTTTGTTATTTTAAAGAAAGAAATATGGCATAAGTTGACTGCATATTTCCAAGTGGTAAAGACATTATGATACGAACTCTGTATTTCTACATCTTTATATCTACACAGCTGTATAGCTATCACTGGGGACCATGTTTCTCTTATGTCTCAAATTATTTTTTGCATTTGTGAATACTACAGCTGCTTAGATTACTTATTTCCTTCCATGTCTTTGAGTCA
Organism: Vanellus vanellus; assembly: GCF_965231255.1. NCBI lineage: Eukaryota > Metazoa > Chordata > Aves > Charadriiformes > Charadriidae > Vanellus > Vanellus vanellus. The sequence goes on from NC_138905.1 coordinate 193,700,374, forward strand.
TTTCCTCCATTTACATTTTTCCTTAGAATCTTTCCTTTCTTTTTAGTTTACAAGAGACTTGGGCTTTGGGGTTTTTTAATATGACTTTTTAACATCAGGTAGGCTATATATCATATAGGAAGGCTATACACCTTTGAAATATCAAAATTAATGCTTTACAAATATCCACATGGACTAAACAAGCTCTCTGGTTTCACACCGGAAGTATATGATGCTTGTATGATGTCTCAAAGTTTTAAGCTCATATCATTTACAGAGAAAGAATATAAATATAACATTTAGCTATATTTTGAGCCATTATTCAATTATTTGACGATCAGACTTCAAGGAAAAAATACTAACCTGGCTGATACTGTAACCGACCTCTTAAAAAGACAAGCGTTCTTTCTCAAAATGCAGTCTACTGTAATTGTTACATGTGTCTACATTCGATCTATTTATACTTGATCAATTTGTATTTGTGTTACATGGAAATACTCCCATTTACCTATTACAAAACCTCTGCTTTGCAGTCATTGCCAAAGAAGCAGTATCCAGCTAGCCAAATCAGGAGTAGTGAGAACACCTGAAAAGCATGTGTTTCTCAGCTGAAGTTGCAATCCCTGGTCCAAGTTCACATCTGGGTTAACTTTGCAATTCAAAACGACATCCATTTCAAAGTGTGTACCGCAGGTAAGACAAAATGCTTACCTTTGAGAAGGGGACTGGTTTTTTTTCCCTTCCCCAAACACAAGCCTGTATGTCTTTGTGAATGTGGTTTTGTACAACTGAAAAAACAACAAAGGCCAGTAAACCAACAACAATCTCCCTTTCCCCTTGCCAGTGCACCCGAGTTCTTTGGGATTATCCTCTCTGACCAGCAGAGTGGTGGGGTTTCTAATGCACTGTGGGGTCCTGGTCCCATGGTTACCCTCCCCACTTGTGTCCCTGGATTAAGCCAGGGGATGCGCATACCCATCCTTATCCCAGCAAACAGTCAGGACACAGCAAAAGGCACATGCAGAGGAGGGGAGAGCTGGAAGGTCCTCGCAGTCCCGTGGTCAAAGTGTGGATCTGCAGACAGATGCGAATGGAGTCGCTGGGTTGGTTCGGCTGGTGACAGACACGTGTCCCAGGACAAAAGGCTGACATCCCCGCAGGTTTGCTTTACCTGAGATGCTGAGCACCGATCTAGTATCTCTTCCAGTGTGAAACACCCGAGAAGACAGCTGAGACAAATTAGCAGGGCAGTGTAGCAAATAGTGCCGGCACACGTTAGAGACATTGAAATCATGTTTTTACAATGCTGATTAGTTCGATGGCCTTATAGCTCTCACGCTGAACGAGCACGGCAAGGCAGGGAAGGGGCGTTCCTTCCGTTGCCTTCAGGAGCCAGGCACTGTCTGGCGGCAGCTCTTGGAGTGTGGATTTGATTCATGGCAATCCCACATGTCACCCAGGATTTATGCCACATCAAGGGGACTGTAATCCTGTGTTTAAAGTGCCTGTGAAGAAGGGCTTCATGAAAGTTGGGCACTCTTGCGTTAGTAAATGTTTATTGCTATTCTGATAGGGTACTTTCAGGTATCATAACTTTTGTTAGACCTGAGCTCCGAGCAGGGAGGCATAAATGTCCAGGGGAAAGCTGCTCGCACCGCTCGCATATCCGCTCCACACGCTCTCTCCAGTGGGATTTGGCTGCACGTAAGCACAGCGACTGTGAGCATCCTCCCCGCTGGGATTTCTGGGGCGACATAAGGATGCAGAGAAATTTGCCGACACAAGTGTTCGGCTCGGCACGCCATTTGGAAAGATGCAGGAAGGAAAAGGAGGAAAATGGGGAAGGCCTGCCCAGTTGTAGAAGGAGCTTTGGGATTACGAAGATGTTGATTTAACCTTGCATTGTCATTCCTTGCAGTCGCTCCGGCTGCCCCAGATTCTGACCATTCACCTAGAAAAACCCAATTTGCAGTCAGTATCGAGGAAGCCATACTTCAGAGATTAAGAAAGGCCTTTTTCTCTCACCTCTGCATGTACTAAAGTCATGTCAGACTGAGCAGAGAGCAGAAATAGAAAACATAACGTATCCCTCAGCACTGAATAATTCGCATGATTTATTTAGCATCTTCTTTGCCAAGTAAGAAAATAACACATTGTTACCCTTTTTCCTCTGAAATACTGGTACTTGCCCTGCTATCTCGAAGTAGCCGTTCAGGGTGTACCAAATATAACAAGAACTATTTTACCAGATGTTTTCAGCTTAACATGAAACAGAGACTGGCTCTTTGTTTTCCTAATGTGCTGGCGTGTGCTCTGCTCTCCGAGGGGAATGAACTTGGAGCCAGGTTAGTCACTCACCCGTAGACAGAGCAGGGTTAATATTCAGATGAAAACGAAAATAATTATGATTTGAGTAGATCAAATTTCTCAGAGTATGAAATAATATACTGAGCAAAAGCTATAATTCACATGGCACAGTCACCCACTAATGACATTTCTAGGTTGTTTCTGAGTGATTTCAAGACACTGTGCCATAAAATCTTAATGTGTTTTATTAGAATAAGCATGTGTTTTATGTGTAATGATTAGCAAGCTCCAGGGCATGAATGAAGCAGTAAGGGGCTTTCTTAGAGCATTTTTGTTGTATGATTTATTGTGCCTCAGAAATGTTTTTTAAAACTGACATTTGTGAATGATAAGTAATTTTTCTGCCTGGTAATGTAGCTCGGAAACAAAACCACGCAGAAAATAATGTACTTCTGTATTGTACAAATGCAGTTAATACTCTATTACAAGAAAAAAGCATTCTCAGAAAAGTTATTTCGTGTCACAATGTGCAACTGTTCAATACACCAACTGATCTGGCACAAAGGGACTCCTGTGATGAAGGTTTTGATTGTTCTTAGATAAACAAAAAGCAGCCTTACAGATTTCATAATGACTCATAACAGAATGATTCATGGTAACTAAGCTGTTGGGATCTTTGAAGAAACTCAGGGCCTGAATTTTACATGCGTTAGAAATATTTTCCTCCATTTTGATGGAGTTAAGGAGCAGCGAGTTAGGCATAAATGGCCTCTGTGATCAGCAGAGTTGTGAGAAGGCTTCTGAACCAATGGTTTCCCCCAGGACCGTGCAGAGTTGGTGCTAAGGGGAGCAACATGGCCCAGGTGGAAAAGTTTAAAGCTTCAGAGTGGTAGACGGTGCGGACACTCACCATGCAGTGCCCCGTGGGGGGTCTTGGCATGGAGTTTATTAAGCAGCACAGATAAACCTGTGAATACTTTGGGACAACTGCATTTTACTTATCCCTCTAAGCACAAAACCGTCCTTTGCTTTTTACTTTCTTGACTCTTTATTAATCTGCTGAATAGACACTTTGTGCTCATCTCTTGTTCCCATGTACCCACTTCAAGTTCCTGTACAAACTCTCCTCCCGTATGAACTCTCATAGAATCATAGAATTGACTAGGTTGGAAGGGACCTTTAAGATCATCAAGTCCAACCATCAACCTAACACTGCCAAAACCACCACTAAACCATGTTGCTAAGCACCACGTCTACCTCCTCCCCATCACTCCATGTCCTCACTAGCTCATGCCAGTTATCTCCCATCTCACTGCTATTCAGGTCACAAAAGTTTCATTTTCTAGTTTACAAGCGTTCCTATTTCGGCCGTCCCTTTGGCTTTTGTTCCCATCACTCCTTCTCAAGCTGTGTGTGGTTTTTGTGACATCGATACATTTGGCTGCTATTCTGAAGAACAGCTTTCTTCTTAAAGTTGCCCGGCAAGCCAACCTAGCTTACGGGCTGGCCTGACTGATCAGCCCCAGCAGCCTGCAGCCCTCCAAAGATGGAGAAAGCAAGGTTAAGCTCATTCCCTGTCTGTCACCGATCACAGCTTCAGCTGGACTTCATGGATAATGATAACTAGGGCTCAGATACAGTGTAAGCAGATCTAATTTAGGACTGGATCACCCTCTGTTGATGTTCAGCTGTTTTTCTTTCTCTCCAGTGTCTTGGAACGCTAGCTGAATTATTTCTACTCAGGGCTTTTGAGTGCTGGAAATCTAAACCATGGGTGTGTCCCTGCATAAGGTGATCACACTGGATCTGGGCCATATAATAATTATTATTATGAATCAGTGAACTTGATATTACATAGGATAAGCGTATATAAATAGCATAGTCCAGGACTTTATTAAAGATGAACCTTCATAATCCATGTGCTGGTCATTGTGGAATATGATGATATAATTAAACTGTGCTTTGCACCTTTCTGCTCTTTTGTGTTAATCTCTCACCGAGCTCCGGATTAATTTGACTGTTTACATGCTGTAAATCCCACAGTGGGTTTTGGCTCTGTGGGACTTTGATGTTAATGCAAAGAAGCCAGTGAGTCCTGAAAAGTCAAGGCTGTTTAATTTTATTGAGATACCACAACACTGAGGTTTAGGTGGTTAAACCAGTTATTTTATTTGGAAAACTTAGGAAAACTTGCAGCTGTGACATGGTAGCTCAAAGACTCCTGCTTTAATGAGAGGCATGCAGATGTCTGTTATTCCAAGCACGAGATAATCATCAGTGTCTGAACAAATTCAAACTGATATCAGCTTCTGCTCATTTTATTATGCAATTTCCACTTACTCCATCTGTCACTCATATTATAAAAAGGAGATGCATTGATAAAATAGAGGATTTACATGCTTCCTGGAAATAAAACCTCAATAACCAAACAGTGGCATCTGGTTTCCACAACCATTGATGAGAACCGTTGTGATCTCTTTCTTAATGCAGGCATGATCCACAGCATGTTGAAATTTGACAAAAGCGCCTTCATCCTTGTAGTCCAGCTCATTCTTGCTGAACCCTTGAAGCTACTGCAGCATAAAAACCGGCCCCACAGTATGTTCCCCTTGCAGCCTTAATAAACCGCACTTTGATGCTTCTGACTTGTATCTGAAAATGTGGCTGCAAATTAGGCTTCACAGGTGCATTAGTGGTGTAATTGGGTTGCATAGCGGTTACCCCTCACAGCATTTTTCACATCTAGAAAAGGAAATTAGGATCCAATGCAATTTTTTAATGTCCTTAAGAAGATCAGAGGGAAAAAATAAACTCCGTTAATGGGACGCTTTAGTGTCACAGAATCAAGGCTTCTTCTGCTTCTTCCCACATTTTCGTTGCCAGTGTGTCACCTAGACTGGGATGCATATGATGGATAGAGAGCCTAGAAATTAAGGAACATCCACTAAAACTATTCTCCCTCCTAGTAATGCTTGAAATCCTCTGATGACACCACCTCAGTGGCTGCAAGTCCCCAGTTTCTGTGCTGAAGAGCCCTGAAACATATCCAGGCACAGGCACGGGCCAGCCCTGGGTCCTGATCCTGCTGGCGGGATGGAGGGGGGCTGTTTTCACCCACTGCCAGACTGGAGCGTGGTCCATGGCAGTGCACGAGGCTGCTGGAGAGGGTTATAGTTCACCAACAGCCTGAGTGATAACAAAGACTCAATTCTTTGCTGGAAGTTCAAGATGGGAAAGGGGGAGGGCAGGGAAGAAAGAGAGACAGAGCTGTTTGGAGCAATTCATTCACTAATGAACTTCTGGGGGTGGACAAGTGGGACCTGGCTGTGCTTGGGTGTTCTGCCTGAGACCAAGCAAATATCTTCCTCTTCCTTTACAAAGAGCTTAGGCTCATTGCTTAATGCACTAATAAATACTCCATTAAAGTAGTTGGCAAAATACTGCCAATAAGTAATACATTTCTCCCAAGAGATTAGGCAAAAATCTAACCCAGCCCCCGCACACACCGCAACATCCCCTAAAACTGGTGACACAAATATTGCTCCTTGTCTGCATTGTTTTTTCTTGCCTGGCTTTGATGCAGTGATTTGACCTAATTTGGCTCTGTCCATCCAATGCCTACCCACAGTTTCACAGGGCAGAGAGCAGTGGGGCTCACCGAGCCATCCCATCCCCGGCACCGCCTGCAGACCGCTGCCTTTTAGGAAAGGTGCTGCTGTGCTCCACATCCGTAAGAGGATCACGATAATCTCCTTGACTATAAAGTTGATGTCAAGCAGCAGCATTAACTCTTTTTTTGCTGTTGAGGTGAGGAAGGAGACCCACAAATAAACTCTTTGGATTTTTTTTTTTTTTCTGACATAAGCATTTCGTTTGCTCCCTGGAGAAAGCAGTATTCTTCCCAGGAGCTGAAATAGGATTTACTTTATATTAATGTCTTATTTTTTCTACTCTTCACTCCTAGCTTCTTCCATCTGTATTAAATCAGTCACACTAGCTGACCTAAAATGTGTTGGCTAAGATTTTCCTGTACTGAAACTCGAGAAAAACTAGTCTTATTAAAATAAAAACGACAGGTTAAGGCAAGAAACATTGTGATGATTTCCTTTTTCTTCTACTGTGGGAAAAATGGGAGTTTTTCCTGACTCTCTGCTTAAGCATTTAATTCATTGCCGATGGGTAGCAGCCACCAGCGCCTGATATGCACCCCACCCTCCCACCATGCAAGGACTGAGTCATCCTGTTTCTGGACACCTCCACCTTGAAATTTCACCTGGAAAATGCTGTTAAAGAGATCATCCGGTTTCCCATCTCCCCTTTAATAGTTGGGAAGGATGGGTGAAAACTGAGCAAGTACAAGGGGACAAAGAAATGGCTCTTGTCTTCCACAGGATCTGCTCCTCTCTAATGATCCTGGAGGCTGCAGAATGGATTCACTGGAAATACCCATGAAACACAGGAACCACATCGACCGCTAAGTATGCAGGGCTTTAGTTGCCCCATATCAACTGAGCTGCAGTAGCCCCATGGCGAGCATTTTACCTGCCGCAAATGCAGAACAGTTAGACTTACCCTGACCTTCTCTCGTTGTCTCTCCCATTGGTATGGGGCAGGTTGTTCCTGCAGGCAGCTCGCTCCTACCTACTGGTTCAAACTGGTGTTTTAGTAACATATCATGCCGCCTTTCTCTCTTTCCACTCCCACCAGAAAGCATGACTATTACGGCTCTGTCTGTAAAAGCATCATCTGAAGAAAGAGGTCTGGCTGGGGGATTTGCTCTAGGTAGTGATAACAGACCAAGGGGTGTCCCTGATTTCAAGTGCTGGAGGAAAAAAAAATCATTGCATAGCATTCACCAAAATAAAAGGGCTTCTTAAGAAGGGCAAACTGCAAACCAAGGCAATTCCAGCCCGGAGAACCCTTCAGAAGGGAATACGAATCGCAATTTCTCTGTCCCCGCTTTTCATGGACCCTGCTGACAGGAGAAATTTACTGACATTCATCTTCGTCATTCATTTGCAGGATTCACCTTCTGCATTCAAGAGGCATTTTGACTGACAGAGAACAGCAAAATGAGGCAGCTGTACTCACTGGGGAAGGCTTATATATAATTGAACACGTAAACGTTTGCAAGCCACTGTTATTTTTATGATTATATGAATAACGTTGTCTTGACTTGTGCTCATAGGCCTGTCAGGAGCTATGTAAAGCTGGGCACAAAGCAGGTTCCCCCCGAATTCACTGCCCCACAGCTTCTGGGCATTCAACGAGTGCCAGCATGTGGTGCTTCGTGCACCCCTGCTTTGAGGCATCACATCACGGTGAGCACCAGAAGGTGGGTGTCAAAGACACCTTTTACTACAGCTCCTCAGAGGAAAGACCTCTGCAGGGAAGTACCTACTGCAGGGACTTTATGTTGCAAACTGTCCACCCAACTCCTTTTTATGGTGTGAAGAGTCAATAAATTAAGTTGTTTATGTTCCTGTGCTAGTCTGCCTTTGGGAAATATCCAAAATCAGCTGAATTAGTGTCAGCTGAGTGGCAGGGTAATGACAGGGGACTCCTCAGAAGGCCTGTCTTGTGACAGTTCATAAGGAAGTAGAAAATGTTGCCCTTGCACAGCTTTGAAAAGGACTTTTTTAATGTGTGAGACAGTAAATCTATTTAATGATTGTCAGCAGCATATTTTCAGTACTGCCGCTCGCTGGGAGGAGCTTCCACTCAAATGAGATTTGGGGGGATCTTCACCCCCAGTCAGAGTAATGAGTTCTGACTTTTGATAATGCTCTTTGTGAGTACAGTGCCTGTGCTCAAAAAGAATATTGCAGGGAGACCACCCTTCTTGCCCTGGGAGTTAAGCTCTCTTTGGTGGTATACATCGCTCACCATGGCAATGGGAATTGAATTTTCCGCTCCCTGAGCTCTCCTGGATACTTAAACCAGCCTCATGTAATACTATTGTGGCCAGTGTCATTGCACCACTGAAAACTAAATGAATGAATAAATTAGAGCCGCAGCGTTTTGGATTGCTGAATTGCATCCAGGCTTTTTAATGCAGTCATGAACTCCTTTTCCGATGACAGACAGAATGATGCTTATTAGGCAGTTAGGCAGATCATTGTAATGAACAAACGTGAGAAGTACAGTAGCAAGGCTGTATATATCAGAGAACTGAGAAGGGATTATCTCTTAAGAAACCTCTTTCCAACACCAATTGCCTTTTGACTGCGGGGCCCCTTCGTATTACACAACAGTTTATTCTCTCTTATTGATGCAAGTAATTTAAGTTTATGGCTCCTATCACAATCTTTTCCTCCTTGGCCTTTTAACTGCCTTTAATATAGAAGCTATTCCCATCTTCTTGGAAGTTTGTGCTCCTTCAGCCTTCAGTTTTCATCTTGCTCCTATTTCGTACGTCTCTGAATATCCCTCAATGTCACATTTGTTTGGTTCCCTCTTGGTCTCATTTCGGTGCAGTTGTCTCCAAGGATATTTCCTTAGCCCCACGTGCCACGTTGCTCCACAGCCGATTTTTGCCATGGGCAGCACTTCAGGTCCCCTCGGCTCTGCCCACATCTCCAGGACTTGGTCAGGTGCCAGACCACTGTTTGGATGCCCCTTGTTCCCTTCATGTAGCTAGACTGGACTCCTGACCTGTTTGGGTTGTTTTGCACAGAAGACTCAAAACAAACTGACCTGGGCTAGGGTTTGATAATTTGGCCAGGCTGATTTGCTGGCTACCCTTGGCATAGCACTTATGTTACCCATCAGTACACCAGTATGAAGAGTTAATGCCAGCAGAATAATAACCCTGTAACAAGCAGTGATTTTTTTTTTTGCCAGTGTCGCTCCCTGAACTGGTTCACATTAGCCTGAAATTGCACAAGGGAATAGACAAGAAGGGGGCAAGAAGATGTAGCTGGGAATGTACAGAGTCTCCAACTTATCCCTTTAAGTGATGTCACGACATTAGATCTGCTCAGCTGTGACATGAAACTCACCCCAAAGTCATATTTTGTGGCCTATTAACCATCATAAAAGCAGGCTGCTTGGGGGAGCAACAGTCCCATTGGATGCCCCTCGTATTGCACCTCTACCTGTTAGCGCAGCTGGTCACGCACTGCGTGTGGTGAGCTGGAGGACCTGGAAATCCACCCAAGGGAAAGAGATGCTCCGTTGCTCAGCTGTCCATGTGGCCACGGTAAGTGGCACTGAACACTTCCCAAAGGCAGTGGTGAACTGTTGCGCTCCAGAGGAGGCTGGGGATGCCGTCAGTGTTGGTTTGTGCTGCTAGTGCCCGCCATGTGGTCTTTGGTGAAGGTGAGGATGGGGGCAAACTGATTCTTTGTCGCCTCAATGGGAAAGAAAGGTTAATGTGATGGGACAGAAGATTGTCCTGTAGCACTGGGAAGGGACGTTGTCTTCGTGTATATACATACAAAATTTTTCTAGGAGAGCTCTTCAGATGTGTTTTCCTGGTAAGACATAGATATAAGCCTCCATTTAACTGCTCCCCTGAAGTCAGACCAGAGCGATCCATTTGGCTGTGGAACAGTTGCTCCAGGAAAGCCATAAACCTTTATTGCTTGGAGACTTTTGAAATTCTACTGGACGCACCGTGATGTTCAGCACAGATGCAAGCAGTGTGCTTTGGCGAGTGAAGCACAACAGACTACCTCAGGGAACGAACCGCCCCTTGTGAGGGGGGGACTGGATGCAAATTGTCCTTTTCTATCTCCACTTTGTGCAGCTCTGCTGGCTCTGTAAGATTCAGAGACCTGGAACACAGTGATCTGCCGCAGGGTACAGTGACACATATTTTTTTTTTTTTTATTTTTTGATAGATTAAGCTGGTTTAAGTATTTATCACTTGTCAACCTCTCATTCCTGACTCTATATTGCACTTTGTCCTCAGGAGGAAAAAAATGCTTATTTTCTACTGTATCAATTCCCAAGCAGCCACGTAAATGCTTGTGGCAATATCCTGCTGGGGGAGTTGAGGAAGAAGTGATGATGGGAGAGTTGTGAACAGAAGGGTGCAGACAGGGAGAAGGAAGTCTTTCAAACCATCCCTCAGTCACAGCCAGGTGGGAAGATGGCCTAATTCTGGTTCATGTTGCTGACCTTGCTGAAATTACCCTGACACTGTTAACATGTTTTTCAGGGGGCAAATTCACATGCAGACTGTACAATCATAGAATGGTTTGGGTTGGAAGGGACCTTAAAGATCATCTAGTTCCAGTCCCCTGCCCTGGCCAGGGACACCTCCCACTAGACCAAGTTGCTCAAAGCCCTGTCCAGCCTGGCCTTGCACACCTCCAGGGATGTAGACACCAAAAAGCGTGTCTTGATTAGGTTTTTTTGTAAAAACTGATTTCCAGGGGTGTTTTAACCGAAAATAGCAAATGTTTACACTATGAAGTTTTGTTGTTGCCTGCAAACTGCAAAAAGCATCTCATATTTAATTTATGCTTATTTCGCTTATTTAAAAGCAAACAAAAGATGCATTCATAAACTGTGAGGTAGAGTATTATATCTTTAACTGACACTTTTGCATTGTTTCCCAGGGACATCTTGTTCCCAACTGAAGTAGGTAGCTGCTGAGATTACCAGGAGTGCAGGAGTGTACAAAATAGAAAATATACTGTGGATTTTGTTCATTCCTGGAAACATAGGATTTGTCAGCCTGTTGGATTATACCTGTTTATCGCATCCTCTGGCCAGTCCTTATGGCTTTTGGAAGAGGAACACTTACCCATATCTCAGCATCTTCAGATCACAGCTTGATCTGCTAGGTTAAATGGCTAATTGAAGGTGAGTGCTTCAGTGTACCTTAGTCAAACCCTGTAGTTAAAATGGCAGATAATTTCTTTGTAGCTGCACACAAAGGCAAATGTCTCTGTTTCTTTTGTTCGTTGCCATCCCCCACAGCTAGATATGAAGGGCTGCTGATTTAGTTGCATAATCTAGCAGGACTCAGTGGCAGGGCTTTAACTTAACCATTCCTAAAGTATTTGCGTTATACAGTCATTCCTCCTTCTGCCTTGTTTCTATGCACTTGTTCCACATCTGTGTTAAGCCACATGGGGATACTGGAAGACACTGAAGACCCAGATGTCTGCTGGAATCTCAGACTGTAATTAGCTGTGGCCATCTAGGCACTAGCTGGAGAAATGTGCCATTTAGTGAATAATGCTTAGTTTTGGTGCCAAGAGTTGTATGTTCAGGCTCCTGCAGATCATATCACAGGCTGTGAAAGTAGCTGTGCCCACTCCTCCTGGAGCAAGGGCTGTGGTGGGCTCTGCCCTTGGAAGAGTTTGGCTTGTTTGTTTGTTTGTGTTTTTTTTTAAGCGTTCCCATTTCTGTTAAATAGAAGGATAGAAGGAAAGAAAGTTGAATGGGTTTGAGTCCAGCCTAAGTCCACTAATAAAATTACGTTTCACCCAATTGTTTGGTTTGCTTTTGTTCTGGATGGCAATAGTTCGAACCTTGTGTGAACACCTTCCCTCCTCCTACCCTCTGTCCTTCAAGGTCTCCAAGCACCACACCACACAGAGGCAAGAAATCCCTGAGCCTTTTGGAACTATTATCCCCTCTTCTTCATGGAGGGAAAAGAAGGCTTCAAGGGACAATATGAGTCCCCCCCTAACGGTTGCACAGAATTCCTTGGTGGGTACAGAAGTTGGCTGTTGCTTTTGTGACTCCCCAGGTCTCTGTGGTGATCTTGATAACATTTCTCGTTATTATAGTTGCACCTTTTTTGCTTCAAAAAGCAGCATCATGTCAACTAAAGAGAAAACTAAAGCAGTCCACCAGGACATTATATATGTATATTCAACCTCATGTCTTTCCTGAGTTGCTCACTCTGCTCTTTGAATCCTACCAGCTGAGGGACAGTCAGAGCTGCTTCGCTTTCCTCCAGAGCCTTGACCTGAGCACTAGCGGTGTCTGGAAGTTGCACCAGAAAGGCAGAGCAGGCAGGGTGAAATGTGCTCTTTGGGCCTTGGCCCTTTCTGCTTCATTACCGTGAAAAGCCTACAATTGAATATCAATTCATTTGTATTCAACCTGGCTGTTCTGCTTCCAGACCTCCTTTCTTGTCTGCAGCTGACAGGATGTCACGAGGAAGTGACAGAGCAGTGACAGGTTGTGTGTCATGGTCCACTTCTATTTGAACTTGATTTTTATCTGGTAATGAATCAAGCCACGGGAGTCCAGTCTGGGAAAAAAAAAGGAAGCGTCCCGAGGAAGCAAGCTGAAGCTAGAAAGTGTTTCAGTCCATTTGGAAGTAAGAATGCATTACAATGTGCTTTTTCCCTCCATACCAGACCCCTGTATTCTCACAAGGTAGACTGGGTATGAAAGGGGTTTTGCATTATTTATTAGTGTGCCTCTGTCACACATAATGAGGGCTATAAAGTATGTAAGAGTTTATAATTGGCTATCTGCAAGAAGTAATCCTAAGGGGGCCGTGTAAGGATCAAATAAATTATGCTTCATTATAGTAGTTATGCCAAGGATATTAGAAAATTGTTTTTAGTTGGAGGAAGAAAAAGAAGGAGAAGCAGAAAAAGGAAAAACCTTCATTACTTCCCAGACCCACTTCTGTCAAAGCTTTTACAGTTTGAGGCAAGATTTCAGTCCTCCTCTTTAAAATTCCTGATGTGTTCAAGATGCTAAATAAGCAGTTGCCAAGATACTTGTACAAATAATGCATAAATGGAGTTTATCTAAATTGTTTTATTAATAAACTTTACTGAACTCTCCCATGCAGTTAAGAAGGAATCCCAATTCCCTACTATCCACCGTTGGCACATCAGCTTTCAGAAATGAAACTTTTATCTCTTCTTCTCAGGGGGATGTGAATGCCTGTCCCCCCCTTTCCCAAATCTAATTATTGTTCTGATAATTCAGAACAAGGATTCAGTGGCAGTAAAATACAGAGAAAAAAAACGATGAACAGCTGGTCCTGGAAGCTGTGATAGTATCATTTTAAAATGAACATTTACATTTCAGAAAAGCCAGGATGAAAGGGATCTCCAAGTTTCTGACTTAGTTACAGGGCTCTTCTGATGCTTCTGGATATCTCTTGTGCTACAGTGGAGGTGCCCCTGGAGTACATAAGTTAGACAAGGAAAAGTCTTGTCAGATCCAGGAGGGAGGGGATATCCCTCCCCTTAAAGCAGTTACTGGGTATTTTTCTAGTTTTAAATAGAAAGCTAAGGAAGGACAATTTCTCTCATGTTACAATATATTTGCTTTTGAACAATTTCCAGCAGTGGAAATTGCCTGTCGAAATAGCGAGCTAAAGACTGTGGCTAAAGCTCTGGCTTCACTGAAATCAGTGGCAAAACTGATGGATTTCAGAGGGGCCAGTTGTCCCCCATTAGATCTACTTCAATGGGTAAGGTTACAAGACTGGGCCTGCAAGGTCGCCTGTGCTTTTGTATGTTAAACATAATACTTTCCCAAGTCTAAAAATACATCCCCCACCCCTTATGGTGCCATGGTTGCACCAGCCCCTCTCCAAGCTGTAAAGTCAATTCATGTTTTGGAATACATTAGTAAAACAGCATTTTGTATGGACAGAGTTGGGTGAAAACTATAGGAAGCGGGAGCCAACTGCAGGGACCAAGAGCAGTGGAGGGACTGCAGCCTCTGTAAGTAGCTCAGGTCATCCCGCGCACCAGAAACCTCACCCCAGCTCCAGCCTTGGGCTATTTGCTGAAGACATTACTCCGTCAAACAACTTCGGCTTGGGAACACTTGCAAGTGGTTTTATTTGCATCACAGCAAACATAGGTCACCCATTTCATATCTGAAGTATAAGTTGAGGGTGTTCAAGCAAGGATCAGCGGCACATGTGGCCAGTGAGGAGCTGGATGCGTCACAGGAGTCAGCCGGTTCTGAACGAAGAATGCAAATAACGGTTAGTGTACGAGGAGAGTTGAAAATAAGGGACTTTTACTCTTCCTTCTTGAAGACTTTATAAACAGTCTAAGTGCCATCATTAGTTGCTTCTGCAGCCATGTAACATTCATCTTGTAGCTTGTTCATTTTTTGTTTCTTTCCTTTTTTTCCGTATGTTCTCTCTCAGTTCTTGTAGGAGATCCAGCCAATTAGAATCATAGAATCATAGAATTGTCTAGGTTGGAAGAGACCCTTGGGATCATCGAGTCCAACCATCTACCCTACTCTGCAAAGTTCTCCCCTACACCATATCCCCCAACACCACATCTTAACATCTCTTAAACACATCCAGGGATGGTGACTCAACCACCTCCCTGGGCAGTCTATTCCAATGCCCAACCACTCTTTCTGTGAAAAATTCTTTCCTAATGTTCAGTCTAAATCTACCCTGTTGGAGCTTGAAGCCATTCCCTCTTGTTCTGTCATTAATTACCTGTGAGAAGAGACCAGCACCAACCTCTCTACAGTGTCTTTCAAATAGTTGTCTACTATTGCTCCTTAGAACTCACTACTCTTAGGTCTGAATAAGAATGCAGTCTTGTATTAGCAATTGCATGCTCCAGTCACCAAGTATTAATCCATTAAGGCAATGATCTTGTAAATTGGAGCAGAAATATTAAGTGCTGGGGATGGCATCAAGGCGCTGATAGGCTTTTATCAAGGGCAGCCTTTATAGCAAAGATGTACTTGAAGAGTATTCCGCTGCTCATAAAGCATCATTTCTGAAAAGTTTTTAGGAAGAGAGAACAGTAATGAGCTCCAAGAGTCACACAGTTCATTTTAGGGTTTTGCTAGTTAGTGTTGCCATCACCTTCAAGGTCCTCATTTAACTTGATTTAACTCTCTTTTTGGTTTCTCTCAGTTGAAAGGAACGAGTTTGATTCATTATTCAGCTGCTCTGATAGTATTCTGGCATTGCTTTTTGTTTTTTGAAGGAAAAATTCCAACGGATCGTTGAAGCCAGCAGCCGCAGAAATCCTCTGAATAGAGAAGGCTGTATGGAATGGTCGATTCTAGCAGGAAAAACTGAATAAATTGGGACTGCTTAATCCATTGGAGAGAAAGGTGGTGCAAAAGGGGAAGAAAATAAACTGCTCAGAGCCCCCGTAGGGGTTTAGCAAAGTCCATGGTTTAAGGAGTGAACTTAAATTATCACAAGGAAGATATAGCTTAGACAACATGAAAAGCGTCTGTTGCAGACACAGAGCCACAAGAACAGATTGTCTTAGAAGGTGGTGGGATCTCCATTGTGAGAGGCATTTTAAGAACAGATTAAACAATTATTCCTCTTGGAAGGTGCAAGTAGAGCTTATGCTGGCTTTGATGCTGAAGGATGGATTGGATGACTTCTTGATGTCCCTTCCAACCCAAGTTTCCAAGACTTTTTTTGTTTTAAGTATTCACTCTGCATAAAAGAAAAAAAAAAGGTACAGGAGGAAGATGGGAAGCAAAAGACTCTCAACATAAAGAGCTGGACAGTCCTGAGGCATTACTTCATTGCCTTGAGATAACTCACAGGTGGGTGGGGAGAAAAGGCTTTCAAAATGAGTCAAAAGTGGGCTCATGAGCTCATCGTAGAAGTATACCCTTCTTCTCAGTTCTTCCCTCTCACACACTGGTCTTCATTACCAGAAAGAGTTAAGTATGTTTGGGATGTTGGTAAGGTTGTCCATATGGATTTTCTCTGGAGAGAATAAGCAGCAGCGCCAAATTTTTCTGAGCTGCAGATGTGCTATATATTTGTAACAAACTGCAGCTCCTATCCAAAATTATGATTTATCACATTTTGTGGCAAACTGAAAAATGGGATCTATTTGAGGAAAATTGACTTGATAGTGTATTTTTTTCCTCTGCAAATTGGGTCAGTTATTGAGTTGCCTTTGGACAGAAAGTGCAGAAAATTCCATATTTTTCATTTGCTTTTAAAAATAAAAAATATCCTTTTCTTGGGTATGTCACATGAAGCAAACTTTAGAGCAAATAAAAGTAATGCGAAACAAAGCACAGACAGTCTGACAGTATGGAAGCAGTATTCTGAGTGTCACATAGTTCTTGTTGGAGCTGTGCTAAACCTTATCATCTCTCTTACTGAAAACGAAGTAGCCGAGAATGGGGTAATAGTTGTTTTTAGTTTAATTGAGGAAGCCGTACGAATGATCAGTTTCACATGGAGTCTGTTATGGGTTAGATTTGACTACGTTTCTTTGGATTTTAGACTGTAATTCAGCACAAAGGCAAACTGCATGGAGTATACCTTTGTTCATGCATGTGCTTAGCTGCGTGCTCTGCAAGTCGCCTTGTGGATGCAGAGGGTGTTTAAAAAGCTGCTAAAAAGTGCTGCAGCTACAGCAGCAAACAATAAAGTAAACTGACCTCTCCTTCACCAGTTCCCATGTATTTCACAACACTTAGTTGTCTGTGACTTATCCATCAGAGTTCTACGCTGTAAAGAGAGAGATGCATTTGATGGCTGCAGGCCTGTCTATCAACTCAGCTACTGCGTATGTTTTCGCAGAGTAGAGGGAGGCTTAAACCTGTGAATCACCAGTAAGAATGGCATAAAGGGAAAACTGATCCTCAGCTGTTTGGTGACTGCCACTACTTTTACAGCATTATAGCGGTTTATCTTACTGTATCTTCTACCTAGAGAGTGGTTTCCAAACTCGTTTGATTTGAGGGGTCTTACAGACTCTCCAGTAGAAATGCAGATCTATTCAATCTTTTTTCCAGGTACAGATTGCCTAATAGCATGTATGAACTTGCTTGGAAGTACTCCTTTGTTTGCCAGAGGGTCTGCAGGCCAGGTACTGAAAATGCTGCTTTGAGGTCTTGAGTATGGCTGAAGTTTTACGAAGATGTGCAGTAGTTGATCTTCCAGTGATCTTTGGACAGCTCGACTGAAATAAAATAAACTAAAAAAAAACCCCCAAAAAACAACAGGCAAAAGCCTGGTATGCAATATTCCCCCACTGGATGTATGCTTTGCATCAGTTCAAGTTCCCCTGTCACATTGGGGATATGCCACCAAAGTGAAGGAATTGGCTGAACATCTTTGTTGCTTTATCCAGCATCTACAAATTATTGTTTTTCACAGATCAGTGAACTAATAGACATAGAAAAGCAATTCTTTGGTATTTAATCGCTGTCTGAATATTTCCAAAGGCTGGGACAATCTAGAGGAGAAATAACTGGAGTGGTGCTCAGGAGTGGGGCTGCTGCAGACTTTTCCTTAATGCTTATAACAACCTTAGTCTGCCCAGTTTATATTGAAAAGATATGGCAATGCCTGCCCGTTTATCCATTTGTCTGCTTAAGCATCTTCACTGACACAGGATATATTTCCTTCATTCTCTCCTCATGGTCCTTCATGAGATCAGTTCACATACTGGGAAATCTTTTGAGCATGGAGCTTCTGCAAAAGCTCTGGCTAGTTTTGTCTGGTCTCCAGTTGCTATTGGAATTCATATTAATGAAAAGGATATGCCTTATGTGCTATGACTACATGGAGAACTATGTATTTTGGGAAGCTAGTTATTAAACTACCTTTTATTAATTACAGTAGGCACCCTTGTGTTTCTAATGGAGTGATTTCTATTTAAATACACTATGTCGTTTGCCATATGCTGCATTAGACTCTTTGAACTGTCAAACATTTGATTCTGAGCCACAAAACGATGGGGTGAGCACACAGATGGGTTGTCACGTAAAGAAGTCTGATGGCATGTGATAATGCTTAGGCTTCTTTTTTTTCCCCCATAAAGCTTATAATATACAAGCAATGATCATGGCTTGCCAAACAAAAATGAGCTGACAGTCAAACTCCAGAGTGTTTTCTGGAGTTCTTCAAGCATTTCAGTTCCACTCTGCAGATTCACTCTGTCTTTAACTGGACCATGTCACATCTTTTTCAGAACAAGAGTTTGTCAATCATTTTGTTGTACGACAAACTCTGGGAGGAATGACGCAGGCATTCACCAAAGCTCGTCCTGAATGGTCCAGCTCTGTGGTAGCAATTGAGGCAGATCAAGGCCATTTTGAAGCACCAACTTGCTTCCATAGAAATAACTTCAATTTAAGATAGAGCATACAGGTTTATACTCGGGAGCAAGAAGGATTTTCCTTTAATCTTCTCTTCTTACCTAATATTCAGGTCATTTCCTATAAAGGAAGGCAGAATTCATGGCAGGAATTGGGAAATTTGCAACTGAAGGGCAGGAGAAGGGCAGAAGAATAGAAGATAAGGGATAAAATAAACTGTAGGTAACTTTGGGCCAGATTCAATTACAGATTCATACAGTTTTTAAAAGTGTTTACAATACAGATATTTTCCCTTGAGGTAGGTTTCCAAGCTCACATTAAGATCAATAGAAGTGATCTAGGATGAAATTCATTAGGCTAAATCTAGATGGTCTGCACCGTTAGAGATACCCTAGGGTCTGTAAGACCTCTGCATGGGCTGGCAGGTATGACAGGACTTAGGGGAAACTTGCACTGCTCTGGAGAGGGGGCAGCTGGAGGCCAAGCAAGATACTGAACAGCACTTAAACTGACAGAAGGTGACATATGTGGGTGGCTTAATCCCTCTCTGAGTCTATATTGCCAGTGGAGCACAATTCAGTCATTGACCTACAAATGTCTAGTGCCCTTCGAGATGCCCTTGTCTATCCCACCTCCAGCTGCTAGTCCAGGAGCATCTGGCTTTCCCTGTTGGCTCTGTGTCATGTCTGCCAGACCCATGTGAATGTCTTTGCTGTCTTAGAATTAGGTGAACTTAGATGTGTCCTAGTCATAGACATAGGTTTATGTATTCTTTAGGATGAGGAAAATATCTCCTAGACTCCACTGATTGTGGAGACAAGGGGTTTCAATTCAATTGCTGCTGCAGAGGCATCTCCATAGATTTGATGTACCCTGTGCCATCTGAGGCACCTAGAAAGGAAGACCCATGCTGTTCTGGAACAGGTGCTGGTCTCCAGGTGGGCTACCCAGCTGAAAGGAAAGTAGTCCTATGTGCATGCACGTGGCTTGAGCCCTGCCTGCCTTAAGCTGATGTGCCCAATTGATGGAAAAACAGATTCCTGAAGTCTTTCATATTGGAAGAGATGTCAAGAGGTCATATATTCCAACCTTCTGCTTAAAGCAGGACCAACCCTGAATCATGACTATGATAATCGCTCTTATGCCTCCAAGTATCCCCTTAAACAAAAGCAGCCAAGTCTGGGCTTATCCAGACTGCTTAGTGCTGTGCCTTGTGTCTAAACACTGGAGGATTCACAGTCTCAATACTCCCCCGCTTACCTCATCCATGGGCACATAACCAGTACGTATTGCAGGAAGCCCAAAGGAGAAAACCTGGTGATGCTCAATCTCTCACATCCAATTGTCCACACCCAACACTCATGGTTGGGAGAAACACGCATGGTGAAAGCCATCTTTTTTTTTTCTTCCCCTTTCCCCCCCCCCCCCCCCCCCCCCCCCCGATTTGAACCTTGGTCTCTCATCCCCTGGGATCTGTGCAGCCTCCATCTGAAAGATGTTCTGCTTGGTACCAAATATTTGTGTTGTCATTGGCTGAAAGAACGAAAATGTAAGAGGGTCCATGTGATCTGGTGGTAAGGGAATCAGCCTGGAGTCTCCGCTTCAGTGAATATTCATTCTTTAATGAATTGGTATGTCCTCCAGATACTCTCCACCTTGACTCTGTGGCTAGCCTTAGCCCCACTTAACCATAACCAATAAGATATAAATTGCATGGGTAGGTACCTGTTTCCTTGGAGCTCTCTAAATCCCCCAGCATGTGAATGGTGCTGTATAGTAAATGGTAATAAAGGACTTTTCAATGAAATATACAGCTATACACTGTAATTCAACTGGTTCTCAAAGATCATATTACTCCTCCTACTGCATGCATAAAATAGGATTAAACTCTTGAGTTCCTTAATATTGAGTGCCAACCTGTGCAGAATGTGGAGCCTGTTTACTGCTGCTTTATAAAGTCTAATTAGAAGGAGTACTTTCAGGGGTGATTTTTGGTGGTTGGAACTGGTGGGAGCTGCAGCCTCTTGGAAACCTGTGCACCAGCACCTCTTTTACAGGGTATTGAAACTGGCACTGGATCTTTCCTTTCCACGGCGGGAGCTGCCGTGTCCCCGTCACTTGTCCTTTTACCAAATGGCTTTTACTAATTCACTTCCATTTAGTAGCAGCTCTGTGTTTGATTTCTCCACTCTTCCTACTTCACTATTTCTTTTGGGTTTCTCTGAGCTCCCATCCTCATTTTCTGAAGCCTTCAGTATCGCTTTAAAAATGCCCAGGGCCAAATAGAGCAGACAAAGCCGTCAGCTTTTGGGTAGCAATGTAGCATCTCCGGGTGGGGAGATTTCCCCCTCTGAGCCCGAAGCACCTCTGTAGTAATGAGCGCACTGCCTTTGATCAAAGCGAAAAATCAAAGCAAAGCGATGCTTCATCGGCTGGAAAACTCCCATCTGCACCCTCCACTGCCCCATGCCCGAAGTCAGGGAGAAAACAAGGGCTGGCAACTCTTCCATGACACAGCACTTTGCCGTGCTGGATGCTGGCGGGCATTTGTAATGCCTTTTTTAGGCTTCCTCTACCACCGGCCCTGCTTTTCGAGAGCTCTGGGAAGTGGCAGCAAGCTGGTGGCAGCTCTTTGCTGTGGCTGTTTGCTGAGGTTTGGAGCCAAGCAGCTGCCAGGCAGCAAGTGCTTATGGTGCGGAGTAACCCAAAATAACAGGAAAAGTCTCATTTGAGGGCTGGGGCTTGACAGGCAGAAGGAGGGGAGCTAAGCAAAGCCAAATGCATTGAATTAGAACCTGATGATCAGAACCAGAAGGGTGGTGGGGTTTTGCCCTTGCCTGAAAACCCATGAGTATTGTTTTCATCACACTCAAGATGAAGCAGTGTTACTGGAGGCAGGATCTGCAAAGCCGAAGGTTGCAGCATTTTATTCTCTGTTTTTTGTTGTTGTTCTTATATTTCATTTTGTTTACGTCTAGAGTCCCTCTAACATCCTGCTATAGCAAAGTCTGCGGCAGGAACACCTTGACCTTGAGTGAAACTCTGAACTGCCTTGCTGTCTCCCATGCTGTGACCCTTGTGAAGAGGAGTGGGAGGAAATTTGGTGTGGCATAAATGTAATTTCTATCTGTAAGCCCCTGGGGACCCATGCCTGGACACTTGGACAAGGGAGTCTCTTATTGTGTTCAGTCACATTGTAGGCAATAGGACCCTCTCTCAAACGATGCACTTTCTGTTCAGACTCAGTAAGGAACCAGTTAAATGCCCCATGTTCAGTGACTACTAACTCGACAGACAGCTGTTGCCCAAAGTGTTGATCTCATGTTTAAGCCTAATAAAAGCCCAGGTCAGGTGCATGCCTAGGTTTCCTTGGGGACAGGTATTAATGGGAATGGAAGAGACCAATGTGATAACGTTTCTCTAATGGAAGAACAACAGAGAAACCAAAGGACAGAGCAGTGATATCAAGAGAAGCAGTAGGAGTGTGACCTTAAAGAGAGGGAGCTTCCGGGTGAAGAGCTGGGAGCTGCCAGCATAAAGACATCGTCCCTTGCTGACTGAATTGAGGCTGGACTCCCGCGGGGATGGGAGCTAGGCTGTCTGCAGCCAGCGCAGCCCTGCTCTCCTCTTTGCTCCAGAGGGTCCTCCTGCTTGTCCCCAGCTCTGGAGTTTGTCTGAATCTGCTCTGACCCACTTCTATCACTCTGCAGTTGCTGCTTGGTTGCAGCTCCTTGAGAGTTTCTTGAACAGGGACTTCAGAAGCTGTGTTTGCTGAAGTATTTCACATCACAGTTTTTAACCAATTCTTCTTTAACCCCGCTGTTTGTTGGCTAAGGTACGTCTCAAACCAGCAGGCAATCTTCATGTGCCAGCTCAATTTTACTTTCATGCTGCTGGCTCGCTTTTACAGCAGGTAAAAGCTTTAAAACCATTACAGCAAGGAGAGTTTTCAAATCACAAGAAACGGCAAGTCAAAGTCTGTGCTGCGTCTAAAAATTGGTTTTGTTTTGCTTGTAGAGATTACTGCACCTTCAAGTGACAGATGGGAATGTGAAAACTTTCTATCATCCTTGAAGATTCAGAAGAGCTAATACAGAAAAATTGTGAAAGGAAAAATCATCATTAAAATGGTCTTGAAAAGGATGACTTCCAAATTATTGTCTGTCAGCTTCTCCAGATGGCCTGAATATCTGTCAGATGAGCAGTAATCATTAGAAATGCCTAGCAAAAAAGAAAATGGCAAGGTTTCTTTTTGGTCAGGTCCGAAAATGAAAGGGGAAAAAGTAGAAGATGGAGGGAAAGAAAGGAGGAAGATAATCTGAAGAAGATTTTTCTCACTAAAAAGTGACTGTACAAAAGGCTGCAGCATTCCGTTCTGGTTTTATTTCCTCTCTGCAGTACATATATCAAGCCCGACACATTCCTTTTATTTTTCTAGGTGGAAATACAAATTGGATTTTCACAATGACACTGGGCTCCTTCCTGCTTGAGAAGCTTACCAGGCACCCCCTCCGCTACAGCGGTGCAGACCCTCTCTAATTGCTGGCCAAGGAGACCCTTGATGGTGCCCGGGCTATCTCCTTCACTGCACTCATAGGGTATAACTGTGACTGGAGCTGAGGATATACAAAAAAAAAGGAGTACAATTTCTAGTGCCTGTGTAGAAGGCTCTTAAAAAGCCCATAATCAAGGGAAACCACCATTGGTTTAGTTCCCATTTGAAAATGCATTTTCTAGCAGCAAGACTCTGAGGCTGAATCCCAAGCCAAGTGCCTCATTGTCATGGTTTAGGCCAGGACGCTCATTTACTGACCTCTCTTTATTGATCAAATCGATGGTTTTCCACATCAGATTTAGCTGAATTGTGTGCTTAGGTTTACCCTATGCAAGGAAGGAAGGACACTGGGGATGCTTTGGCTTTATTTAGTAGGCTTTTGAGGATGCAATGATCAAATGTGCTGACAACAAAACAAGGGTGAGCCATATAGCAATCAGGGGTACACTGTGACCTCAACAAGAGCCGAGTTTGTAAAACAGGACTTGCTGCCTACGAACTGTCAGGACATTACAGACAATTAATTTATGGTGCGATGTCTACATGGGTTACGTAAAGCCCCTCAGGTCTTTGGGTGGAGGCTCCCATTAGAGCCACAGCAGCAGTCTTGAGGACCACTCACCGCAGGGATTTGCAAGCTTCTGGTTTTGTGCATTGACTTTTGCCGATTGATCTTGGTCTTCCTGAGTGCAGTCATTTTGCCCATGGCAAAATCTGGTTAATGTCTCTTCATTTAGTAGTCCTTCTTTATTTATTGTTTGAGACTTGCCTATATCCAAGCTATTCTTGGAGATATTAATAGCAGTTAATATTTTACCTCTTGGAGTAAGCTGATTGCCGTGTGCCACAAATCATGTCTTTATCACTTCAAAGATGAAACCTAGATCTGTGCCAAGCCACTAATGTAATTACTGTCCCTTCCCTGCCGTCCTCCTGCTCAGCAGCATCCACCATATGCAGAACCTGCTATATGCAATTATTTTCAATCACAAGCTCCACTCCAGACAGATAAGATCGTTTTTCAAGTGCTAAGTGTTAATAAAATATGACCACGCATTATACCCACAGCAAGAGTGACAGGGAAGGCAGTCTGGGATGGACAGGGATCACTCTGGGTAGTTTACTATCGAGGCATCCACCCTCTGACCCCCTGGTTTTCAGTTTTGCTACTTGCAGGTCCAGGCAGTTCCTCACTTAGCACGTTGGCTGGGTTTAGCTCGGGTTTTTAAGGTATCCAGCCCTCTGCACGGACTACGCAAAGAGCCCCGTGGCTTAACGGGACCCCGTTAAATACTGAAGCCAAGCACTTAATTCCAGCTTTGCGTTGCCGAGGCTGGCTGCATTAAGTCAGCCCCGTGACTCGCTCCCGCATGCCTCACTACTGCTCAGAGCCAGCCGCAGCGCTTGCAACAGTCGTGTTTCATGGATGAGGGCAAGGAGCCCGTTTCACTCTCAAATGCAAAACTGCTCCAGAAGAGCTGGTCTCTGACAGTGCCAACACCTCCGCTGGTGCGTGGCATGTCATCCAAAACAGCAGCCAAGTGCCACCAGCGCCTCTGCTGCCGGCTGGCCTCGTCCCACTGACCAGCGCCCTCACCTCTCGAAGCTGCAGCCCTTTTTGTGAAGCTGCCATTTATTTCCTTCCCCTTTCTATTTCTTTTAATGACTGCAGTGGATAATGGAAGATGACAGATGATGGTAATTACAGCACAGTGGTTTGGGTTTTTTTTTTTCCTTTCTTAAGAAATGTTATAGGCATCCTAAGCATTTTAAGCAGCTGTAAAGATGGGTGTGGTGTCTGGCTAAATACAATAACTATAGGGCAGGCCAGGATGTGACTTTTGAGTTAAACCAGTAACTGCTCTCTACTGAAGCTGCAAAATTAGCTTAAGGTTTTCCAGCCCTTGGATTTAACTTAGATCTTTAAATGGAGGTTGCAGCTGTTCAGCAGGATCTACTTTCATTCACTGTGATTAAACAAATTGGATATGAGCATGTATGAATTATTAGCAGTAATAGTATGCAGTCTTTTTGGTTTTGCAGGGTCTGGTCCACACCTTTAGTTCTTTATAAACAGGAGTGGATTGTCTTGAAGAGAAGGAGGGGGCTGAGGGGCTTTTGTCCGAGTCCAATTAACACCATGGGCTTTAAGGCACACCCCACACTTTTAGTGCATAAAATAAGGGAGCTGAAATGCCAGTGCCCAGCTTCACTGCCCATGCAGCCATGGCGGTTCCAGCCCTGTGGCAGTCATGAGCAATCCTGCTGAAAGCATTGGGACAGATCCAGCAGTGTTACATATATATATACACACACACACACACATACCTCAGGGCATAAAGGAAAACTTGTGAAATGTTTTCTTACTGACTTGTGGACTCTAAGTCTTTGTCAAAATGTTACACTGAAGGTAGATCCCTGAATTTGGCTCGCACCCTGCCAGCAAGAAGTACTGGGGAACACAACTGCTGTGTCCATAGACCTAAATCCATGACAGGCACGTACACACCACTACAGGGAAACTTTTGAAGGTGAATCAAAACCAGCTGAAAACCAGTGATATCAAAGGAGACGTCAAAGCAACAGCTTTAAGACTTGTGGCCAGTTGGTACCTGTGACAAAATTGGTATTTATAGGCACAAGCCTCTTTTGCCAGATGGGAAAGCAGCCCCGTGCTCCTGGCAGCACCCTTGGTCTCTGGCAGGTTTTGCATTCACTAAACAGAGCGTGTGAGCTCGCCTGTGGCTTTATACCTTGTCCTTCACACGTAAACAAGCTCACTCATGCTTCGGTGCCATGCGGCCGCACCAGGGTGAGGCGGCAGTTCCCCGTTTCATCTCATCGTCACAGTCAGCGCAGGCTGCGAGCAGAAAAGAAGCTGCAGTGCTGGACGGCTGGTGCTCCACAAACACAACTCAGCGCTGCTAAATCCCATCCCCAGCTGGGAGCCAGCTGTGTGTCGCTGGGGTAGGGAGGTTTTCTGACATAGCACACTAGTTTGCCATTATTGGGGTTATTTGCTTCTGGGAGGCACAGCTAATGGTGAGGCTCAGTGGTGGGTGCTGTGAGCTGGTTAGTAGAACATGGACTGGCTTTAAGGGCAAATATCCTCCTTGGGAGCAATTTAACATTACAGCATATTGGGTCGCTAATGAATTTTTGACTGCATCACCAGGATTTTTGTGTAAGGAAGGTCCCAATTCTGCTCTCCCAGGATGTTCTCACCTGTCTCCCAATTTAATTTCTCTAGATTGACATGAGTTGATCAGAGAGCAGGACTAGACATTATGTCTCTGCCTAAGCAAGTCTTGTATTTGAAAGTGTTTACTCTGTAAAGCGTATATCAGAATTTTGTGGTTTTGTGAAAGAAACAAGGAAATCTAGGTTTATTTTTAATAGTAATCATTCCTCAATAATAATTGCAATTGAGACCATAGAGGCTGAGGCTTGATCCAGGTCAAGGCACATTTGTGTGAGGTATTTTAAAAACCCAGAGTAAGTGATATAGCCTGCCCCCCAGAATTTATTTTG
Organism: Vanellus vanellus; assembly: GCF_965231255.1. Classification (NCBI taxonomy): domain Eukaryota; kingdom Metazoa; phylum Chordata; class Aves; order Charadriiformes; family Charadriidae; genus Vanellus; species Vanellus vanellus. The sequence continues at coordinate 193,726,754 of NC_138905.1, forward strand.
ACTGAAACTGTGCTTTGGACTTACAGAGATGGATGTACATAAAAGGGAAAGAGGGTGTGATAGAGGGATGAAGAGGTCTTGCTAAGGAAGGAAGGAAGTTACCAAGGCTTGTGGCCACTGTATCCAGTGTAGCATCCGAGGCAGAAAGAGTGAACAGGTACACGGTGTTTGGAAGAGGATGAGCTGCGTTTGGAGGGTGGCAGTGGAAAGTGCTGTGAGCAATATTCGTGGGAAAAAACCCAAACAACAACCTGTTACTTCAACAAAACCTAAGGGGAGCTGAAAACAAACAGCCCTCTGTGAATGCGATGGGCGAGAGACACTCTTGCCACCTGAGGAGAGTAATTGGCAAGTGCTGAGTAAGAGCTTGTTCTGGGTTTGGAGGGGCAGCATTGTTATGCTAATAGTCCTTTCACTTGCCTGCAGTCCTGCTGTTGTGTTCTCCTGGAAGAACTGGGCAGGAGGCTTTCCCAGGACCTATTTGAGAGGAAGGGCTGGCTGCTGTTTCAGCTGGTCCAATGCAGGCGGCTTCAAGCCTGCCTTTCCCTCCTGCCCCCTGCAGATATCTCCCTGCCCCACACTGTGGAGTCCTCTGAGAGGTCTCCCAGAGAATCTGTTCAAGAGCACAAGTTGATTGAAACCAGCCCAGCCAAGGTGGTTCATTTTTGGCCAGAGCAGCTTCTGGGCTGTGGTCTGCCGGGGCTGGCACCCGGCAGGTCATGGGCATCGCAGCCAGTGTGGGAAGGGGTCAGAACCACAGCAGTACTGCCCAGGACTGCCATGGTCCACCAGTCTATGAGGCTATGTCTGGCATCTTGGTGATCTTCCACCCTTCCCCAGCCATTCTTATGGTCAGTGGCGATGTTCTTCCTTGTCCCATTGGGTCCTGTCCATTCCTAGCACATCAGCCGTACTGTCAGCGCTTCGCAGTGCCCTTCTTGATTTAACAATTCAAGTGAGAATCAGTCTTTTTTTCAGAGAGTTTTAAGCTGTCTTTAACAAATGTAGACCCAGTTTTGGCCTAAACTGTCTTGTCTGAGAAACATCCTTTCTGAGAATTTAATTAGAAGCGACTCTCATTTACATGGATTCTACAGCTGCCGTTGGCTCTGCTGCCCTGGGGAAAAAAATCAGATGGTACTATGAAAGCCATTAGTGAGGACATTAGAAGCAACCATATCCAGGTCAGGCAAAGTTCTGAAAATACCTAGCATTCATGTGTCCTTAATTGCTTTTCTCCCTTTACAGCTGTTGGGTGAACGCACTATCTGAGAGGGGGCTGCCTCGGGGATTTCTTTTCCATTATGTGGTGTAGATATGGAGAGAGGAGCAGGCAGTGACTGCTCAGCAAGGAACGGAAGAAGTAGACTTGAGTAGCAAGAAGAAATTTGAACTTAGTGGAAGAAGATCTAAGGAGCTAAACGGGGGCAGATGTGCTTGGAGGCACAGGAAAGGAGTTGCTGACCTATTTTCCTAACAGCTAAGGTGCTAAGAGAAAGATGGGATACCGCTTCTGGACTTCAGTGACTTGTTCACTCCACAGCTCCACAGAGCTTCTGTCACCACACCAAGGGCTTGCTGCACTAGGATTACAACAGCAGAAGTGCTTTGCCAGGGAGCACCTTGTCCTTATTTTCAAGAGAGGAAAAGCGAGGTGGTATGAGATCAAGGGACTTGCCCAAAGTCAGCCAGTGACAGATGTAGAGCTTGAAACCTTGTCTCAGTCCTGTGCTCTACCTAACAGCTAGAAGACACCACTGCAAACCCACACTGAAAGCTTTTTGAGGACTCGCTTGCCTTTACAGCCTGCGAAGTGTCAGGCGTGCCCAGCCTGTTATCTAGATAGTGATTTGTTTCCAGTCTTGCAAATGAGATCTCACACAAAGGAAGTAACATTTAAATGCTGTAGTATACATGGAAATGTTCTCTCTAGGCTGTCCATGTAAGAAGCTTTGCCAGCTACATCCGCTTTTTGGCAGCTGCTGCAGCGACAGCTGAGAATGCAATATGATAAAAATGCCACTTCTGCAAAATAATCATGGCCCATTGGTGGTGATTCCCAGCAAGATCTTGTGAAGGGAAAGGCTTAGCCAAAACACATCTGTTTGGGGCAGCACGAGGGCTGGAGAAAGCAAAGCTCGTTGTGAATGTTAAGCCAAGCATGATAGTAAGTAAATGGCTCAAGAGCTCAGTTGTTTTAGCTGAAATTATTTGAGAAAACTTTGTGGAGTGTGTACCTGTGGTACGAATTGATCGGGTGACATGAAACCATTCTTTCCTGGCTTTTGAAAGCGTGAAAAACAAAGGAAAATGACAACGATTAGCACAACTGTCAGTTTACTTTTCCTGCTAGAACCTTGATAGACCGTGGTTGATTGTTGTTTTAATTAATCAGAAGCAATCAGCTTGTAAATGCTGTGATTAACACAGCTTCTATTTAAGCCCATGTTGAGTTTTCCAAACAGTGTAAGTAGCAGTTCTGCAGAGTAGAAGGGGAGTCTAAAAGCTCTCAGGTAGAAGCTCCAGAAGCTGGGGATGGCTTCTGGTGCTGAACCACCAAGGCTGCCTCCAGCTGTGACACAGCGTAGCACAAAGCAGCAGTAGAAGTCCAAATGATTTTCTACTGTTTTTAGAAGAAGAGATTTTTTTTCTCTGAGATTTCCAAATGGAAATGTGACACTTTGGTTCCCAAGAGGCAACCCGTGTTTGAGCTAACAGCAATTGCTTGTATGAACTTCTGTTTTCTTTTCTCTCCATAGGTTTGTTGATTGGCTCTGGTTGTGCCCTCTATCCTCTTGGCTGGGACAGCGAAGAAGTCAGACAAACCTGTGGTAACCTTTCCAACCAGTTTGAATTGGGTGAGTCATCATCAGAGCATCTCAGCTACGTTATACTCTTCTATGCATGCTTCATAAAAGCAAAAAAGGACATGAGCACAGACTTGGATAAGCAACCCAGTTGTGTGTGGAGGGTATTCATATTGCATCATTCTGGTATGGTGCTAAGGCGGGGTATTTCAGATAGATTTGCTGGGTATATTTTCCAGAAGAATGTTATAAAAGTAAATGAAGGAATGTATGTATGCATGTGTATATTTAAGACACCAGATGTAATAGTCTTGCAATACTGGAGATAACGCTCCCGGAGATCTTGACAGGGTAGGCAGAGGCAGCACAGCACAGCACAGATGAGGGTAATTCACAATGAGTGCAATTAGCTGTCTTTGAAGTCTGGCGTGTTTATGGCCTTCTAGCCCAAGCCTCAAGAGTATGGGTTGGGTTACTCACATCCTTGGGAAGCTGGTAAATAACACTTCTCCCTATGTCAGCCTTTTCCCAAACAAGCCACTGGTCTTAATGGTGATGTCTGCACCTACATGGCACAGGGTGAGCCACCTCTAGAGAGCTCATGGGCTGACAGAAAACAAAGGCCCAGCAGGGAGCTATGGATTAAGCAATGTGGATACTCAGGATCTAATGTTTGCATGGATATCCAGGTCCTTGTTTAGCTAGAAGGATTGATGCAGCTGCCAATACCCTACTCTATAATTCTTTTTGATCCTGTGTCACTTGAGGAAGAGGGGGCATCTGCAGTCCTCCTGAAGGAGCAAGAGAGACTGAGCACCCCAACCCTCTGCAGGCCTGGGAGGTCCCACTCCCAAGAACGGGCACACGCAGGTCTCCATTTCCAGCCCCTGCCAGCTAAACCTTACAGTTAGTGTTAGAAACTCCTCTCATAGCTTTGTGTGCAGGGCTTGTGGTGGCCTGGCAGTAATGCCAGTGCAAAGAACAGGGGACAAAAATGGTCTCCTTGGTCTAAACACAAACCTGCTGCATTATATTTTAATTTTACACTGATACTTCTGTCTGATGTCAGGCTTCAGGAGTAAGGAGGTTTGTTTCCATCTCAGAGACATTTCTTCTGAAGGTATGCAAATGAATTGAGGTTGAAAGGTAAAAAAATACTGCTTTGAGAGAGATGTTCCAGCTTACGCTCCCTTACACCATTCCTGTATTGGTAATACAAATTTCTGGTCCCATGCCAGACTGAATGTACTCCCTTATGCCGTTCCTGTGGTGTAAGGGAGTACATTCAGTTTGGCATGGGACCAGAAATTTGTATTACCAGTATCAGCACCCATCTCTACCGCTGCCACTGATGTTGTTATCAGCAGCCACTAATGGTGTTGCCCAGGGAATGTGTAACGTGCTCTAGAAGCTTTACCTTGTTATTCTGAACTCTAATAGCCTTCTGCGCTATTGGTGCACACTAATGCTGACGCCTGCTTTTTCACACCAAGCATGTGAGTAGCCCTGCTCGTGTCTCCTGACAGCCTGCTGGTTCCCAGGTTTCAGTCATCGCTCTCCCCAGAGTGCAGAAAAATGTTACCTTCCCAGATTATTTCTCTGCAAACCCACAAGGTGGGCGTCGTGCCGGTTTGAGCTCCTTGAAGACAGCACTTAAGCAGTTACAAACTGTGACCTTAAACATAGTCGTGCCCACAATCAGAGCAGAGTCTCTGAGACCACCTTCGCCATCTCAGTCTTAAATTTGCCTAAATTGAATCACTCTGCCATTAAAGTCAGTGAAGAAACCCATGTGAAAGGTTTCAGCTGACAGCTTTTCCTTCAGAAACACATAAGGACCATGAGCTATATTACATTAACTGTGAAGGCATGTACTCTTACTGTATTTTCTGGACGCGGAGCACGCAGGGCATGTGTTATGCATGCCTAGACTTGACGGGAGTGCTGTTCTCGCCGATCTGCTGCAAACGTATGTTAACACATTCATTAACAGATTATAATGACAGCTGAAATTTGCTGTAGTGATTTCCACCAGGCAGCTCTGCCACGAAACATCTCTTTTCCACATACATTGGCAGTGCATTTAAATGCTTGGCTAAGATTTTTTTTTAATTAATGTCGGTGCCTGGTTGATGATGTGTTAGCAAAGTCACCTGTAAAGAAGAGGTACTGTCCGAGGGTCGTTTAATAACCACGCTGCGCCTCGTCTTTCATAAATACCTCCTGGTTGGTGATAACCCAAACCCTCTAGTCTTTTCTGAGTCATTAGGGACTGGCTTACTCATCATAGCCTACAGGCCAAAAATGATGTTTCAAAGACTTAATCTCACTAAGTCTCAAGACAAATTTAAGTAATTATTGCTTTCATTTGAATATTTAATTTGATTAAGCCGCAATGATACGCTTTCTCTTCCTGAGTCTGTGAAATGAGTTGTCTCAAGGACCACATATATACACGCTGCATTCAAAATCTGCCCTGAGAGAAGCTGAGCTGCCGCGAGCCCGGCACTGGTTTGCTGATGGGAGAAATGGTGGTGGTGGTGGGCATGCTGGTCCTGCGCCTCCTGCTGCTGTGGGCGCTAGTGAGGATGGCACTGAGAGCCTAATTCAGCGCCTGTGGTTACTCCCAAAGGAGAGGGTATTCAAAGGGATGCTGATCAGCAGACGGCGTTCAACCTCCTCTTCCAGCACGACAGAGCAACTGTCGCAGCTTGGGCCACAGGGAACATGTAAGTGAGGTTTGAAAAGGAGCACACTGGGTTTGAGCACAGAGCCAGCAAAGGCAGAGGTTCAGCAGTGAGTGAGATTCCCTCTGGACTTGCAAAAGGTGAGGCGAAAAAATGGTTGAGGCTGGAGGTAGAAAAGATAATCCAGCAGCTGCAATCTACTTTATAGGAGGATGAGAAAGACAAGAGGCAGGTGCAGAGGAGGGACTGCAAGAACACGCTTGAGAAGCAACTGAATTGTGCACTGTGAAATGTAACGTTAACCAGAAATATTGCAGAATTAGCAATTAAATGAAAATTGTTGCTTTACCAAAACAAGACAAACCCCCAACCCCCGGAACATGCTCATAACTAGACAGAATAAATAAATAGCAATGCTAAGAACCCATAAAAAAAGCCTAATCCTTAGTGGGTGTGCTAGATAAGAAGTGCTTCTTCATGTCTTCAGGCACTCTGAAAAAGCATTAGACTAATAGGCACTCCAAATAGTGCTGAGATAGCCCATATTGTGGAGAGGGGACCCCCCCCCCCTCCACCCCCGCCAAACACACACATTTCTGTGTACATTCCAAAGCAATATTTAAAAAGGCTGCAGGAAAAATAACCATGCTTTTAATTTACGTATAAGTGGTTTTGGGTATTCTTTTCTAGAAAACCTGAGCTGACATTGTGAAATGACCAGCAGTTTGCTGCTCTCTTTAAAATTGGATATTTATTTGTTTTTTATTAAGTGAACTATGTCCACAGGGTTTACTTAAACATTTCTGTATTTAATTGGGCTAATTTTTTTCAATCAAATGAAAGTGTTTGTACAACTCGATCTCTACAAAGAGGAGTCATTCTTCAACTGAAGACACCCTGCCAAGGACAACCCCATTTGTTGATTAAATTGCATTCAATAGATGAGCTGTTTTGCTAATGAGGATGGGGAGTAACCTCCATAAATAGAGAGATAGAGAGACTGGTGCCCTGTAGAGGGGCCTGTTGTCTGCTCTTCTCTAGCAATCTGGTTTTGCCATCATGAAAAAAACCACAGTGATAGATTAGGGCTTTGACAAATGACCTCTGGCAAATCTTGTTGGGGGGTTAAGGCCATGACTGGTCTCTGCCGTGTTGCTCTGCTTGTGGTTCCCAGCTCCCTGGCAGTCAGCAGCATCTGTAGGGAGGTCTTGGGACCCGGCTCTGTATTGCGGCATCCCATCTCAGATCATGGATGGAGCAGTGTTCCCACCAGAACACCAGACTGTGAACTGAAGCAGTCTTTTCCCACTCTTTTTAGGGTGGTGACTCCCAGAGGCAGGGTAATATAAATAAATGGGCGCAAGAGAAGAGAGATGCTTATGTTTTAAACTAGTGCAGTTGTTTGCCCAGTGACCAAGTCAAAGTCCTTAGTCTAATTAGCATTTATCCCAGGCTAATGCCTGAGGTGGTGACTGGAGTTATAAACTAGCAGTGCTCAAGGGGACTGCCTTTTGCTTTACCAAATGGCTGAGGATGGATCAAAATCATCTTAATCTCTTGTCACCGTGCAAACTGTTATTGTTATGCTGCATTATTTGCACCCTGGAGTTGCCTGGGGGCCCGTTCAGGACAGCACTGACATGGCACAGCAGTACAGAGCTGCTGACTGAAGGGTGTAAAAGTGAGTCAGATCTACACAATCTGCAAAAGGAATTAGCAGGCAATTTCCCGAAAGCAAGCATCTTTATAGCATATCATAGCACACATTCTGTTTTGCTGAGCTAGAGGCACTAATACCATCTTGTTTTCGTTTCTAAATGTACCACACACTAATGACAGCTGAAAAATTAGGGTTTTAGCAGGAAATTCGTTAAAGTGAGGGACCCTACCTTAAGGTGAGCGTATGCATTAAAGTGAAGACCACCAGACATTTGCAAAAACTTCCACATTTTGCAAAACTTAAACTGTGTGAAGAAATCATCTGAACTTGCCTGCCTTTTTTAAAGGGCAATGTGAGTCTATACATTAGTATTTGTTTTCAATGTCTAAAATCAATAGGAGACTTAATTTTAGGCCATCGATTTCCCTATATGTGCATGCGGAGACTGCTCAGTTGTTGTCTGCTTATTTCTGTTGCGATGGGTGCAGAGGCAGCTAAATCCCACAAAAGGTCCCGGAGAGGACAGGGCATGCTCAGTTTAACTCACGAAATCAAGCCTTGGTTGGCATCTGGTGAAACAGCACTACAAGACCAATACCTAAGAGCCCAAACAGCAAAATGGTTATCTGGAATAAGATTCATTTATCTGAGCGTAGATGACTCATGCCATTATAGGTGCCCTAGGAAAGTTCATCTGGCCTCCAGCTGCCACTTCTCTGCCACCAGATGTATGAAATGATAATATATACTTACCTTATTAACCTGAAAGAATGAAGACTAAATTATAAACTCAAATTTTTAACTTGAACTACCTGGGAAAAAAATTTGTCTTCTTTTGAGGAAATATGGTGTGCTTGGGCAGCCAGGGCTGAGCCTGGATGATCAATGCTCCAGTATTTTTTGTCATACCCTTTTTTGTGAGAGATTACTTTATATGTCATACATTTCCTACCTCGGACCTACTTTTTTATTCTGTTGGGTGACCATTTGTGCTAAGAAGCATCCTACAAACATAGCTTGGTGTTTGCTGTATGTAACTACTTTCAGGGCTCATCTTTGAGTTTCATTATGCTTTTCGTTGCTAGTAAAGGCACTGAAAATCACAGATCTGGCAGCAAGGGCTCGCATGGCTCAGGTGTGGCCATTGGCACACTGTGCCCTGCCTACCCACCTGGCAACTGCTGCTGCAGCCTGCCCAAAATGAATTCTGTACTTGTTTGAGTTCATGCCATCCTTATGAGGCTGGGAGTAGCCTCCTGCCCTGTTTCTTCTGCAGGTCCTCCTAGATCGTCTCCAATTGTTTCATGTTCTCTGGCTGTCACGCTCCATCACTACCTGTCATGCACAGAGACATCCTTGGTCTGGGGCCTCAGCTGCAGCAGCAACCAAAGCAGATGGCTCCAAGAGCACATGTTTGCTTGACCTCTGTCGTGGTCCATCCATCTGTGAACCACTGTGAAAGGGCTTTCCTGGTCAAAGTGGCTGTCTGGAGAGCTACTTAAAAGGCTGGCTCCCATCCTGAACTAAACAAGCAGCTGAATTGCCCTTAAAAGCTCTCAGAAACTTCTCTTTTGAGGGATATTTGTTTCCAAAGATCATTATTATTAAGGTTCCCCTTTGCCACTTTGAGAGGGCCTGAAATATCTTCAAGAGAACTGTTGACTTGATAATTACTTTTGCTGTAGAAATATTACAGTAAATGATCTTTAAAGCACTTTAAAAGCAAATGGTGCAGTTACTAAAACAACAACATAAAAACCCCACAGAAAGCAATGAATACAAAAAAGCTTTGTGAACTAGTTAATTGGCCTTAGGTGGCATCATTTCAGCATCTGGCTGAGTGTTGACATACAGTGCCAAAACGATCAAGAAAAGGATTTAGAGGGTAGGACAATTTATTAGAATCCTATTAAAGGCAAGGACTTCAAAGCTGTATTTTTCTATGAGCAATTTATCTGACAAAACCAGTTTTTTTTTGTTCACAAATCCTCTGCAAACAGCTCAGATATTTTACCAGTTCGGTTTTTTGACTGGGGCTGAGCAAAATCTTTATGAGCATACCTGGGCTGCAGCTGCTGAATTCTTAGATAAATGAATGAGTCAGCCTACGTGCTAGTAAAGAAAGTGTTTCATCAAGAAACACTTCCTCTTTAGCGCTACCCAGATCACTTCCATTCTTAAATCTTTGTAAGCCTTTGATGACTATGTCAAGGTCCACATATATTCTGTCCAACATAATGCACTTACTTTAGTTGCCAGTTAGAACACGGTCATGCAAGGATCCTCTGCAGTCAATGGAGAGAAGCAACAGCTTCCAGAAAGTGACTCAGACCTCCTGAGAGCTAGTACCTGGTGCTCATTTTTACTTGAAAAGGGCAGGTAAACTGGTTGTTTGGAATCCCTTCATAGTTAAAGGGAGAAAAATAGGTGCTACCAAAGCAGGGTTCACCTGCTATACTTTAGATGTCTATCTTAAGATGAAATGCAATATACTTTTCTAAGTGACTTTTTCTCCTCGTTGTCTCCAGAGGGAGTCTGGGGGACTAGTCCAGTGTGGGTCTCTACACTGTGGATGTCCAAAGAGAGGTGATATTAATTTCATTTCCTGCAATAGGTGAGCTTTCTGCTGACTTCTTCCAGGAGGCTGGGAGAGCTCCTTACTAGCAGGGCATAAACTATTTGCTCTTGCGAGTTTGAGCACTGTAATTGACACAAGGTACTGGTTTTTCCTTCACTGTTCCATGATAAACGCACACCTACAGCAAATTTGAGGTTTGATGAAACAAAATTATGTGGTTCTCCAAAGAAAGGAGGATTTGGTCGTATGAGTGACTGTCTGCATACAGCAGAACTGAAGAATTTCAAGTTTGCGCTTATTTTTCCACTTTTTTATACTTCTGAACTTTATGGGATTTTATGCATTTAATTACAGACCGAAATACCAATGCAATTTCTTTGGCCAATTATCAGTAACCAAAATAGCTTGATCTGTGCATGCATAAGAATTCATGTATTTTTTAAAAAGAGAAATGCACCGAGAAAGTCATATCCATGCAACAGACAAAGAAACCAGCTACACTACATCCATTATTTTGTATCAAGCTATTAGTTTGGCTGCAGTTTTACCTTATATAGTGTTCTTTCTTTGTTTCACATTACTAGTTTAATCCTTTCTGGACACATTCCAAGTTTTAACTTCTTTTCCTGCTTTTGTAGCTGATTTCACATGATGGTTTTTCATTGTAACTGTGTCAAGAAAAGAAATCCTCAGCTATTTCATTTATCTTGGCTTTGTTTCAAAATAATTGTGCCTTCTTATTAATTAGCTGATTATCTTTTACATTCATTTGTGGCTTTCATATCTCCAAATCCCTGTGTATCCTTTAACATCACACTCCTTACATTTTTCTCTGATTACTTTTCCAACACCCTGATTGATTACATGAATTCACATTCCCTGTAGTACTGGACTCTCATGTGAAGCTGTTAATTAGAGTTTCTGCACAACTTTTTGCAACTAGGAATTGTAGTTTTGTCGTGGGTTTTATTTTTGAAAGTATACGATTTGTATTCTTCAGCCCAGCTAATTCTGAAACCTTTTTTCCTCCATCTTAGAAAATAGGCTGTACTTAAGGTTAAATGATTAGAGTTTGCCAAATAGTCCAGACTGCAAGCCCAGGATAGTCTTAACATTAACAGCAAAGAAGGTACAAATATTTAAGATACTAAGTCTTGCAATTAACAGGTTTGCATCCAAGACACTTTCATATTCTGGATATTTTTTCATAAGTGTCAATTATTGGTTATTTTAGATGAAAATCATATGTTATTTCCAGGACCTTGTTAACTATATGTGATAATTATTTATAAAGACATCATAAGTAGAAATCCTGGTAAAATTCTGTTTCGGTAACTGGATCCTGGCACAGCTCCATGGTAGATCAAGTATCCGCAGATTTTCTGTTGCCAAATTTCACTCACTCCCAAATTTGTCTTAATCTTTATTTGCCTTATATATTGAAGAGGAAAGGGGGAGCTAGGGGACACATATCATTGCCTTGAAGATCGCATTAGAAATCAGGAAAAGACATGGAGGTGCTTTTTAATAAGCCTGTCCATCACTGCAAAGCTACCCTTCTTCATTCTTTGATTTCTTTCGATTTAGCAAATATTGTCTTATGTTCTATGGGACTCTTTTCTGCTGAATTTTCTTTTGATAGTGTTCTCACTCACCTTGCTTTTGTCCTTTATCTTTGGGGACTAGATTTCTTTCAATTTCTTTCAATCCTTTTACAAAAGAGAGGAGTATAATCTTTCCACTCTTCCCTTCTTTTATTTGTTTGGAAAACGGCCATCCAGCCCTATAGCTGCAAGGTCTGTTATTCTATGATTTCAGAGTTCATCCTGACGCTGTCTTGCTGCCAATCTCAGTAAAACAAATGTGAAAACAAAGTTCGTAATGGCTGGCTACAAATTTACCTGAGCCAACTTGGACAGTCCTGCTTCACTGAGCAACCAAGAGCTCCCATTATTTATGTTCTCCTTACCAAAATAAAAAAAATAAAATAAAATAAAAACAAAACCAAGAAACAAACCAACAAGGATCCAGAACTAACAAAATGCTGAAGCCACAGCTTCTCCCTCCATACTGACCTGTCAGGTAAAGGCTGATTTGTTAAAAGCAACACTAGTTCTGTGCAGAGGAAGAAGCTGCTGTGATGCATGTCTTCTCTATCAGCTGAAAGAGTATCTTCAGCTGCTGGGGGATTTACTTTGGCATGAAGCCAGATCCAGCCCATCTTATGAGCAAGAACATGCACACGTTCTCGCATGCATCTCCACGCCCTCAATGGACTGGCACACTTCTACCTCTATATATGTATTCCTATGCATCCTTAAGGAAAACAGCAGCTTTTGTGTCTTTGTGTGCATGTGAAAATTGACACGGTTTCAATAATTAGTTTAATTCTATCAAGAAATTAGGTGGTCTTGCTCTTCATTGTAGAGTCTCAACATTAAAAAAATGGGAAACTGCAGCATTTCTAATCTTTACTATGGATGGGCTCCATGAAGGCAAACTGCTCTACTTGATGGTTGAAATTAAGCTCTGGTTCTGCAAAGCTCTTAACCATTTGCTTACGTCTGAATACATGACTAGTCCCACTGATGTCAGTGCAATAAAATTTGAGCATGACAAAGAGTCCTTCTATGGTACCCGTTATTACAATGCAAAAACGTAAAGCTAGAAAGTAAAGTCTATCTTCTCTAACATATAACATTTCTATACATGTATTTCTTTTCTTTTGGTGTTACATTTAATTACTTATCAACACTGCTTTTCATAAAGCTTCATGCTCTTTTTAAAATGAGTGTTTAATATCAAAGTGAAGCAAACGTCATTTTACAATTTAAACTGCAACTAAATTACCCAATTATTGACAGCCAACAATCTTTCTTAAGGGCACAGTTAATTAAAATAGTTCATACATGTAGTAAAATGAGAACACCAGAGCAGAAACATTAACTCCAAAATATTTTTTTTCCTTGTGCAATACAGGATTATAGAAGGGGTAGCATTGTTTCATTTTGACACGTGGCTATGCAGTGTAGACAATCATTCCTTGCAACAGGTACCTTTGAGATGGATTAGCTCTGGCCTTATAGCTATACTTAGCTATGGACCTAGGACTGACCTATACTTAAAATGAAAAGTCTAGCTAAGTCCTATACCCTCAGACACCTTCCCCACTGCAGGCTCTTCTTCAGCACAATAGCTTGAAACGCTGCTCTGCTCAGCATCATCCCAGTACAGATCAAGCTATTTTATCTGAGACCTCCCGTTGCTCCTGACACAGACTGGAAATAATGGCCAGGTTTATTGCTGTGTTATTATTGCTCTAAGGTCAGGCTCCTGGCTTGTTCATCCATTCTCCTGCGCTCTCCCTTTCTTTCATTTGTTCATCTTGACCCAACTCACACTTGTGAACTACATTGCATTTGTTAGATCAAGAGGCTGCCTGCCATGCCTCAGAGCATTAAGTAGGGCAGTGGTCCTTAGGGTAAATGGAGCATGGTATGGAGAAATAAACGTTACTTTCTTCAGCCATGACTGAATGTGTGTGTTGTATCTGTTGAGCACATCTCTGACGCTGATTTAACAGTTCTTTCTTCCTAATATGTATCAGGTACGCTCTCCCCCTGTCCCACTGCCAAGGCACAAAAGTTGAAATCACACCATTCAAAAGTTAAAATTTACTTCATTCTATCCCACTTAGGCTCCCCTTGGGCAGTGCTACCAGATGAATCTTTAAACTCTTTAAAAAGTAGCATTTTAACATTTATTTTCTCTACCTGGAAGCATCAAGGTGAGAAAAATTTACTTTTTCAAGCTACCACTACAATTCTCTAGTAGATTTAGGAATACTTAGCAATTTAAAAAGACCTATCAGATGGAGTCCATCTTATCACAAGAAATGCTTTAGCACACCCCACCCTGGTATAAACGTGATCATTTTCAAAGCTATCTAATGGATTTAGACATCTGGTGTATGCTTAAGTCTGGTTTTGAAATTCCCATCAGAAGCTATAGACAATGTGTATACACAGGCAAAGCAATAGATGGTTCAGAGAGCAGTCTTTCCAGGGACTGCTGTGCAATTGAGAAAGGATCAGCATCAGCGACATTGCCAGGCACTTGGCGGCTCTGCATTGTTTCTGATGGTCTTCTCTTTAAGAAATCAGACTCTTTCTCTGGTCTTGTGTAAGGAAGCCAAGAATGGTGTTGATCTCCAGAGCATAACCAGATTACAAAACCAAGTAAATCTCTCTGTCTGCTCCAGCAAAATGGAGAGAGGCTAATGAGCTCAAGCCAAGGCCATAGCTCCTCAAGTCCTCTGGTCACGTCAGGATCTTTGTTTCACTGGACTTTTTTTTTTTTAAATAAAAAGTTTTGAGGGTTATGAAGAAAAAATAAAACAAGTACTATGCTTCCTGCTGTGATGTCAACCTGAGATCTTAAGAGTGGCCAAGAACATACATGTTGCCTCCCAGTAATCTCTCCTTACAAAGCAGGCCTGACGATATCCTACTGTCTTGGTTTGAGTGACACAGGACTAATTTATCTTCTAATATTTGGGAAAACTGCACTTTAGAAGACTCTAGTGTCTGAATTTGTGAAAATATTTACTTTATAGCCAGCTATGGTATTTGGGTTTCAAGGTCTCAGTGTTTTTTGAGCTCACCAGCTGTAGGGATGAGGAGTGAGACCTGGGCACTTGACCCAAGCTGACCAATAGGATTATTTCATACCATGAACATCATAGTCAATATTAATTAGGAAGCTTGCTGTGAGGTGGTCTCTCTCCCTTGATGGTGGTGATCCAGAGAACTTCTTGCCCCAGTTCCTGGGTTATAGTCACCCAGCAGCTTGCAGCTGGGTCCAGTTTCAAGCCCTGTCACTGAGACAGCAGAAGTGGACCCACCCAGCTCTTTCTGAAAGGAGCAGGCTCTGGCCCATGTTAGGAACAAACCTTCAAAATCTCAGCCAAAAATAATCAAAATATCCTCAGACGCTGCCTGGAGGAGGAGAAGAAAGAGAAGGGTGGGAAACCCCCTCTTCTGACTGGAGCCACTGTGGAGAGCAGTGCCATGGGCGCTCCCTGGTCTGGGCAGGCAGAGGGATGCCCACCCCATGGCTGGTGCCTCTCCTTCGGCTCTCATGTGGCTTTTCTCCCAGTGTGGAAAACACCAACCAGCCAAGGAAGTGAGCTTGGAGGTCTGTCTACTGAACCACTATAGAGAATTAAGGGGAGCCTTTTGAACAGCTTGGCTTCTCTAATTGCTTGCATTGTGCCCCACATTCCCTGTCTGAGGTGGACATACAAGTGGGCAGAAGCCTAGAAGAGTGCTTGTTTCCTGGGTGGGCAGAAAGGCGGGTGGTGATGGCGCGTCTTTCCCCGGCTAACACTGTGCCCTGTCGCTCTGTTTCCCTTGCAGGGACCTGCCACATCGGCTGGGCCTACTACTGCACAGGTGGGGGTGCGGCGGCGGCCATGCTGGTGTGCACCTGGCTGGCCTGCTTCTCGGGCAAGAAGCAGAAGCAGTACCCCTACTGAGCCGGCCCCGGGGCACGGGCGCTGCCAGACGCCCGAGGGGCTTGCTGACGTCTTCTGGATAATGATGACGAACAAGAAATTTTTAAGTGCTTTCTCTTTGGAGCGGGCGTGGGGTGGGACAGCGGGTGGCCCCAGGGAGGGCAGGGAGGTAAAAAGCCACCCGGCTGGGCTGGACAGGGACAGGCTTTCTCACCCAAGCCCGCCCGTGGTCTGCTCCACAAAAATATAAGCAAGGAAAACTCCGCTTTGGCATATGGTGAAATTCTGCGTGCACCAATGAATTGAGAGGTTGGTGAGGGGCCGGGGGGCCGGGGTAGTGCCCAGCAGCCCCTCAGCACGGCGCTCCCGAAAGCACATACGCACGCACAGATGTTGACCATGGCACAAAATGAGTAGAGAGGAAACTTTTTTTGGTGCGATTCTTCTTTCTTTTTCTTTTTTTTTTTAACTTCTCTCTGGTGGTTTAAAATTCAGTGTTGCAACACTTTTTAATCTATACATTAAACTTAATAAAAGGACCAATAAGCCACTTTATCAGTATTTTGTATATTCTCCACACATTTTTCTTCCCCAAACATTTAGCCACTGCTTATTCAGCCCTATATAACTTTTATTAAGCCTCTGTGTTTTCAGCATTATTACAAAAATGCAACATAATTACTTGGCATATGTAGCCTTTCCCTATAGTACTTTTATGAAGTGCAGTAAATGGACGTTTTTCTGTCCATTGGAAATTCCACTCACAGTACTGTAGAGCTCTGTTGGTTAAGTACGACTAACAGGAAACTTCTTCCAGACATAGATTTCTGTTGCTGTTATGTTTAGCTCATTGATGTCGTATTGTGCTGTACCATGTTTATTATTTCAATATTCATTTTTGTAAAAATATATATATAATATGTGCTATTTTATGTTTGTATTTGAAAAATCTCTGTAAATAAATTTTTCCTTGATCAATATTTGCAATGTCGTGTCACTAGATGGAAAAGTTCCTCTCCCTGTCTCTGTTGGAAAAATCCTCAGAAATAATCATGATGCTTATAACCATGCCGTATCCTTTCTCCTTATAAAACACGTACATTTAGGGTTCAGTTACATTGCCCGAGGATAGACATTCTAGCATATCCCACATTTTTGCCTGATGCTGTCAGGTGTTCTGCAGGACTTCGGGGAGACCTTCCCCATTCTGGCCTGGCTGCTGCGGACTCAGCATCTCACACAGCACTGCATATTCCTGTTTAGACAACTGAAACAAGCCCTTACTTTCTTAATAGCATCGACACTGATCAAACGCCCAGCAGGCTGTATACCCTGCACAAAGCACTCTCACTGTACGTGCAAAACTCAAACCCAATCTTTTATTTTCTTTCAGGAAAACAATGTGAACTTAGAGCATAGGAACTTGTGAGGGGTTTTCAATCATGACAGTAACTGATGTTATTCCCTTTCAAATTTGTTTTTCTGCTCTTGTTTTCCCAATATATTTCTGTCATGTATTTCTAAGTTACCATCTATGTTCTAGTTGCAGTTCTGCTGGTTAATAACCCTTGTAGCTGTCGCAACTCTGAAATTGTGCAGTTACTTCATACATTACGCTGGGCAGCTTTTTGGAGGACCATGGAAATAGCAATGTCAGTTTACAGTGATCAATCCTGATATCACTGAACTGAATTTTATCGAGTTTCATTACAGGCTAAGCGCTATTTATTCACTCTATGGTGCTGTGCAGTGAAAGCAAAACTGTACCTTACCCCTCCCACATTAGCCCATAATAGCCCTATCGCATCTGACTGCACTTCTGCTGAGACGCAAACCAACCATGCAGTGGGGGCTTGCCTCCCTGCACGCTCTTCCAGTGGCACCAGCAGCAGCAGGACATGGAGCTCTTCCCTCCTGCTTCCAGGTTTCAGGGCTCATCCCTTCTCGTGAGCTCTCAGGACCATACCCAAACCTGCTGCAGGAGGTCAGTGGCGTTCCATATACCCTCACGGTAAGACAGTAAGAATGAGCATGCCTGTCAGGGTTGTGGACTGCTGCTTTATTAAAACCAAAGTAGATATAAAGACAACTTTGGCTGTGGTTCCCCTGGCTCCAGGAAGGTCTTTGGTAGGTATCTCAATAGAAAAATGTTGCCTTGGTACAGTATGCTACTGCGGAAACACGCCTTTCCTTCCCATAAAGTTGCAGTTTGCTATACAAAGTGTCAGTGACTTGGCTATAAAAATATAAGTGTTATTATTCAAAATTTAACCCTCTGTAGATTATATCTCCTGGCCCATGCATTATGGAGAACATTTTGACTTTTTTTAGATCTTCCTGTGCTCAGATTTGGACTTGATTTATCATGACAAACTGGAACTACGCAGGTACTTCATGAAGAAAATTAAGTTTTTATTACAATGCCATACAATTATTAACTTTCTCTGAATTTGTATACAATCTCCTTTTTCTTAATTTGTAATTGAACAAAATGCCAATTTTTAATAATCAAGCCAATGATATATGCTGCACCTGCTTTGTAGCTGTTTATCATATAGCCTTCAGCTGCTGTGATATGAATAAACCAATCACAGCTTAATTACGTTTGTCCATATTTGTGCATTTGGTTCTGATATCCATTTTGCACTAGAATATAAATACCATTTATTATCACGGTTATCAAGCCTCACAGCTACAAACTCTAATAACTTTGAACTGGGCAAAAGATTGCTTTCAATTTCACAGTATGAATTGTCAATGAAATATTTACAGTATTTACTATGTATAATTTTCCATTTATTTATTCTCGAAGATGAGGAGCTTACCTTTATATTTGTCAAAACAAAAGACGTAAACTTGCACAAGTTCCTAGGTCACTGAATTCTGTCCTTGCCATTGCTGGCAATCGTATCACATAATCCTGTTCATGAATTTATCAACCTCTATTTTAAAACTATTTAAACAGTTTTCCCCCTACAACTACACTGGAAAATTTTTTCCAAAATCTCACCCTTTGGGTGATTAGACACTTCCTAAATCCAGATTACCCTGTATTCTGGAGTCCTCTGGCAACACTGATGTCAGAAGTCTCAGTCCACTTCCAGCAAATACTCTGTGAGCAGCAAGTTTCATCCGTCGCTCCTAACTAATACAGGAACTATATAGAAATAAATTATATGGTCACAGACTACTGTTCATTACCAGAAACTATCTTATGATCACAGGACAATTCAGGTGGGAAGGGACCTCAGGAGGGCTGTAGTCCAGCCTCCTGCCCAAGGCAGGGTCAGTCATGAGGCCACGGCAGGTTGCTCAGGGTTTTTTGTCATCTGGCCTTGAAAACCTCCAAAGATGCAGATGCACAACACGCCTCTGCTGCTGCCTGACTGTCCTTATGGGGAAACAGCTTTCTTTATAATTGATCTCGTTTCAATGTAATAACTGATCTCATAATGATCACTGTCTCTCATCCTCCCACAAAGAATCACTGGGAAGAGCACTTATTCCATCTTCTGTCACCTCCCCACAGGTACTGGGTGGATGCTATTAGGTTATCCTTCCCCCCTACAAGCCGTCTTTTCACCAGGCTGAATAAGGCCCAATACCTGGACTCCCTGCACAGGACAAGTGCTCCAGTCCCTGACCAACTTGGTGACTTTTGCTGGAGCAGCTGCTGTTTATTGATGCCTTTCTTAGACCAAGAGGTCCAAAACTGGGTGTGGTATTCACATGTGGTGACAATTACTTGCTTCCATATAGTGGCCGTGCTCCTGTCAATGCAGCCTAGGAGGCTGTTGCCCATCATTGCTTCCAGGTCATGCTGTAGGTCATGCAGCTCGCTGTCCCCAGGCCCTCAGGTGCTTTCTGCAGAGCTACTCCCCAGCCAGGCAGTCCCCAGCCTACGTCACTGCAAGGGCTTTTTCTTTCACAGGTGCAAAACTTGGCATTTGTCCTTTTGAATTTCATAAGGTTCCTGTCAGCCTGTTCCTCCAGCCTGTCTCAGTCCCTCGGAATGGCAGCTCTACCCCTCTGTGTATTGACACATACCCCCAACTTGGTGTCATCTGCAGAGTTGATGAAAGCACACTCCACCTCTTCCAGGTTACTGATAAAGCCATTAAACAGGACAGGTCCCAAGACAGACCTATGATACCCCACTTACCACAAGCATCCAAGTAGGGCCTGACCAGGAACCATGACCTTCTCAGCCCCACCATCCAACCAGGCTTTTACCCATCTGGTTGCCTACCCATCCAGACTATAATGTCCCAATCTGGGTAAAATGAAACTGTGGGAGCCTCTGCCAAAAAGCCTTGCTAAAATACATGCAAACTGCAACCACTGCTCCTACCTCTATCACAAATCAGTCATTTTACCATGGAAGGCCACCAGGTGGGTCAGACAGTTTGGTTTTGATAAATGCATGCATAAGCTGCCAGTCACTGAAATAAGGTCATATGGGACTACCAGTGGAAATAAGGTGTTGGGATCCTATTGCTTTCGTGTGCTTAGCTTTTGTTTTTCATGGCTAAATAACAGAAAAAATGGTCATCACCAAATCCAGACATATGAAGGTTAGGAAAAAAATTGAGCTCTGGAAGTTGGGAATTTACTTCATATATAAATTTGAGTGGGGCAAATGGAGGTGAAAGAACTGGATGCAATACTTTATTTACATAAATTTGGTCTTTGGGAATTACTTCAGTAGAACACATTTTGAGTAGGAAATTCTTCCACCCAAACCCCAGAAAGCTGAGGACTTCATCCATGCAGCATGGTGTGCAGTGCCAAGACTCTTGTCCTGGGCACTAATGCAGTATTTCCAGAGAGGGAAAATGTAAATCCTGTATTCAAGCATTACGTCAGGGAGAAGCCTTTCTCCATAAATCTGAGGCACATGAAGGCCCCTTCTGGAGTTTGAGAGGGCACTATGCTCTTTCTGTAAAAAAAGCTTTTACTTTTCAAGGCTTACATCTTAATGGATGACTCAAATTTTCACTATATGCTGTACAGTTTGCTTCCTCCCCAAAATACAGATATTTGTCTATGAAAAAAACAAACCTTTAAAAATGTTTTGAAATGAGAGTTATATAGCTCCTGAGGTGATTTAACCCCTCTGTTTCCTTTTTCTTGGCAGAAAATTCATAAATCAGTTGCAACTGCAATTTATCTGTCATTCTAGAGTTTGAAATAGTCTATGAAAAATATCAAAATGAATGACAAGAGAGATAATCTGTACATCAACATAAGCATTAATTCTACTCTACATACTTAACCTTTCAGAGAGACAATAGTGAAATTAGATAAGTCTTTTTTTAGAAGTGACATTTTAGTGTAATCCTTTAAGCAGACAAGATTTTAAATATATGCTTTCGAGTAAGTATTAAGTGTTTCTATTATTATTATTATTATTATTATTATTTAAAAAATGACGGATCAGAGAAAATGCGGAAAAATTGGAAACAGTTTCAAGTTCAGTTTTCTTAGGGGCAGGAAGGCTGGTTATTAGGCTAAACATAAATAGGTGGCCTTTTTTCATGTTCCTCACCAAGAAACAGAACATTCATTGAAATTTATATGGATATTTTAGCTGAGTAAAGACAGACTCTGACTCCTTTCATGGACAATTTTATGACCTTTTAGTCTGCTAGAAGGATCTGCTAAGAATATCAGTGTGTGAGGGATATTCTGTTATGGCAAGCATATTAAATTAAGCCATCATAAGGAAAATGATAATCTGAAAGGAACATATGGCACAACTTCATTATACATATCTACATCATCAGGGCCCAGCACATTGTTGCCTGCTTTCCTGGCTGCCTAAGAACAGATAAACTATATGCTACTCTGCTTTAAGCATCCTCCATCACACAGGGATATCTTGTGGCCCTCAAATATCTCCTCAACCAGCGCTGTGGGCCATACTGAGCATCACTAAAAGTAGCAGCCCAAGGATTGGGTCTGTGAGTCTGTGACCACTCAGGTAATGTTCCAGATATTCTTACAGGGCACATACGGAGGCCACTGCCCTAGTTCCCAAGAGAACGCATTAAAGACAGACAGTGCCCCCATCTTGCTTGTCCCCCTCAGAGGCAGTCCCAACTGCGGCAAAGGGAAATGCTCACGTACAGCTCCTGCAGCATCCCTGGAGTGTGAGACCTCTGCACCAAGCCTCAGCTCCTGGAGCAGAGGGTAAAGGCAACAGCAGCGGCCAAGGTGCTCCATGACCTCCATGTGTTTTTGAAAACTGCGTGCAGCCTTGCTCTGCATACATAAATGTCTTCACCCTCTTTTCGTTCTCCAGGAGCCTCAGGTGACTTTGACTGTCTTTACACCATCCAGTAAAATCAATATTTAAGTGCACTTAATAAATAAAGGTTATTGGTCTGTGTAGACAGTCACGCTGCGTAGCTTTTCCTCCAGCTCGTCACCAAAGAACTGTTTCATCAAGTAATGGATGCAGCTTCCGACACAGGACTCCTGAGCGGGTGGTTTTCTACAAATTTCTCTGCCCCTCAGCCCAATAATTTTATCCTGTTCCTTAAACCTCTGCCAGTTGTTGGCCGTTTGAAAGCATGGTAGCTGCTGAAGGGAAAGGAAGCAGTTCATGTGAATACTTTGTTTTTTTTTGTTAAGGATTCCAGTCACTTCAGTGGGCTGGGACCAAACTCCATGACCCTGATCCAAAAACTGTACGAGCCAATGGCAAAAAGTCCACTGACTTAACTCAGGCACAGATTTAATGAGCAAACTGCCGTAACTCTTCTATATCTGGCTTTGTGTTATGTTCCAGTAAACTGTCCGTCTTTTTTTCCTGTGGAAAAAATACACACACATATATACATACACACACATACATATTATAAACAAAAAAAATCCCTATATCTTTCTTGGTTTTGAATTTAACTGAATGTTCCTTGTCATCTGAGAATTAACTAAAACAAGATCCTACAGAGGCGAAATCTATGTGGCACGTAATGTTGGCAAATAGTATTTATTTAGGAGCTATGTCTTCAAAGATCAGAAACTTTAAAAAAAAAACCCATTTTTTATTGATTTTGCAGACAAAAAAGCAGCCGGATTTGGATAATAGAGCACCTTTTTTGCGAAGGAGGCCAGCTGTGTGTCCTTATCTTGCCTGTTCCAGAGGAAGAAAATGAAAAGTGGATTAACTAACATAATGAACGTTTCAAAGGATATAAAGTAAAATCTGTTATATGATGTAAGGCTGCGGTTCTTAGCTGATATTACCAGGCTGGGTGGGTCCGAAGGGACTCTTTCTACTGCCAAATGGAAAGGACAAAGAACAGAAAGTAGAAATGTGGCCAGATACCGGGGGGTTTACGGAGGACCCCACTACGGGGGGGTAGTAGATGCTCTGCACCTGTCACTCACTGTGGCTCAGTAACTCTCCATATGAAGAATTTGGGTTATTCTCCTCCATGTTACACCTCTGAAAGTATCAGTAAGCTTTCTGTTTGTACAGCACATACGACAAATATTTCCTAATCTATCAGTAGGGCTCCTGGGTCCTATCCTAGAGTAAAATAATTCCACTCCACAGCAAGAGTAAGTGTTAGTAAAGGATTTTGTTTTACTGAATGGTAGTATCTTTTGGTAGGGAAATAGAGAAAGGAAATCTCAATTAAAATGCAAGCTACAATTAGGACGATACATTTGAAAAGATAAAATACTTCTTGCCTGAAGCTCAGTGGCCATATTAAGAATTACAGTGTGAGTTATTTGTTTTCAAGTAGCTGTCAACATACCATTTGTTTCCTACACTTCTGGGATTAATACCTAATTATGGTTCACACAGGAATTAAAAAGACTGAGTGCATTACCACACCTCTCTCTCTCTCTCTGGCTAAAACCAGAAGTCTTTTTGCACAGTTTCACCCTGCTCCTGCGTGTTGACTTCAGCAACTCTGTGTACCTTACAGCCACCCTGGGAAGGGCCTGATCCTGCCTCTTCTCAAAAACCAGCCATGAGCGGGATACTTGCTGCCATTCTCCACATCACACTTTCCAGTCTTTTGCTACAACTTGTTGCTGGAGAGCATGGCTGTCACTTGTGGAAAGTTTCAAGCTGTTTCTCACTAAGAAGGCATCAGAGTACCTTATTTCAGGATAACCCATTAGCAAAAGATGCCACAGTACACTGCAGTAAAGTTGTTTCATTTCCAAAGTTATTGTTACATCTCACAGAATCAGAATGGTCAGGGTTGGAAGGGACTTCTGGACATCATCTAGTCCAACCCCCCTGCCAGAGCAGGGTCACCTACAGCAGGTTGCACAGGACGGCGTCCAGGTGGGTGTTGAATGTCTCCAGAGTGGGAGACTCCACAACCTCTCTGGGCAGCCTGTTCCAGTGCTCTGCCACCCTCAAAGTAAAGAAGTTCCTCCTCGTGTTAAGATGGAACTTCCTATGTTCAAGTTTGTGCCTGTTACCTCCTGTTCTATCACTGAGCACCACTGACAAAAGACTGTTCCCATCTACCTGGCACCCGCCCTTTAAATATTTATTTAAATCAATGCTTATTTATATTCACCTCTCTCAGAAGAGTCACTCTGGTTTTGTCACGTACTGATGAGCAGTTTCACGGCTCCTCAGTCTGTAGGTTGCTATGCTTGCGCATATTGTCAACATCAAGTAATGTGAATTATAGGAAAGATTTCTGGACCAGTCTGTCTCTCAAGGGGAACCTGAAAGAAATTTTAGCTAATGGTGTCAGATCACTGAAGCATACCTTTTCAGGAGCAGATTTTGTGTGACCTGAGGTCTGCAGTGCAGCTATGCTTTAACTTACAGCTATTAAACAAGTAATCAGAGGGACCTAATAGATGACTAGACAGAAACTGCTGAAAAAATGATAGGGGTCTACAAAAAAGATAAGCTGAAAACTTTTTTTAAATGTTATTGGTAACACACCTGAGTGAAAATAATTCATATCGAAATTCCCAACACTGCATCAGAAGACTCATATACATAAACATGAAATGGTTGCTGCTAAGTTTTTCAATAACTTCTGTTCCACACAATGGAGCTGGTTTTGTCTCCAGCTTATCCAATATTAGCAATATTGAGGTCTAAATGTTTGTTAAGCCTCACACTTCTCCCTTCTTCTTTCCTCCCCTAATTCTACTCCTACAAGACATTGCTCTTCCTGGTGAAGCCACTGTATTCCCTGGTGCACATACTCTCACTCCATATGTGGATATTTCCAGGCTGTATTTTTTTAAATACGCAAATGCTTTTCACAAAAGACTCAGCCATCTAGTTCTTATGCAGTTTCCTTTGGGAGACACAGTAAAACTCCTGTGAATGCAGCACTCAGTGCAGGGTACTTCACTGGCCTTCGTAATTAGGAAACATAGCTGCCTGAGCCTCGTTCAGACAGATGATTTCAACAGTCAAGAAGTAAATGTACTTAGCAGCAAAGCATGCTGTTCCTTTTTCATTGCCACTAAGACGGCAGGACTATTCAGAACTGCCTTCAGCACAATTATAAAATGTTCTTAGCTGCTTCGAGCCATTTCAGTCAATCTGAACATTTACTTCCTTTCATAGCAATGCAGAGTGAAGGCGCTGACAGTCCTTAAGTGCACTGCTCAAGATATACAGCAATTCACAACCCAGCTTCAGGGGCATGTGGTTTTAAGCTGTCCAGTGTTTTACATATAGCACAGGTATTGCTCCAAGTACACCTTCTGATGATGCTTGAACCAGCTGCAACACTGTGGATGGGGAGAGGTCTCGGGAACGGTGGTAAAGTAGAAATCTTTTTCTCCTTTACATCATGGGCTTGAAGAGAGGCCAAGTCCCTGGCACCTGATGACTATAGACCATTGAACCATGGCACGTATGAGATGAGCAAATAAAAAGAGGTGATTGAGAACTTTTCTGCACATCCTGGACATCATTTCTGACAGAGCCAATAGCTAAGCTGCTAAGGCGATAGACTTGGACCCTGACTGCCACCCTAACTGCCCTGAGAACCAGCTGATCTCCAGGACACAGCAAAAAGAGGTCGTCCTCCAAATAAGGAGATAGTGTTTTCCACATTAGCATTATTTTTTCCAGTCTACTTACCTCTAGCTTTGCATCTGTTTACCTCTCACCAGTCCCCTTACTAATTCAATTGTCTGAATCCACACCAGTATTTACAGACACCTATGTTTTCTTAATGGGTTAAAAAAGGAAGAGGAAACACATCTATGTTGCTCAGTACATTCCACGAAGTTAGAATTATTTGCATAAAAAACGTTCCCCCCAAAAATGAAGTGAGGCTGACAAATGTCCTGAAGATCCTTTTAGTGCCTAAGAGGCATGCATTGTGGAAACTGTTTACTATCTCCTGAGTAATGGAGTCTGTGATAAGCAATTTGTTTTGTAGGAAAACAATGTCACCTCCAGTAGCTGAAGGATATCGTAATGATTCTTCCGCATTGTCAGAGTTCCATTGTATCTCTTGGCTTCTTATTAGTGCACCGCTGTATAGAAAATTAATAGAAGGGAAACAGAAAATTGCCGCAAACATGTTAAACATGCTACTGCATTTCGAGGATGTAGCTGTTGACTTTATCAATATTAAGCCCAGAATCCAGTAGAAACCTACACTTTTTGCACAGAATATGAGAGCTGGCTTTAGGATGATGAGCCCCATTTCATTCTTATTCCTTCAGTCTGAGGATTTTTCTTTTCTGGGATCTGACAAACTTGAGGTTTCTTAAGGAGGCTTTGGATTACGGGCACAGCATGGGCTCCCTCTTGTGAGCTCTGCCTAATGAAAAAAGTCAAGGAATTCTCAAATGTCGTCTGATCTCAGTTCAGGACTAAACCTCTGAAAATCTCCATAACACTGGGAGACTCCATAGCTTTGTTTGATTTGTGGATCAACTGCCTGTGGAGAAGTGGCATCTAAAAATAGCAGAACATGATGAAGGGACACACTGGGGAGCTTTAGCAATGGAGGAGCAACCTGAGGGAGGCAAGAAGAAAATTGGACTGCCTTCCACAGTGTTACTGCTGGTGACAAAGTACCCACTTATTCTTAGCATCCTACAGTTCAGCACAATGACAACATTTTTGTTCTCAACGTGAAAGGGCTGAACTTAAAGGGAAGCAACCAGATTTCTCATAATAATATATTTTATACACTCAGCTATGCTAAATTAAAGGCACTAAATGAGCAATTCCGAGACATCTCTGAACAGTGACTCATGGCCTTGGGCATGTGCACTCCAAGTAGTGAGATAAACTAGCCTGGACAAAGCACCGTTCAGATATGTATTTCTTGTTTGACATTGCACGAGGATCAAGGCACGCAAATTGAAAGTGAATCTGTGAGCACGGGCTGATACAACCCACAGCAGTGTCAGGATCTCCACACCACTACAGGCACAGCCAGAGACAGCATGCACAAGCGTGAGATCTTGCATGGCTGGAGCTAGAGAGGCAGGCTGATTTGGGGCTGGTTTTGTTCCCAAGGTAGCCTGATGTGCCCAGCGGGTGCCATCCCCCACTTGGTGAGCATGATACCAGCCTCTTGTGCCATGAGGAAAGCTTCACTCCAGCAGATGTCATCAAAGCCACCCAACCTCCACCCTGCTCTCTTCTAGGACATAGGACTCTGGTGGGTTTGGTGCAGATGGGTGCTGGGGAGTGGTGTCCTTCTGTCTCACTTAGCACAGGCAGTCCATGCTGAAAGCAGCTCTGCTGAGGCTCTAGAAATGCCTACACTATTAAATGCAGAACAGAGGATGTGCAGCAAGGCAACCTACTTTTCAGTCCCTGCTGAGCGGCTCTTAGCATCGCTACACTGTGGGAGGGTGCAAAAGCACCCCACAAGGGAGGCAAAGGAGCCCGCTGAGTATACGTCTGTGTATACACCTTCTAGAAAACCAGAAGTCATTAATGAAGCTTGAGCATCTTTCCTGGTGCTCACGTCAGCACGTACAGCATTTTTCCATTGGTATCAATGGACTTTGCAAAATAGCAAACGGTTCTCCCCATTTGAAAAATAGGGACAATGAGGTGGACATTCATGTAGTCTTGCCAAGACCTGCCTGTGCAAGCCAAAGACAGAACCAGGCCTTTGAGACAGGTTTCCTTCTCAAACCATTGCCCTTCCTGTGAAGCATCACTGCCTTCTGGTAGGGCCTCCGTCACCTGCATCTTCAAGGTTTTATGAAGATTCCTTAGCCAACAGCTTCCAAAGTTTTTCTTCTAGAACAGTGTTCTCTGAGCAGTGAATTTTCCTTCCAGGTGATGTCTGACTTGACACCAGATCTCTGCTTGGATGTGGTTGCTATGACAGCTGCTCCCAGTTCGGTGAATCCTCGTCCTGCCAATCCTCCACAAACCCAACTCTTGCATAGCTTGTCTTCTCTGGGAAATCAAAATACGATTCTGTTTTAGTCTTTTAATCTTCTCATGTCTGTGTCTCCTTTTGTTTGGAATCAGTGATGTTAAAACAGCCTTGTGCTGCCAATATTTGAACAACAGGTTTTTAGAAAAAATATCCCCACCTCAGTCTATGACAGATTTGGAGTGCTGTATTGCTTGGGCTGCTGAGAAGAGAGACTGGGGAATCTACTTTTATGGCTTACTTTTGAAATAAAAACTCTTTCACGTAAAAATCAGGAAGGCAACACTACTTGGCAAATAAATGCAGCTTAAGCGCTCGTAACTGGAAGTAGTTGCAGTAATCCGTCCTAAAAGATCTGCTGGGTAATTTTTTGATGATGTGAACTGGGGTGCTGGATGGGATGCCAGAGTGCATGCGTGTGCAGGAGTGGACACATAGAGGCATCAAGAAAAGTCATTTTAGCAAATGTTATAGCCCACAAGGGTATATATCCTTTCACCGTCCCCTGTTGCCATTTTGAAGCACACAAACACACATAACACTCACATAGGCATTATCCCTCTGTTAAAATTCTTGTCAGATCTGGTCCTCACATCTCCATTCTGTTAAATGAATTAAACTCATATTCCCCTTACCCCCTGACTTATCTACATTGATTTGCATGTTAATAACTTTCCTTCCCTCAGTCAGTTTGTTCTACCCTCTTCTCGATTTGTTCTCCGCAGTAATTGTGACTGAGTACCTTGCCCTCAATTCACAGCGAGGGGAGGAAACTGATGCAAGGTGGATGCAGGGGAGCAGGGCGTCCATCCTGGTGACTCTGGTGAATGTTTGCTTTCATTACCATTGCCATTTCTTGGGGCAAAGCCATGCTGGGCAAGGCTGACTCTTTCCTTGAATGCTTTGGATGCCCACCAGTGTGCAATGGACACTGCTCTACTCATTTTCCCTTCCCAGGTTCCTGGTTTCCCAGGTCCCTGGTTTTGGGTATCTGACTCGGGTACCTTCCCTGTGTTCTGCCCATCTCTGAACTCTCATGGCTCCCCCAGTTCTGTAAGTCTCCCCTCCCCATTCTCAACAGAGGTTAGTTTTCAGGGTACATCTCAACCTGTCTTTACTGAGGAAGCAAACTGAGACAATGGCCAACAGAAGAAATAGCCATTCACCCACTTCTATCCTTTCCAGAAGCTGTAAGACAAAACTGGTGCCTCTGAACCAACAACTTTGCCCTGCAAAACGCCAGTCAGCTGTGCAAGGATCATGCTGCCTAACTCCTGACAAGTTGGGTGGATGGTTTAAGTCTTGGAAAAAACAAAAGTCTTTCCCACAACTCTTTAATTTTTTGACTTTGACTTCCTCATTGTATCACAGTGAGCAGAGCTCCTCGTAGGAAGAAGCTTTCCACTGCCAAGGAGGAGAGGGATGGCTGCCCGCCACAGCTGCCAGCAAGTTCTGTGAGCAACACACAGCTACTGGTCCACTGAGTTGGGTCCCTTGCGTCTCTGCTCACTGCTGCATCGGCTCAGGGCATGAGTTCATGGGGGAGGTGTGGGGGGGAAGCTGCTGCTGTTGTCATACAGTTTCAACTGAGTTTTTTCAACTTCCTGGTTGACTGCCAAAGACCATGAGGCTTAATTTCCCACCTTTGAGTTTCTCTCCCCCTCAGGATCTTCCCATCTGCTGCACTTCATCTTGCCCAGGTAAAGCTATGCTTGCCAACCTTCCCCTTCCAAAAATACTGCAGTGTTTGTTTTGGTTCCTCCAGATTGTGCTGGCTCTGACTCCATGTACTGTGACTACTGACTCATGGTCCCGCTGGTCACCTCTAGCTGATTCCAAAGTTTTCATTATCTTCTGCTCTTTGCAGCTCTGCACAGACACTTTTGCCTCATAATACTTAGCAATCTGTTAATGTGGCCACTGTAGAGATCCGCTTTTATATTTAGTAACATCACTCATCAGTGCAGGATTTTTTCAGTAAAGGAAGTCTAAAAAAAAGACTGTCAGCTGTTCCTATGTTTTTTCTATGCATAGACTTCAGAGAAAAATATTCTACTGAGGTTTCATAAGCAAACGAACTGAACTACGTGATTTTTTTCATTTTGATTTTGCGTACATTTTCCAGACCCTCAGATTAAAAAATATCTGACACACATTCTGATATGTTATTTGCTGAGTGCTTTTAAATGAGCCTAGGATTGTGCTCAGTGGAACTGAGAACTTGAGCACAGGACAGAGTGGAATTAGCTTTATCCCAAGGCTCTCTTGCAGGGTGTAAAAGAAAGCCATGTCTCATTGTAGCTTTACAGTAAAGTAAACTGCATTGTCTTCATGTCTTCCTGGGACTTCTTATACCTGTAAAAGACCCAGGTAGATGATAGGGCCTTAGTGGATCAGCTGTATCTGACCAACTTAAAATAGAGACATTTTGAGAAGCCTCGTGTTGTGATTACAAGCCACTGATATTGCAGTTTAGGGCAAGCACAGCTCCAGCCTCTTCATTCTGTTGGTGGGCGGCAGGGATGGAGCCTGCCGAGCCCAGCAGCTAGGGTAGATGGGCTGAAAACTCGCTCCACCTGCATAGCACCCGTGGGAAACCTTGAAGTCCCCTTATCTGTTTCCCACCAGAGGATCAAAGCCCTTCAAAAAAAAAACCCCAAAGCCTCAGATTAAACCCCCTTCCCTTGGAAGGTCACCAGCCCCCATTCTGCTCCCCATTCCTCCTTTACCTCCAGGCTGGCCTTTTTGCATTTGTTCATTGTCGAGCCCCTCTCTCCCAGCCCTGCACGCAGCTGGGGGGGCTTAGCAACCACCTGGGCCAAACCTGACCCACCGCTTCCCTTGCCTGCTCCATGGCCCCTGCATCATGTCCACATCCCGGTGCTGACTTTGCTCCCCCTGCATGAGGCAGGATGGTCACCAGGTGCTCTCACCATCCTGCCCTCCTGCCTCTGGCTGGATGCCCCTTGGGTACCCGTCTATCGACTGTACCTAAACACAGATTGAACACGGCAGGCGCCAGAGCTTTTGGTGATTGCACCCCAAGGCTATGACATTCTCTGACAGAACATCACCCTGCCAAGCACAGGCTGCAACATTTCTCCCTGCTGAAGCATGTCAGGCAACGCAGTCGGCGTTTGTGCCCTTTGGATCCGACTGCACTGTGTCAGCCCAGGAGGGGGAAAGCTGTTTTATGAAGACGTCTGCTTCCCTTTCAGCTGCCAGCAAATACAAGGATTGGGATTCTTCGCCCTTCCCTCCGTCCACTGTCAGTTCTTTCTCGGATCATGTTTTTGCTCAGAATTCTCTGCAATTCAGGTGTCACCGGCAACTATTTTGCATGTCTGGTCTGGCCAGCTTTCAAAGAGAGCAAAACTTTATTGTCGAATCTTATAGACTTGCTTATATACACACAGGTGAAAAAAGGAGAGTAAGAGACAGGTCTGTGGAGTTCTGGCTCCTGGTGACTGGCTCCCAAGTGAAGATGACTCTTTCTGATCAGCCCTCAGCTGATATGTTTAATTAACTCTATTTCATCATTGTTCATCGTGTTTCTTTGCCTCTGGGTCTGGTAAGGACCAGAGCCAACACACCATCTTTGTGAAGAGTCAATGCTATGCATGTAGTGTTACCCAGAGTGCCTGCAATGGATTCGTGGATATTTTCCTGAACATTTTCTGTGCTGCTGGTTGAGGTGAGTGCTCCTGGGTCAGCAGAGTTCCATCATCAGGCTGGATCTCCCAGTATTTCTTCCATGTCAGAAATTGTCTGGACATCCAGGAGGGAAAGATACTGGAAGAGGACTGGTGAGGAGAGGGGAACAGAGAGCTGAGGACCTGTAAAGAATGTGGGGATGTAGCTGTGAACAGAGGGCATTTGGTGTCTGCTCCGGGTATAGTGTCTGAGGGACTGAAAAATGAAATGCCTTTAACAATGGCTGGAGTACGGACTCTCAAGGCTTTTTTTTTTTTTTTGAGGACACAGGCAGTATTTCAGACAATGACAGCATTGCCAAGGCCTCACCATGAAACCAGAAGGATGTGACAGTGAAGTCTGTCAAACATTTCCAATATACCAGCTGGACACTGGGCTGTGCTTTAAATATTTTATCTGCATTTGTCAGGAAACACGTCTGTGTCCCCGGCTTCAACATGAATTTGCTGAAATTGTGTGAGGAGCAAAATACTCTTACAGACAATTCCTGTAGTTTTTCCATTTATTTGATTCCTTTCTTCCCCTGGTCACCTAAGAAAGCAGCGACAGCTCCTTTTGTGATCATGAGTGGGTTTGTGCTCAGAGAGGACCATGTGCTGTCCACTGTGCTTTGGAGTCAGGTGAGCACAGGTTTGAGTGGCCACAGCAGGACACGTCCTACCTCTGAGCGCAGCTCTGTACCCCAGGTGGGATTCACCTCCAGGATGGGCTGATCTCCAACCTTGGCAGGTCAGCGAGGGTATTTTGGTTTATCTCGGGGTTTTCTGCCAGCAGAGGGGAGGGAAATCTGGGTGAAGCAGGTAACTAGAAAGTGCCGTGGAGGCCTCTGTATCAGTTTGGAGATAAACCAGACACAGATTGTCATTCAGAAACATCATACAGGGAGTGGAGATTCATTTGCCAGCCTTAGGAGGTTAAAGAGAACTAAACCAACACTGCAGACATTTGGATTTGAGGCATTAGGTAAACCAGGGATTCTGGACTTCAAAGACATGGGTAGGCTGGCAAAATCTCTGCAGTTTTAATTTCTCCTCACTCTCTTTGCACCGTTAGGAATTAATCTCCATACTGTAGCTTTTCCACCTAGGAACTAGGAATATTACTTGCCTGTCTCAGAGATGTGTTCATGAGGATTAAAAGGGATTTGGGGCTCATATATGACATAGGTGTAAGGGTTTATATATGTCCTAGGGCTGAGCAATCCACAAAACTGGCCTTCCTATGTGCTCTTATTTGCAATATTGACGTCAGAGCCATGATGTTTCAGAACCAAGTTGTTTTTTTCCCTCCTTGTTTTTCTTGCTGTGGAAACTGAGGGGCTGTAACACTGCCATGGCCCTGGCCTACATCTCAGTGAAAGGAGTTTGGTTGTTCTGTAGCCTCCCACCGGAGAATGCAGCACGCCCTGTGCACGGGCATCAAAGGTTTGGCAGCAAGCTAAGAGCCAAGTGGTTTGCTTCGGTTTGATTTGTTTTGCTTTGGTCTGGTCTGATTTTCATAGAGAGAAATGGATTTGTGGAAGAAGTTCTCTGTCTTAATGTTTTTGGTGAATAACTAGCATTGGAGTGGCTGCCTACACTGCGGTATCTGGGAGCACCTTCCCTTCCACATAGCTGTCCAAGCTGTGTCTTGACCCCATAGTGGGGCAAGGACAGGCACATTCTTCCCTTTCCCCTGCTCCAATGCATTTTAACTACCACACCAAATGAACTCGCACACGTCCTTCAAACAGGAGCCACAGCACAGGCTGACCAGGTGTGCCAGCCTAGACTGAGAAAGCAGGACTCAGATGCGTGTGGCAGCAGCCCACGTTGAAAGGCACATCTCGATGAAAGGGGACTTCACAGCCAGTACAAAAAAAAGAGTTAAGCCCTTGAGAAGACCCTGCTCTCACTGAAATCCCAGGCACTAATATCTTGGTGTGTGTTCAGGCAGGCAGAGAAGATTTCTGGGTTTCCCTCTTAGTACAAGTGTACACTAAACACGACCTTTTTAATGACTGGGAAACTTGGGAAGAAAGTGTTGCCCGACAACCTGTCCCACGCGGCCACTGTGTAGCCACAGAGCTATGCAACGGGAGCAGGAAGCTTGTCACACTTTATTCCTGGGATCTCTTCCATAATCCTTTGAGAAAACATTCACTGCGAAAAGACCTCTCCCTCATGCAAGCTCTAATGTATTGCAGTAACAGTGATCTATTATGTAGATTTTATGGATCACTTATACAAATTACAGTGAAACCTCAGTCCCGACTGTGGTTTAAAATAGACACAGGAATAACAATACAGCAGTAACAGCAATAAAAACAACAACAGCAATAATAATAACGAATTGATAAAAGAATATATCCATTAAGGTTCCTCCTCTCTGCAAGTACTTGATAATAAAAAGGTATTTTTAGCCTGCAAATTATTTAATATATTATTGTCTTTATTCTTTATGGTTTCAGAAATATCAATAAGATTTACAAAGTCCTACAGTATTTTAAGACACAGAAAAATCACATTTTCTTCTGAGCCATCAGGTTGCTTTTATATGAAAACAGGTAGTTAGATTTGTGTTTTTCATTTAGTTGAAGATTCTGTATATTAACACATCATCTTGCAGAAGAAAATATCTCTTTTTAATAGTGCAGTGTATTAGAGGTCTCTTACAAGGACATTCTTGGCACAGAAGTTTCCTGGCAATGTAAGCAACCTACAGAAGTACATATCCATATTGTGGTGACTATGGTTAGGACTCTCCTTTTTCTGGACAAGCTGAATCTCCTGGAGTCATGTCTAACTGACCCATGCTCAAAACAAAACACTGAATCTTGTTTATTCAACTTCTTTAGCCAGCGCTGCTAAAAAACTTTTACAAATGATTTCATGTGTGAAGTGTTCTTCCTGTACCATCTCTAAACCAGCAGCTATTTGCCTGTCTCTGCCTTTCCCCAGTTAAGCCTTTCTGAAAAATTTATCCAGTTTACAACAGCCCCATTTCTCCTCTCTTTTTTGACTGAAGTTCTCCTCTGAAAAGGCAGGCAAATCCTCACGGGACAAATGGCAGCATTCTGCGAATAGTTGTTAGCAAACGCCCTCCAAATCCAAGCAGCTGGAGCTTTTAGAGGACTTGAAAAATGCCATGCCTCTGCCACTCCCAAATGTTATCACCTTTTTCATGCTCACAGGTCATGTGTGGCAAGAGGCACACAAGGATGGTTTCCTGCCTCCCCCCAAACATAAATATTCCATACATTTCTCTCAAGGATTACTCACTTTTTCTGGTTCCCAGAAATGTTTTAGAATAATTTTAAATTGGAACTAAAATAGGAATAAAAAAATATAATTTCTACCCAGAGATGTAGAAAATTGGAGACAGCACTGACCTCTTATGTACATTTCCTTTTCCTCTGGTGTTTTTGTAAAATTAGCTGGGTATTTATTAGCTCAGCAAAGATATCCTAGTGCTTTGTAATCACTCCTAAATGTTTTAAAGATCTTTCCTCCCATTCAGAGAACTGACATGTCTGAATTGTCACTGAGCAAAGATGGATGGGTTCATTAGGAAGAGCCAACAAGCGCGCGAATGGGGGAAGTCAAGTTAAAAAGAGTGAATGCCTTCACTTAGAGGCAGGAGCCTGAAGCCTGGCAATCCAATACCGGTGACAATGTAAACCTCGACAACAAGAGCACGTATTAGTAGTAGAGACAGTCACAATAACATGGTTGCCATGGCACGTAGAGCAAATGTGTACTGGTAGTTGCAGATGGCATGTCTGCAGCTCCCCTACCTTTTGTTGCTTGATGTGATGTTTCCTATAGTTAAAGCACAATAGAAAGACTTGGTTTAAGTATCAGACTTGATTAATAACCCTTTTGTTCTGCAAAACTATTGCTAGCCACATGCACTAACTAATCTTTGTTATGGTTCAATGCTGCAAAAGGATGTAATCCTTCCTAACTACAGCTGCAGGTAGGTGGACTGAGGAAGAAATGCATAATGAGAGGTGGTATCAGCACGGGAGCCAATTCTGGAAACCGCAAACTTTTGATTCGTAGTCAGCTTCAGGTGCCCCATAGTAACATTCACGTTACTTAACAGTAAGTGTCTGAGTTATAGATGTTTACTCCTGAGTTAAGTTTCTTTTATGTGAGTGAAGAGAAATAAGCTTTTCAAGGGCTTGATCCTAATTTGGGTCCTTACCTTAGGCTGAGATGAAATAACCTCTGGTCTATGCTCCTTGGGGGCACATCTTTCTAAAAAAGATTGTGTTTATCAGATTAACTCTGTACCTGCTCACAGCCCCACCATGGGGCCCCATATGGAAAATCCTAAGACAGGCCATGTCCCCAGGTGCTCACATGCGATTGTTTATATCCTTTGTCATCAGGCTTCTTGGTATGGTTTTGGTTTGTCCCAGCCTGCAATTTCCTGGGCTTTATCCAGGCACAGTTCAGGGACTGACATGGACAAGGGGATGTTGTCACTGGGAGGACTGAAACGGTGATAAGAGAGGCTTAGTGAAGCAAAGAGAGTGTACCTGCATGGACATGGGCATACCAGGCCACTTCGACTCAGGGCTCATGTATACTTCTGGCCGGTTTCACTTATGGGCCTAGAACTGGCTTTTTATGTGCTTAGACTCCTTGAAAACACAGATAAAATTGTAGCAGCCCACCATCTGTTTGGGTTTGATATGCTGATCTCTACTTCCCTGTGTGGGGCTCTTTCAGCCCATGCCACATGCTTGTCCAAGAGAAATGGTGACCCATCGTCCTTTCCTTAACTCCCCATCACCTGAGTGGTGTGGAGCGTAGATGCTGCCACATGGCATCCCATGGCTCTGCACACAGAGTGTTTGTGGCACACAGCTGCAGCGTCGCAATGGATCCAACCATTGCCCCCCCGTGGTCAGTCTCTAGCCCTGGCTTTGACATGGCAAAAATTTGGTGCCTTCAGCAGATGGCATTAAATCCTTGAAAGAGGCAAATGGGCACTGTCTGCCTCCATAAGTCACATTTGTACTTGTCTCTCAAGATCAGACATCAGCTTCAGTTATGAAGGATGACCCTTAACACACCTTAGAAATGCTGCAGTGCTGTTAATTTGGACTGCTGTGGCTCTTCCTGCTCTTTGAGTACGCTCTATCCTCTCAGGAGGCTTCAGCAAATTCCCAGGGCAGTCTTTCCAAAGATGTGCAAAGAAGCACATTTGAATTTCTCACTTGTTATTGTCCTTGACCTCTCATCCTTGCATCGTGAAGCAGTAAGAATAGAAGCTCTAGCACGGTGTTATTCATTGTATTTTACCTCCATTGCCCAGTACTGGGACAACATTTCGGGGTCAAAGAGAGCTGCAAACCATGATCTGCTGCTGCTTTTTGTGTTGCCAGTGAGGGGTTCTGAGCCAAGTCATAACTTACGGCCCGCGCTTCATGATCAGCTCGACCAAATTCCCACATCTAAATCATTAATGGTAGTTTCTTGGATCACTTCTAGAACCAGTTTTAAAATGTATGCCGTGCCTACTACTTTCCAGTCCTCTGGAAAAGTGGCTGCTCTTTGTGAGAAATGCAGTCAGCAGTTCAGCTGCTTCATGCATGGACATCTGTAGAAGCAGCCTAAAGGGTAAATCACCTGGACCTGGTGGTGTAGGGCATGTAAGTATTGAGTTTATTCCAGAACCTGTTCTTCTGTCTTCTCTTTCTTCGGGAGTCCCTCACGGTGGCTATCGGGGAGGAGAGGCAGGGAACTGCTCACTGTTCTGGTGGTTAAAATGGAGGCAGACAACCATTCTGATTTTCATCAATCTCCTCCTTTTAATTAGTTGCTGCTTCCTAGCCACTAGACTCACAGATTTTATGTGAGCTTCTTGCTTCACTTATAGTCAATTCATCTCCTATTGACGTTGCTCTTTGCTCTTACAAAGTGTTTGTTCTTTGAACACCACCTTTGTTCTCACACTCTAATTTATGCTTCTGTTTGATGGCTTTATTTGGATTAAATTTGCACATTTTCAAGGATTTTTGTAGAGCTTGTGTTGCAGCTACAACCACAACCCTCATGTGGAAAGACCTTTGCATCCTCCCGGATGAAAAATGCTGTGTAAAATGAAGTGTGGTATGTAAAAATTTCAATTGAATAATCTGCCTAATGTTTAGTGTTACAAGAATATGCTCCTTTAAACATTTTAAAGTCTTTTTTTTTTTCCTCGCTTTTGTGCCTGCATTAATAGTGCATTTTCAATGACAATAGGAATCACTAAGGAACACAAATCTGGCATTCCCTTCTCAAGCTATATATACTTTTAACAACTCCCATGATACAGCAGAGATTTCTCATTCATTACTTTGCAGCACATGATTTGCACTGCCATGATGTAGCTAATTAGCTGTTGACGTATTCAGAGTTCACATCTGCAGCTTTATTACCAGAATGAAAGCCCCATGAATCTTCATTTTTTTTGGTGTTTTTTGTTGTCTTTCTTCTAATATAAGACCTTTGGACCTTCTAGATTTTCTTTTTTTATCATATTTTCCACAGTTTTATGTGAGCAATTATTGCCTGATATCTGGAAAGTTCAAATGTCTATCACCTGACATAGCATCCATTAGTCATCACTGTTTCTCTGTCACAAGTTCATCGGTGCTAAGTGACTATAGCCAAAGTAAATAGAAAATGTAACTGGAGAATTAGAACACACTGTAGTATTTGTTGGTTTCATCTTTTTTGGAGATTACTCTGTCAGCAGTCATGCCAAGTAAGGGCATTTTGTTCTTTTCTTTTTATGTTTTGTTGTCTTACCAGTCCCGATGTTATGAAGGACTTTAACCCAAACATTTACATTTCAGCTAGTTATGGCTCTTTTCAAATTTTTTTCGAGCTAATGCACACTGAACTGCTTGGCAGAAGGACTATACAATAAGTTTATTTCAAATAAGTGTTTTACACTTGTATGTTTTTAAAGAATAGTGTTCCTTGTTGTCTTATCTGCCAGAAGACCATGTAAAAAGCTGTATCATGATCCATTCCTCATAGGTTCTGTCCTGTGAGATTATTCCAGATATGAGACTTGAGCTTATGCTAACTCAAGATAGAAGGAAAATGTGTGTCATCCTGAAGTCGATGGCAAAGTTCCTGTTGATGTCAAGAGGGCCAGGATTTCACCCACAGAGATTTGGCATCAGCTTCACCGGGGAAGCGTCAACATGAACTGCTCCGATAACATTCTTATTTTGTCAATGCCAAAGCATCCACCCACTCTATGTCCAAACAGGAGAAAAATCCAGATGGTGTCACATCACATTGCCATCCAGATCCATTTCAAGAGTTTTAGAGCCAAATCGGATCAATATATTGAAAATGTTTGACTCTAAATTTTCTGTAATGCTCCACCAGGCAGTTCCTAGGATAGATGCCACAGTTAACAGGATATACATAACAATTATCCTTAGCTGAAGCAAGCCGCTAAGGGCTCGGCAGGATCGCCAGGTTTGGCTGGCAGACATCACAAATAAGCAAAATAGGAGAGACTAGTGTCCAAAACTGAGAAGAAGCATCTTCCCCTCTTCCCTCCATCACCCCACGTGATTCAAGAGTGTATCCTATCAGTGTCTGGTTTTGCGAACAGGAGAAAGTCTGCTCCTAAGGCAGCCAGGGCTTGCCCAAGCCTCTCCCTGGGCGGAAACAGAAGGAGGAGCTTAGGGAAGTCACTGGCTGACAATAAGCAGCTTTGCATCCTTTAGCTCCTTCAAACAAGGCCCAGAAGTGGACCCAGGGGATTTTAATCAAAAGCTAAAGCTGAGAAATTCTGGGGCTGCAGAGACACGGGTTTGGCTTTCTCCGACTGTCCTTGTTGTCTCTGGAGGAAAATGGATATTGACCTGAAGAGAAAGATAAGTCTGGAGAGCTTTTAGACCAGTGTTCATTTTGCTTTGCTGCTTAATGAAACCTAAACAGCAATTACAATTAAATTAAAATTGATTGGAGTTGAACGTGGAATTCTAAAACGTACAAATGAGCAGCTTTTCTCTTAAAATCTGTAGTCCCTAATGAAAATCTAGCTGTATCTTTTTTCAATCTCACATAATTTTATAACAAAGTAGAAGAAAATGCAGAGATCTTCCTGGAACTTCATTTTAAACTTGTATAAATGACGATATTGAACTTTATGGACCAGATCCTGCTTTAACTGAATCTGGGGCAAATCCAAAGCAATTCCATTTATTCTGACAGATTTCTTTAAAAGAGGAGCAGAGCCTGGCCTTCCAGTGCCAGTGCTTAAACTGTTTGCAGTCAAAGCAAATTCAAACTCCACTAAAAGCTATCGTGTTATTGGAAATTTTCCATATCTTTTATTGTCTGTGCGCAAAAAAGATCACTATGTTTCTAGTAGTTAATAATTTTTGTTTTGTAAGAATGCTCTGCACATAATTGAATTCTTTAATCACTTTTTGAAAGTAAACCACAATATTTACTGTTAAGACTTGCTATGCTCTACGGATGTCCGTGTTTATATGTCAAATCTATTATAGCCATGTTGCTTTTAATAGTCTTCGAACCATCCTCAGCATCTTTTTGTAGCACTCATGGCCAGGCAAGAAGAATCCCCTATTGGCTAAAGTAATGTGTCTTCCATTTTTGGATCCTGGCTGAAGGCCACGTAGCTTTGTGATTAATATGTTAGCTGCATATTTAGAAGGTAGAAAATTCCCCTTCTGCTGAGCTGACATTAATATTTTCCATCTCTTGCTGTTGATTATGATTTTCCATTTTTCTGTAACAAGAAATGAGACAAAAAAACACTCAGACATATCACCACATATTTAATGCAGCCAAATTATTGTAAATAGAAAGATAGGTCTGGCACTTTATCACATTATGGAAACACAGGAGCCCTGTTATACACAAGAGAGGCATTTCACTTACAGCTTTGAAGTAAGATTTTTCAGAAACAAGCAACAATTTTTCCATGTTTCATCTCTCAGGTTTTTGCTAATGAGCAAAACCTCCTTAAAATTCCCACTTCTGTAAAATCAAACACTGGACACTAAAGAAGTGAGGGAACCAAAATCATTATTGCAGATATCTGGCCTGAATTCTTGTAGACCTGCTTTTACCCTTTTTTATTAGCGACATACACTCAGATCTGTAGCTGAGCATGTAGCACCATGTAATTTTTATCAGTATCCCCAGTTACCACCAGACCATAACCTGACCTTGCTTTACAGCTCTCTGCAGAAACTCCATAGACAGAAGTGTGACCCACATAAACTTGTGCTCCATATCGATCATGCAGATACTCTTTTTTGTTTATCCTGAGGACTTAGGAAACTGTTATCACCTTGTGAAATATTTACTCTCAAACTGCTCATGGTCTGCTATGGTTCTTTTTTTGCTAGGAAGAAGCTCAATATCTTTGGGACATTAGGTTAGTTTAGAATAAACTTGCTTAATATTGTATTTGGTCTCTTGCTTTGGTGAAATATAGAATAACACTATGTGTTAAAGCTCTGAAGAGATATTTTTCCATAATTGTGATTTTCCCATCTTTTGGAAACAAGCTATCAGAAATATCCATTTCTTATTTTTTAATTTTTGATCTCTTGGGGTTGGAGTCATATCACCTACCTTCAGGCGTACACATGCACACCTGAACTAGTTGTGTAGGTTCCCTGTTTAATCTGTAAAGATAAATGGCTACATCAAGACCATTCTTCATCTGACAACATGGCCTCGGCATGTTTGTTCCTCTTTGACTATGAAGGGAACCTTGAAGGACCATCACAGAGGTGGACAACTGCATCATACCTCTGCAGTCTGTTGAGATAGCTCTCACATATGACCTTCTCTTCACTTTTATCCTTATACGTCTTTTGCACCCACAGTTTTTACTGGACAGCAATGCAGGCTTTGGTGGCCAGCTCTGACCTTGATTATGGCTTCAATATTAACAGGTCAGGAATGTCTGCATATGGACATCTGTGCTGTTAATGGATATCACACTCCCTGGCCCATCTTTGGCCCTATCAACTCACACTGTCCCAGGCAGTGTTGAGACACATCTCAGGGAACAGCACAGACCAAGGATTCTTGCCAGCAGATGGAGTGTATGAGACCTTCTGGTTTAGGACAGGAAGAGATTGTAGTCATATGAATACTAAGGGTGTCATCTACTTTGTCCCCATGACCACATCTTCCTGCCCTATTTCATTTGCCCGCATGTCTCACCCTGTAAGTATAAATATAGTTGTTTGGTTCAACAGCAGCTCTTTTCTAACAGTGTTTTATCCATTAGATTGCATCTGGCTAAATACTTCTTTTCCTAACTTGGCTTTTTGTTTTCATATGTAAAATGTTTTGGACTAGGTATATATTTGCTGACATCTCTGTAGGAGGTGGTAAATTGTTGACATTAAATATCAAGACAATTATTTTTGCTTGTGGAACACTGTCTAATGTCTGTTGCAGCAGAGCAGCAATATTTTTCCGTAGGAGTATTGTCACTTTTGATAAGCACCCTAGTGGTTTATTTTTCAGTATGACATCTGTCTCTTTTCTTTCTTCCATTGAGTTTATATAAGCTATGCACAAGAATGATTAGTTTATATTCTATGCTTTGAGGGAAAGCAAGTGTTTGACTATTCTTTTTCTTACTTGTTCTTTACCTCTACCTTTCTGAAAAAGTCCTCATTCATAAAAGGGAGTTCTTTAACATCTCACTTTTGATTGGTTACTATTTATCCTTTTTTCCCCATGTCTTCTGATATAATTCAGGAATGGAACAGCAGATTGAAAGACCATAAGTAGATTTGCTGTCTATCAGCATTTTAAAACCCTAGATCTGGACCACCGTATAATTTTTCCAAAAAATCTCGGAAGCTCCTTCCAGGGCCTTGAGGATGAACCGAGAGTTGGAAATCCTTGGAATGAATGACAGAGGGTCAGAGAAATACTGAGCTGAAGCCAAATCCTTGTCAAACTATGTGGGTCTGTGCTAGATCTGGGTCATATTAACAATGCTTGACAAGACAGACATGCTCTGAATAGTTAATTTCCCAGCTATTTCAGTCTGTCAAACCAGTCACTGTCTTGGGCACAAGATCCAGTGTTAGTACTTCGCATTTGATCCCTCAACTCCCATAAGGACAGTCTCAAGCTCTCGGTAATGTGTCTCAGTAGAAATCCTGCGCTGTAATTGCAGGCTCTCATTTCTTGGTACACATCTTGACCTGCAGGGTAACTGGGCATCCTCTACATTTCTCTCTCTGACTGTTTGTTACAGCAATTTAATAAAATGCTGCAAGCACTACCTGGATATACAATTTAAGTAGGTCAACGTCTCTGAAAAAGCTGCTGAGTTCTCTAGTGGTTGGAAGCAATAATCACTATTCATGAGCCTCGCAGTATCACTCAGAGGCCTTGTTTAGATCAGACGGATCTATTGTGCCAGCTACTTTACAAAGACATAAAAAGCACCTCTCCCAAAGACTTTACAACCAGAATTTAGAGTAGGCAAAGTAATGGAAGGAGCAGGGAAAAGACAGGGAAAAAGCAGTAGTGAGCAGCTTGAGACACCACTTAGTAGAATGTTTTAGAGGTATTGCCTTTATTCACTTTTTGTGATGCAATGCGTGAAGCCAAATTGTGCTGGTACAATCTGCCTTTTGGAGAGGGCAGTACCTGGAAAACAGGCATTATTGTCTGTGATTTCTTGATCTAAGTGGGTAGCGGTCTTTCTTGATTGTGGTTTATGAGTCCCTACCCTTTAGGGATGGCAGATA
This sequence comes from Vanellus vanellus, assembly GCF_965231255.1. NCBI lineage: Eukaryota > Metazoa > Chordata > Aves > Charadriiformes > Charadriidae > Vanellus > Vanellus vanellus. The sequence goes on from NC_138905.1 coordinate 193,769,853, forward strand.
ATCTCCTTTCTATGTGGGGCAGGGATCCAAAGCTCTTTCCCTCATGACGAAAGGGCAGAGACTAGGAGGAAATGCATTACTGGCTTATTTCTTCCTATGTGCCTGACTGGTTGGAACAGATGATGGAGACCTATGGAAGGACATCCTTGTCCCTCTTAATGCTTCTGGGCAGTCCATAAAGCCTAGATGCACGAAGTCTCCAAAATACTTTAATTTATGACCTACTCCTTAATAGTTAGTATTGTCTTCAATCGACAACAATGAGAATGGTGGTGATGACAATGAGAAATATTGCTCGAGTTGCAAACAATGCTTCTCAAAAACAAAGAGCCGTATAAGTAGCTCATATATTAAAGAAGCTGTGAAAAATCGGAAACAATGCAGAGAGTACTGACAACAATTTTTGAGGAATAGAGAAATGCCTTTTAATGAGAAATGCAAGAACATCTCTTTGCTCGTTGCATGCAACACCAAGAGGCAACCTGCATTCTAATATGACAAGAAAATATTCAAGTTATTATTATTTTTCTTGACCTGTCAGAGAAAGACATGATGAAAACCAATGTAAGGCTGTTAATGCCAGTCAAATTCAACTTAGGAATGAAACATGAATTTTCAGCAGTGAAGACGATTAATTGCTAGAACACATTAACATGGAACATCTGCCTTTGACTTCGTCAGGGGTCTAAAGCAAGCTTCAGCAAGACTGTGTGGTGGACTTCTCATGGGAGGGGAAGCGGGGTACAATCGGTGCCTTATTCAGAAGGTTTAGCACATCACCTCCAGGTTCCCTCCAACCTCACAGTCTAAGGCTTTGTAAGGTTTTCTGCCACGGAGAAGAGTGAGTTTTGAGTCCAATCTGTACTGAAAGGGTTCTCAAATGCCCGTGGTATTCAGGGTGATGTTATGTACAACGTGTCTTCTTCGTCCTCAGTGGGGCAAAGGGAGCAGGAAAGGAACAGGACAGCAAGTTCTTTTGTGCGGGTGATAGCTGTGCTAAAGGAGCAGGTATATTTTCAGTGGTTTTATTCTTGATTTACAGGAGGGTGAGGACCTATGCTTACAGAATGTTTCCTTATGTGTATAAAAACTCATCTATACAGCAGATATTCTGGGCAGTATCAGATGTTTGTATGACACATCTGATCACATTCTGCGTCATCCCAGTCTAAGACCGGAGTACTGAGGAGTAATTCCAGATTTCTGTTTTGAAAAACATGCTTGTCTTACTGCATTTTGAGTCCCAAGCCCATGCAAAGCAACAAGTACAAGTGCTGCAGCCTGACTGCTGAACCAAAAAAAAAAAATAAAATAAAATCCAGAATCGTTGCCAAAAGCAATTTTCCAGTATACATTTGATGCATTGTACAATGGACCCTCTTCCAATAATACCCAGCATACGAGGAAAGTGATATAAATGTCTGATAACCACTATAAAGATGAAGCACTATGCAATAAAGACCAGAACTGTGCTGAACAAACCAGCTGAGAACAACCCACACAGGAAGCCAGAGAGAGGTCATCGCTTGTCATTCATGAAATTATGCTCTAAATCAGAGACAGAGGGTGGCAGAGGAGTCCAGTGAGAGGTGTTTGCAAGTGCACTGAGGGGGAGTATCTTAAAGTTCTGAGAGAGAAAATTGATAAAGAAGTGCTGTTTTGAGGCAAAGGAAAGCATTTAGAGTTTCTGCAAAATCAGCAATTGAACTGAGTTGTGGCTGGTAGGGAGGGGATGAATATTGCCTTGATTTAAGAATTTCTTTAGTGTTTATTTTCTTGCTGGTATTCCCTGAAGTAATGAAATTAAACTGTTCATCTTTCATAGGAAATGAAAGGTGAATCATGTTCTTTCCCTCTGTATAGATGGATGCTGTCCACTAGGACCTATATCAATTTGGAGCACTTACTGCTGAAGTTGTTCTCTTCAGAGCATCTTATGTTCAGGCGATGAAGCCCTGCAGCACAACTGTGAGGCACATGAAAAAACAGAGTTATCCACATTTCTCTGACAATGAGTGAGACAGATATAGGTAAAGGCTTTATCATGGCCGCAAGATCATTTGAAAAAAAAAAAAGGAGATTGGGATATCAGAGCTCCCTGTTCTCAACCCTAAAAGAAAAGCTGATGAATATGGCCTAGAAGGTCCTCCTACAGGTTGGGAGCAAAACCATACAATGAACTGTGGACAATATTTTTAATGATTTGCATCAGGAAGGACAATCAGGGCTCTGCAGTGAACCGTCTCAGGATCTGTTCAAAAGTTTCACTGGTTATCAGTATAATGGAATATAAAACAGGACTCTGACATTTTGTAGGTGAGCTAAGAAGGGCTGCTAAATTTTTGCAAGAGAAGAGTAACATTCAAAAAATCTTGACAAATGGGTTCAAAGAGATAAAATGAATACAATGGGTCGATTGCAATAGGGACAAGCTTCACTCGAGCAATAGAAGGGGCAAATCCTGGAACAGAAACAGCAGGCAGCTGTCCTTGCAGAAGGATCTGAGAGTCCTAAAGAAATGAAGTTGAAGCCGAATCAACAACAGGATGGCTATTGCAAAGAAACTATGATCTTAGGAGCTCTGAAGTAGAGAGGGGCCTGGAAGGCAGATGGAAAGGAAGTACAACTGGAACCTAGTTTGTGTCCACACTGGGTTTTAATTCAAAATTATAATTACTCTTAGAATAGAGAGGCTACTTACATTTCTCAGGTGATGGGGCTGAAAGCAGAGCCAGGACTGTGTTCAGGAAAGATTAGTTTACTTGGACCTACTGTGGGTGAAGCATGGGAGAGGCTTGGATCTGCTGGCCAGAGTAAGAGCAGCCCTTGAGGCTGACATACCCACCTGTGCCGCATCCTACCCTGTCATGCCTAGCCCCATTTTCTTTTTTTTTTCTGCTTAAAAGGGCTCTGTTTATTTTTCATTCCTCTAGAAAAAGCCAGTTTCCCTGGAATGATGTTCCCTAGAATTTAGTACTGAAAGGAATTAGATCCAATACACTTTTACTGACTGTTTTAAATCTTTTTTTTGTATAGCAAACCCCACCTCTACAGTTGTTCTGCATTGCAGAATGTGCATAGAACTGCACATTTATTTTAATAGACTATTCTCTGACATGCTGCCAGAATGGAAACATCATGTCAAAAGTTTCTTCCAAATTGTATGGAATCAGGATCTCAGTCTACATCAGCCATAAGTTCCAGTAAGGCTTCAGCTGCTGTGCTGAGCCTCTGTTATTTAAAACATGACAGTTGTGTCTTCTCAAAGACTTTAGCTGAATCTACTGCAGTGCAGTATAATAAAACCCCTGTTTGGGAGAGGGGTGGACTGATTTTTGCAGGCTGGCACACAGCTAAGAGCATGGTTCTGTTCCAAAAGCTACTGTAGACCCACTTGAAGACTTGTCTTGTATTGCCTGGGGTACTCACATTCCTTGTGGTTATTTCTGACACATTTATGGTACAGTCACCGAAAATGTGAGAAGCATGTGGTAGAACCGGCAAACCCTTGCTTTTCAAGACATTCACCGGACTTTCTGCCCACAGCCAAATGAAGAAGAATATGGCATATTAGAGCTACCAAAAAGGAATTCAAGTTTCTTTAACGGCTTTTCTCTATGCTTAAAACAGGTTGCAGCCTAGGGTGGTATAGGCAAGACACAGGGTCAAGTATTGATTCACAAGACATAAAAAGTAGGTTTGTTTTCCTCCATTTTAGTAGTGCGAAAAGTTGAGACAAACCTGTTTATGAGGATGTGATGGTGGCAGGAGGCCCAGTTCTGATATTCAGCTAAGCAAAGCAGACCTCTACCCATATCATAAACGCCATATATGTGAATTGTTGAAAACATACTTTCAGGGGAAACAATTCCCCGGCTTTCACACTTCCTGGCTTCCCTGGATGGAGAAAATTGCTGGAGCTGCCAACTCCAGCCTGGCAAAGTTAATCAACTTTGAATTGGAGTGAGAAAATCTGACAGCAAGAATTTTCGAAAGCATTGGGGTATATAAAGGAAAGCCTAGGAGAAGTTCTTGTTTTCCAAAAATGAATTTCTGAAGCTTGTTTAGTGGTAATTCTTTTCAACAACGTGCTGGATTCTGCCTTCAGGAGCTTTTGTTTGTTGCTTTTATTATTCATCTCAGGCTACTGAAGCATTTGTTAAGTCAAATTAAGTCAGAATATTGGGATCTGAAAGAGTAATACAGAGCTATTGGGTTTCCATATTCTGTTGTATGCTAGTGCAAGTAATTTCCAAAACACCCTGAAGTCAAGAGACAAATTTTAGTGGCACTGAATGGCCCTGCAGGTGCTTTTATGTTTTGCTGACTACAGCCCCCAAATCCTGGCTTAGCATGCAGAGGGCACATTGTAAAAAGTTAGATAGCTCTCTGAAAGAGAACAACTTCTTTTAGGCTTTTCAAGTTTGTTGTCAGGAAGCTAAAGCTGATATCAAAGGCCTGAAAAAAAAGGAGCTCAGTCATATCAAATTCGGGCCCAAAAGCAGACTTTGGGTGTCTGGGTGGATTGGTGGCTGGAATGCAGCATCTTACAATCTAATGAAAATATCTTGAAGACAACAGATGAAAATTACAGTGAAATAGCTACATATATGTGACCGAACTTGGTGGTTAGTTAATGCAGCTTTGTACTTCTATAACAGCCAGAAATGCAGTAATTGCAAAAGCAGAGCTCTTATGCCGTGTAATTGTGGGTAAGACTTCTGTAGAGTTGGAAAAGTTTTCTCAAGGGGACTCCCAGAATTCTGCAGCATAAATCATGGCGGGTGCAGTCTGAGCTCGTTTACCTCGGTAGAAAAACGAGTGTGGAATTTTTCTCAGGTTATTGAAACAGCACCCTCCAAGGGTGTATTTTGTAACAGAGAGAAGATTCTTTCTGATAATTGCTCTCTTCGATAACTGATGAATAATTTTATAAACGTATACATTTTGCTAGCTGCTAAGCTCATCATAAAATATGAAGTACTGTCTCAGCAACAGTTTCCTGCTTCCTGCGCATTATTGTAAGGTAACACATTTAGTATTCTCTAAGGCCTAGTCAGAAACTAATGTTCCTACACCCACAAATCTCTGCACTAATGTTATCTGGAGAACCCTATTATAATGAAAAACCCGAATTCTCCAATATTGGGGGGAAAAAATGTAATTCTGTGGCTCTGTTGTTGGATAAACTGCCTTTGATGACTTTCTGACTCTGCAAAGGAGCCCTGTACTGCCAGAGATGTCTGAAGGGAACACGGGCTAATTAAAAGCCAGAGTCCAAGCCTGCAAGACTTTGGAAGTAAGGCTGTGCTTGACAAACACTTTAAGCCAGTGTAGACGGTTCCAGCCCAAAAAAAGCTTTGCTGCTCGCTCCCAGCCTTGCAGCTCCTCCACCCCTGCAACAGCCTGGGTCTGAGAGGGGTGGGAGGACCTGCTCCATCTTAAAGTTAACAAGGCAAAAAAGAAAGAAAAAAAAGTGAGTTTAATTTGGTATGAGGAACTGCGTGGAGGGGGACGAGGGTCTTGGTAGGTGAGCTGAGACCACAGCTTTTAGTGACAGCGCCCTCGGAAAGCACATGGGGGCTCTGACTCTGGCTACTGACAATTTACATTACCTGTCAGCTCTATCTTTGGCAGAGATTTCCCTTTGCTTCTTAATAATATGGGAGATTTAACCTCTACAGAAAAAGCCATTTCCATTCTTCTTGAGAGAAATGCCTTTCCTTTGGTTTTTTCCTTTAGTTTTGGTTTGTTTGTTTTTTTTTTTTTTTTGTAACTTATTAGCCATTAGTCAGACCAAGACAAGAAGCAACACAGTAACGCCAAGCCCTAGTCCCTTTCCACTGTTGCACACAACCAGTATTGATTGCTAAGAACAATCTCTATTGCTTTGCTCATTTTGGACGTATTCCTCTCCATGCAGTTTTCATTTCATTTCCCACAAGCATGTGTTAGCCAAGGTAAACTCACCCCACAGCACAGCGAACACGAACAAAATAAATATATGAAGCTTATGGCTTTTTTTTTTTTTTAAGCTGGGTGCTATTCATCTTGCTGAAACAAATAAACAAACAGAAACCCCTGCTTGAGAAAACACATTTTCAAGCTGAAATATAGTTCTTATTTCTCTAATGTAAAATCTGCAAAGAAGCCATCGGTGTTGCGGAAAAGACTTTCTGTAACAACTAAGTAGACCTGCAGGGTTTTCATGGCTGACAAGAAGGGCTAAAGGGAAGGAAGTTCTGCCCAAATTCATGTTTCTGTCATGTGGATGCCTTGGCTATTTCCTCGTTGTTCATGAAGGTGTCCCTCCAGGTTGGTTATCTTCTGGAGAGCCCTGAGACCTTCTGTGCTCCACAGACACCCCTGTGTGCTCCCCTGTGCCTAGGTACGGGTACAGGGCTTGGGCACCACCAGTTTCTACAGCAGTCTCAAAGACACCCTTATCAGATCTTCTGGTTTATACAATGCACTTTTGAAGTGTATTAGACTTGCCCCACAGACTGGGAAGGGGACTTCCCAGCTCAACTGACTCAATGTTCAGCTGGAGTTTGTGACATGGCCCTTTCCTCGCCAATACTTCTCTGAAAACAGCTTTCCATCATAATCCACTGTCTCACTTCTGCCTGTTCCTGGTAAGGAAGGGCTAACACCAAAAGTATACGTTGGCAATCCCAGGCAGATGCAGTTTCACTGTGTTACTGGATGCAGTTCATCAGAAACTTTTCATTTTCCCTCTGGAGATATTCCGCTGCTCCCCCACAGCACAGCAGGCTCAAAAGAAATCTTGAAGTTATCAGCAAAACAACTAGCAACTTCCTCACAGCCAGAGAATCTATCTGCAAATGGAAATTGTTGAATTGAACCAGCTGCACACCACCTGGAACATTTTCACTGCAGCAATTTGTAGCAGGAGAGAAAACTCCCTTTTTTTTTTAATCTCTCTTAAAAATATCACAATAGTTCCACTAGCTGAATTCAGGGATTTGTATCAGTGGTTTTCTGGAGGCCTTGTTTTTTTGCTGTGGGTTGTTTGTTTTTTTTTTTTTTTTCTGTAAGGCAGTGGTGAACTCCAGTGTCCACAGAGAATAAACTAGGGTAGAGAGCCCTTATTGTCCAGGTATTCGGGAACAATGGGTCTATGGTGGAATCCACCAAGGTCTGATTAGGACCACTAGGGGAGCAGTCACAGCGTGAATATAGTTTCCTGAGCTCATTTTGTTCAATGACCTTTTTCATATACATAGTCAAAATACATTCTTTACCCCAAAGCAGAAAGACCACTCCAATCTCAGACTGCATTTGGTTCAAACAGAAAAAACAAAGATGGGCATTTCTCTCTGTACCCTGCTTCTCTGCCAGTGGGATTTCCTTCATTATAGACTTCCCATTGGTGACGTTAGGATGTCTAGGAATCAAGAGACGATGACATTGTGAATGTTCCCCTGGAGAGCTATCTGGCATTTTCTTTCCAAATTAGGATGCTTAGTAAGCCTGGGATAGAGAAACTAGAACTTCACCCATTGGTACTGCAGATGTTATAAATACAAATGGATAGTCAAAGGTTGTTAATTTTTATGTGCATAAAATACACACACAAGAGGAGAATATAAACCAACTATAAAACAGATGCATGGTTTTCTCTAATGCTATGCTCGTAATGTTATACCAAATGCTGAGAAGTTCTCTTCTCCCCTCCACCCCCTATTTATTTATTTGCTTTCTAAATGTTTGTGTATAAATTCAGCTCTTATTAAAGCTATTTGTTGAAAGCACTGGCTGTAACAAGCTCTTGAAGAGGCTTGCTCTGCAAAAGCTTTCCTCTTGACATCTTTTGGTCTGCATCTTTATTCAGGTCTGAGACGTTCTTTCAGTTCCAGTGGGACTGAATATATATCCTTTTAAAGCAAAACAAACAACAAATCCCTCCAGTTCTCTTGGGAATGAATTAGTACCTTATTTCTTTGTGGAAAGGGAGCATCAAAAAATTCTACCTCATTCTGAATATTGTGAATTTTCCACTGAAATGGTATTTCTAGAGATAATGCTGTTTCAGCAAAATAAATGCTTTCCTGAGGAAGTCTGGCTTCCCTTCCTACAACCTTCTGCCTTCCTATTTTCATTCTGAAAAAAATATATCCCAGATATATTGGATTTAGTCAAAATTGATTTTACTGAAAAATAAAACATTGTGACCCACTGAAATGTTTTGATGTGAGCAGTTTGAGGTTAAAACACAGTGTAAGTCTTCTTTTTAACTGAGCTCTGTCTCTCATCTTGGTACACAGGGCTCGCATAATCTGCTAAGTAGCCTCATCCAAGGGGAGAATGAGGACCTAGGGACTGCAATTGCAATTGTAATGTGTGCCATGGCTCCTTGGGCAGATGCATTTCAATGTCACCTCAATTTTAAATAAAACCTTTCAATTTGGGGACAGCAGAACCTTTTATTTCTGTGTATCAAAAAAAAAAAAAAACACTTTAGAGAGTTTTCAGATCTGTTTTCAGAGCTTTTCCTGCTCTTTCAGCTTTTTGACCTGATTTAAAAGGGAAGAAAGTGTCAGAAGTGGTGGAAAAGGAATTCTGATTTTTGTTCAAGCTCTAGTTTAGTGTCTGCTGTGCAGTGCCATTGCTCACCAATATCACTGTCCTTATCCTAGGAAAATTTGCACACACATTTGGGGGAGTTTTGCTGAAGCAAGAGCTGTAGGATTTTGACCATGTGAGAACAGACGAAAATATAACACAAAATCCCACTGATACGCTATGTTGGACTGCAGTTGTTTTATACATACGGCAGCATACTCACCCAGGGAATGGAGAGAGTCTGGAAATTTCATGCAGACGGCTTCCTGAAAAACGGTCATTAGCTGAAGTGTGGACTCTAGAACTCAGTAATATTCACCTCATCTTTTTGAGAAGAATAATTCTCTTTTCTGCCAGAGTAAAGTAAGCTAAATCTGTGCCCTGCAGACCTATGCTGTTGCATAGTCTGCAAAGACGGATTTTTTTCTTCCTACATACCTATGGATGAAAATTCAGTAGCTGCCCCACTGAGGTATTAGTTACTTGAACAGAACTCTGAGAGTTGAAAATTAAAGGGTAAGAGGTCTGGTCTGATTTCTGATGTATAGATTAATTACAATGTGAGGACCACAGCAGAAGAGCACAGCTGGTAAATTATCTTGTTACTGAATGTAAGAGGCATGTTGTTACTTGTCATTTGTATTATGCAATAGTTAGTGCCATACACTGCAATATTAAATTTTTACTCAGGCAAAGTACGTTTAATAATCTGGAGATGAATAATACCTTTAACTCATTTAAAAGAAAATAATAGTTGCACAGTTCTTATCACCTCTGTCTTTATACCTGACTAAAGGCTTCAGGTGTTATTTTTATGCAAAGAATATGAATTAACATGGATAAGAAAATTCAAATCTATGATTTTTGTATCAGGACAATTCACATTTCTCATGTGGATTTCAGCAGAAATTTTGCCTGAATTGCTCTAATAGGATTTGATTGAGTTTGTCATGATTTGCCTTGCAGTATCACAGGGAAGTTTTGCTTTGATTATATGTGGAATTTTATAAACACATGAAGGTAAAGCAGTTTTGGAAAACAGCACAGAGGAGAGGTCCAGCTGGTCTGCCAGTACGTGAAGGTGCTCTGGGAATGGCTCTCAACACTTTCCGTGACTGTAAGCTTTTTCATTTTACTTAGGGTCCCTGTTGTTATAAAGCTTAGGCATGTGAATTATTGTTCCCACAGAGATCCGTGCAGATCAGCCCAGTGACCTACATTAGCCGTTATTGTATATATCAAAAATTATATTCAAAATGTCTATCTGGAAGTGCCTATTTCTCTCTATTGACTATAGACAACATAGATGGCCCCACCCTTAAGCTGCTAAAGCTGAATGAGATAAACATGACTATTAATTCAAAAGAGAGGGGTATGGTGACTTCATATAAGCTAGAACAAAGTACAATAACAGACCAAAGGGCTTCCTGAAGTTAATTCCTGTTTCAGTTTATAAAAAAAAAAAAAGGAAAACAACCAAAAAAAACCAACAAAGAAACAACACAAACCAAACAAAGAAACAAAAACCCAAATAGGACTCAATTTAAAATTGCCAGTAGTAAAGAACTGATCACCACCCTTGATAAGTCATTACATTCCTTAATTACTCACAACTAAAAACTGTACCTCAGCTTCACCCTCCAGCCATTAGATGTTTGCCTGACAGGCTGAAGCAAACATAATCAAAGGTTACATCCCCTAAGAGCCCATATAAACCATGTTTTTATCAGTGTTTGCATTCTCTTCAACAGACTATGTAGAAAGAGGTCCTGGACCCTTCCCCTACAATTTGAAACCGAAGCTATTATTTAAATGCTGGGTGGAATTAATCTCATTTCATTCGATTCATCTCATTTTTAATTCAAACTATCTATTAACTCACCAGCTTATATAAGGTCGACACTGAGACTTCAAAAGTGAATGGAAAATAGGTGTCAGCATGGGTGAAATGAGTTGTCCTCTTAGGGTTTCTGTCTATCAATCAGTCACTAGTGATAGACCTACATGATGAGCTGAAACTAGATGCCCAATTTGCAACTAGGTGAGAACAAATTTATATGGCATATCAAAACTTCAAAATCATTCCTTAATGAATGGCTTTACAGTTATAGGGTGATTTCTCAGTCCTTTTTGGTATAAAACAACTGAGAAAGAGTTCACAGACTTTTAATAAATTAACACTCAAATGTGCCTGTGAGTTTAGAGAAAGTCTTGGAAAATTCTGCTTTAGAGAACTACAAGCATCAAAATAATCATAAATAGCTTTATAACGCAAGTTTCCACTCATCCATTACCAGAGCATCTCCCCTGTGATACCATGATGTTAAATATTCCATTTCCATCTTTGGAGTTACTTGTTTTATTTATTTATTGGATAATATTGGGATGCTGCTAACCAAGTTTATAGATGGATATAAAATCTTTCTGCTGCAGTTAATTTTCTTTTAATGTTACAAATAATAACAATAAAAAGGACAGACTACTTCATAAATCAGCAAGATTCTTCTCTCTCATTTCCATGAAAAAAAAAAAAAAAAACCCCCAAACAATTCAAATGATAGCGTCATGCCAGCTAGACTTCCACTGGAAGGGGCATCTTTCATGATGAGATAAAAGTGTCATTTCAGTCACTGACAAAGCTTTTGCTGTGGTGTCTACAAAAGAAGCTCTTATCTTATCACTGAACGCAGCTGTAAGCTTTATAAATGTATGCTGTGGCTGCCCAACTGTAGCTCCTATTGTAAAAGCCAGTGGTAGAAAATTGATATGCAAATGTCTGTACAGTTTCTTGTCCTTGGGCTAAGTATGGCAGCTTATCGGGAATTTGGAGATACTTAGAGATTACGTGCCAAGCAGTACTTCATAACATGGATGAAGGGAACTCACATGCCCTATCACAGTTCTTGAATGTTGAGTGTAAGGCTTGTTTAAGCACAATGATGTGGAAAACTTTGGGGTTAGAAGGAGCATAGAGATAAATATGAAGCCATAGCTTAAGGCTCCTATACAGAGATAAAATTGTCGTCTTGTGCTTACTAGCCAGTCCTGAAGCTATGCATTGAAAGATTGCATTCATTTTGTTTTCCCTTAGTTTTGGAGGCTGATGTTGTTTGCCCTCTATGACCCCACTTCTTCTTCAGAGTCTCTGCTGTCCAGGAGACAGTCTTTTGGAGATATGACTTGCATTTCTTGTTTGTGGAAGTATAATGAATGCCACTTTTGCAAGAAAACTGAAGCAGCCTATGCCTTTGCCCCACCCGCTTCTTTGTTTCCCATTCCTCTCCTAGCACCTAAATATATCCCTGTTTGCTCTATGCTGGACCCCAGCATGTCCACAAAGATAAAGCTTGTCCTCAGCTTCGCAGGTATGAAGGAACACCTATTCATAGAATTATAAAGCCTAGAATATCTCAAGTTGGAAGGGAGACATAAGGATCATGGAGTCCAACTCCCTGCTCCTCGTTGGACTACCTAAAAATAAACCATTTAACTAAGAGCTTTGTCCAGACACTCCTTGAACTCTGACAGGTTTGGTGCCATGACCGCTTCCGTGGGGAGCTGGTTCCAGTGACTGACAACCCTTTTAGTGAAGAACCTTTTCGTAATGTCCAATCTGAACTTCCCCTGATGCAGCTTCATTCCATTTCCTCATGTCCTATTGCTGGTCACCAGCGAGAGGAGATCAGCACCTCCCCATCTGCAGCCCCCCTTGAGGAAGTTGTAGACTGTGATGAGGGCACCCCTCAGCCTTCTCCAAGCTGAACAAACCAAGTGACTTCAGCCGCTCCCTGTAAGTCTTGCCCTCGAGACCTTCTATCGTCTTGGTTGTCCTCCTCTGGACACACTCTAAAAGTTTGATGTCCTTCTTATATTGAGGTGCCCAAAACTGCATACAGTACTTGAGGTGGGGCTGCACCAGTGCAGTGAGAGTGGGACAATCACCTCTCTCGGCTGGCTAGCTATGCTGTGCTTGATGCACTCCAGGACACGGTTGTCCCTTTTGGCTGCCGTGGCACACTGTTGACTCAAATTCAACTTGCCACCAACACAAACCCCCAGAGCAGGGCTGCTCTCTAGCCTCTTGTCCCCCAGTTTGGACATATAACCAGGATTACCCCATTCCAGGTGAAGAATCCAGCACTTGCTCTTATTAAATTTCATACAGCTGGTGGTTGCCCAGCTCTTTAGTCCATCCAAATCTCTCTGTAAAGACTCTATACCCTTGAGGTAGAACACAGCTCCTCCTAGTTTAGTATTGTCAACAAACTTACTTAATGTACATTTGATTCCTGAGTTCAGGTCATTGATAAAAACATTACAGAGCACCGGTCCTAAATTTGTGCAACTTCTCTTTGGAAGAGAAAGCGCTCCTCTCCCACTAACGTTTGCATCCTTTTAAGTCCAAGGCATAACAGATCTCCTTGATAAACATATGATATTTGAACTTCAGTAGTGATTTGTAAAGAGATGGGAATTCCCATATGGAAAATACATCTTTAATGATCTGAATGGTACATAATCTTACCCTGAATATTCAGCTGGCTGCTGACCTAATTTGAATTGCATAACAGAGCTGTCTTTTAGGGAGATTCATCTCATTTCAGTTTAGCCATGCAAGTGTGTGGAGTGTGTGGAAGACAACTCCCTAACAGCTGGTGAAGGAACCAACTAGGGGAAGTGCCCTACTGGACCTACTGTTTGTTAACAGAGAAGGTCTTGTGGAGGATGTAAAGGTTGGAGGTCGTCTTGGGCACAGTGATCATGAAATGGTAGAATTTTCAATTCTTGGTGAAGGAAGGCGGGGAGCCAGCAGAACTGCCACCTTGGACTTCGAAACGGCAGACTTTAGCTTGTTTAGGAGCTAAAGTGACCTGGATGAGGGGACAGAGTGTATCCTCAGCAAGTTCCAAACTTGATGGTGATACCAAACAAATGATACCAAACTGGGAGGGGTGGCTGACACCCCAGAGGGCCACGCTGCCATCCAGAGTGACCTGGACAGGCTGGTAGAGCTGGGTAGAGAAGAACCTAATGAGGTTCAACAAAAGCAAGTGCAAGGTCCTGCACCTGGGGAGGAAGAATGCAAAGCACCAGTATAGGTTAGGGGCTGATCTGCTGGGAAGTAGTTCTGAGGAGAAGGATCTGGGGGTCCTAGTAGACAGTAAATTATCCAGAGCCAGCACTGTGGCCTTGTTGCCAAAAAGGCCAATGGAATCCTGGGCTGCATAGGGAAGAGTATGGCCAGTAGGTTGAGGGAGCTCATTCTCTCCCTCTACTCTGCACTGGGGAGGCCACAACTGGAATACTGTGTCCAGTTTTGGGCTCCCCAGTTCAAGAGGGACAGGGAACTGCTGGAGCAAGTCCAGTGTAGGGCAACTAAGATGACTGAGGGATTGAAGCATCTCCCTTATGAGGAAAGGCTGAGAGAGCTGGGACTCTGTAGCCTGGAGAACCGAAGGCTGAGGGGAGACCTTATTATGGCGTACAAGTATCTAAAGGGTGGGTTGAAGGAGGATGGAGCCAGGCTCTTTTCAGTGGGTCCCCAGTGACAGGACGAGGGGCAACGGGCACAAGTTGGAACATAGGAAGTTCCGTTCAAATACACGGAAAAACTTCTTTACGGTGAGGGTGACAAAGCACTGGAACAGGCTGCCCAGGGAGGTTGTGGAGTCCCCTTCTGTGGAGATTTTCAAGACCCGCCTGGATGCAGTCCTGAGTAATGTGCTCTAGGCAATCCTGCTTTAGCAGGGGAGTTGGACTAGATGATCTCTAGAGGTCTGTTCCAACTCTGAAGATTCTGTGATTCTGTGAAAAGTTGTGCATCTGATCTGTGGTCGTCACTTGGGTGTTTTCTCCATGTGATGTAGAGAAGAAATAGGTATTTTCAGAGGACAGGTCATCCCACTAATTCAAAGACACTTTTCAAGCGTGGAATAAGCCTGCCTGTGCAATGCTTATTTATTTGTATGCTATGGAAGAACCTCAGTTACTTATAGGGGGTATTGCCCAATTTCCAGTGGGGAAAATATTTCCACACTGCCCAACTTCAAGTACTTAACTATAAAGCCTAGAAGGCTAGACTGTGATTCTCTGGATGATGGCACGAAATACCAGTCTCTTCTGAACTGTCCTCTGGAGAAACCCATCTCTGCTCCTTGATAATACAGAAAATGACTTATCTAGGTACCCAACATTATGTGTTTTGAGTCTTAAGTGTCTTGGTTATATGGCAACCAGGACACTGTACCTGTTGCCGTACTATATGGATGAAAACTTGTTTGGGTGGCAACCAAAGACACAAGTGCTGCCCCGACGTTAGCTATATGTTTTGTTTTTTGACTTTACTCTGCTACAAGACAGGACTGGTTTCTCAGACACTCAGGAGAGCTCGCTGTAGAGCCTCTGCTATGGGTAATTCGGTACAAGTGAAGGAATCCAGCCTGACAGTAGCCTTCATGTACCATTACAGGGCAAACAGTTTGAGAAATTTTGTAGTAACACCATGTGCCTAAATTGAACCTGGCAGCCAGAGGTACTATGACTACAGACTGCCATAGTGCTCAATAAAAAAACCCCAAACACGTAATTTTCAGCAGAAAGCATTTTTTTAGGGAGAATAATCTGAGAGTGAGCATTTTTCCTGGGAAGCATAACATGCTATTTCTTCCTGTGGAGAGCAAAACCTCCACCACTGAGTACCATCAAGGTAACGCATTTATTTCTGCAAGGCAGAAAGATTCACCAATACCTTTGTCCTGCCGCTCGCAAGACACTGCTGGGCAGTGAATCATACAATCGTCTAGGTTGGAAGGGACCTTTAAGATCATCAAGTCCAACCATCAACCTAACGCTGCCAAAACCACCACTAAACCATGTCCCTGAGCACCACTTCTACCAGTCTTTTAAATATGACCTACAATCTTCCTTGTAGGAGCTCTGGACTAGCAATCTCAGATTGCACGCCGTTCCCTCGGCACTACATGTTGCGATTCATACATCTAAGGTGGGTTTAGTGTACTATCTAGTGATTGCATTTAAGTGGAGATAACAATAAAGATGAAGACTGTGGCAGCCTGGAGAGGCCTGAAGCAAGTCGCAGTACTTCAATCTGTTCAAGTGGTCATGTTTACCTTTTATTTCAGCTCACAATGTGAGGAAATGGAAATAGAACATGCTGTGAAGTACATCTTTTTTGCATGTGCATAACTTACCACTTCTAAAGCAACCATTATATCTCAAATAAGATCTTTTCAGGTTCCAACTTCAGAAAGTGACTATTTTTATAAGCATCTGTGAGCTTCAAAAGCCATTAGAGAACTGCCATATTGCAAGGAATGTAGAAAGCAGATTTCATACCTCATTAATATTTTCCTGTTTTGGATTTTTTCCCATCCTGCAGAGGGACTCCTGTGTGTTTTGGACCTATTTCTCTTTGCATAACCAATTAAATATTCACTGACATAGGGACATTTCCCTCAATCCATATGTGTGCCCCAACCTCCAGGTTCTAGAGACAGCTGCTTTCTAACCTAGTTAATATTACTTATTTCTTTATTTACAGAAAGTGGAACTGCTCCAGGTAGGCAGAATGAAATGAACATCAGAGATGAATGGCTGTTTCTGAAGAGGAACTATTTTACTGAATAATTTCTGCCTGTCCCTGCTCTGTTTCCAACTATACCCTCAAAGTTGTGTTTAGAAAAAATATAATCCAAAAAAGACATTTCTCATAAAATTATTTCTCATAAAATGTTTATGAAAACAAGGATTGCCACCAAATTTTAGCAGACAGGGTATGTACTAGCTTGGTATAATATTTAATCTGGGGTTTTTTCATGGTAGGTGGTAAGAGATTGGCTCAAATATAGGAACAAGAAAACAATGAGACAGCAGAAATTTTTTCCTTAATGACTGTGCACCCTCTTTAAATTACATCATCGCCTTCAGATTGAGCTGCACCTTTGCCTCCAGATTTTGCTTTTAGTTGAAAATCTCTGTGTAAGTACACAAACTGACTAAAGAAGGCTGAGACCAAGCTGCCTTGGTCAGTTATTTTCCAGTTGTCTGCTGTGAAGATTTCTTGCACCATCTGCTGAAACATCATATACAGACATTGTATACAGACACCATATACAGACATCATATACCATCCCGAGTCATGTTGGAGATGTAGGCTGGTTCTACATGATAATTCTGTGCTACCTACAGAGAGTAAATGGAATGAAACAAAATGTTATATGCTAGTATGACATATTCGTATAGTATCAAATTCCATTTAGGCTTGGAATCCAAGTTTTACTACATATAATATACTTTCCAGGCCCAGGGGGTAGCGGGGGAGTAATGAAGCAGAGTTAGGCATATCAAGACTAAAGAATTTCCAGGATGAAAATTCCCGCAATGGTGATTGTCCTCCCTGCAGTGAGCAGCAATTTGGTGTCTGCCTTTGACCGGTTACAATCAATCAAGACTATTTTTTGGTGCAGTATGCACACACCTTCTGGTGTCCTGCAGAGGTGTAAGGGGAAGTTGTGTGGTCTACAGTCATAAGAAACTTAACCAGAGACTACTAAGGTCCCATAGCAATTAGACTTTTCCTTTGGACTTGACCCAGGAAT
The DNA here is from genome assembly GCF_965231255.1 of Vanellus vanellus. Lineage (NCBI taxonomy): Eukaryota > Metazoa > Chordata > Aves > Charadriiformes > Charadriidae > Vanellus > Vanellus vanellus. The sequence goes on from NC_138905.1 coordinate 193,787,057, forward strand.
GACGATAGATGCTAAAATTGGGAAGCAGTTGACTCCCCTTCAACTCCCTCTCTCCTAATTATTTTAAGAAAACAATTTTGGAAAAAAAAGTAAGGCAGAAAAAAAGAGTGCAGCCTAATAAGCTCATGGAAAAAAGAGGGGAAGCAGGCATGGTTACAGATATCAGGCTGCCTTTAGAAGCAGAGAAACTGGTGACTCCAATCGTATCAGGGAGATGGTATATCCTTGTCTGTCTCAACCTTTTGTTTCCCAGGAGGTTTTTAAGAGAGACCAAAAGGTATGTCTTCTCTGATGTACATTTTAGTATCAGCTGAAGCTATGTTTAAGCACCTACTACAGATATACACATGCCAACCTAGATAACAAAAGTGTTTCTTCACTTACCAGTCAAATTTCTGTTTCTCTCTATGGCTTTACTTGCACTGCAAATGTAGTACTAGACACAGTCCAGCTCTCTGCAGAATCTCTCCTTTGAATCATTAGGCATGAGAAGGGAGGAAGCCAACTTGACTACTTCTTTCACAGTTCATATGCAGGAGTAGTGGTATGTATGGGATCACCTCTGTGCATTAAAGTGGCCTATCTGAGCCTCTGGATGCTCTCTACATTCCTTTCAGACATGTGCAGCTGGGTATGCAATACAGTGGATCACTGAAAGTTACTCTCCCGTGTGTACTGCATCACGTTGAGTAAAACTCTGTCGTGTTAAAACAAACAAACAAACAAACAAAAAGAAAAAAAAAAAAGAGAAACAAGGAGAAATTAGACAGCAGCTAGAAGTGTTTTATCCCCATGTCTTGGTGTTCCAAGGAGCCAAAGCAATAGCATAGTTAATACAGAACAAAAGGGATCATAAACAGTTTTTTCTCTCAGGGGGTAGATATCTATAGATAACATGAATAAATATTGACTGTCCACAGACTCCGGTCTTTGTTTCTGCAGTAATTTCGTGACTGTGGTTTTGTGGAATGACCCATAGGAGTTATGTAACTGTAAACCTGATCAACTGTCTGAACAATATTTATTTTGTATTTCCCAAGAAGATCTTTGGTCCTAAGAAATGCTGTTTTACAGAGCTGCTATGCTCAGTTATGCTCCAAAGCACATGGATAAATTAGGCCAAGGTTATTTCATGTCTGAAACACTATTCTGAAACACTATAGCAGTTCCTACAATACCCTTATAGTTACCATACCAGTACACCTGCCATATGTTCACTTTTTAACTGATTGCCTACAGTGAAGCTGGAGAAAGTTTCTGCACATTTGCGTGCTAAACCAAATACCTGCTCTTGTTATTACATGTACTAATGCACATCACAGAATAGCCCAGATCCCTTCTATTAATACATATGCGTGCATGTATATATGTGTACATACACATATATAAATATATATGCATATATAAAGTAACATAAAAAGGAATAATCATCTTAGGTTTTCATTCTTCATTATAATTTAGTAGCTGCTTATTTTTGAGACAAACTAGAGATTAATCATCTGGCTCTGACGCCGTGGGAAATTCATATGTCTTTGAATAAGTATCCAAGTTCACATACCTGTGATAAACCCCCAAATGTTTGGTTTTATTTCTCTCATTTATACAAATTTTCTTGCACCTCTGCCTCCCAGCCAAAGATAGAATCAGAGATGAGATTGTCAAAACACTTAGGGACTATCTCCTGCTATTTCCACTCAAATGGGCCCTACTTTGGCAAATGTCCTGAAGACATTTCCAAAACACTTTGACAATTACATGAATCAGATCAACATAAACTTTAAGGGAGGTATCTGCTTCAAAGCCCACCTAAACATTTAGCTTTTCAAGGCTTAAACATTTGCCGTTTGAAGTTGTGCTATAGGTGCTATCTTTAAGTTTATAGAAGGCTTTGAACACAGGCCACCCGGGTCATGCAGAGAGGGAAAATGTCATGCAAGGATGCAGAAACAGGAAAGCAGGCTCCAGGATGCTGCCAGAATTTCTTCCACTCTCGTTATCGCTAGCAAGGCGTACGGTGCCCAGTGTTGGATGCCGCACACCATGAAGGTGGAGATCCAAAAGAAGACTGTCAGGCGGACACTGGGATTGATCAAGGGTGGATGAAAAAAAGAACTACAAGCAAAACTGCTGAGTTGTGTCACATCATTAATTCCAAAGAAAGGATGACAGAGGAACAGGAATAGCTTGCAGAATCACCATTGCTCATGGGAGTACAGTACTTAACTATCAGCTTGATAAATTTTGCCAGGAAAGAGGTACCTATGGATGACATCACCTTCAGGTGAAGAAAGGACCAGGTAATGTCTTGAGGTCCTTTCCCTCCTGATGATTCTGTAACCATATTGACAAATCTGTACCTGCAGTTATCTTGATACATCTTTTTCTGGAATAGTTGCTCCCATGTGCATGTGTATGTAGGATCTTTCCCCTAGGATCTTTCATTTCTTACAGTGCGATCACATGTTCTCCTTTAGCTAGAGCAGGGTCTTGGCTACAGCCCTGTCCCTGTATTTTAAAGGGGAAAACTGCAGATCACATGGGCTCTGGATCTTGTGAAAGGTGCTGGGCAAATGTAACAGGAAATAAGAGAGAACAGAATGAATAATTTAACCACTGAAGCAAAGCCATTTTGGTTTTTAAACTCTTTTTAAACTGAGAGGAAATCACCAAGGAAATCAGAATGAATTATTTAAAAAAAAAAAAACAACAAACCCAACAAAACAAAACAAACCCAGAACCAAACCCCCACCATTTTGGAAGTGTTAAGAGGCCTGTTTTGCCATTTCCAGGTCTGGTTTTGATAGTCCCGTGTTTGAGATCTTTGCCTGAATATCCACATGCAAATGTTTTCTGTGCCTGAGTCTAAGTAGGTCTTGGTACCAAGAACTCCTGTTTCTGTGATACAATAAATATCTAAGCCATAGAATCATGTAATTATTTAGGTTGGAAGGGATCTTAAAGATCATCTAGTTCCAACCCCCCTGCCATGGGCAGGGACACCTCCCACTAGAACAGGTTGCTCAAAGCCCCATCCGCCCTGGCCTTGAACACTTCCAGGGATGGGGCCTCCAAAACTTCCCTGGGAAACCTGTTCCAGTGTCTCACCACCCTCAGAGTGAAAAATTTCTTCCTAATATCTAATCTGAGTCTACCATCTTCCAGTTTAAAGCCATTCCTCCTCATCTTATCGCTTCACTCCTTGATAAAGAGTCCCTCTCCAGCTTTCCTGTAGGCCTCCTTTAGGTACTAGAAGGCCGCAATAAGGTCTCCCTGGAGCCTTCTCTTCCCCAGGCTGAACAACCCCAACTGTCTCAGCTGGTCCTCATAGGAGAGGTGCTCCAGCCCTTTGGTCATCTTTGTGGCCCTCCTTTGGACCTGCTCCAACAGGTCCATGTCCTTCTTACTTTAACGGCTCCAGAGCTGGATGCAGTACTCCAGGTGTGGTCTCATGAGAGCAGAGTAAAAGGGAAGAATCACCTCTCTTGACCTGCTGGCCACACTTCTTTTGATGCAGCCCAGGGTACGGTTGGCTTTCTATAATGCAAAAAGGAGCAGCGTCAACTCACCCCACAACAGGGTTTTGGAGCATTTTCTGAATAATTAGGTTATATCCAATCCTTAGTCTTAACCAATTAGCAAAATAATTTAAATATAGCCCAGGTAAGCCTATTGAATATAAGGCTTCAAATGGGAGCAAAGTAACAATGCTGGCTCCATCTACACTGACAAATAAAACAAGACCAGGAAAGAACCTAAGCTCGGATTGTCCACAGTGAAGAATAGTTATCTTACTTCCTGGGTTTCTTTTGAATATCTCTAATGGTCTCTCTCTAAGTTGAATCTGCTACAAAAAAGGCTAACCCTAAACAGTAGGGACAGAGGCTGATTGGTGCCACTAGACTTTAATGATAAGTTCTGGCCTTAAGAATCAGTTCTGGCCTTAAGGATCAGTTCTGGCCTTATTCTCTTTATCCCTATTGACAGCCACTATGACCTCCTCACTTGTTTTGTGCGTGAAAGCTAAATTCCTTTTGAATTCAGTTGTTTGGGTTTTTTTAAAAAAAAAAGTTGAAAAGGAACAAAAGTCAACTTCCAATAAGTAGTTCTAGTTTTCAAATATATCTCCCCAAATTGGTTTGGCCCAGTGTTTCAGAATCAGGTTTTATACGTACGCACACTGCTTTTTTGTTGTTGTTTAGTTGACAAACTCCAAAAATAAATAAAAAAAAAATTAAAAGACACTGATTTACCAGTCCTTTCCCTCAAAGACCTTTCCTTCAAGAACCTGTGACAGTCTGTTTGTGGAAATGTAGTGTCCATGTCTTCAAAACAACGTTACTTATTTTTCCCTCAAAGCATTTAAAGTGGAGTTTAAGGCAATAGCAGAGTTTGCTTGCACGTGTGCTGCTCTGTGCCTCTCTAAGCTCACCTCTGACAAGTGGAAGTGGTTCACAGAGCCTGTAGCATCTGTGCTCTGTGGAGTGCGATGCCCTACAAGGCCCTGAGCTGACACCACACTAGTTAGTTATCTTTGATAGTGATAGCTATTTCCATTTCTAGACTGCCTGTTTTAAGTGTCCACTAAGCCCTGGTATCTCTGGCATCACACTGAAGCCATCCCTGGAACCCCCTGGTGTGCTGCATTTCATAGAATCATAGAATTATTGAGGTTGGAAGGGATCTTTAAGATCATCAAGTCCAACCATTAACCTAACCTGACAAAACCACTTCTAAACCATGTCCCCAAGTACCACATCTACTCTTTTTTTACATACCTCCAGGGATGGCGAATTCACCACCTCCCTGGGCAGCCTATTCCAATGTTTAATAACTCTTTCTGTGAATTTTTTTTTCCTAATATCCAATCTAAACCTCCCATGACATACTTGAACCCATTTCCTCTCGTCCTATCTCTTGTCGCCAGGGAGAAGAGGTCAGCCCCCACCTCTCTACAACCTCCTTTCAGGCTCTCTGCCATCTGCCCTGGGCAGCCTCTCTTGGCCCACCTCAAAACTCTCCCTTTTCATGGTAATTTCCATTTTAGCTGGCTATTGCAGGCTGATTGAGGCTAGCTGGGTGGGTGGATAGCTTCTCCTCTGAAGCAGAGATGGGAAAAAGATGACAGAAGCTTCCTCAAACCTATACAATTAATGCTGCCTTATCTATATAATAAATCACTTGTCCTTAGCTGTTTAGTTCTTTAAAAAGCCACTTATAGTGTCCTTTTAGTTAACCCTTTGTATTCAGACAGGCAATTCAAAGCCATCTCTAATATTATACCTGTTCAATAACGTCAACATTTTCCTTGCTGATCATAACAAATGTTGCCATATCATGTACAATAGCAATCAGTTTGCCCGTCTCTTTTTTGATTACCTAGCTTTCTAGTGTACTGACGCTGCAAAGACCTAATCAGCTCAGATCTTGCCCCATTTTTCAGAAGCCTGAAAAGTGTTCATAAAAATGTTCCTCATCTCTTTCCAGTCAAGCCTAGGACTTGAAATTGGTACTAATAGTTTCCAAAGGAAACTGTGTGCAGCTCTGTGAAACTGGGAAACATCCCAATGGGGAACTAGAAGGAGGAAGAAATGAGAAAATAAGGAAGAAGATGAAACATTCTTTAATGATATCCTGGAAAAGAAAAAAAAAAAGGAAAAATTCTGGCTCCCCGGGGGTACGGTCCTTTGGGAAAAATGTAAGCATAGCTACATACTCTTCCAGCAAACATCTTCTTTATTAGTACATACTCTGAGATCGCTTTCAAGTCAGCTGCTTCCCAGAAGCTAAGCATTGAGTTGAGTCCCCTTGATGTGTGGGGATGTTTTGACAGGCGTGGGCAATCCCAAGGGGAATCAGGCAGGACCCTCCGGGCAGCCAGGGCTGTGCTCCGCAACCGCCAACTGCAGAGAGAGGCAGCTGGTTGTGCAAGGGACCCCCAGCCAGGCTGTGGGCATTCCTGGGACACGTTGGATACAAGCACCCTGAGACCCTCACCTCAGCACCCCTGGTGCACTGAAACTGAGAGGGTGCCTGGGAGCCCCTTATTTATTGGCTTAACTTCTGGACAAAGGATGATGGGCTGATTCAGCATGTTGGTATGTTTTTCTGATCACAGGGGGTGTTAGATGAAATACGGAGTGGAGCGTGGACCCATGATGCTTTGGCAGGTGAATTAACATGCAGTAACAATGCTCTTGCGAATCTTGGGCATCAAAGGAAGAAAAAAAAAATCTATGCAACAGAGCATCTTTCAGAGGCTCCTTATGAAAACAGGCCATCTGGCTTCACTGCAGTGCATTTGTTAACTCTCCAGCCTACTACAGTTTCCCTGCTGGGTGACACATGCTGAATCTGTCACACATTTAGAACAAAATTATAAATAAACAATGGTCTATTCAAATAAAACAGAACTTTCCCGCAGTAGGCTTCTAGGAAGCAAAAAGAAGCAGAGAGGCAGATCCTTGTTCTTTTGTGTGCGGCAAAGTAGGTCCCTTGTTCGGTGCCTGGAGGAAGATGCCTTTTGCTGAGTGACACTCTTAGTAAGTATTGCAGATGCAGACCTAAAGGCATTATTGTTAGCAACCACTTGGGCTAGTTGGTATCTCAACCACAGTCATGTCCCTATTTTGCTGTTCGCTGGCATGCGGTGAGAAACAGCTTGTAGTACTCCAGGTTTCAAGAGAAACAAGGGCAATAGGGAAGCAGAGAGGTAAAGTCCATTAACAAGTTAGTGGGAAGAACAAGAAAGAGAGCCCAAGTTTCCAGTAAAGCAACTGGAGTATGGGATTGGGCTTGCATCTTTGTTTGTGGGGATTTTGTATGCTCGGGCACCAAGCAGCCCTCTCCTTGTCTCTTAAATAATCGGAGATCTTTTCTAGTGTAGAGAGGCTGTTGGATCTGAGAAACCCAGCTGAACTGCAAAGCCCTGTAAGCCAAGATGTAAGATAAATATTTAGGACTTCTCATCTCTCAGTCATGCCCTCGTTCTTTGAGCATCAGAAGGGAAACTGGAGGAAAATTACATGCCAGATCCCTGGCAGCCAGTTTCATCCATAAGCCAGGCCTTGTACGCCTGTGAACTGTATGGCAGTAAAGTGATACTTTATAGTGACACCTCCTGGGAAAGACAGAAGAAGCTTTCCATAGGCTTGTGAGTCAAAAGGTCATGTTAACACTGGCTGCAAGCCACCACTCTCTGTAGGCAACAGCTTTCCCTAGACTGAGAAGGCAACAGGCCATGCTAACTGGGATATTCTGCTTTTCTTTTTTTTGTTCCCTAAGTCCATAGCATTCAATGCCTGAACAAATAATATTGGGGAACAGTGCAAAATTGTTGCAAGTTAGATTTCCCAGTGGAGATGGTGCATTTGCACAGGCTGCGGTGCTCAAAGGTCAAAAGCTGGTTTGTTAAAAGATTAAAGAGTTATTCTATTTCAGACAATCTTCAAAAAACAAACACCCGCCGGGCCTGGTTTTGTCCCGTTCAACTTTCTGCAGCTTATTTGAAGTCACAGTATATGAGTGGAATTGCTTTGGATTCGTGTTCATGGGAGTAAGAGATAAGCTGGGCTCACAGGAGTGAATGGGTGTATCCTGAAGCATATTTAGGGTCAGGGGTGTCTGTGTGCGTGTGTGTATGTGTTTGTGCATTCACAAACCATACAGGTGGAACGCCACTCCTCCCCACACACACCCCCACAAACAGGTACACACACAAAATGTTGTATTGATCATTTAAAAATAGAAAATTAACAAGAAGAAAGCTGTAAGAGCTATTGAGACTGCTGTCCCTTTCCACGGAAAATTTAAGCTTCTTTCAGAGCAGTCTGCCATCCAAAGGAGTAGCCCCCACTCTCTCCAGCTTCTGGCTCCAGGTTTCTGCTCACCCTCCCCAGTGCTGGGGATTGCAGCATCTCACTAAAGGCTAATCCTAAGGTTGCTGTGGCCAAAGAAGAGCCAGGAGTGTACAATCAATCTTGAGAAAGTCAGGGGAGAGAGGCAGGACTGGCACTATTTTGTCTTTAGTTGGCAGAAGGCTGGTGTAGGACATCACCCTACTTTGACCTCCTTTACACCCATTTGTTTCAGGAGAAACTCTCCTGGGGACACTGGAGTTCCATCACTGGCACATTCAAGCTCCCCAGCGAAACCAGGCTGGGTTAACCACAGCACACCCATGCTCAAGTTTCAGATGAGAATTTTTTAATAATAACCACTTTCAACGTTAAATTCAGATTTGGAAATGTCACAAGCTCCCTCCACAGCCGAAAATCTCCAAAGACCGTAATAAAGAAGCTGGTGAGAAGCATACATCTCCCCATTGACTATATAAGTAGTCAAATAAGTGGGTAGAGGAACAGGTGTCTCTGGGCTTGCCCCAGGGTATCTCCATTGACATGACGCTGTGGTGCCACCCACATTTTCATTGCTTGTGCACTCACCGTGGATGTGGGAGGCTTGGGTCTGGGGCCATTCTCAGCCTGCGGAGATTTCCCAACTTTCACAGGCCAGGAAAATGTTCAGACCCACAGGCAACGACACACGCTGACAGGGAGTGGGCTGCTCATCTCCTGGGAACAAAGAAGAGAGGGCAAAGGGAGTCCAGGTGGGAGCAGAACTGGAGCACAAGGCCCTACAGTATAGAATAATAAATAAATTTTTCTTTTGATCAAGTAATGTCAAAAAAAAACCTCCATTCTGCTCTACATTAAGCACACAAAAGAGTCTTGCACAAGCCAAGAGTTGTCATGGTCTTCCAAAATGTGACTGTCAAATGGCTCACTTGAGTACCTCCACAACCACCATCAGGTACTGGAGAAACGGCAATGTGGGTTAGTCTTTATAGACCTATGTGCTCACGTCCCAAAAAGGCATTTTGAATACAGCCCTTTGAACTGAGATTTATTTGTCGCTTGGGCCTAGAAGAGGATTTACCCCACTGAGGCCTTGAAACTGTCCCTGTTAACTGAAGTAACATTTGAGTGCAATACTGAGCAGGAGTGCAGATCCAGCGAAGCATTTCAGGGATGTACGTACACGCGTAATCCCGTACTCTGACCGGGGCTCCCTGTGTGCCTCCTGATGCTGCCGGGGGAAGTCCCTGGCAGGAATTAATTCGGTCTTCCCACAAGAAGCCGGGACACAAACTTCCCCTGAACCATCGCGAGCGCGGCCGTGCTCGCCTCTCTTTTGCATACCAGACGAGCCAGGCAGCAGCTCTTGTCGGGACTGAAGTTTTATATTTTTACCACACCAGAGGCTCCTCACACGCAGCGCGGCTGTCGAAAGCGAAGGCAGCTTTCTATTATTCAGGTCAGAGTTCACTCTCTGGTCTGCGGGAAATCAGACTCCAGGATCAAATGCTTGTCTCTGGCATTACTCCCACCGACGCGCAAGGGAGTTTTGCCTGTGCAGCGACAGATTTGTCCGCGGGTTCCCCCAGGGAGAGCTGCACAGCATGCTGTGGAAGCCATGAGCAACGGGTATTCTTGTTGGAGTGAATTACATTCGCCAGATTTAATTTATTCAAATAAGAAACATATTCATCCATTTCCTACTACATATTGTTTATAAAATCAGCGATGCCGCATCTCCAGAGAGTCATGAGCCAACTGCTGCACATGACCTGCTCTGGGATTCAGGCTGCAACAGGAAACTCAGCTTGGAACAAGAATTCTCTCTTAAATGAACTTTTGAAACTGGATCTACGTTGTGAAATATTTGGAAATTGAGCAATGGAAGAATGTGGAACATAAACACGAGCAACTGCTTCCTTTGAGCATTAGCAAGCTGCAGCAAGCAGGCTGGGTGCTGCCGCGGTGCAGGGCACACAAGGAGGCTGATCAGAGAGCAAGTCTTGGGGTGCATTCATAACGCGCTGATTAAATTGCACTACTTGCCTCCAGTTAGCCATTCTTCCCAGCTACCAGTGCGGGTGAAGCATTTGTAAGTGCAAATTGAGAGTAGTGCTTTTTGCCTCTCAAGTGTCTAGGACAGTCCTTTGTTTACTGCCTACGATTTTGCTAGGAAGCAGCATTTGACTGTTCAGAGGGTGGGTTTGTGTCATCAGCTGCATCCTGAATGTTCTGCCCAGAGATATCTAATTTAATCAGGGATTACTTGGATGTCCCACTGAGCCACGCTAGGGTATGACTTGCAGGCAGAGAAAAGAGGGCACGCACTTTATTGGCTCTAATTCAGTAATGGTCCAAAGCTGCAGGGAGTCAGCTCAGACCTCGACAAAATATATTGCTGCTTCAGCAAAGCGAACAGAAGAACACGCTGCCCTTCTGGAAGCAATTCTGAGCCGGCAGATCAACAATAAAGAAAACACTTTTTTTTCTTTTTCTTTTTTTCTTTTTTAAGTAGTGTCCCAAAACTTTTATCTGACTAATGATGCAGATTTCTAAATTATACAAAGTATAACTGTTAGTAGTAGCTCTGAGGTGTTCAAGGGTGGCTTGACAAGCAAAGCCTCGAGCAGGAGTAGGACACTGCATTGCTTGGAAGAAGCTGAGTTAGAAGTTATCTCTTCAAACAGGCTCAGTGCCAGAGCTCGAAACCAGCTGTGAGATTTAGAGTCATCACAGCGCTGCAGTGAAATCTTTAAATAGCACACTGACCTTCAGGGTGGCCTTCCCAAGGAGCTCCCCCCAGACACACCTGTGTGCGCGGCCACTCCGGCACACGAGCCTGCTTTCTGCATTCACACCAGCCCTAAGGAGCAGTAAACCAGCAACCATGGAGAGGCAAAAAAACAGGAGACGAGAGACTATGTATTGTGTGTGGGTCAAACACTCAGCCCTAAGTCTTTTCTCCTGTGGGGGTGCAGTGGTATCCACATTTGTTGAATGCCTGAAAGATTACTTAGTTTGAGTCAGGCTGCACTTATTCTTTTACTACCGGAGCAGAAATGTCACCCGAATGTGCTTGTAAATAATGCCCTCCTGCCTTGTGATTATTTCCTTATGTTCTGTTCTCACTTCATTCCCACTGAAATATTACATTCTGGGTTTACAAAAAAACAGAGAAAATGCCACATAGCAGAGGAGTGGTGATTTCTCCCAGGCCGTAGGAACAGGGTTTAAACACTTTCTTTTTTTCCTTTCCACTTCCTCACATTACCTCCCCAGTCTTGTTCAAAACATCGGCAGCAAAGGAAATATACCATGGGATGTTCTGGTCCAGGTCAAGACGACGGCAAAGCTTCCACTGACTTCAGGGAGGCCACGGTTTTGCCTATAGCCTGCTTTGAAACACAGAAGCAGTGGGGCAGGGTGGTGAAAAAAGACGTTTTGGAAAATTCTTTCCAGTTGTGAAATCCAATTTCCTTGCTCCATTCTCCTCCTTTTTAGATGAAAAAGTCTTACTGCTTTCCAGCACCTGCAAAAAATGTTTCAGTAAAAGGTGTGTTGGACTAGTCTAGCAAGCCCAGGTGTTGCAGGGGTGGATGAGGCATGACATTCAGTAAGCACTGGTGACACTGTCATGTAAACTGGGCAGCACAGATCCCACTGGAGATGAGCCACCCCCGCAAGTGCCCAAGGTCCCATGAGGGTTATGGCTATACTGAAACCTCTTCACAATCAAGCTGGTTTTTTTTGCCATTATGAGCTAAGAGAAAGCTGGGGTGGGCAGACCACTGAGGCAGCACCTCAGGGTATATATCCAAGATATATGTCTGTGAGAAGTATGCATATATCTAAGACAAGACTAGAATAAACTCTTTTCCCTCCTTTCCCTAAGAAATCATGTATCTCTGCTATCCTGCTGACTCCTGATTTATTTTCAATAAAGCACTTAGTTAGATAGTTTTTTAAGTTTAAAGCATCATATAAAACAACCCCAGGAACAGACTGACTATGATTCTTCACTGATTCGCTTCATACAGTCACCCAGGCTCAAGCTTAACAAGGCACTCAGTCCATTGCTTTTCTTGCATTTGAGCCTCAAAGAGCTCTAATCCTCACGGTGTGTTGTTCTCAAGTAGCCCTCTCCAGGAGAGCTTGCATCCAAGAGTAAAACAAGAGACAAAGGGATAAGGACAAGTAAGCAATGAACCCTGCAGATGAATCCAAGGAGCAATGGCCTCAGCACCTTCACAGCCTGTCTCTGAGATGCTGCAGTGCACAGTCTGAAGGAGGTAGTAAGTGGAAGTTTGCAGATACATGGGGAGAAATCCTTAACAGCTGAAAGGCAACATGGAAACACATGGCCACAGACTTCATAGAAGCGTGCATAGGTGGGAAAATGAAGACGCTGATAGTTAACGCTGAAGTCAATGCAACTCTGCATGCATAAAGTTAGGCACTGGTTGAAGATCTTTGGGGGGGGCAGCACAAGGCAATTGCCTATGGCTGTACAAACTGGACTAAAAAGTATCATTGAGTTCTCACAACACTTTAGCTTTCAGCTTCCAAGCATACTTATTCTCATCTCTATTTTTATACAGAGTTGAAGAGTCTCACTGACTTGGGTTCTCCCATCTCCACTGACCATGGGTTGGACTCTGCCAGGCCTAAGCATGCTGCCCTGACCCAGTGTAGCACTTCTGCATGTCTATTTTTAAGCAGGTGAGCAGTCCCATTACCCTCATAATTCTTGTATGATACATTCTTTAATGGATCTACTGTTACCACAGTTATCACTGTTACTTTTTGCCTCATTTATTTTCCTTTCACTTCCTGGCCTTTTCCCCTAACCCTCTCAGTTTTCTGATAACATAGGTACTTTTAAGTATTACATCTTTTTGCTTCTCCAAGTTTAAGTTTGCATAGACCTTTAATTCACAGTGAAAGGGTACCCAATAATTAACCAGTATTACAGTATCATTCCCTTATTTTTTATTAAAGGAAGATCTTTGTTTCATAAACCTACACCATTGTTATGGTACTTCAGAATGTACTCATTAAGAAGAATTATACGGACAATTAAAGATTTTCATTTAATTTCTCCCTTTCATTCATGGTTAAGAATGTGAACAAACTAAACACATAAGTTACTGACATGGTTCTGTATGGATGTTTTTTCTGGCATATTTTGCCAAACAGCTTCCCTGTTCCAAGAAAATACTGAAATTAATTATCTTGGTTTCCTCATTAGTTATCACAGATGAATAATTTCTAGGTATTTAACAGTTCTGGTATGGATATAGCAGCTAAAATTCATATCCAGCATGTCAATATTCAGCAGAGATACCGCTTGGTGAGAAGACGTTTGCATTCGTGCGTTGAGCCTTGCCTTCACTGATCTAAAATTAGATCTTCTCTGGACTTTAGTGCCACTGCTGTATAAAACCTGGGCTGAAAATAGGAGTCAGTATCTCTTTGGTGTCTAGCAACCACCCTTGGGCCAGGCTTTCTGATACCATGTTGGAGCTCCCTTCCTATCACAGCCTAAGTGCCCATGTCCATCCTTCTCTCCCATTTTTATTTCTAACCCTGAACTGTGCCAGATGCTTCATAGGTCCCTGAATGCTTCATAGCAATGTAAAAACAGCCCTGCTTTGTCACACCGCGGGTTCGTCTTGCCTAACATCTATCCTCTGGCAGCTACTGATAGCAGTGGCCCAGGAAAAACTAGAATGATTCACTTCTTCAGCATACTCAAGCAAGACTGTGGCTGAGAAACTTTGATGACAAAGTCACCAAAAACCAGTGACTTTGTAGGTAGTTACCCCAGTACATTCTTCTTCCATGTAGTTTTTCAGTCAGCTTTTTGAACCCTTGCAAACTTTCAGCAACACGGAGGTTTGTAAACTCTCCTAGTGCACTGCAGCCTGCAAAGAAATCTCCCCCAAACCCCCGATTTATCAGGTGCTCACACTTGTCCATTAAACAGAACTAAAGAACAGGTTTGCTTATAACAGCAAATAATCAGAGCTTCTATATATGGGAGTAATGGTGGGATGGTTTGTACCCATAAGCCCATGCAATGGAGGCCACCAGGCTGGCTAATGACAAGACATAAGAGGTCAAAAAAGTGGTTGCTGAGGTCCAAACTGTTGAAAAGCTCTGTAGTTTGGCCTTGTATCAAACATGCACGCTTTGTGGATCAGGAACAGAGGTGACAGTAATAAATCCCTTAAAAACACTGGGAGTCAAATCAGGTGGCTGTTTTGTTCTTTTATTTTAAATTAAATCTTCATTTCCTTGCTAGAGCAATGCCAATTTCTTGTTTTATACGAGTTCAGTTTCTTTTAGGTAGCGCTGTGCAGATGAATGATGGGAACCCTGGAGCATGGATTTTCTGGCATTATATTTTACAATAAAGTACTAATGACCAGATCAGTTTCTGGACTGATAGCATTATTTACTTGATCCATGCACCATTTCTGCATTCAGATATTTTCCTACCCACACACTTCAATGAATATTCCGTCAGTGTAAGTATAAGTAACTCAGAGCTGAACTTGGGCCTTTGTAAGTACCACCACAGCCTGGCATGTCAGCAGTATCATGCAGATGAGCATCCCTCAGTCTTGACCATAGTCACCACTGTAGCAGGAACATTTAACCTAGGCAATCATTGTAGGTGGTGTAGTGATGATCAAAAGCTATTACACAGAATCACAGAATGGTCAGGGTTGGAAGAGACCTTTGGAGATCATCTAGTCCAACCCCCCTGTCTGAGCAGGGTCACCTACAGCAGGTTGCACAGGACAGTGTCCAGGCGGGTTTTGAATGTCTCCAGAGTGAGGGACTCCACAACCTCTCTGGGCAGCCTGTTCCAGTGCTCTGCCACCCTCAAAGTAAAGAAGTTCCTCCTCATATGGATTATTGCAGCCTCCAAACCAGGAGGTGACAAAGACAGAGTTGAAGTTTGTATCTGGAAATGACTCCATCAGTGTGGACAGTAACGAGCCAGGGCTGGATGCGGACACAGCAGGGGTTAGCAAGAAATTGTTCCCTAGCCATACTGTATGAAGCAGCAATACAGGGTCGAGAAGGGTTAGCTGGGGGGGGGCAATATGCGCCTTTCTCAGCCCACTCATTAAATTTACCCTTCTGAAATTGTTTATGGACAGTTTTTTTCAAGGAGCACTCAGTGAGAGGTCTGGAATAGATGGTTTTAAGCACTGTGCTTGCTCAGTCGGTGTTTCCTGCCTGGCACTCAGCTGCGTTGGGAGGCAGCATAGGTGACTCAGAGGTTTGGACATGGCTTGTGGTTTCACTTCACACAGCCCACAGACACATGACTTTTTTTCCACATCATTACTGAGTTATGCTACAGTGAATGTTAATGACCCACAATGAAATGATTCCCCACACCAAGCAAAGCAGACCACTATCCACAAGTTCCTCATTTTCTTTCTCTTGCCTCTATTAAAATAATTAATCATACTGGGGGAAAGCACACACAGCCTTGCTGTGAGGTCGCAGTGAAATGATACATCACAAAGGCTATAAAAACATTACAAACACAAAATTACCAGCAACATTTAAAAAAAAAAAAAAAAAAAGAAAGAAAGAAACCACTTTGGCAAATTAACCAGAGAAGAAGTGAGAAGCTCATTGTCCAGCTTTAAAATCAGGAGAACCCCCACTGACACACAGTATTAATATTTGCCAAATGAAGGACTTCGGCAGGAGGTTTTTCGATGGTCAGAGGCAAGCAGCGGGTGGTGCTGGAGGGAGGGAAAGGCTGTGTCCCGAAGCATGTTGAGAGAAGGCATGTTGCAGCCTCACCGCGTCTGGCATGGTCCTCCACCAACTGGTGGGTGGCAGGGCAAGCAAATGCCATGCAAGTCTCGTGTGTCAGCCAGGATGGCCCTCAAGGACATAACCAGGAAAGCTGATGCCCGATGCTTACATTATTTCTCATCTTAAAATCACCACGCACCGGTAAGCAAACATTTCTGCTAGGCTAGCAAGGGGTTACAACACCCAGGCTTCACAGGTACGAGTGGCCGTTGTTGATGAAGTAGGTCAGTGAAGAGCAAGCAGCCAGGTTGGACGCGCTGCGCCAGCGCGGGTGAAATCTCTTTCACTCCCACTGTTCAAAGGAAAGGCACAGAGGGCACTCACAAGTCAGCTTTTGATGGTGCTGTGCTGCAGCCAAATGCTTTCCCTCCACAAGCGGAGACAAGCAACAGAACCCTTCCTGGGGGTCAGAAAAGGTGGTGTTTGCCTGGAGCAGATGTGGCCACAGACACCGACCTGGGGCTCCTGAAGGAGGGTGCTGAGGTGGGGGGATTGACGCCGCACTGCGCAGTGCTCCAAGGGGGAAGGATCTGTCCATTTGTCTGCAACCAATGTCACGTTCACTTGCCGGGAATGGGGAAGCGATGTAGGAGGAGACCTGCTGCCCCATCTGCCTGCTGAGCTCCTGCCGCTCCACCTGCGGCACAGCTCCGGGGTGGGAGCAGCCTGCATTAGCACTGTGGTGAAACTGGACCTGCAAAAAGGAGCATGCTACACCGCTACAGTGAGAACACATCCAAAAGCCCACACTCAGATAGGAAAACATATTCTTTGCTGATGGAAATACCTTTTTCTTCCGTACACCAGGCCTGTCTCATGTAATACAGAGGTTGAGATGGGAATAAGCCAGGGGACTGGCGTAGCCTAATATTACCAGAGCCAGAGATAGGATTTCATGCATGGAGAAGGAAATTCATTCTATCTAAATGTATTTCTCCAAACAAACGTGATTCTTCTTTAGTGGGCCTTGAGGATAGCAGGAATAATACTGGAGCAAATCTATCTGTTGTGAGTGCTAACTCAAGGCGCCAGGTCAGAAATATTTACTAAGATAATCTTTAAAGCATGAAATTGCAGAGCAACTTTAAAATCTATAGTAAGCAACAGGACACCATGTTTGCAATCATTTCTTTATAACATCATGTTTCATCATTTGCCCTAACTGAGTTCTGCTGAGAAACAGCGCTTTTGATCATGTCTGCTTTCTAATTTTCCCCCTCTAGACAGTCAGGAAAAAAGGATGATATGGTATCAAGAATAAAATTAAGATTCTGTGGCTACGCAAAGAGCTGGAAATTAGCATGGACTAAGTTACAAATAAATACATACATATATGATTTACAGGAAGGAGAAAATGTGCTCAGAATGCAAAATGCGGCATAGTTTCTGTTCATAGTATAACCCTGGAGTGTTATCAAAGTAAGTGTGGTAGTCTTTGACATGAAAAGGCAACAAAGTTCACTCTGCAGTCAGAGTTTTAATTGAAGAAATACAGAAGCAGAAGAGAAACCACTGATGAAATGATGGTGCATCCCCAAAGGAACCTCTACTGGGGATAAACTAAAAGGAGTTAATTGTTTGGATAGAATCCAAGTAAACTTTATGCTTCATATTACTTGTTTCTCTTTGCACCAGAAAAAAAAAAAAACAAAACCAAAACCACAAACCAACCTACGTTTGCACCTTATTAATGGAAATCAATTAGAAACAGTCCAAAAATCAAATAGAAGCCAAGTGAAATGCAGAGCTGACTAGAGGCTCTGAAGGAAATGTGCTTTGTGTTAACTAGGCTATTAGAGAAAACAAAATATAAAAGCAGTAAGAGCTTCAAAGAAATGCAATGGACCAGGTCCAAATTCCCAGCAACACACTGAGCTGGAAAAGATTCACTGGACCGGCTAATTTATTTAACACTTTCAATTCCTAAAAGTGCATCAGTTATAAAAAGTACAGCATGTATTAAAAACCACATTACATTTCTTTGAAATTAATGAATGGCTGCTGGATTTAAGCTCCTATTTTCCACTTAAAAAACACTTAGTATAACCAGAAGCTAAATAGTTTGGGATACTCAAAGCAGAGGAATGCAAACAAAAGAAATCTTGGGCACTGAAAGATTAAGGGTAATAAAGCCTATAGAAAAAAAATGTTGACTCTTACAATTTCATGTTTTAATTCCTCTGCAGATTTCTTTGTTTCTTATGGATGTAAGTTTTGCCCTAGTTTTAAGTGCACGACGCTGAAGTTTAAGTACACTCCCTCTGCGTGACAGTGCTACAGTCACTCTGTGTCCCGCGCTGTGTCAGAGGCAGCTTCACTACGTGAGACACCGGTGTGAAGCCTGAGACGGGGATGTGAAATGGAATAAATACTTCAGCTTTCCCCACATGTCCAAAGGCAATAAAGAAGATGTCTTCTCCTCTCCCACCCCTCACGGACTTTTCCTGCCTCCCTCCTGTTGAATCCTCTGCACCTGCATGCAGGTGACTTCTGGCGTCTTGAGGTTCAAAGCCGTATCCCCCTAAGAAAGAAATCAAGACTGAATTCTCCATCAGTGCAAACTGGCTCGGGTGCATTTGCTTCACTGGAGTTACGCTAACTCGACCCACAAACTGCGGGGGATTCAAAGCATTTTACCTCCTATAAAATATTTTGGGAAGGTAGTAAACCAATAGGTATGTGGGATATGTGTGAAGAGGATGAAGTCTTGGGTGAATCAATGGAAAAAAAGCCCATTGGCCAGCGGGGTTGAAGACACGCACCTCGTTCATATGCACAGTGACGTACCCACATGCCCATACACTTTCTGTCTTACTGACAGCGCTGAGTCTGCTTCGAGCACAGGCTGGGGTAGGAGCTTGGGTGACCTTCATACCCCCAGGGGAAGAAAAGTACCCCTACCATTTGTATCACGATCCTCAAATCAGCTTTTGAACCTGCACACTGAAATTTAGCCAGCAACCTGGAAACCTGTGATGGGCTCTCACAGCCCTGACTGATGGCCAGCAGGACAGAGGGAAGGGGGAACTTGTACTGTCTGCAGATGAACAGGAGACTTTCCTCTCTATTGCTGCCAAGCCAGCGCTTTTCATCAGCATCCAATCAGCGCCAGAAATGCCTTAAAAGAAAGAAAGAAGCTCTTTGGAGCAGAGTCCTTTTGTGTATCATCCCAGAGTACAAAGGGGCCCCTAGCTCTAAGGAGGGCTTCTTAGGTACTGACTCAGTATAACAAATTGTAATAATAAAAATAATTTTTACAATTATTTTTGTAGGTAGGGATTTTCCACGTCTTTCTTTCCCTCTGAAGCTTGCCAAGCTAGAGATGAAGACAAAGGCTTCTTTGTCACTGCTGGAAAAGCAGGGAAGGAGAAAACATTTTTTTTGTTGTTGTTATTGGAGGAGATACCAAAGAAATGAAAAAGAATGTTTATATTCCCATGGGCCTTTGTGTAGCTGTGAGCATCTCAAAGGCAGGACAAGAGCCTGGGGAATACACAGAGATGTAAAACCCAGGCTTAGCTTTACTCTCTCTGCCGTGCACAGAGACAAGGCACCAGTCAAAATTTCTGTGTCAGCGAGGGTTTGCATGTACAGGTGAAAGCAAGAGAGATAAGAAGATAGGAAATAGGAAAAGAGAGAGGGAAAAAATGGCTGGCTGGTTAGGGAGGGACTAGAAAAGGGAAAAAAAAGATGAGATATATTTAGTCACCATAAATATTAACAAATTTTGTTACAAGTGGTCCAAATATTTTCCTTAAAGTACTTTGGTTGAAAAATTACAGTAAAATAAATGTTTAGAAAAATAGAATTTCAGTATTTTCCTTCCTTTTAATGAAGCCTAACCCCCCAAATCTATCTTGAATTTTTAATTTTACCCCTTTCACGTGTTAGAGTAAAAAAAAGGAAAAAATCTAACAGAGAGAATGAAATGAAGGAGAAAAGAAACAGTGAAATAAATGAAGGGGGAAAATTGCAAATCTGAACATTTTGATAATTGTTATTTCTGACAAAATGTATATATCGTTGAGCAAAAAAAGTCTTCTTATTAAGAACTAACATTATTCTCAATTATTCTGCACAGTATCAGGCTCATTTTTCAATGACATCTTGTTATTATTATATATTACATTCATTACAGGAGAGCCCAGAGGTTCTCAAGCTTCTGTCACGCTGAGTAAGTACAATATTTAGGAAAGATTATCCTCATCTTAAAGAACTGACAAGTTAACTAGGGACAAGGTGCAACAAGTGGGCAAAGAATATAAAAAGAGAAGATGGAGAGGAGGAATAAGATGAGGGACTATAGTGAGAACACGAGAAGTACAGCTGGGGGGATTCATCAGGTATTTCACAAGCGCTTTCTCCTTTGACTTGTATACAAACAGGCCGTGGGCTCAGGTGTCTCCCTCAGCAGCCACCTTCTCCATGATCAGTGAGTACAGTGGGACTGAAAAAGGAGGTGATGAGCTGGGTGGTGGGCTTTCGATGCCGGAAGTGTGGTGGAGGCACACCGAATAACACACAAACCACTGCCAGGAAATAGGTCAACACTGAAGCGATCACACACTAGAGAAAGGCAGGAGGATGGATTAAGCAGAGGTACTGCATAATTTCTCTTTGCATATAAGCACACTTCTAAAGCATCCAATGAATCAGGAACGTAGCAACTTCTAGGCACAAGAGTGACATCTCTAAGGCCACAAAAAGTTCAGGATTGCCCTCCACTAGCCACAGCCTCCTGCTTCCCTGCTCATGCGTGCCTGGTGCTTACATTAGAAGCACAGCTATCATGGACAGAAGGGCTCTGAAGTCTGTCATCATGGTTGTGCCAAGCTCACAGTTGGTCTCTGGTAGGTGGTTCAGTGGCCCCATCGCTGGGTGTTTGGAGACGTTTCCTCCAATTTCTCTATATAACTGCATGGTGGGAGGAAGAGAGACTCAATTTTCCTGTCTACACCAAGGCTTTTTTTATCCAGTCACAAACTGAGGCCTTCCATTTGTGTCCATTTGCCTTGTATTGACCTGTGAAACATCTATTGAGTACAAAAATGCTGGAGTACTGTTGCTCCCCAAGGCTGGGGTCATGCTTCCCTCATTTATAAAAATCCATGCCA
The DNA here is from genome assembly GCF_965231255.1 of Vanellus vanellus. Taxonomy (NCBI): domain Eukaryota; kingdom Metazoa; phylum Chordata; class Aves; order Charadriiformes; family Charadriidae; genus Vanellus; species Vanellus vanellus. The sequence continues at coordinate 193,807,872 of NC_138905.1, forward strand.
GCTCCTCATCCCAAGTCCCATGAAAGGCTGAGGACTCTTCTTTCTGCAGCCTTCAGACCAGCGGTGCCCCTGCATCACCAGGCACTGCCATGCCTCATGTACATCAGAGACCATCATCTCACACACTGAGAAAGAAGAACAGTGGGAGATCTAATGACTGTGTACCAGGATTGAGCCTTTGCTATCTCCCTATGGGGAGAGGACAACCACTGCCAGCTGCTTTGGAAGCAATACTGTGTTTCTTGTCTGCTAACAGCAAAGAACTACAGCTGCATACGGCATCCGCACTGTTATCCTCTATTCAGAGACAGCTCTTTTACAGAAGGAAAATTCTGTTACTTACTGCTCTGGGATATTTGCAGGAAAATATCTGCTGAGGAACTTTCCACCATGAGTAAAAGGTCTCAAAAATGTCTCGACAATCTCTTTTATTTGTATTAAACTATGCTACCACATGCTCTTGTGACTTTCCCAAGACTTGAGAAAGACAAAATTAGAAAAAAAAAAATAAGGATTTAACCTTTTTTTTTTTTTTTAAATGACTCAGAGTATGTGTGAAACAGAAAGTTTTATGGCATTTGTTTAAGATTTCCCATGGTTGGTGAAACACCCCCAGTAACAACTGCTTAGAGTATCACTGGCCAGAAACTTCAGCATTAGCAGATTTATGACTTTTCTATTACCTGCAGCAATAAACTGCCTTAAAAAAGTCCTCTTGTTCCCTAACTACAAATTGAATTTCAATAAATGTATGTAATATAGCCACAGGAAAGCACAAGGCAGAGTTGCGTGCAGTCTTAAAATTTTACACGCAGTTCTCATTGCCTCAGAAGTTTGGATCGGATATTGTCCAACTTTAGTCTATCTGCAGTCCCTGGGCTAGGCAAAGCAAAATACACCTGAATCAAAACCTTCTGCTGCAGTCAAATCAAAGGCATAAAAAAAGAGAGTGCCTTTTGCAGACAAAGGGAAGCACTACAATGGGCTTGTGACCTTCAAATTCCCTGGCTGGCTAGTTATAGGAGCACCTTGGCCTAAACTGGAGAATCTTCACAGTTGCCATAAATTGGAAGAAGGATCTATGGGAGCTGTGTGTTACACTGACATAGCTGGCACATTTCTAAGTTCTTCAGCCTTGCACCATGAGGTTATTCAACCTTGCCTCATGACAAGCCATACCTCCTGTATCTGGAGAATTTGCTGCTCCAAAGAAAAGACGATTCAGTGGCTTTCTGCTCCCTTTACACCTGCAGTGGAGTATAAATCAGCCCAAGGGAACAAGGCTTTTAATGCCCAATGCTTGAATGCCATTAGATGAGCTACATTGCGGCTGCGCTCATTAAACTCCCTACCTTACCTTCGGCAATTGCTCACCTTTGAAAGGTTACTATTATCCTCATTATTAGCTGTATCCTGGTAGTGCCTGAATAACCACATAGCTTGAGCATTTTTTCATCACAGATCAATCATTAGTGTGTAACAGAAAGATCTACCAAAATTTCTCTAAAGGACCGATGAAGGCCTGCTTCAGTCCTACTGATGTCCATGAGCCTATGCTGGTTAAGTAAGAGAAGGATTTGTATATCCAAGATCAAGTTCTGTCCCTAGCTAAAGCTTTAGCCCAGTACTTCAGAGGCGTGGGCTCAGTGCTGTCCCACTGTCTTCTCGTTTTGCTCTTCTTCCCATACTGACATGTCACTACAGAGCATATTCTCCACAAAGCTTAGGCAAGAGGTTCCCAACATGTAGTCTGTGCTGAGGGATTATCAACAGGGTTGTGAAATGATACTACACAGTAAAATATTTTAAACTTATTAATTCCCTCTGGCTTCATGCATGGTCTGTTAAAAAGGTTGAGACTCTCTGAGACGTTTGGGAATTGGTGGTTTAGGCATCGAACTCCCCCTGACATCAGAACAGGCTGTGTTTAGGAACCAAGCACAAGTACAGCAAGAAGGTCCCATGAATGCACTCAGCTTTTATTTTCTCAGGACTCATTATCCTGCTAGTAAAATAGAGATCACAGCTCTGCCATGCATCATGCAAAAAACATACAAGTATAATATATATGCAGAGAGACCAGTTTTCTGCATCTCTACGTATTTCCAGTCACAGCTCTTCTGGGGATTTGGCTGTGCCAGAGTCAGCACTAAAGTCCACAGGATAAGCAAACCAACCACTTCTCATGTTGAATACAATAGTAAACTATGGTGGCTGCGATTGCTCTTCTTGCTGACGGCGAGCGTGCAAACAGTTGATGTCTGTGCCTGCAGCTGTGTTTGTGAACAAGGCTCATTTGCTTCACTGTCTGCAACATCATGTCCATCTTGGAAGCAATAAGCTGGCAGCGACTGGCAGCAGAAGGTGCTTATGGCAGCCCCAGCTCCTTCACCAGCCAGCACTTTGCTGGCTCCTGGGGAGCAGGAATAGCAATGACACCCTTGTCACCATGGGTTGACATAAAGAGAATCAATACTGAAGGTAACATTTAGCATTTCATTGCTAGCTTTTTACTGGTGGCCATGAAATCATCGATGTCAGCCTATAGTACTGAAATGTAGTGTGGTATCTCAGATTGTAGGTAAATACTGACTTTTAATGGCTGCTATTACATATAGCACTTTCAAAATGATTTACAGACAGTAACCCAATAAGTTCCCCGCTGGATTTTCAAAGGATATGATGACAACCTTTCCCCTTGATTCACACCTACTTCTGGTATTTCTTTGGCCAAAGAAAGATAAATTTGCCTCAGATGTGGCTAACTGAGTTGAATTTCTCAAATAATGGGAGCTCATGCATTAAACCCCAAAGGTCACAGGTTCAGTCCCCACTGGCTGAATCTCTCTTAACATATGGTCTTGAATTTCTTATATGTATCAGGCAAGGATATTAAGTAACTTGTCAAGCTAGAGTAGATGCCACTACTGAAGCTGGGGTCATAACTCAAGAGCTTCTAGGTGGCAGGTTGTCTTCATGACATAACTGAGAACAAACGACACTGGCCTAGGAATGTGAAATAAACGAGATGAGCTTGGTCACATTATCACACAAAGCAGACAATAATGACTAGAAACATAAACGGAGATTCACCTTGGGGAAATTTATTGTTTAATACAACAAACACATTTGGAGTAGGAAATATAATGCTGAAAATGACTCGGGATGGAGAGGGAGTAATAAATTAGGCAAATCCATAACATGACAGAGTAAAGCTAAATATCAGAAAATCTCAGTACCACATATGAAAATAGGTCTAATATGATGCAATGGTGGGTTAGGAAACCCCTGTAGACATAAGAAAGTTCTGGAAGGCCAGGTTTGGCCAGGGGACTTCCTGTTTAGCAGACAAGGTTGCCAAAGCAGACTATACTGTATGACTCTACTCAACAAAACCCAACAGTGTTGTCATACATACTGAAGAGGGCATGTTTCCCCAGGTGGGGCACCATGTGGTGGCAGCCGCACTGCTCTGAAGCCTGAAAAAGGAACCTCAAGTAGGTATAAAGTGCAGTGTAGACATCAACTCAATAGAAGAGGACAAGTGGAGAAAAGATGTGCGTTAACCCACATTATGTTTGCCTCAATGCCCAGGTCACTTGTGATGTACCTGCTTAGGTGCTAATCCACGCCACGGCCTAAACTCAGACCCAGGGTTTCAGGCAAGCACAGCTCTTGGCCGAGAGCTGGTAACTCAGTGGTGATGAGACCAAGTGCAGCTTTCAATATCCCTCCACAGCTACGACTGGAGGCCTGAATTGCTCTTCCATTGCAGCTGTGTGTCATCCCCCACTGCCTCCAGCATTGCCACAGGCTCACCTAGTAGGCACTGCTTTGTGACAGACTAGAGGCACCTGCTGGTGCCTTACAGAGGCAGTAATGCTCCCTGAGCAACACATCTCTTCTCTCTTTGGCATGAGGGGTGAGAGCAGAAGCAATGGGAGACCTGGGCTTGCTCTTCTCCTGCACCTGGCAAGGTGGAGAGCAGGAAGGACCCCCAGCCACAGGAGCAGCTCTTGGCCCAAGCGCTCTGATCCATCCTTCAGGTGCAGCAGCAACCTGTTCCCATGTAGGCAAAGTTGCCAAGGTGGCTACAGTTTTTTGCTGCCTCCAGGAGCCTATTGCCCTGGGGAACTTCTGTCTGCTGCTGTCCCTAGTGCCAGCATGGCAGATGGAAAAGCAAATGAGACTATTTAAAAGGTTTCCAGCTCAGGCTAAACTTCCATGCATCGCAATTTAAAACCAAATAATCTAGGCCTGTAAGTGAGAGTTTGGTCTGATTTTTAAGAGAGACAAATTAAGATTTGCAAACCCTTGGTTGTATTCAGGTACAAGCAGTTATACGTCCAGAAAGGCAAATAACATCCCAACCAAGTCAGGGCAGGCTTTGTAGTAAAATGAACTACACTTTGATTATTGCTGCTGATGAGAATGCAACCTGGGTTGGTTTTAATGAGGAGATGGAATCTTTAATACATTCTTACAGTCTTTTGCAATTATTGCTGCTTCTGCCAGGGCCGGGCAATTAAATCTGCAGCCCAGCCTTTGCCTTACTAAGCACTGTCACATTTTCTGGAGGCTCTGGGGAAAGGAGGCTGCAAAGAGGAATTCCAGACTTATATCAGTCAATCCTGCATAGAATTACTTTGCCCCGGGTCCTCCTGATTCTATGAAATTAAAAGCATTTATCCCATCCTTGATTTGTTGCTTGTAGACAGACGAGATCCCTGGCTCCAGCATGTTTCTGAGCTGCAACCATGTACCATATGAAATTATGATATCATTAAAGAAAAGCTGATAGATACAAGTCCTGTCACCTGCATTGTTTAGTCTGTTCTCCTGAAGTCATTGCGGATTCACAGTTGAGATTTACACTTAGCTTCCCTTGTGTTATCTATGGCAGCCTTAACTATCTGTCAACAGAAATTTCATGACCGTGGTGGGGGAAAAAAAGGCATAGCCTAGGATAGTAATATATCAGATATCTAGTAGTAGCAGTCAACAGTAGCCGTTGTGCAACTACTAAAGTCTTATCAATTTGGCTGTGTTGTGCATTCCTTAGTATGTTGCCACAGCCCCCACTTTCTGAGACGGCCTATAAAACACCTATTTAGGATCATACTCAAGGAGGTTGTGTTTGCACCTTTTCTTGTTCTCGTTATTGCTAGTGTCATTAGATGAGATTCATTTGATGCCATTACTTGTGCTCGTTACAATCTTTGTGACTAGAATATGGTACAGTATCAGAATTTTAATGCCTCATATATTCTCTGAGAGATGATGGCAATAAATGCTAGTGCTTTGACCTTCTCTATGTTTTATCATTTGATTCACTGGTCATCTCCATTCGTTCATCTCTATTTGTGCTCATATACAGACTGAAGAGCCAGAGAAGAAAAACTACAGTTACCAACAGATAAGAATATTTACAGAATCGAATGTCTCCTATTTGTAAGCATATTAACAGTTTATAGCCTTTCACCATCTGCATTAATCATTAGTATTCTGCCTTATCCTTGAGACAGGGATTGCTGTGAGCAGGCAGAACGGCAATGTATGGATCCCTTAACATTACAGGAACACTACAAATGAGCCCTGTAACTATACATGCTGTGACAATATTTGGGGTGGGGATTGGAAAAAAGGGCTTCTTGTTTGGTTCCAAGAGTGACCTTAAAAGAATTTCTTGGGTAATGTGAATAACAGGTATAGCAGTGACCAATTAACCCCTTCACTGTCATCTCTCCTCAAGCTTTCTTTATGGCTGGCACTCTATTATTGTACCTAGTCAACAGGATATAAAAAGGTCCTCCGAGTAGGGGTATCCAGGTGAAGAAGAGGTGTTACACATACTGCCAAACATCAGCCACAAAACACAGGAGCCTATTTTAGGAGCCTAGATTGGATTCATCTTCCCACAGCTCCTTGGATAGTCTGGCCTGTTTTAGACATCACCTTAAGTTTTCCTTATAGGCAATGTGTAGAAGGAACTCTTTCAGAGGATGATCTATAGCACCTTAATTAGACTTCTACTCTGAATTGTTGGCTGAACCTCTCTCTCCCTTGGCTGTTGAGGGAGAGCAACCCTTCAATTTAAGCTCCTAAATTGGGTGCTTAAATATAGTCAGCAAGATTGCCTCCCCTCCTCAAAACATTTGACCTGGATGCTCCTGGGTGGTGAAAATGGAGTGTTCTCTGGTGTACACTTCCTGCAACAGCCACTCATGATTCAAGGGGGTGTTTCTTTCACAGGCTCACTGACTTGAGGGAGCTTACCTGATTTATAGCACAGATTGGGGTGTGGTGCTTTGAAACTGAATTGCTTGAGCTTGTCCATAAAGAACAAGAACATTTCAGTGGGAAGTGTGACAGAACCATTTTTTACCTATTTCTGTTCACAAACATCTACTTTTCAACAGGCCGATTATGAAATAAGACCGCATTTGCTCCTGCACTGTCCTGTGCCTGGGTACAAGGGAAGGACCATACAAGGGAGTTCATTACTCCATGAAGCTCCAATGACTTCCAGCACCCTATATAAAGTTGCTGTGAAAGACCAACCTTTTTTTTACTTGTCACAAGAATTTACTCATCCGGCTTTGGGCAGGAATTTTTAACAGGTCTCCAGTACATCAAAAATATACCAGCAGTAAAATAAAGTCCAATTTAGCCTCATCACCCAAGCCAGAGCTCTTCTGGGAACAGGCAAAGCAAGTAGTTGCCCAGAGCAGCAGCCTGGTGGGGGGAGGCAAAACACCTGTGACTCTGCTGGCTTTGTGGTTGACAGAGTATGGGAGCACCAGACTGGCTGTTGCTCCTCCTCCAGGGTCACTGTGAAGGGCTGTGGCTGGTGGCTACTGTTGTCAGGCAATGCAATGGACTGGTGGTCACCAACCCACCCTCCCAGCTCCGTGGCTGCAGGAGCAGAGATCCCAGCTCTTCTGCACACCTCACTGCCTTCCTCTTCAGGTAGGGGATGTGCCCCAACCAGTCCCCAAAACCTGAGCAATGCTCACTTCTGAGAAGCCTTTGTAAGCTCTGGTCACAACTTTAGAGAAAACATTTAAAGATGGTCTATTAATGGCATTCAGCAGCTCTCATATTATACTCAGCAGGAGACCTGCTACAGACACAGTCAGAGCATCCCAGAGACATACATCACCACAATGCATTAGGCAACACAGTGGCTCAAAAGCAGACCATAGGTTTTGCTTGTCTGGTTTTTACCTCTGCAGCCAGGTGATGCAGGTTGTGCTGGTGGTTAGTTGATGGCAGGTGGAAGAAGAATGCACCACAGAATCACTGCTGTGGTGTCCAGCACTCCAAAATCACCCCAGAGCACAAGGGAGCTCATCTGCAATTGCAACAGGCTGGCAAGGATGTGGGCTGGCCAGCACCAAAAGGGTTAAACTGCTGGGCCTGAAACAAAGCCTATTAGGGAGAGGGTGTAAGAACACATGTAATAAAAAATGATTGCTTAGAGGTAATTAGAGAAACTCCTCTCTAGAAGAGCAGCTCTGAAACCAAGGATTCAGTGGCATATTTTTTGCATCCACTGCAGGTTGATCCATATTGAGACAGATCCACAGACAGGTTAGGAAGGACCAGGCAGCGGGATACTCTGCAAGGAATTGCCAGCTGTGGCAGGAGCAGAACAGTCCCTAAGCAATTTCAGGGTGACAGGACAGGTCGAAGCACCAATGTGGAAATAAACATGATTTCACACTTCAAGACATTTACTAGCTATTGTCCAGAAAGATATCTGATTTGACATCCTTGTGAAGTACCAAGAACACAGCCAGCATTTACTTTCCACGAGGACACAGTTATATCCTACTTGGGCCAAACCTAGGCTAAGCATGGTTGACAGAAATTTAAAACCTTATAGGGACAGGAAAAAAACGAGGGGTACTCTGTCCATTTAGAGATGCAAAATCTACTGTGTCCAAGCCAAATAGATCAGGTTAGGCATTTTTCCAATCTTTTTTTTTGTTGTTGTTAATTCTGTGTGTGCACAAGCAACTACAAGAACAGGTGTTGCCTTGTTTTACTGCAATATCTCAAAATTACAATTCTTTACATGTTTGCTTTACCCAAATATCTTCCTGTTTAGAAAGAAAGCTGAGATTCTTTTTCTCCCTCCTGTTGGAAAGGAGGGATGAAATGAGAGGGCATTTCAATAACTTCTCTGGTTGTGTTTCATAAGTGCAAATTTATTCATATGTCAATGGCAATACTTAATATTCTATATATCTTAGACTACATATGTAGTGTATTTCAGACATTATTCCACTTCTGAGCAGCAGGTGGAGAGCTCTCAAGTCAGATGGTTTTTTTGACACGCTATTTGGAGGAAAACAAGCGTGTGAGAGGTCCCCAAGCAAGCACTCCTGCTTCAGCTTGAGGTATGAGACTGGAGGACCCAAGAAAAAGAGAAAACATCTCAGCTTTAATTCTAGGCAATGGGTGAAGTCAAATAAGAAGGCAGAATTTTTACCTTTCTTGCCTGGGAGGGGTTGAGTTGACTGGGTTGGCAGTGCGGGATCATTCAGCATGATAGAAGTAAACTTGAGCAACCTGCAGAAAGATTATTTGAGAACGACTGTCTGTAAAAGCCTGAAAAGCAAGGTCAAACTCTCTTCAGACATACAATGGTGTGAATCCAAAGCAGCTCTACTTGAAGCAAACTGAGTTATGCACTGATGTAAATGAGATCAGATATAACTTGCTGTCAACACAGTCAAATTTTAAGTTGATCAAAGAACAAAGGCTTCCCTTGTCTATATTCAGAATTCATCTGATGACTGTAGACAGATTTAGATGGAAATATTTTCTCCAAAGAACTCTGTAAGTCCAAGTAACTTCTCAGTCTGTGAGAAGGAATAATCAGGTTTTTATAAAGAGAACACTAAATCAGAAAATATGTGGGCTTTTTTTTAAAAACATAGAACAGCTCCTTTGCAGCCTGTTGAGTTGTGCAACACTTCCAGTCACTACGCTTTCAGTCACCGGCGATGTACCGAAGGCACCATGGCTGCAGCATAGCTCATTTTAAAAGAGCTGGAATGCTGGACAGGATGGAGGAGAATTTTGCGCCAACGCTGGCTAGAATTGGAGCTGTCAAAAACCGCCTTTTTATTCTCCCTCTATCTCATCCAAACACATCAACTCCATTTATTTCAGATTAAAGACTGCAGTATTCTCATTAAACATTGGCATTAATACTGGAAATCCAATCTGCTGCCATGACTGGTAGTGCCAACACAAGCTAATCGTTTAATGGTTCTTTGGTCCTTTACTTCCAGCTTTTCCTTTTGAACTCCAGTGAGCTGCTTTCAGATCTTGGCATCTCAGAGGTCTTGTTCAAACCCAGGTGGAAACACTGCACAAGTACCTCCTGTCTGCCACAAGAGCACTGTTATATGGCATTCATGGTGCTTTCCCACACTGGTTTGCCATTGTTCCCCATTTTTGATAAGGGGCCGCATCTGTGGAGGTGAGTAGGTTATCTAGTTTTCAAATCCAACTGATGCTGTTTGTTAGGGAGGAGTATGGGTGGTTACTATATCTAACAGCTGTCTTGACAGCTAACACTGCTGGTGATGGTGGTCTCAAGGTGGCCCAGTTTTCCTGTTGGAAGACACCAGTCTATAATGGGAGAATCCAATTGTTGCCTAGGCAAGATCTGGATGAAGCAGTGCTATTGTAGATACTATACATTGTGGCTGGTATTCAAATAACATTGCCAAAGGCCAGTTGCAGAACATCTCACTCTCCCTATCCCAACCATCTCATAAATGGTGCTTCAACACTACCAAGCCTCTGCAACCTTGTGTTTTTTGTCAGAATTTCACCTCATTGCAACACTTTGAATTTCTTGATTAGCTCTTCTGAGGGACATCATGGCAATAAGCCAGGAATACAAGCTTAGTGAAAGAATTTATTTACTGAAATACAGTACAATGCAAGCTTAGTGAAAGAATTTATTTACGTGGCCAGCAGAAGTAGGGAGGTGATTGTGCCCCTGTACTCAGCACTGGTGAGGCCACACCTCGAGTATTGTGTCCAGTTTTGGGCACCTCAATACAAGAGAGATATCGAGGTGCTGGAGCGAGTGCAGAAGAGGGCAACGAAACTGGTGAAGGGCCTAGCAAGCAAATCATATGAAGAGCGGTTGAAGGAGCTGGGACTGTTTAGTTTGAGGAGGAGGAGGCTGAGGGGAGACCTCATCACTCTCTACAACTATTTGAAAGGACACTGTAGAGAGGTTGGTGCTGGTCTCTTCTCACAGGTAATTAATGACAGAATGAGAGGGAATGGCTTCAAGCTCCAACAGGGTAGTTTTAGACTCAACATTAGGAAAGAATTTTTCACAGAAAGAGTGGTTGGGCATTGGAATAGACTGCCCAGGGAGGTGGTTGAGTCACCATCCCTGGATGTGTTTAAGAGACGTTTAGATGTGGTGTTGGGGGATATGGTGTAGAGGTGAACTTTGTAGAGTAGGGTAGATGGTTGGACTCGATGATCCCAAGGGTCTCTTCCAACCTAGACAATTCTATGATTCTATGATTCTATATACATCTGTTCTCAAGACAGCAGTGGTTATGTGTACAGTTTTCCAGCACAACACAGTATTTGAGCATGTCCCATATACTTAGTCTGGTCTCACCTATTTGGTGAGTTGGAGGTCTAAGCATATCTTAAGTTATCTTCTCTCCCTTCTGCATCTTTCTCTTCTGTAATATGGTCCCCAGAAGTTCTTGCTTAGATATGTACATTAGTTTTTTATTAGACAGTTACTAGAATAAAGTCTAGGAACAGCTGTAAGAACATAAAGCAGAAACCAGGACCTTTCTTTTCAGCCAAGTGCCCAAATCAGAGTCATTCTTGCACCTCTTCTCTCTTAACTTGGATTAGTAATCCTTGAATACTTCCTGGGACAGTTACTCAGCCCCAAGGAGATATTTAGGGAGTGCTGGCACTAAGCTAAGTTAGAAACCTAATAGAATAAATCATACTGGTAGTAGAACAGAAGTTGTGGATTTTAATCTGCTCAAAACAAAAATTGAACCTAGGTTTGCAATTTCCTGAGGAGTGCCCTAGCTCCTACCTAAACCACCCACAAATTAAGTAATAATATCTAAAAATAATTTCTCCCTAAAAATGCAAGATCTACATTTGAGACTTTGGAAGATAAGACTTGCATTTGAGACATTATAGAAGAGGCCTGGGGCTATTTTCAGGACACCCTCTTTAAATGCTTATTTTAGTAACTTCTCAAAGTAACAGTGAAGAGAGCAATGAGCAACTTGGAGAGCTTGTTGTCAGATCATGATGCCCCTTTCAGTCAATTTGGAAAGAAGTTCTAATGCCTAAATTAAGTGTTTGTAACAAATTACCTACTTAGCAGGCTGTGTAGAGATCACCTACTGTAACATGACATGGCATACCCTTGGGTCATGCTGCCCCTTGGACCTCTTGTACCCTGGTTTCCTTTGCATGGAAAGCAGGTCATGTAGGGTTTGGGAAGATAGCATATTCCCAGTTCTTGCTCTAAAATTGAACTGGGATCCGATTAGGATGCATAAAACCTTGGAGTTAGGAAAATCTCCCCGGTTCTAGAAATGAAGCCTTCAACTATCATGTCTATTTACATTCATAGTTTATATAGCAAGGGAGGTTGGTCTGTGTAGCACATCAGAATTAATTATGGACACATGTACACAGTTAGGTCACTGCAGCTGTTAGTCTTCATGCAGCCCCCAGGTCCTCGGCTGAGGGACAATATACAGCCTTTGCAGAAAATACAGATTTCTAGAGAAGATACTGTATTTGCATTTTTCCATTCATTAGCCTCTGCCTTCTTCACTGCCTGAAATGCTGTGATACCAACATCACACGTTTGTGATTGATTTGGGTTATCAGGGAACATGTTGGAAAGGAGACCAAGTGCCCGTCATGGCAGGTCTTGTAGATTTGATAATAATTGGGATGGGTTTTACAACAGAAATTGAGAGCATCTTGTGGCTGCTGTGGGCTGTGCCTAGAAGGCATGATTAGGTGTGTTATGGCGTGTGGGCGCGACTGTAATTGTTCACAGCTGCATGCATAACAAAGACCAGCCTTGGGCAGGCTTCATTTCTTGTTCATTCCTTTCTGCCAGATTTTTTTTTTCACTTCTGGCAACTCTTCCTGCTTTTGAGAACAAGAAAAGGGGATCAGAGAGCTTCTCAGCTGCTCTCAGGAGCAGGAGGTGAAAGCTCTACAAGCCAGGAAAGAGGACTGAGCTCTAATGAAGAGCTTCTTGATTTCAGAAGAGCCCTATCAGAACCTGGGATAGGATTTGAGTGAGGTCCATGTGTGCACGGAAACAGAAAACCACAGCTATAGCAAATCTGGAACCCAGGGAGACTATGACCTTCTGGCTTAACAGACGCCTAGTGTCCTCAAGTGACCTCAAGGATGTGCACCATCCTTTATCTGGAAAGACGACATGAAGTGTAAAGGCTAGACCTGAGCTTTCCCCAGCTGCTCAGGCTTCAGTGTCTCTGAGATCATGTAGCATATTGCCAGCTTATGCTACCCTTATCAGCATTTGTACATGATCCAGAAACCTTTCCTTCTAGGACTTACCTACCAGGCACACCCTCAGACTGCCAAATAGTCTTCACCTCGTAATAATTACCAACTTTCTCTACTCATTTTCCAAGACATGAACAATTTCATATCCCATTTTAAAGCCCAACAACAACCTGTTCCTTTCAGCCCTCCCAGCCCCCGTGTCACATCCCTACCTATCTTTCTGTAGCACATCTCACCTGCTCCTCTGTGAGCTGCCCTTCTGGGTGAGGAGAAGGATCCCTGTATAAAGGTTATCAGGAGACATCTTTGAAAACTTATGCAATGTATTGGTATTTTTCAATCCAGAAAAATCACAGAATGGCAGCATGTCCTCACCTGGCACTTCAAGAATTCAAAGACTCTCAGAAACGCTGGTTAAAAGGAACATCTGGAGGTCGTCTAGTCCAAACCCCTGTTTACAGCAGGACTGTTGCCAATTCTAAATCGTCAGCTGTGATTATTGATCCACTTCCCTATAGTTTGCATCAAGCTCAAAGCTTAAGCTTTTTTTCCTCCTCCATACCTTCATCTTTTCTCATACACCCACCACCATTGCCACTCTATATTCTTCAGGCTTCTGCTGCTTCTGAGCTCCTTCTGCAGTTTCGTTTTATGTTGTCCTGCCACTATCAGCTTTTTTTTCCAATTACAGTCAGGGCTGCGTTTGAACTGGTGTACATCTTTGTTCCTTGAAAACCAAAGCATGCCATTTGCTGCCTCCTTACAGACCACAGGACACTGTAAGTGTGTGTGCCCAGAGTGTATTCACTGAATCTTTGGTGAAAGCTTTTTTGGACAGACATCTATGACTTAATGGAAAGGCTTCTTCTCTTGTTCTGCTTTCTTTAATGAACAGGGTTAAGCAAAGAAAAAACAGTCGGTTATAACTTGCCCAGAACTTAGAGGCTAGGTACAAAGATTCTTCCCCGGTACCTCTTGAATAGTTTATAGAGAACATAAAGACATGAATAACATATTAACCACTACTCAGACTGATTCTGCTTCAGGGAAATCACTGGGAATACAAGCAGCAGAAGACACACCTATATTATCTTTGAAACTAAACTTAAGACAGAGCTGCATCTCTGTCTAATTGTTCAACCCATTCTTCCCTCTTGCAGCGGAACCTGGAACACGGTGCTGCTTAGTGTTCTCTGTCTGACTTCCCTGCTATGACATCCAGCTTTTACAACCACTAGCTTTCTAGCTGAGGACACCTATAGATAGGAGAGTCAGAACTGTATTCCTTTATAGCAGAGTTTTGCTGTGTTACACTGCCCTGGGACAGTCCATCACACCCAGTTTTTCAGTTTTACATTGGAGGGATCCCAAGAATGTCCAGTTACCTGAGCAGCCACTATGCTGTACCACTTCAAACCAAGCCTGGCTTTTTAACATGGCTTCCAAAGGGACATGAGAGATTCCCTCTTAGATGTAATAGGATGCAAAAGAGAGAAGGATTTTAGGTGCAATGTCCTAACTGGACAGCCCGTGAGCTCTTTTGGGATGATTTTTCTCATAAAGTGTTGCAGAATCAGGCATGTCTGACCAAGATCCTTGGTTCCACCATCAGCATACTGACAGACGAAGTAAAAATAAACATTTAGAATCATAGAATCATAGAATTGTCTGGGTTGGAAGAGACCCTTGGGATCATCGAGTCCAACCATCTACCCTACTCTACAAAGTTCACCCCTACACCATATCCCCCAACACCACATCTAAATGTCTCTTAAACACATCCAGGGATGGTGACTCAACCACCTCCCCGGGCAGTCTATTCCAATGCCCAACCACTCTTTCTGTGAAAAATTCTTTCCTAATGTTCAGTCTAAATCTACCCTGTTGGAGCTTGAAGCCATTCCCTCTTGTTCTGTCATTAATTATCTGTGAGAAGAGACCAGCACCAACCTCTCTACAGTGTCCTTTCAAATAGTTGTAGAGAGTGATGAGGTCTCCCTTCAGCCTCCTCCTCCTCAAACTAAACAGTCCCAGCTCCTTCAACCACTCTTCATATGATTTGTCTGCTAGGCCCTTCACCAGCTTCGTTGCCCTCTTCTACACTTGCTCCAGCACCTCGATATCTCTCTTGTATTGAGGTGCCCAAAACTGGACATAATACTCGAGATGTGGCCTCACCAGTGCTGAGTACAGGGGCACAATCACCTCCCTACTTCTGCTGGCCACGCTATTTCTAATACAAGCCAGGATGCCGTTGGCTTTCTTGGCCACCTGGGCACACTGCCGGCTCCTATTCAGCCACTTGTCAATTAGAACCCCCAGGTCTCTTTCTGCCAGGCAGCTTTCCAGCCACACTTCCCCAAGCCTGTAGCGCTGCATGGGGTTATTGTGGCCCAAGTCCAGGACCTGGCACTTGCCCTTGTTGAAACTCATACCATTGATGTTGGCCCAATGATCTAATCTAAGTCCTTCTGTAGAGCTTCCCTATCCTCCTGGGAATCAACACTCCTGCTTAACTTGGTGTCATCCTCAAACTTGCTGATGATACACCCTATGTCCTTATCAAGATCATCAATAAAGACGTTGAACAGAAATGGTCCCAACACTGAGTCCTGAGGCACACCACTTGTGACTGGCTGCCAGCTGGATTTAAATGCATTGAGCACCACTCTTTGGGAACTTCCAGTCAGCCAGTGCTTGATCCAGCAGATCATATGTTCATCCAGGCTGTGCGAAGCCAGTTTTTCCATGAGAATTGTATGGGGAACAGTATCGAATGCTTTTCGAAACTCCAGGTATACAATATCGATATTTCCCTCATCCAATATTCTGGTAATCTTGTCACAGAAGGAGATCAGGTTCATTTGATTAATGAGTAGCAGGCTTCTGATCATGAAAATTACTTTACTTAAATAACTAACCAAAGTTTGAAATTTGAGTTGAAATAGTGTTGCTGATACAGTTCCTTATTAATCCCATTATTAATAAGCAATGGGGTTAGACTATACAGCTGAGCTGAGCTGACCTGAGGGCTGCTTGTCCTTGAAAATAGCAGTCCAGCTCTCTCATCTCTCTTCTCCTTCCTTCTTTTTCTCCCTCACCATGACTGCTTAACCTGTTTCTTTCTTTATATTAGCCATAGTGCCCCTTTGACTGCATGCTGAGCAAGTTCAGCTCACTGATATAGTTGAAAACTAATTCAAGAAAAAAAAAAAAAACCAACACAACAAACCAAGCACAGTTTTTTGACCATTTTCAAGTCGAATAGACTCACTACAGGGTTAGAAGAGAGTGACAGCCACATCAACAGAATGGAAGTATAGCAAACATGGAAGGAGACACATAGGCAGTGACACATAGCTTCTTTCACCCTTTCTGCTGTTACTGCTGTGTGGCTCTGTCCTCAAACCTTCTCTGTAGCTCTGTTAGGAAGAAGACTTTACTAAGTCTTCTTACTTTACTACTTCTTTACTTCTTTACTAAGATATTGTAGTAGGAGTCTGTTATAGACCGCCCAACCAGGATGAGGAGGCAGATGAAATATTCTATAAACGGCTGGGAGAAGTCTCAAGATCGCGAGCTCTAGTCCTCGTGGGAGACTTCAATTTGCCGGACATCTGCTGGGAATACAATACAGCAGGAAGGGAACAGTCTAGAAAGTTCCTGGAAGGTACTGGGGATAACTTCTTAACACAACTAGTGAAAGAACCAACTAGGGAAGGTGCCCTGCTGGATCTGTTGTTTGTAAACAGGGAAGGTCTTGTGGGGGATGTGATGGTTGGAGGCCGTCTTGGCAACAGTGACCATAAAATGATAGAGTTCTCAATTCTGGGAGAAGCAAGGAAGGGGGTCAGCAGAACTGCCACCTTGGACTTCCGGAAAGCGGACTTTGGGCTCTTCAGGAGCCTGGTCGACAAAGTCCCCTGGGAGGCAGTCCTCCACGGCAAAGGAGCCCAGGAAGCCTGGATGTCTTTCAAGACGGAAGTCCTAAAGGCGCAGGAGCAGGCTGTCCCCGTGTGCCGTAAGACAAGCCGTCGGGGAAAAAGACCGGCCTGGCTAAGCAGGGAGCTAGTGTTGCAGCTTAGGGAAAAAAAAAGGATATACGGCCTTTGGAAGGAAGGGCAGGCCACCCAGGAGGATTACAAAGAGGTAGTAAAGCGATGTAGGGAAAAAATCAGAAGGGCCAAAGCTCAGCTAGAGCTAAACCTGGCTTCTGTTGTCAAGGACAACAAAAAAAGTTTCTATAAATATATTAGCGATAAAAAGAGGACCAAGGATAATATCTGTCCTCTAGTAGATGGGGCTGGTAACATAGTAACCAAGGATGAGGAAAAGGCTGAGGTACTTAATGCCGTCTTTGCCTCAGTCTTCAGCAGTAGGACCAGTTGTTCCTTGAATTCTCCGACCCCTGAGCTAGAATACAGGGATGGGGAGCAGAGTGAAGCCCCTGTAGTCCAAAGGGAAATGGTGAGGGACCTGCTTCAGCACCTGGAGGTGCACAAATCTATGGGGCCGGATGGGATCCATCCAAGGGTGCTGAGAGAGCTGGCGGAAGTGCTCACCGGCCCACTGTGCATCATTTATGAACAGTCCTGGATAACTGGGGAGGTCCCAGCTGACTGGAGGTTGGCAAATGTGACGCCCATCCATAAGAAGGGCCGGAAGGAGGATCCAGGGAACTACAGGCCAGTCAGTCTGACATCGGTGCCTGGGAAGGTCATGGAGCAGATCATCCTCAGTGCCATCACACGGCACATGCAAGAGAACAGGGTGATCAGGCCCAGTCAGCATGGCTTTGTGAAAGGCAGGTCATGCCTGTCAAACCTGATCTCCTTCTATGACAAGGTGACCCACTTGCTGGACAAGGGAAAAGCTGTGGATGTTGTCTACTTGGATTTTTGCAAGGCTTTTGACACCGTTTCCCATAGCATTCTCCTGGAGAAACTGGCTGCTCATGGCCTGGACAGGTATACTCTTCGTTGGGTAAAAAACTGCCTGGATGGCCGTGTCCAGAGAGTGGTGGTAAATGGAGTTAAATCCAGTTGGTGTCCAGTGACGAGTGGTGTCCCCCAGGGATCGGTGCTGGGGCCCGTTCTCTTTAATATCTTTATCAACGATCTGGATGAGGGGATCGAGTGCTCCCTCAGTAAGTTCGCAGACGACACTAAACTGGGGGGGCGTGTTGATCTGCTTGAGGGTAGATTGGCTCTGCAGAGGGATCTGGACAGGCTGGACAGATGGGCTGAGGCCAATGGTATGAGGTTCAACAAGGCCAAGTGTCGGGTCCTGCACTTGGGTCACAACAACCCCATGCAGCGCTACAGACTGGGGGCGGAGTGGCTCGAAAGCTGCCTGGCAGAAAAGGACCTGGGGGTGTTCGTGGACAACCGGCTGAGCATGAGCCAGCAGTGTGCCCAGGCAGCCAAGAAGGCCAACACCATCCTGGCCTGCATCAGGAATAGTGTGGTGAGCCGGACTAGGGAAGTAATCATCCCCCTGTACTCGGCACTGGTGAGGCCTCACCTCGAGTACTGTGTTCAGTTTTGGGCCCCTCACTACAAGAAGGACATTGAGGTGTTGGAGCGTGTCCAGAGAAGGGCTACAAAGCTGGTGAAGGGTCTGGAGGACAAACCTTATGAGGAACGACTGAGGGATCTGGGGTTGTTTAGCCTGGAGAAGAGGAGGCTGAGGGGAGACCTTATCACCCTCTACAACTACCTGAAAGGAGGTTTTAGAGAGATGGGAGCTGACCTCTTCTCCCTGGCGACAAGTGATAGGACAAGAGGAAATGGGTTCAAGTTATGTCAGGGCAGGTTTAGATTAGATGTTAGGAAGCATTTTTTCACTGAAAGGGTTATTAAACATTGGAATAAGCTGCCCAGAGAGGTGGTGGATTCACCATCCCTGGAGGTGTTTAAGAAAAGGGTAGATGAGGTGCTTAGGGACATGGTTTAGGAGTGGTGGTGTTTTTATCAGGGTAGGTTAATGGTTGGACTTGATGATCTTAAAGGTCCCTTCCAACCTCACTGATTCTATGATTCTATGATTCTATGATTCTATGATTCTATGATTCTATGATTCTAAGTCTGGAGATCCCTGTGAGGACCCAGTACAGCTATTTGAGAAGGAAGCTCTGGATCCCACCAGCCCATTGCTAGTCCCAGTATCAAAGCTGCTCACAGATCTGCCAATCATAGAATCATAGAAACGTCTAGGTTGGAAGGGACCTTTAAGATCATTAAGTCCAACCATCAACCTAACACTGCCAAAACCACCAATAAACCATGTCCCTGAGCACCACGTCTACCCATCTTTTAAATACCTCCAGGGATGATGACTCCACCACCTCCCTGGGCAGCCTGTTCTAATGCTTGACAACCCTGTCTGTGAAGAACTTTCTCCTAATATCCACTCTAAACCTACACTGGCATAACTTGAGGCAATTTCCTCTTGTCCTATTGCTTGTTGTGAGCGAGAAGAGGTTGACCCCACCTCTCTACAACCTCCTTTCAGGTAGTTGTAGAGAGTGATCAAGTCTCCCCTGAGCCTTGTTTTCTCCAGGCTAAACAAACCCAATTCCCTCAGCCACTCCTCATAAGCCAAGGAAGGAAGAACTGAAGATCCAGACAAAGTGGAAGTTTGTTTTCTTTTTTTTCTTTTTATCTGCAAATTAAATCTTGGCACATTTTTACCAGCCTTCCTCAAGACGTACTAACAGGGTCAAGGTCCTCTTTTGGTAATTATTCTCCCTGGTACCATAACAGACAGCATTAGGCCTGTTGACTGCATACACAGGACGTAAGCTGTGGGCTAGTTCTGTGTGCCACAGTGATATCAGCAATCCAAGCTAATTTTGAACTAGTACAGCTCCTTAGTCTAATGTAGTCCAGTAGCAACAAAGCTATACTGCTTCTAAAACTCTGGTGAATTTATTTAAATGCACATAGTGTTGCTGATGTCTTATTCTGAATAATGGGTACTGCTACCTCATTTTGATAAGTGCTCGTTCTGATAAATAAGAATGACAAGAAACACTTTTCTCTCTTGGGACTGAAAACATTTTCATTGCATTTTTCCAGCATTCTGGCTGTAGAAAGCTAGTATTAACTGCTGGCAAAGAATTCTGAGAAAAAACTATGTACAAAATTGTCATCTAATACACTCACAGGCTGTGTACAAAAAAAAAAAAAAAATAAAAAGGAAAGAAAAATAGGGTGGAACATGATCACATTGTCTTTTATGGCATCACGCACATTCCCAGAAACTCTTCAGTGCATCCCATGCCTATTGAAGTAATACAAGGACTTGAAACATCATTAAATGATACTCCTGTAAAAGCGTGCAAATTATTTCTTCTTATCTTCTTGCCTGATCCCAAAATATACATCTGCATAAGTACTTTTAGGTAAAAGGAAGTAGCAAAAACAACAACAATTTTATTTTCTTTTGGTTTGAAGTTTTTATTTATTTTGTCTGTTGTACGATAGCCTGAATTTGGATATAAACAGCTACGTGCCACTTGCCATACACAGCTGTATTTATATTAGCAGACAAATAATTCTCTGTTCTCTTACTGAGTTTCTTGCATACAACGTATCTATGAATTTGGATCCCAGGGGAACTGAGCCACAAATCTCAAAAACTGAAAGCTGCAAGTGAGATGAAAAAGGTTAGGAGCAGACTGGCCACCTCACAGGACAGAGAGGGATAATCCTCTTTGAGTCTGGATTTGGTTTCAGGGAGTGTACTACTAAATGACTTTAGAAGCCAGAATATTCACTGAGATGACTAACTGTGTAAAAAAATACTGAAAGAAAGTGAATTTTCAGATACCAAAATTATGCCTTGAATGCTTGATACTTAGAAACATACAATGGTTTAGGCTGAAAGGGACCTTAAAGATCATCTAGTTTCAACTCCCCTGCCATAGGCAGGGACACCTCCCACTAGAACAGCTTGATCAAAGCCCCATCCAACCTGGCCTTGAACACCTCCAGGGATGGGGCCTCGACAACCTCTCTGGGCAACCTGTTCCAGTGCCTCGCCAGCCTCTAAGTGAAAAATTTCTTCCTGGTATTTAATCTAAATCTACCCTCTTCCAGTTTGAAGCCATTACCCCTAGTTCTATCAATATGTGCCCCTGTAAAAGGTCCTTCCCCAGCTCTCCTGTAGGCCCTCTTTAGGTACTAGAAGGCTGCTGTAAGGTCCCCCTGGAGCCTTCTCTTCTCCAGGCTGAACAACCCCAACTCTCTCAGCGTGTCCTCATAGGAGAGGTGCTCCAGCCCTCTGGTCATCTTTGTGGCCCTCCTCTGGACCTGCTCCAACACGTCCATGTCTTTCTTGTGCTGAGGACTCCAAAGCTTGACGCAATACTTCAGGTGGGGTCTTACAAGAACAGAGTAGAGGGGTAGAATCACCTCCCTTTACCTGCTGGCCACACATCTTTTGATGGAGCCCAGGGTATGGTTGGCAATGTTGCCAAGATGTTCTTCTAAGCCAGGCAACAGAAGCAATACTGCTGGAACTGTGTGAAAAACTGTGGTGAAGCAATACACCTCAGGTTTCAAAGATTAAGTCCTTTCAGCAAACTCTTCCTAAAGAATCTCCAGAACAATAATTAGGAAGATTTTCACCAGAATAATTTTAACTTTAAACTGCTACATTTAAGCCTGAGAAAACTCTTTTTATAGATATCTCCCAAAATAGAAAATGCAGGTACATGTCTCTGTGTTTACTTAAATTATAGCTGTGTGTACACAGATGAAGTAAAAATGTAGGCTGGATACCTGTGAAAGCAAACCTGAATGAACAGACATAGCTAATCACATGTTCAGAAATTATTTGTACAGAATGCGTCCCTAGAGAGAGCTGTAATTATCAGACAATGGAGGAATGCATCATTTTCTATGAGCAAAACTTTAGACAAAACATTGATGCATTTTTGAGTGAAGGAAATCCAGAAGTGTTTCCTACACAAACAGTGAGAAAAAGATTCACTGTTTCGCTCACTGTTTCCCAATTCTCCCCATAGTGAATGGCCCTAAACGGCTCTTAAAATAGGATATTTGCCTCAGATATCTAGAAAAGATATCTGAGAAGGTAGCATGAATCTCCTTCTTAAGGTACCTTTCTGTCTCTATTAACTACAAGGGAAGCTTGCATAACCAGCTTAGCCCAAGTGTCATAACAGTCAGTTAGTAAAACAATGCCAATCAAAGTCTCCGGGATTTTTAAGAATCAATAATCATTAAATCCTTGCATTTTTCATCTCACTAAGAAATATGATTGACTTGGTGTACAAGTATTGCCTATTGTCATGACCCTGAAGACAGATCCTAAAGTCTTTGTTTAGCTTTGTTTCAGCAAGTTCCTTCCAAAATACCATTCAACAATATACCTGGAAATTGATAGAAAAAAAAATCCCCCCCAAAACAGTGAAGGAGACATGGATTTTGTTGGTCGGTGTTATTCGGGTTTTCCAAGGGTAGCTGAAAAAATTCTGTGAAAATTCAAACTTAAGATCCTTTTTTTTTTTCCATGAAAGGGGCAGGCTTTCCCACACGTAATATGTATTTTTCTTTGGAAAAGTGTGAGCCTAAGAATGAAAGCTTGGCAAGAAGAATTGGCCAAGAACCCAGTGTTTCAGGGTATAACTAGTGTGCCTCAGCGGTCCTGCAGAACAGATGCCACATGTCCATTTCCAGGGTATCCAGGTTCACTTTACATTTCCTGAAATACGCCTGTGGCCATAAAATCCTTCAAGAGTTTCTTCAGCCATTTTCCTCTCCAAAATGAGACACCGTGGGAAATACGACCCAGCGCAAAGAAAAAAAAAAAATTGAGTGTATGTGGCTACTGAACTACAGCTCACATAAATCATCACTGTAACATTTAACAACACTTTTTTTCTCTTGGTTGAAATATTTGAGACATTCTTTTCTTTGAAAATTCAAGATTTTTCATGTGCCACAGAAAGCCATTTTCCCACCACTCGCAACTTTTACCCTGTTCCCCTTACTGCAGTTTTATTCCAACTTACTTAATCATTTCTAGGTGCCAACTTTGCTATTTTACTCATGCTATAAATGACTTCTCAGGCACCTGCCTCTTGGAACCATGTGAATACCTCAGCATTTTAGCTTTTATGTATGAAAAAGGAAGTTTCTGAATCCTGTATTATTGGAGGAAAATATGAAATCAAGATCTGATTGTGTCCTAGCAGCCTGAAAGACAGAAGATAAAGAGGAAGTTTCATAAAACTCTAGAAAGTGATGGAAGAAGGCTGGCTCATTATGTATTTCTGCAGTTTCTTCAGTGGGATTTCTGATCAAGGACAAAATTTCAGTATTAGCCTAAGGTAGCTAAGAATTAATTTTATCAGTGGAAACCAAGTTACCCACATGAGTAATGACCCATTGCTGGAGCTATTGGACAAGAGAAGTCAAATCCTGTGGTGGGTACTTTACTAATGGGTATAACATTCCCTTTTAAAAAGAGACAGTTCTGAGATTGTTGGGTGATTAATGACATCTGTGAAAAGTGCTTTTCTAATTAGTAACTAAATTTAGACCATGTTGCCTCAGATGCTCTGCAGCATGCCTGCTGCATAAATATACCCCTTTAAATGATGGCTTTGTCCCATGCCTATTTGTGCCGTGATTATCAAGTAAGAATAAAATTCTTGTGGCAGGTGTTTTTGTTTCATGACAAAGAGTTGACAGCCTTGTGAACTGAAGTATTTTTTATGGTCTCATAACTCACTGAAACCTACACTGCAGGATGACTTTGTGGTTGCGCACATACGGAAAAACGCAGATGAATTCTTGCGATGCCCTTGCTTTGCCGCTTCTGCAATTAAACCACATGCTGTTGAGAAACAGGTACACACTGAAACTAATAGACCCACCTGCAAGGCTCTCAGCCCCGTGCTACGCAGTCAGCACCTCAGACAGTATCAGGGATCTGAAGGAACACACATTAAATATGACATTTGAAAGCAATACAATCCATTACAGCAGACAGTGCTGGCTTTGCCAAAGACTTGACAGACAATGAAGTGATCAAAGGTGCTTTGATATGTCTAATTTTGGCTTACACAGCTGAGATCTTCTATAGCCAAGAGAGGTGATGAGAATAGTGGTCTCTTTTGTGTCTTCCTAAGGGAGGGATCAACAAATAGCAATAGCTTATGAAAGTGACACAGTAATGCAGCATTTCTTTTTTCCTCTATTCCTAACTCAAATGAAATGAAAGATCAAATAGTTGCAGATTGGGAAATAAATATAACTGAATGTCCTTTTTTTTTTTTGGTTCTAAACACTGAATTTTTCTAAGAATTGTGAGAGGAGTAGTATTACCTTGCAAATGTTAACCCTTCAGCAGAATAATTGCCAGTATGTCTTTCAGTAGACTACGCAGCTTTTCTATTTGCTACCAGGGAAATGTGTGTCATTCTGTATTCTCACAGCACAGGTGTGCTTAACTGGGAAGGGAAGGGATTTTTACATCAATGAAAAATAATTTATTAATATATTATATTTGCAGTGTTCCTGTGAAGCATCGTAACAGAGTTACAGTCTCTGCCAACTACACAGGGTAGTAATAAATCAAATCTGTTATATGAATGTTTCTTACAAAGTATGTAATAGAATTATGAATTAAATTGGACTGAGACACAGATGTTTAAAAGCAACAATTGAAATTTAAATTCTCAATGAAAAAACAAGCCATTTTCTACTACACAGAGACTTAATGCCTAATGTTCTCCCAATGTTTAATAACTTAAATGTCTATAGCAACTTCCATCACTCAGCGCTAGACATTTGCAAATTAAACAGCACATTTGAAACCTTATTACCCACCACAGGAATGATCAGTGCAAGGCAATGGGGTATGGCAGCCACATCAGCCCAGATTCCCTAAGGGTGTTTTGGAAAGTTTTTGAAATAATTTCAGATATTCCAAATGCTAACCAGATATTATTTTTTTCCATGATTTCTACTCTGGCCTTCACAATGATACAGGAGATAACTGATGAAGCTATTAATAACTGTTACTGTTCAGATGACTGTGCAAACTAGTTGGTTTGTGTGCAAACTAGTTGGTTACCCCTTGGATCTGTCACTGGGACCCTGAAGCCATCCCAGGGGTGGGGGCAGAGGCAGAGATAAGGCAAGGCTCAGGGAGCCACATGGAAGGGCTCTTGGCTGCAGCCCACACAGTTCACATCCCAGGCTCTGTGAGCGTCCTCTCTGCCAAAATACTTCACTGAGGAACCCGGGGTTGTGAGAGAGTCCTGGAAGGGCAGAGAGCCAGAAATAAAAATTTTGCAGCCATTTCTTGGCTCTGCTCCTGTGTCCTTCCCTGAGCTAACTTAAGACAAGCCTGCTTTTAGCAGATGAATAGCTGGTTTGCTGGGACCTGGGCTGGGGGAGACCTCAGCCTCTGACTGTTAAGTGGCATTGCTCATTCTGTGAAAGTGTATTCACCCAGCCAGCTGTTTCCCATGATGTTTTTTCTTTTTTTTTCTTTTTTTTTTTTTTTTTTGCGGGGGGGGAGGGAAAGAAACAAAGAGTGAAATTACTTGGCTCACATAATTTTGTCTCTTCCTATTCTCTATATCTTTTCTCTGTGGAAAGACTAAGGATGGGAGAGGATCAAATACTGCCTTTCTGGTACTTGTTGGTCTTTTTCCTAAAGACATGACTGAATGAGGATGACCGAATCAAGGAGTCACTTTCCAGCTGAATACCTTCTGGAAAAGGTTTCAGAGTCAGAAACAGTCTTCTAAACAACTGTACCACCATCTAACACAATGCTATTCCCCACCTTACTTCAGACCTTCAGTGTGCTTTTACTGTTTGACTCTTACATTTTCTCTCTCAAATCTCTCTCATGTCTGCAGGTTTGCTAGCACAATTTGGGTGAAAGATTGCTTTCATTCAGCCTGTACACTACCCTGTCCTCATTCCACCTCTGCAGAAAATTCCTACCTCCTCTTTTGTCCTTGTCTCCCTTTTCCACTTCACTTGAGCATTGTAGTTTCTCCCCAGGATGTCGTCAGTCTTCAGCTCTTCAGATCCTAAAATCTGCTGCTGTTCGCAGCCTCAGTCTTCCTCCACCCCTGAGCAATAAAGGAGCTTCCTGAGGCTGTAGCTTTTCTGTCAGGAGAGCAAAATGTGTAGTTTTCTGCGATTTAAAGCGATGTGACAGGGTTTTGTGGATCTCTTGTCAGAGGGCCAGGAATTGTGGACCGCTGAGGTGCAACTTCAGTTTCTAGTGGTGTAACTTGATTGACTTCAGCAATGAATGTGAAAGGCCATGCACAGAAAACTGCAAGCCATCACATCCATTAACTTGGGAAATATTTGTTTTATATTCAGAATGAAATTGTAAAAATGTATGGAGATATGGCTGAATATGCTCAGACATCAGCCACACACATCTTTTCTTGTACAGGTGGTACACCCTTCTCTATCTCCACATATCCAAAAGTGAGTTCTTTTAGGTTTCTTTCCTGATGCATTTGGAAAGCAAGGGGGAGGAGGTGAGGGGGGTGTGTGTGTGTGTAAATTAGTCTTCTCTGCCCGCTCAGGACCCTTTTGTGACAGGATAGTATTGTTAACAGTTTACTATTCAGGTTTAACGTACTCTATGATGTACAGGGTGCCAATCGCAGCATCCCAGGAGGCGGCTGCTTCTCAGTGGGAAAGGCCAAGTGGCAGCCTGAAAACCAGGACTGATGTGGTGGGTTGACCTTGGCTGGCCGACAGTTGCCCACCAAGCCGCTCTATTACTCCCCCTCCTCAGCTGGACAGAGAGGAGAAAATATAATCAAAAGCTCATGGGTTGAGATAAGGACAGGGAGACAACTTACTAATTACTGTCATGGGCAAAACAGACTCAACTTGGGGAAGGTAATTTAATTTATTGCCAATCAAATAGAGTAGGATAATGAGAAATAAGAACAAATCTAAAACCACCTTTACCCCCACCCCACCCTCCTCCCTGGGCTTAACTTCCCACTCTTCTAACTCCCCTTCATGAGTGGTGCAGGTGTATAAGGGAATGGGGGTTGTGTTCAGTTCATAACACATTGTCTCTGTTGCTCCTTCCTCCTCACGCTCTTCCCCTGCTCCAACATGGTGTCCCACCCACAGGAGACAGTCCTTCACGAACTTCCCCAACATGGATCTTTCCCACAGGCTGCAGTTCTTTATGAACTGCTCCACTGTGTGTCCTTTCCATGGCATGCAGTCCTTCAGGAACAGACTGCTCCAACATGGGTCCCCCATGAGGTCACATGTCCTGCCAGAAAACTCAGTCCAGTGTGGGCTCTCCACAGGCTGCAACTTCCTTCAGTGCACATCCAATTGCTCCGGTGTGGCATCCTCCACGGGCTGCAGGGGACAACCTGCCTCACCATGGTCTTCACCATGGGCTGCAGGGGAATTGCTGCTCCTGTGCTTGGAGCACCTCCTCCCCCTCCTTCTTCACTGACCTTGGTGTCTGCAGAGCTATTTCTCTCACATTTTCTCACTCCTCTCTCCCAGTATTTTTCACCCTTTCTTAAATATGTTATCACATATGAGGTGCTACCAACACTGCTGACTGGCTCAGCTTTGGCCAGCAGTGGGTCCACCTTGGAGCCATTTGGAACTGGCTCAGTCCAACAAAGGGGCAGCTTCTGGCATCTTTCCACAGAAGCCACCCCTGCAGGCCCCCACTACCAAAACCTTGCCACATAAACACAATAAAACTGGACAGCCGTGCTGGGATACGCTCTCACAACACTGATGTGAGGCAATTCCTTCATATTGGTCCTTACACATTGCAAGAAGTGGCTGTTCAAAAACAGAGGCAAAGGCAGCTGAGGGAGCTGACTACCAGCTTTGTAGTCTTTGCCAAGACTGGAGATGGAGTTGATCCTGTCTTTAGTAAAACAAAATAGCTGGTACCCAAAACAGTCACAGAGACCATAATTAAGGGACAACAGATCCTAGCCTCTTCAGGGATGAAAGTTAAATCACCAAATAATCTATTGAAAAAGTGGAAATGTGGGGAACTGCTTTGCATCTGGAGCTGCTGATATGTTATGATCCCAGTAAGAAAGGCACCTAGATTCTGTAAAATACTATTTAAATGCTGTTTATTAGAGCTAACAGTACAAAGATGCAATTGCCAGTACTGAGTGGGAGCTGCCTGTGGCCTCCTCCGTTACCATCATGTGGCTGAGTCTGTCCTGTACCGAGGGAGATGCTGGGCAGGGCGCAGGCTTCAAGGCGATGCTGTAGGTGCTGCACAGTGCAGCACAGCACAGACCTGAGTCTATGCAAGTTCACTGCTATGTGGATCACTGACTCCTCGATGTACAATCGTCTTCCGGTCAACATCACTACATTCCCCACCTTGATCCACAAGCAGTTAACTTTTCTTAAAGATATTAGAAGTTACAGATTATATTAACAAGCTGTTTGGCTACTAGGGAGATTCTTATATACAAAGCGATTCTGTGAAGAATAATAATACAATAAAGACAAGTAAAACAAGTACTAATTGAGAGAATGAGCGCAGAACAGCAACAATACTAGGGCTAGGACCACCAAAGGTGTCCTGCAATTGGACTCCACCCCTCATCCCATCTCCCATAAGACAATGGTGGTGCAAATTTCACCACATAGTCCAGTCACTTGTGTGATGTAGTCAACATGGAGCTCTGGTGCCTCTGGAGGGTGGGGCCATCCGGCACTTCATGCCTGTTGATATACAGCAAGTGAAACCAGTAGTGTGGGGCTTCACATAGAGGTTCTGCATGAGATAAAACAAAGGCATTATTTTTCATTACAACTCAGGAGTTTGGGTCTCCTCTAGCATCATTAATAAAGCCATTAGTTCGCATACTGGCCACTATCCTCCTGCCACCTTGCTTAGCTGGATTAAAGATGGCAGACCTCTACCACGTCTCCCTCTTAACATATTTGGCTGATCCACCTGTGAACAAGGCACGCTGTCTGCTCAGAGCTGAGATGTTCATCTGTTGGGGCTTCCTGAGCCCAGGCAGGTCTTAATGGCTCCAGGTGAGGCTGAGTTGCATTTGGCAGTCCTATTTGGGCTATTTTTTCCTGCAAGACTGATTTTGTGGGGACCTGGCTTTGCCTGCACAGAAATAAAACATTCCCATTTTACAGAGTGGGATTGTTGTGCTCGCCATGGATAAATTTTGCAGCCATGCTCTCTCATAGTGTTCATGACACTCCGCTGTGCCTCTCCAACATCCTGCTCAGCAGGTGCAGTCACCAGGGTGTTGCCAGCATAACAGGACACCTCATGCTTTGGGGACAGGTTGCCCTCCTCTAAGGGCTGTTCCATGGTCCCCTGACAAGGTGTGGGGCTGTGCCCGCCTCCCTGAGGCACCACCACTGGCCCTTGCAGGAGAAGGCAGGCCAGACCTGGGACTCCCCAGCGCTAGGGATGCCAAAGTAGGCATTTGCCAAGTTGGTGACAGCCAGTGAGTTGCTCACCCCAGCCTCTGACCTCTCTGGCAGGGTGACACTATCGGGAGTGACTGCAGCCCCACTGGGCAGCTGTGCCTCAAAACCAGTAACCCACATTTCCACGCCGGGACCCAGACCTTCTGTATAGGCCAAATAAGACTACTAAAGGCAAAAATCTCCACTGGAGACCACCTGCTTCTGACAGCTGTTTAATAGTCTGAGAGGATCAGGGCTAGCAGAAGCAGCCAACAGATGCAGCAGTTTGTGCAGCAGTGTCTGGGTTCTGCTTCTCTGAGACCTTCTTGAGATCTTCTTGAGCTTTTGAGCACTTTACCTGGGACCTGGGAACTTCTGGGAAGCCACAGAGGAACCTGAGGGTGCCTGCTGCTGCCAGGTAGGCTAAGGACAAGGTAAGGGTGGCTGCAGCAGCTTGTAACAAACTCTGCCAGTGGTCCTTGATGAAGGGTGCTTCCAGCCTATGTTCTAGCTGACCCCTGACTAGTGATGGTCAAGCACCCTTTTAGCTGGTGTTAGGCAGGGGCCTTTATAAAAGCCAGGCCTAGAGTGCAAGTAACAGAGACAGCAGTTTGTGCAAAAGGGTGCAAAGAAGGGGCCTCATCTGAGTTCAAACCAGTGTAAACAGTCTCAGTTATGGTGGTGGCACACCACATGGCACTTTCCCTAGTAGGTGTTGAAGCAGTTGCCCCTACCAGGATAGAGGCTTCAACTCAGGCAGAGCTTTGGGTGGTGGATGCAGCTCTCCAAGTCCCAGGCTGCAGGGAGTGCCTGGGGCCTCTCCCCCAGGCCGGCAGACATGGCCCTCTGTTATTGTGATGGTTCACTCAACTACTACTGCTTAGTTTTTGGCTAATCCATCTTATGCTAAGTCCTGGTGTACACTGGGAGCAGCACTGTTAGGTAAAACCAAGAGCACCAGGTAGGCAGTACAGGTGGCCAGACAGAGCTACAGGGCCATTATGCAACCATTATCACCTGAAAATTGCTGTCTCCTGCAGCCATTATTTTTTATCTGGCAGTTTGCTCGGAGTACACTATCTTATGGAAATTGTATAGACCAAAACTCCGAGCTGCAGGGTATAAAACATCAGCTTACCCCAAAAGGCTTTTGAAGTGGATTCTACAGCAACATGGCTGCTGAGGCTGTCATGCTTCCCAGTGTGATGCAGAGGACACCCATACGATGATGGTGGAGGAAGGATGAGCACTCACACACTCGGCTAGGCAACAAATTCTTTTCTTTTGTTCATAGGTGCACAATATTAAGAGTTATGGGTTATAAGTTATGAAACCTTATGACTTGAAAGGTGGAAAAGTGAATTCATATGATAGACTGCTCTGGGCAAAAGGGGATTGAGCCCCTGTTTGTCGTGTTTGTTCACTATATTTCTTAATGAGCTCATGAAATAAAATTTAAATCACAGAGTACATTGCCCTGTAAATTTGAGAGATCCAAACAGATGGTGACAGTACTGCAGGAAGTCCTCCACTCGCCGAGATGACCAGCTCCAGTGCAGGCACGTCCGCCTATCACAGTGAAAAGGGTTTTTTTTTCTGAGCTTTTTCGAGACAGGGAACCAACAGCCAGGGCAGCGCAGGGACCCACAGGAGCTGGCAGCTCGAGCGAGGGCAGCTGACATAAAGGGATGGGACCAGCAGCAATGGTGCATCCCCAGCTCCCATATAAGGCAGCCCTGGGGAGCGCTGCTAACAGAGCGTGGCGTGGCAGTTCGCACAGGAAGGGCTGCCAGTTCAAGATGTGGGTTCACCAGGTGAGAAGAGCTCAGCCATGGTCTCTACCCACCTGAAAGCTAGGTCCTCTGTGCTTGCCAGAGTAGACATAGCCACACAGAGGATGCTTCCTCTGGAGCACGCAGAAGATGGGTGTGTGAGGTGTGATCAGGTAGATGATCTGCTCAGCCTGGTGGCAGGGCTCAGGGACGAAGTTGAAAGACTAAGGAGTATTAGGGAGTGCAAGAAAGAAATCAACTGGTGCACCCATGCTTTGAGCTCCCTGAAAGAGAGATGGGGCCAGTCACTGGAAATAAACAAGATCATAGGGGTCTCATCTCCTCACCCTGCAGGGCTGAAGGCACTGAAGGCAGTGGCCTACCAGAAAACAGTGAATGGAGACAAGTCTGTGCTAGGGGCAACAAGCGAAACCCCTCCTTGCTCGCCTCCCCCAACCCAGGTGCCTCTGTACAACAGGGATGAGGCCCTGGGTATGATAGACCAGCCAAAGGGCAATGAAGCTGATGGTCCAAATACACCAGAGGAGTTGCTGGGACAGGAAATGCCTACTCACTGTATTATGCCCACTTCTAAGAGGAAGAAAAGGCGGGTTATAGTCATGGGTGACTCAGCTCTGAGAGGGACAAAGGACCCGATATGTAGGGCAGACCCCACTCTTAGGGAAGTCTGCTGCCTCCCTGGGGCACGGGTTAGGGACATCACAAAGAGACTGCCTAGCCTGGTGCAGCCCTCAGACTACTACCCACTGCTCCTGTTCCGTGTGGGGTGTGACGAATGTGCAAGTCGAAGTGCAAAAATGATTAAAAGAGATCTCAGGGCCTTGGGACAGTCACTAAGGGGATCTGGAGAACAGGTTATTTTTTCGTCCCTACTTCCAGATGCAGGCAATGACACTGAAAGAAACAGATGAGCTCAGTCTGTTAATATGTGGCTCTGTGGTTGGTGTCACCGCTACAATTTTGAGTTCTTCGACAATGGAATTGCCTATGCAGCACCAGGCCTGCTGGCAGCAGATGGGGATTGTCTCACTCAAAGGGGGAGAAGGGTTTTTGCGCCAAAATTAGCAAGGCTTCTTAACAGGGATTTAAACTAGACTTGACGGGGAAAGGGGGTATTATCGGGTTTGCCTGCAACAAGCCAAGGGATGGAAGGCTTTTGACACTATCTCCCATAACATCCTCATTAGGAAGCTGAGGAAGTATGGGCTAGATGAGGTGACAGTGAGGTGGACTGAGAGTTGGCTGTGTGACAGAACTCAGAGGGCTGTGATTAACGGAGCAGTGTCGAGTTGGAGGCCTGTAACCATTGGTGTCCCCCAGGGGTCAATACTTGGTCCAATTTTGTTTAATATATTAATTAATGACCTGGATGAGGGGACAGAGTGTATCCTCAGCAAGTTTGCTGATGATACCAAGCTGGGTGGGGTGGCTGACACCCCAGAGGACAGTGCTGCCATCCAGCGTGACTTGGACAGGCTGGAGAGCTGGGCAGAGAAGAACCTAATGAGGTTCAACAAAAGCAAGTGCAAGGTCCTGCACCTGGGGAGGAAGAATGCAAAGCACCACTATAGGTTAGGGGTGGATCTGCTGGGAAGTAGTTCTGAGGAGAAGGATCTGGGGGTTGTGGTAGACAGTAAATTATCCATGGCCCAGCAATGTGCCCTTGTTGCCAAAAAGGCCAATGCAATCCTGGGCTGCATAGGGAAGAGTGTGGCCAGTAGGTCGAGGGAGGTCATTCTCTCCCTCTACTCTGCACTGGTGAGGCCACAACTGGAATACTGTGTCCAGTTTTGGGCTCCCCAGTTCAAGAGGGACAGGGAACTGCTGGAGCGAGTCCAGCAAAGGGCAACTAAGATGACTGAGGGATTGGAGCATCTCCCTTATGAGGAAAGGCTGAGAGAGCTGGGACTCTGTAGCCTGGAGAACCGAAGGCTGGGGGGAGACTTTATTATGGTGTACAAGTATCTAAAGGGTGGGTTGAAGGAGGATGGAGCCAGGCTCTTTTCAATGGTTCCAAGTAACAGGACGAGGGGTAATGGGCACATGTTAGAACACAGGAAGTTCTGTTCAAATACACGGAAAAACTTCTTTACGGTGAGGGTGCCAGAGCACTGGAACAGGCTGCCCAGGGAGGTTGTGGAGTCCCCTTCTCTGGAGATTTTCAAGACCCGCCTGGATGCAGTCCTGAGTAACGTGCTCTAGGCAATCCTGCTTTAGCAGGGGAGTTGGACTAGATGATCTCTAAAGGTCCCTTCCAACTATGAAAATTCCGTGATTCCATGATTCCGTGATGCTTTACCAAGCAATGAGGAATGGGGTGCTAGTGAGGGCCTGCAGCCGTTTGCTCCAATATGTGCTGGCTATGCTGCAGCATGCTTAAAGTCTTACGTAGACGAGCCAGGAGCTCCTGGACCAACAGGAGCCAATGGGGAGGCACCATTAATACACGGCAAAGGAATGCCGCCTGGAGAGCAGCGCAAAGTAATTACAGCTGCTCCAGCCAAGTCAGCCTCAATGTAGACACAGCTGAAGTGCTTCTATGCAAATGCACATAACAAACAGGAGGAGCTAGAGATATGTGCATGCCTCCAAGGCTATCATCTCATTGGCGTCGTAGAAACATGGTGGGATGACTCCTACAACTGGAGTGTTGGCATGGAAGGCTACAGGCTCTTCAGGAGAGACAGGCAAGGGAAACGACCGGCTGCAGTGCATGGAGCTCAGCCTAGGTATGGATAAAGAGCTGACTGAGACCCTGTGGATCAGGATTAAAGGGAAATCGGGAGCAGGGGACATTACAGTGGGAGTCTGCTGCAGACCAGCTGACCAGGAAGAATGAGCAGATGAGGCCCTCTATAGACAGATAGGGGTGGCATCGTGTTCACAGACCCTGGTCCTCATGGGCAACTTCAAACACCCCGATATCTGTTGAAGGATAACACAGCAGGGCATAGGCAGTTGAGGAGGTTCTTGAATTGTATTGATGACAACTTCCTTCTCCAAGTGGCGGAGGAGCCAACAAGGAGAGGAGCTATGCTAGACCTTGGCCTTGCCAACAAGGAGGGGCTGGTAGGCAATGTCAAGCTCAAGGGTAGCCTGGGCTGTAGTGACCATGAAATGGTCGACTTCAAGATCCTCGAGGCAGTGAGGAAGGCGTGCAGCAGACTGACCACCCTTGACTTTGGGAGAGGTGACTTTGGCCTCTTGAAGAATCTGCTTGGTGTGATGCCATGGGATGAAGCGCTGGAGGGAGGGGGGATCGAAGAAAGTTGGTTAATGTTCAAGGACCACCTCCTCCAAGCTCCAAACTAAACCATTCTATGATTCTGTGATTCTATGACACCAAGCTGTTTGGCGAGGTAGACACATTGGAGGGAGGGATGCCATCCAGAAGCACCTGGACAAGCCAGAGACATGGGCCCATGCCAAACTCATGAAGTTCAACAAGGCCAAGTGTAAGGTCCTGCACCTGGGTCAGGGCAATCCCATGCACACATACAGGCTGGGCAGAGAATGGATCGAGAGCAGCCCTGAGGAGAAAGACCTGAGGGTGCTGGTTGATGAGAAGCTCAACATGAGCTGGCAATGCGCGATCACAGCCCAGAAAGCAAACCATACTCTGGACTGCATCAGAAGTGTGGCCAGCAGGTCAAGGGAGGTGATTATGCTCCTCTACTCTGGTGAGACCCCACCTGGAGTACTGCATCCAGCTCCGGAGCGCCCAACATAGGAAAGACATGGACCTGTTGCAGCGGGTCCAGAGGAAGGCCACAAAGATGACCAGAGGGCTGGAGCACCTCTCCTATGAGGACATACTGAGAGAGTTGGGGTTGTTCAGCCTGGAGAAGAGAAGGCTCCAGGGAGACCTTATTGCGGCCTTCTAGTACCTAAAGGGGGCCTACAGGAGAACTGGGTGTCCTGATTCGAGGTAAAACAGAACCAATTTTGTTCAGTAACTTCGCTTCTTAGCTGGGCCTCTTCTAACTACTGAAATTAACTGCATATTGTGCAGACAGTGTTCACTCTCTCAGAGTGAGAAGACCAATGTTTACAGCTGATGCCCAGGCATGGTATGCAGAGAGGCTCTCGCTTATACTTATTGCTATACCACCCAAGGCCAACCAACTTTGTTATTTGCCCCGTTGGAGGGTCAGAAACAGAAAAGCATAGTGGGGTCCCACCTGCAGGGAGGAGCGGACAGGACAGGTGACCCAAAACTGACCAACAGGGTATTCCATCCCATCTGCCTCATGCTCAGTATAAAAGCTGAGGGATCAAAGGGTCACGGGCTCTTCCTTCAATGGCCGACGTCTGAGGAGGACTCTGTTCGTCTGCCTGTGATCCCGATCCTGAATCCAGATCCAGAATCCAGTTCCCGTCCGTCACTGAGTCCAGCCTGGGACTGCCCCAGTGCCAGCCGGTGACGTGATTGTCATCTCAGGAGCCTGATACAGTTTTGTATATATATTTCATTATTTCTTTTTATTTTATTATTAATATTTCATTAGTTTAGTTCCTTCTAAACTCATAAGTCTCTTTTTCCTCCTCTGCCTCTTTCTTTGAAGAGGGGTAGAGGGGGGCATCTGTCAGTCCCGTCTGGGGTCCCTCGGGTCCCCAGTGGTGGATTTGGCCTAAACCACGACACTGGGGAAGGACTTTTTACAGGGGCACATATTGATAGAACTAGGGGTAATGGCTTCAAACTGGAAGAGGGTAGATTTAGATTAAATATCAGGAAGAAATTTTTCACTTTGAGGGTGGTGAGGCACTGGAACAGGTTGCCCAGAGAAGTTGTGGAGGCCGCATCCCTGGAAGTGTTCAAGACCAGGTTGGATGGGGCTTTGATCAAGCTGTTCTAGTGGGAGATGTCCCTGCCTATGGCAGGGGAGTTGGAAGTAGATGATCTTTAAGGTTGATTTCAACCTAAACCATTTTAGGATTCTATGATATGTATGCCACCATCCAGAAGCTGTGCCGCCAACTGGAGGAGTTACAGGAGGAAGTGAGCAGGCTGCACACCATCAAAGAGGAAAGGGAGATAGACAGGGTCTTCTCTGAGACTCAACAGCTTGAAGACCCTCAGACCCCATCTGCAATAGAGTAGCAGGCAGGGTCTACACCCCACTGCCAAGGTAATCAAAACCTCTGGAGAAGAGGAAGGCTGGAAGGTGGTGACTTCTGGCACCAGGAGGACGGCTCCTGCCCTACCTGAAGGCTCGCTGCCCTCAAAGCTGAGGAGCTGGATTTGCTTTCAAGTGAAGTGTATAGGCTGATTGATCCTGAGCTATGCAGGAGCACCAGAAGGAAGAGGCAAGTGATCCTAGAGGGTGACTGCCTGCTGCAGGGAGTCTGCCATCTGCCCATCTGACCAGTCCTCTAGAGAAGTTTGCTGCTTTCCAGGAGCTTGGATACAGGATATTGAGGAGGTGCTGCCGAAGCTCAGTGAATGGGAGCACCTGCCAAACCGGTTTCAGAGCACAGTAGGTGAGATGCAGGGAGTTGTCATCCGACTCAGCTCCATCTCCACCTTGCCTTGTCTATGCAAAGATAACTTGGGGGGAGCTGCAAAATGGCTCAGCTCGGGGTTTTCTCAAGATTGGTTATAAGAACCGAAACCAAATGGCCCTTAAAAAACAAAATGTCCTGAGTCCCATCCCACCACTATTCCCGTGACTTTGAGCGCTAAGCATCACGAATTGGCAACAGAGACTTAGCTATCACACCACCAGAGGTAAATATCCCAGATAGTGTAATCCACTTAGGCATAATCCTGCACCCTCACAGAATCAGGAAATAAAAACTGCAAGGTTTGGGGAGAAAAATGGGTAATCTTCCAACAATACAGATGGCCTGTAGGAGATCCGTCCCCCTCTGCCAAGGACGCTGTACAGGGTAACTTCCCAGGGATTGAGTGACCTTACCTGAAAGAGAGAGGGTAAGTGACTAAGAAACACACATATGGTATATGGCATGCTATTAAGTTTGTGATTGGTGCACTCTTTTAAGGTGTTAATATCTAGCACACTTGTGGTTTGTGTTGTTACTTGTCGGGATCATTTGTAGCTTGCAATAGTGTATCCCACTAACTTCTTTTAAACTGCAATAGTGTAATTGCCATTGTACACATAGAACTTGCAATAGTGATGTATTGGACCTGTGAGTGAAGTTCAAATAAATTGTTAATTTGAACCTCTCAGTGAAGTCCTTGTTCCCGTTTCGTCACACAGCAGTGAGCATGCCTGTGGCAGGTGTGCCCAGGTAGAGGAGCTACTACGCTTAGTGATGGAGCTCAGGGAGGAGGTAAGTAGGTTGAGGGTTATCAGGGAATGTGAGAGGGAGATAGATGCCTGGAGTCATACCCTGTCTCCCATTACACAAACCCAGCAGGCAGACAGAACTCCTGCTACAGAGAACTCCCACTCCTCTACCTGATGGGCTGAACAGGGTAGCTTGGAGGACAGGGGGCAATGGCAAGTTGTTCCTGCCCGACGCAACATGTGCCACAGGCACATCTGCCTGACAACTCCCACACCTTCCGAAGTCCCACTGCAGAACAGATACACTGTTCTGCAAGGGAAACTGAACAACAGTGAGGATGATAATCCTCCCAGGTTGGAGGACTTGCTGAGGCCTCGTCAGACCATCATCCCCCAAATCAAAACTTCCTCAGTGAAAAAGAAAAGACGGGTCATTGTAATAGGGGACTCAATTCTGAGGGGGACGGAAGGCCCAATATGTAGACTGGACCCGCTGTATAGGGAGGTTTGCTGCCTCCCTGGGGCCTGGGTTGGTGATGTTGAGAGGAAGCTTCCATCCCTGGTGCAGCAATGGGATTATTATCCCCTTTTAGTTTTTCAGGTAGTCAGTGATGAAGTAGTGAGAACACCGAGGGCAATGAAGAAAGATTTCAGGGCCTTGGGATGACTGGTTAAGGGATTGGGAGCCCAAGTCTTGTTTTCCTCTATCCCTTCAGTCACTGGGAATGATGAGGGGGTTAACAGGCAGAGCCAGCAGGTCAGTGACTGGCTCTGAACTTGGTGCTACTAGCAAGGTTTTGGGTTCTTTGATCGCGGCCTGATTTACAGAACACCAGGCCTGCTGGCAGCAGGTGGGAAAAGCCTGTCTCGCAGGGGGAAAATGGTTCTTGGAGTAGAGTTAACAGGGCTCATTGACAGAGCTTTAAACTAGATTTGAAGGGGGATGGGCATGTAACTGGGCTCAATAGAGGCGCCTGGGGGTAGTAGCTCAGCACTTGTGGGGCAAAGTGCCCTGGTGGCCAAGAAGGCCAATGGCATCCTGGGGTGGGTCAAGAAGAGTGTGGCCAGCAGGTCGAGGGAGGTCATCCTTCCCCTGTACTCTGCCCTGGTGAGGCCACATCTGGAGTACTGTGTCTAGATCCGAGCTTGCTAGCAAAAAGCCTGAAAGTGGCATGCTGGCACTAGATTTGAAATGGGAAGAGGGTGTAACTGGGCTCCTTGGGAGTAAGTCTGGGGGTGGAGGAATTATGGCTTCCTCCAGTAAAATGTAGAATGGACCAATAGCCCAGCTGAAGTGCTTATACACTAATGCACATAGCACGGGGAACAAACAGGAGGAGCTGGAAGCCATTGTGCAGCAGGATAACTATGATGTAGTCATCATCACAGAAACGTGGTGGGATGACACACATGGCTGTAGTGCTGCCATGGATGGCTCTAGGCTCTTCAGAAATGATAGGCAAGCAAGGAGAGGCGGTGGGGTGGCCCTGTATGTCAGGGAGTGATATGAATGTCTTGAACTAAATGATGGTGACTATAGGGTTGAGTGTTTACGGGTAAGAATCAGAGGGAGGGCCAACAAGGCAGATATCGTAGTAGGAGCCTATTACAGACTGCCCAACCAGGACGAGGAAGCAGATGAAATATTCTACAAATGGCTGGGAGAAGTCTCATGATTGCTAGCCCTTGTCCTTGTGGGGGACTTCAACTTGCTGGATATCTGCTGGGAATACAAAACAGCAGGGAGGGAACAATCTAGAAAGTTCCTGAAATGTACTGGGATAACTTTCTGACACAGCTGGTGAGAGAGCCAACTAGGGAAGGTGCCCTGCTGGATCTGTTATTTGTAAACAGGGAAGGTCTTGTGGAGGATGTGATGGTTGCAGGCTGTCTTGGGAACAGTGATCATGAAATGATAAAGTTTTAGATTCTGGGAGAAGCAAGGAGCGGGGTCAGCAGAACTGTTACCTTGGACTTCCAGAGGGCGGACTTTGGGCTTTTCAGGAGCCTGTTTGACAAAGTCCCTTGGGAGGCAGTCCTCCAGGGCAAAGGAGTCCAGGAAGCCTGGATGTTTTTCAAGAAGGAAGTCTTAAAGGCACAGGAACAGGCTGTCCCCGTGTGCCGAAAGACAAGCCGTCGGGGAAAAAGACCAGGCTGGCTGAACAGAGAGCTAGGGTTGTACCTTACGGAGAAAGAGAGGATTTATGGCCTTTGGAAGAAAGGGCAGGCCACTCATATGGACTACAAAGAGGTAGTGAGGCTATGTAGGGAAAAAATTAGAAGGACCAAAGCCCAGCTAGAACTAAACCTGGCTTCTGTTGTCAAGGACAACAAAAAAAGTTTCTATAAATATGTTTGCAATAGAAAGAGGACTAAGGATAATCTCTGTCCCCTAGTAGACAGGGCTGTTAACATAGTGACCAAGGATGAGGAAAAGGCTGAGATACTTAATGCCATCTTTGCCTCAGTGTTCAGCAGTAGGACCAGTTGTTCCCTGAGTACCCAGACCCCTGAGCTAGAAGACAAGGATGGGGAGCAGAATGAAGCCCCTGTAATCCAAGGGGAAATGGTGAGGGACCTGTTTCGGCACCTGGAGGTACATAAATCTATGGGGCCGGACGGGATGCCCCCGAGGGTACTGAGGGAGCTGGCAGAAGTGCTCACCAGGCCACTTTGCATCATTTATGAGCAGTCATGGCTAACCAGCCATGGCTGACTGGAGGTTGGCAAACGTGACACCCATCCACAAGAAGGGCCGGAAGGAGGATCCACAGAACTACAGGCCAGTCAGGCTGACTTCAGTGCCTGGGAAGGTCATGGAACAGATCATCCTCAATGCCATTACATGGCACATGCAGGAGAACAGGGTGATCAGGCCCAGTCAGTATGGGTTTGTGAAAGGCACTGGAACAGGCTGCCCAGAGAGGTGGTAGAGTCTCTGACTCGAGACATTGAAAACCCACCTGGATGCCGTCCTGTGCAACTTGCTGTAGGTGACCCTGCTCTGGCAGGAGGGTTGGACTGGATGATCTCCAGAGGTTCCTTCCAACCCCTATCATTCTGCGATTCTGTGAACCATGCTCTA
Organism: Vanellus vanellus; assembly: GCF_965231255.1. Classification (NCBI taxonomy): domain Eukaryota; kingdom Metazoa; phylum Chordata; class Aves; order Charadriiformes; family Charadriidae; genus Vanellus; species Vanellus vanellus. The sequence goes on from NC_138905.1 coordinate 193,848,058, forward strand.
CCCTCCCTGAGAGAGAAACATCACCAGCGACCATGTGGTCTACAAAGTAAAGAGTGACAACAAAAAATACCACAGGAATGAGCTAATGCCGTCAAGTATGGATCATGTCCATCGGAGCAGGGGTGGAGACAACACCCTGCAGCAGTTCGAAACGGGCTGTAAACATGCCAACAGTCAGTCACTGAGGAGACCAGCTCCAGTGCAGGTAAGGCTGCACTGGGGAAGGGGATCACGGCAGATAAAGCTGGCAAAGGGCTCTTTTTGGGGTCTTTCGAAGCCGGGAAAAGCGGCTAGCTTGTGCCGGAACCGGCAGCTTGGGGGCGGGCTGTTGAGGTGGCAAGGGCGCAGACAACACCCCACAGCAGTTCTAAACGGGTGGTCCCAGAGTGCAGCAGCTGGCCACTGCGCACCCAGCACCCTGGCAGCCAGTGGGTGTCACCCAGTGTGTCACTGCGGCACCACAGTGGGAGCGGGTGAACAGGGCGCAGCATTTCGCACGGTAGGTCACTGAAAGCCCTGCATCTAAGCTGAGCACAAGCTGGGCAAGACAAGCAGAGGAACATCGGGCTGATCATGGGCTGATCTACAGGAAACCAGGCATGCTGGCAACAGGTGAGGGAATCCTTAACCGAGGGGGAAGAAAGATCCTGGGACAAGAGCTAGCAGGACTCATCTATAGGGCTTTAAACTAGGTTTGAAGGGGGATGGGGATGAAACCAGGATTACAAAAATAGTGCCTGGGAGAAGAGTACCAGTGCTTCTGGGTAAAAGTGTTAGCAAGGTCTTGCGGCCTTTCCCAGTGATGGTGGGGGATGGTGAATTGTGTGGCAGCAAAGACATGAGGGGTAGTGATAATTTGGTAACTACAGTAGTGTCTGAGCATGATCAGGTGCAAATTAGGGCTTGTCCCCCCAAAAAAGTGGCAGGACAAGATGCACAGCTGAAGTGCATCTATACTAATGCACGCAGCATGGGAAATAAACAGGAGGAGCTGGAGGCCATTGTACAGCAAGGAAACTATGATATAGTTGCCATCACAGAAACGTGGTGGGAGGACACACACAAGTGGAGTGCTGTAACTGATGGCTACCAACTTTTCAAAAAGGATGGGCAAGGAAGGAGAGGTGGTGGGGTGGCCCTCTATGTTAGGGGCAGTTTTGAATGTCTGGAACTTAACAGTGTGGATGACAGTGTTGAGTGTGTATGGATAAGAATTAAGGGGAAGGCCAATAAGGCAGACATCGTGATGGGAGTTTGTTATAGACCTCCCAATCAGGATGTAGAAGCCGATGAAGTATTGTATAAGCAGCTGGCAGAGGTCTCACGATCATCTGCCCTTGTTCTTGTGGGAGACTTCAACTTCCCAGACGTCTGCTGGAAATACTACGCAGCAGAGAGGGAACAGTCCCGGAGGTTCCTGGAGTGTGTGGAAGACAACTTCCTAACACAGCTGGTGAAGGAACCAACTAGGGGAAGTGCCCTACTGGACCTACTGTTTGTTAACAGAGAAGGCCTTGTGGGGGATGTAAAGGTTGGAGGTCGCCTTGGGCAGAGTGATCACGAAATGATAGAATTTTCAATTCTTGATCAAGTAAGGCGGGGAGCCAGCAGAACCACCACCTTGGATTTCCGAAGGGCAGACTTTAGCCTGTTTAGGAGCATGGTCGAGAGGTTCCCTTGGGAGGCAGTTTTGAAGAGCAAAGGTGCCCAGGAAGGCTGGGCATACTTCAAGCAGGTGCTCTTAAAAGCACAGGAGAAGGCCATCCCCTTGTCTCGAAAAATGAGCAGACGGGGAAGAAGACCAGCCTGGCTAAATAGAGAGCTTTGGCTGGACCTCAGGAACAAAAGGAAAGCTTACATTCTCTGGAAAAGGGAGTTGGCAACTTATGAGGACTATCAAGATATAACAAAGCTATGTAGGGGGAAAATGAGAAGGGCCAAAGCTCAATCAGAACTCAGCTTGGCCACTGCAGTTAAAGACAATAAGAAGAGATTCTTTGAGTATATCAATAGAAAAAGGAAGACTAGGGAAAATGTAGGCCCACTGGTGAATGAGACCGGTGCCCTAGTGGTGGAAGACTAAATATTGAGTCTGAATGTGGAGATTCAGAAGACAGGGGCCAGTGGCAACAAGTCCCCACCCGTCGTGGCAGGCGTGCCTCCCAGGTAACCCCCACGCCATCCCAGGTGCTGTTACAGAACAGATATGATGTTCTTGAAAGGGAAGAGAAGGATGACAATAACTGTGGCTTGCCAAACATTGAGTTGCCACTGAAGCCAAGACAGATTACACCTCATATAACGACATCATCATTTAGGAAAGAAAGACAGGTCCTAGTAGTAGGGCACTCGATTCTGAAGGGAGTGGACGGTCCCATATGTAGACCGGACCCAATCTGTAGGGAGGTCTGCTGTCTTCCTGGGCCAGAGTTAAGGATATCCGGAGGAAACTCCCTAGCCTAGTCAGGCCTACTGACTACTACCCTTTATTGATCTTTCAGTTAGGTAATGATGAAATTCCAGGAAGGAGCCTGAGGGTGATGAATAGAGACTTCAGGGCCCTGGGATGGCTAGTTAGGGGATCAGGAGCACAAGTAGTGTTTGCTTCTATCCCAACAATTACAAAGATGGATGGGAAGATTAACAGGAAATACCAGCTGATCAATGCCTGGCTCAGAGACTGGTGTCGTCGGCAGGATTTTGGGTTCTTTGATCATGGGCTGCTTTTCAGGACACCAGGCTTTCTGGCAACAGATGGCAAAAGCCTGTCTCAAAGGGGGAAAAGGGTTTTAGGGCAGGAGTTGGCGGGGCTCATTGACAGGGCTTTAAACTAGGTTTGAAGGGGGATGGGGATAGATCCAAGGTTGCTAGCAAAAAGCCTGAAAGTGGGGTGCTGGCACTAGACTTGGAAAAGACAGGGGGCGTAACCGGGCTCCTTAGGAAGATGTCTGGGGATGGCAGAACTTCAGCTCCCTCCAGTAAAAAGGAGAAAGGACCAATAGCCCAGCTGAAGTGCTTATACACTAATGCACGTAGCATGGGCAACAAACAGGAGGAGCTGGAAGCCATTGTACACCAGGGTAATTACGATGTAGTTGCCATCACAGAAACATGGTGGGATGACTCGCATAGCTATAGTGCTGCCATGGATGGCTATAGACTCTTCAGGAAGGATAGGCAAGCAAGGAGAGGCGGTGGGGTGGCCCTGTATGTCAGGGAGTGTTATGAATGTCTTGAACTAAATGATGGTGATAATGGGATTGAGTGTTTATGGGTAAGGATCAGGGGGAGGGCTAAGAAGGCAGATATTGTAGTAGGAGTCTGTTATAGACCGCCCAACCAGGATGAGGAGGCAGATGAAATATTCTATAAACGGCTGGGAGAAGTCTCAAGATCGCGAGCTCTAGTCCTTGTGGGAGACTTCAATTTGCCGGACATCTGCGGGGAATACAATACAGCAGGGAGGAAACAGTCTTGAAAGTTCCTGGAAGGTACTGGGGATAACTTCTTAACACAACTAGTGAAAGAGCCAACTAGGGAAGGTGCCCTGCTGGATCTGTTGTTTGTAAACAGGGAAGGTCTTGTGGGGGATGTGATGGTCGGAGGCTGTCTTGGCAACAGTGACCACAAAATGATAGAGTTCTCAGTTCTGGGAGAAGCAAGGAAGGGGGTCAGCAGAACTGCCACCTTGGACTTCCGGAAAGCGGACTCTGGGCTCTTCAGGAGCCTGTTTGACAAAGTCCCCTGGGAGACAGTCCTCCAGGGCAAAGGAGCCCAGGAAGCCTGGATGTCTTTCAAGACGGAAGTCCTAAAGGCGCAGGAGCAGGCTGTCCCCGTGTGCCGTAAGACAAGCCGTCGGGGAAAAAGACCGGCCTGGCTAAGCAGGGAGCTAGTGTTGCAGCTTAGGGAAAAAAAGAGGATATACGGCCTTTGGAAGGAAGGGCAGGCCGCTCAGGAGGACTACAAAGAGGTAGTGAAGCAATGCAGGGAAAAAATCAGAAGGGCCAAAGCTCAGCTAGAACTAAACCTGGCTTCTGTTCTCAAGGAGAATTTCTATAAATATATGAGCAATAAAAAGAGGACCAAGGATAATATCTGTCCTCTAGTAGATGGGGCCGGTAATGTAGTAACCAAGGATGAGGAAAAGGCTGAGATACTTAATGCCGTCTTTGCCTCAGTCTTCAGCAGTAAGACCAGTTGTTCCTTGAGTTCCCCGACCCCTGAGCTAGAATACAGGGATGGGGAGCAGAATGAAGCCCCTGTAATCCAAAGGGAAATGGTGAGGGACCTGCTTCAGCACCCGGAGGTGCACAAATCTTTGGGGCCGGATGGGATCCATCCAAGGGTACTGAAGGAGCTGGCGGAAGTGCTCACCAGGCCACTTTGCATCATTTATGAACAGTCCTGGATAACCGGGGAGGTCCCAGCTGACTGGAGGTTGGCAAATGTGACACCCTTCCACAAGAAGGGCCGGAAGGAGGATCCACAGAACTACAGGCCAGTCAGGCTGACTTCAGTGCCTGGGAAGGTCATGGAGCAGATCATCCTCAGTGCCATCACATGGCACATGCAAGAGAACAGGGTGATCAGGCCCAGTCAGCATGGGTTTGTGAAAGGCAGGTCATGCCTGTCAAACCTGATCTCCTTCTATGACAAGGTGACCCACTTAGTAGACGAGGGAAAAGCTGTGGATGTTATCTACCTGGATTTTTGCAAGGCTTTTGACACCGTTTCCCATAGCATTCTCCTGGAGAAACTGGCTGCTCATGGCCTGGACAGGTGTACTCTTCGCTGGGTAAAAAACTGCCTGGATGGCCGTACCCAGAGAGTGGTGGTAAATGGAGTTAAATCCAGTTGGTGCCCAGTCAGAAGTGGTGTCCCCCAGGGATCGGTGCTGGGGCCCGTTCTCTTTAATATCTTTATCAATGATCTGGATGAGGGGATCGAATGCACCCTCAGTAAGTTCGTAGACGACACTAAACTAGGGGGGCGTGTTGATCTGCTTGAGGGTAGATTGGCTCTGCAGAGGGATCTGGACAGGCTGGACAGATGGGCTGAGGCCAATGGTATGAGGTTCAACAAGGCCAAGTGTTGGGTCCTGCACTTGGGTCACAACAACCCCATGCAGCGCTACAGACTGGGGGCGGAGTGGCTCGAAAGCTGCCTGGCAGAAAAGGACCTGGGGGTGTTCGTGGACAGCCGGCTGAGTATGAGCCAGCAGTGTGCCCAGGCAGCCAAGAAGGCCAACACCATCTTGGCCTGCATCAGGAATAGTGTGGTGAGCCGGACTAGGGAAGTGATCATCCCCCTGTACTCGGCACTGGTGAGGCCTCACCTCGAGTACTGTGTTCAGTTTTGGGCCCCTCACTACAAGAAGGACATTGAGGTGTTGGAGCGTGTCCAGAAAAGGGCTACAAAGCTGGTGAAGGGTCTGGAGGACAAACCTTATGAGGAACGACTGAGGGATCTGGGGTTGTTTAGCCTGGAGAAGAGGAGGCTGAGGGGAGACCTTATCACCCTCTACAACTACCTGAAAGGAGGTTTTAGAGAGATGGGAGCTGACCTCTTCTCCCTGGTGACAAGTGATAGGACAAGAGGAAACGGGTTCAAGTTATGTCAGGGCAGGTTTAGATTGGATATTAGGAAGCATTTTTTCACTGAAAGGGTTATTAAACATTGGAATAGGCTGCCCAGAGACGTGGTGGGTTCACCATCCCTGGAGGTATTTAAGAAAAGGGTAGATGAGGTGCTTAGGGACATGGTTTAGAAGTGGTGGTGTTTTTATCAGGGTAGGTTAACGGTTGGACTTGATGATCTTAAAGGTCCCTTCCAACCTCACTAATTATATGATTCTATGATTCTAAGACACAGAGAAGGCAGAGTTACTGAATGACTTCTTTTCTTCAGTCTTCACTGCTAGAGCTGTCCCTCAGGAATCCCATACTCTGAAGGCAAGGGGGAAGGTCTGGAGAGAGGAAGACTTTCCCTCAGTTGAGGAGGACCGTGTCAGAGACCACTTGGCCAAGCTGGACATTCACAAGTCCATGGGCCATGATGGCATGCATCCGCAAGTGCTGAGAGAGCTGGCGGATGTTATTGCTAGACCACTCTCCATCGTCTTTGAACGGTCATGGAGAACAGGAGAGGTGGGTGAGGACTGGAGGAAGGCTGACATCACTCCGATCTTCAAAAAAGTCAAGAAGGAGGACCCAGGGAACTACAGACCAGTTAGTCTCACCTCTGTCCCTGGGAAGGTAATGGAGCGACTCATTCTGGATGTCATCTCCAAACACGTTGAGGAACAGGAAGTTATTGGAAGCGGTCAACATGGATTTACCAAGGGTAAATCATGCTTGACCAATCTGATAGCTTTCTATGATGTTATAACTGGTTGGCTGGATGAGGGGAGAGTCGTAGATGTCATCTACCTTGACTTTAGCAAGGCTTTTGACACTGTCTCCCATAACATCCTCATTAGGAAGCTGAGGTAGTAAGGGCTAGATGAGGAGACAGCGAGGTGGACTGAGAGTTGGCTGTGTGACAGAACTCAGAGGGTTGTGATTAACGTAGCAGTGTTGAGTTGGAGGCCTGTAACCATTGGTGTCCCCCAGGGGTCAATACTTGGTCCAATCTTATTCAATATATTAATTAATGACCTGGATGAGGGGACAGAGTGTATCCTCAGCAAGTTTGCTGATGATACCAAGCTGGGTGGGGTGGCTGACACCCCAGAGGGCCGTGCTGCCATCCAGCGTGACTTGGACAGGCTGAAGAGCTGGGCAGAGAAGAACATAATGAGGTTCAACAAAAGCAAGTGCAAGGTCCTGCACCTGGGGAGGAAGAATGCAAAGCACCACTATAGGTTAGGGGCGGACCTGCTGGGAAGTAGTTCTGAGGAGAAGGATCTGGGGGTTGTGGTAGACAGTAAATTATCCATGGCCCAGCAATGTGCCCTTGTTGCCAAAAAGGCCAATGCAATCCTGGGCTGCATAGGGAAGAGTGTGGCCAGGAGGTCGAAGGAGGTCATTCTCCCCCTCTACTCTGCACTGGGGAGGCCACAACTGGAATACTGTATCCAGTGTTGGGCTCCCCAGTTCAAGAGGGACAGGGAACTGCTGGAGCAAGTCCGGCGAAGGGCAACTAAGATGACTGAGGGATTGGAGCATCTGCCTTATGAGGAAAGGCTGAGAGAGCTGGAACTCTGTAGCCTGGAGAAGAGAAGGCTGAGGGGAGACCTTACTATGGCATACAAGTATCTAAAGGGTGGGTTGAAGGAGGATAGAGCCATACTCTTTTCAATGGTTCACGGTGACAGGACGAGGGGCAATGGGCACAAGTTGGAACACAGGAAGTTCCGTTCAAATACACAGAAACACTTCTTTATGGTGAGGGTGACAGAGCACTGGAACAGGCTGCCCAGGGAGGTTGTGGAGTCCCCTTCTCTGGAGATTTTGAGGACCCGCCTGGATGCAGTCCTGAGTAATGTGCTCTGGGCAATCCTGCTTTAGCAGGGGAGTTGGACTAGATGATCTCTAGAGGTCCCTTCCAACTCTGAAAATGCTGTGATTCCGTGATTCCGTGATCAGTGTGCAGGGGCACAGACTCAGGGCGTGCGGAAAGCTGACAGCAGGGATTCATCACCTCCCGGCACATGAGAAGAACATGGCCGCAAAACGGTCAAAAGCCGCTGCAAGAAAGAATGTGGGAACTCGGACTGAGCTCCCATGCAAGCATGTGGCTGTGCAGGTCTTGGGCTGCAATGAACACCTGAGCCTGACACTGCTCTCACAGGATGCCAGAGACACTGCCTGTGTACGGTGTGATCAAGTAAGTGATCTGCTCAGGCAGGTGGTTGAACTGAGGGAGGAGGCAGAAAGGTTAAGAAGCATTAGAGAATGTGAAAGTGAAATAGACTGGTGGAGCCATACCCTGAGGCAAAGGCAGCAGGAAGAGGCCCTACCAGAAGTGGATGATCCCCTTCCCTCCTGTCACCAGGCAGAAGGAGGGCACTTAAGGGACAAGGGGGAGTGGAGACAGGTCCCTCCTCAGAGAGGCAAGCGAAGTCCCTCCTGGCCCCCCTCACCTTCCTAAATGCCTTTGCATAATAGGTATGGGGCTTTGGAAATTGAGGGCCAGGCAAATGAGGATGGAGAGGATGATCCATCCAGTGAGTCACCCAGGGCTAGTCACTCACCCACACGCCTTAGGACTTCCTCAACTAAGAAAAAAAATGGTAATTGTAGTAGGTGACTCCCTTCTGAGAGGAACAGAGGCCCCCATTTGTAGACCAGACCCATCCCACAGGTAAGTCAGCTGCCTCCCTGTGGCCAGGATTAAGCATATATGGAGAAAACTCTCTACTGTGGTTCAGCCCTCAGACTACTACTACCCACTACTGATATTTCAAGTAGGTAGTGATGAGGTAGCTACCAGAAGCCTAAGGGCAATGAAGAATGACTTTAGGGCCCTGGAACAGCTGGTTGAGGGATCAGGAGCACAAATAGTGTTCTCCTCTATCCCACCAGTTGCAGGGATTGGTGAGGGGGTAAACAGGAGGCGCCCGTAAATTAACACCTGGCTCTGAGACTGGTGCAACTGGCAGAACTTTGGTTTCTTTGATCGTGGGTTGATCTACAGGACACCAGGCATGCTGGCAACAGGTGGAGAAAGCCTAACCAGCAGGGGAAAAAAGATCCTGGGAAGTTCCATCTTAACATGAGGAGGAACGTCTTCACTTTGAGGGTAGTGGAGCACTGGAACAGGCTGCCCAGAGAGGTTGTGGAGTCTCCCACTCTGGAGACATTCAAAACCCTCCTGGACGCTGTTCTGTGCAACCTGTTGTAGGTGACCCTGCTCTGGCAGGGGGGTTGGACTAGATGATCTCCAGAGGTCCCTTCCAACCCTGACTATTCTGTGATTCTGTGATTCCATGATCTGTAATGGAAGAAAAATTGATATGAAGAAGGGGAAGATCAGGATGATGCTGGGCTGCACTGAGAAGGGGGGCTAAAACCCCCATATAGAATGATAATCTCAGAATGGTTAGCTTCTGGTTAACTTGCCATCCTTGAAAGGGCTGATAAGGTTATTCTCCAAAGGTCACCTTTCCAAGACCTAGTAATTGGAGGAAAGGAAAATTTTTGAACTGGACCACGCTGCCATGTCAGCTTTGATCAGCAACAACTGGATTGAGTCCTGTAGGGTCATTGACCAGCTTGTGAAGGGGTGAGTACCAGCCACACTGTGCTGCAGCAGCAGCTGTGGTAGCTTGTCTAGTTAGGTGCAGAGGTTAGCACTCCTCACTTGTTAGACCCTCCCACTTCTTGTCAGTGTCCCAGACTGCCGTTGACCATGGTCTCCAACAGAAAGAGAGCTTGTATCAGAAAGACTGTGTCGACACAGACGGAGCAACTGCCCCGAACCGTGGCTGTTCAGGTCTCCGGCTTCAGGGAGTGTCAGAGCCTGCTGCTGCCTGGTGAGGGAGACCAGCATTCCACCTGCGTGAGGTGTGAGCAGGTGCAAGATCTGCTCAGCATGGTTGTGAAGCTTAAGGAGGAGGTAGAGACACTGAGGACCATCAGGGAGTGTGAAAGGGAGATCGACTGGTGGAGCAACTCCCTGACGTGCCAGACAGAAAGGCCCCAAGGGGATACCCCCCAGAGGGTGATGGACCCCTGCCCTGTCCCTGTCGGGCAGAGGTAGGGATCCAAAAAGATGATGAGGGGTGGAGGCGAGTTCCAGCTAGGTGTCATGGGCAACCCCCCTCTCTACCTGCTCAGCTTCCCCAGATGCCCCTCCGTAATAGGTTTGAGGCCCTGGATCTTGAAGAAGACGTAGGCGAGGATGTGGTGCAAGCCCCACCTGCAAGGTCATATAGGAAGAGGAGGTTGACTCCATGCCTCAAGACTGCCTCTGATAAAAAAGAACGAAGGGTAATACTTCAAGCAGGGCTCTTCAAGCAGGTGCTCTTAAAAGCACCTGCTTGGTGCAGGGTAATACTTCAAGCAGGTGCTCTTAAAAGCGCAGGAGAAGGCCATCCCCTTGTCTCGAAAAACGAGCAGACGGGGAAGAAGACCAGCCTGGCTAAATAGAGAACTTTGGCTGGACCTCAGAAAAAAAAGGAAAGTTTACATTCTCTGGAAAAGGGGGCTGGCAACTTACGAGGACTACCAAGATATAACAAAGCTATGTAGGGGGAAAATGAGAAGGGCAAAAGCTCAGTCAGAACTCAGCTTGGCCACTGCAGTTAAAGACAATAAGAAAAGTTTCTTTGAATATATCAATAGAAAAAGGAAGACTAGGGAAAATGTAGGCCCACTGGTGAATGAGACAGGTGCCCTAGTGGTGGAGGACGCAGAGAAGGCAGAGTTACTGAATGCCTTCTTTTCTTCGGTCTTCACTGCTAAAGCTGTCCCTCATGAATCCCACACTCTGAAGGCAAAGGGTCTGGAGAGTGGAAGATTTTCCCTCAGTTGAGGAGGACCGTGTCAGAGACCACTTGGCCAAGCTGGACATTCACAAGTCCATGGGCCATGATGGCATGCATCCGCGAGTGCTGAGAGAGCTGGCGGATGTTATTGCTAGACCACTCTCCATTGTCTTTGAACGGTCATGGAGAACAGGAGAGGTGGGTGAGGACTGGAGGAAGGCCGACATCACTCCAGTCTTCAAAAAAGGCAAAAAGGAGGACCCAGGGAACTACAGACCGGTTAGTCTCACCTCTGTCCCTGGGAAGGTAATGGAGCGACTCATTCTGGATGTCATCTCCAAACACGTCGAGGAACAGGAAGTTATTGGAAGTGGTCAACATGGATTTACCAAGGGTAAATCATGCTTGACCAATCTGATAGCTTTCTATGATGTTATAACTGGTTGGCTGGATGAGGGGAAAGTTGTGGATGTCATCTACCTTGACTTTAGCAAGGCTTTTGACACTGTCTCCCATGACATCCTCATTAGGAAGCTGAGGAAGTATGGGCTAGATGAGGTGACAGTGAGGTGGATTGAGAGTTGGCTGCGGGACAGAACTCAGAGGGTTGTGATCAGCGGCACAGAGTCTAGTTGGAGGCCTGTAACCATTGGTGTCCCCCAGGGGTCAATACTTGGTCCAATTTTGTTCAATATATTAATTAATGACCTGGATGAGGGGACAGAGTGTATCCTCAGCAAGTTTGCTGATGATACCAAGCTGGGTGGGGTGGCTGACACCCCAGAGGGCCGTGCTGCCATCCAGCGTGACCTGGACAGGCTGGAGAGCTGGGCAGTGAAGAACCTAATGAGCTTCAACAAAACCAAGTGCAAGGTCCTGCACCTGGGGAGGAAGAATGCTAGGCACCAGTACAGGTTAGGGGCGGACCTGCTGGGAAGCAGCTCGGAGGAGAAGGATCTGGGGGTTGTGGTAGACAGTAAATTATCCATGGCCCAGCAATGTGCCCTTGTTGCCAAAAAGGCCAATGCAATCCTGGGCTGCATAGGGAAGAGTGTGGCCAGTAGGTCGAGGGAGGTCATTCTCCCCCTCTACTCTGCACTGGGGAGGCCACAACTGGAATACTGTGTCCAGTGTTGGGCTCCCCAGTTCAAGAGGGACAGGGAACTGCTGGAGCGAGTCCAGCGAAGAGCAACTAAGATGATTAAGGGCTTGGAGCATCTGCCTTATGAGGAAAGGCTGAGAGAGCTGGGACTCTGTAGCCTGGAGAAGAGAAGGCTGAGGGGAGACCTTATTATGGCGTACAAGTATCTAAAGGGTGGGTTGAAGGAGGATGGAGCCAGGCTCTTTTCAATGGTTCCCAGTGACAGGACGAGAGGCAATGGGCACAAGTTAGAACACAGGAAGTTCCGTTCAAATACACGGAAAAACTTCTTTACGGTGAGGGTGACAGAGCACTGGAACAGGCCGCCCAGGGAGGTTGTGGAGTCCCCTTCCCTGGAGATTTTCAAGACCCGCCTGGATGCAGTCCTGAGTAATGTGCTCTGGGCAATCCTGCTTTAGCAGGGGAGTTGGACTAGATGATCTCTAGAGGTCCCTTCCAACTCTGATGATTCTGTGATTCTGTGATTCTGTAATTGTAGTAGGCAATTCCCTTCTGAGAGGGACGGAGGGCCCGATATGCAGAGCTGACCCTCACCACAGGGAAGTGTGTAGTCTACCCGGAGCCTGGATCAGGGACATCACCAGGGTACTTCCCACCCTGGTGCACCCGACGGACTACTATCCACTGCTGATATTCCAGATGGATGGGCAGGAAGCCGCATCCCGCAGCCTGAGGGGAATGAAGGAAGATTTCAAGGCCTTGGGGCAGATGGTGAAGGACTCTGGGGCTCAAGTTATTTTCTCTTCTCTCCTTCCATCTTCACGTGATGATGTGGGATGGAATGGAAAAATTAAGTCAGTAAATGATTGGCTTCAAGACTGGTGCTACAGGCAGGGCTTTGGTTTCTTTGATAATGGCTGGTTTTATAAGACAGCGGTCTGGACAGTGACACGTGGGAAAGGTTTATCTCACAGGGGCAAAAGAATGTTGGGGCAGGAGCTAGCAGGGCTCATTTGGAGAGCTTTAAACTAGATTCGAAGGGGAATGGGGTTGTTACTGAGCTTGCATTGGTGGGGCAGCACTCCAGAATTGATAAAGACCGGGAGGCCTCCCATACCCATAGGGTGAAATCGGTGTGCTCAGCTCGCTCCCTGAAATGCCTGTACACCAATGCACGCAGCATGGGGAATAAGCAGGAAGAGTTAGAAACTTTTGTTCGGTCAGGAGATTATGATCTGGTGGCAATTACAGAGACATGGTGGGACAGCTCACATGACTGGAATGTGGTCATGGGTGGCTATGTCCTTTTCAGGAAAGACAGGCCAGCCAGGCGAGGTGGTGGAGTTGCCCTTTACGTGAGAGAGCAACTACAATGTACCAAGTACTGTCCACGTCCAGTTGAGGAGCAAGTTGAGAGTCTGTGGGTGAAGATTAAGGGACAGGCTGGCAGGGGTGACACTGTTGTGGGTGTCTATTACAGGCCACCAGATCAGGGGGAGGAAGTTGATGAGACCTTCTATGGGCAGCTGAGAGTGGCCTCACAGTCACAGGCCCTGGTTGTCGTGGGGGATTTTAACTTTCCGGATGTTTGCTGGAAGGACTACTCAGCCAGCCAGCCTCAGTCTAGGAGGTTCCTGCAATGCATTGATGACAACTTTCTGATGCAAATGGTGGAGGAGCCGACTAGGAGAGGTGCACTGCTGGATCTCGTCCTCACTAACAGGGAGGGTCTGGTGCAAGGAGTAAAGGTTGAAGGCTGCCTTAGCTGCAGCGACCATGAGATGGTGGAGTTCATGATCTCGGCTGGTGGAAGCAGAATAGCAAGCAGAATTGCAACCCTGGACTTCAGCAGGGCATACTTTGGCCTTTTCAAACAATTACTAGGGGAAATCCTGTGGACAAAGCTGTTTGAAGGTAAAGGTGCCCAGGATAGCTGGTCAGCATTCAGGGACTGCTTCTACCAAGCTCAAGATCAGAGCATCCCGACACGTAGGAAGTCAAGGAAGGGAGCCAGGAGACCTGTGTGGCTAAACAGGGAACTGCTTGGCAAGCTCAAGTGGAAGAAGAGAGTTTATAGATCATGGAAGGAGGGGCTGACCGCTTGGGAGGAGTACAGGGCTGCTGTCAGGGGATGTAGAGAGGCAACTAGGAAAGCTAAGGCCTCCTTAGAGTTAAACCTGGCAAGAGGGGTCAAGGACAACAGGAAGAGCTTTTTCAAATACATGGCAGATAAAACTAACACCAGAGGCAATGTAGGCCCACTACTGAATGGGGTGGGTGCCCTGGTGACAGAAGATACAGAGAAGGCAGAACTATTGAATGCCTTCTTTGTCTCTGTCTACTCTGTCGGGGGCTGTCCTGAGGAGTTCTGTTCCGCTGAGACCCCAGATGAAGATGAAGTCAAGTCAATGGATGAGTTTGCCTTAGTCGATGAGGACTGGGTCAGAGACCAGTTAAACAACCTGGACATCCATAAATCCATAGGTCCAGATGGGATGCACCCGCGGGTGCTGAAGGAGCTGTCTGAAGTCATTGCTGGACCACTCTCCACCATCTTTACCAAGTCTTGGGAAACGGGCGAGGTGCCTAAGGACTGGAGGAAAGCAAATGTCACTCCAGTCTTCAAAAAGGGCAAGAAGGAGGACCCAGGTAACTATAGACAGGTCAGCCTCACCTCCATCCCTGGGAAACTGATGGAACAGCTTATCCTTGGTGCCCTCTCAAGGCATATCAAGGATAAGAGGGTTATTAGGGGCAGTCAGCATGGCTTTTCCAAGGGGAAGTCATGCTTGACCAACCTCATAGCCTTTTATGAGGAAATAATGAGGTGGATGGATGATGGCAGAGCGGTAGATGTGGTCTACCTTGACTTCAGTAAAGCATTTGACACGGTCTCCCACAGCATCCTCATGGCTAAACTGAGGAAGTGTAGACTGGATGATCAGATAGTTAGGTGGACTGCGAACTGGCTGAAGGAGAGAAGCCAGAGAGTCGTAGTCAATGGGGCAGAGTCCAGTTGGAGGCCGGTAACCTCAAGGGTCGGTATTGGGGCCCATATTATTCAATATATTCATCAATGATTTAGATGAGGGAATTGAGTGTACTATCAGCAAGTTTGCTGATGAAACTAAGCTAGGAGGAGTGGCTGACACACCAGAGGGCTGTGCTGCCATCCAGCGTGACTTGGACAGGCTGGAGATTTGGGCAGGGAATAACTTAATGAAATACAACAAGGGAAAGTGTAGGGTCCTACATCTGGGCAGAAACAACCCCAGGTTCCAGTATAGGATGGGGAGCTACCTGTTAGAGAGCAGTGTAGAGGAAAGGGACCTGGGGGTCCTGGTGGACAGCAGGATGACCATGAGCCAGCACTGTGCCCTTGTGGCCAAGAAGGCCAATGGCATCCTGGGCTGTATTAGAAGAGGGGTGGTTAGTAGATCGAGAGAGGTCCTCCTTCCCCTCTACTCTGCCCTGGTGAGACCGCATCTGGAATATTGTGTCCAGTTCTGGGCCCCTCAGTTCAAGAAGGACAGAGAGCTGCTGGAGAGAGTCCAGCGTAGGACAACTAAGATGATTAAGGGAGTGGAGCATCTCCCTTATGAGGAAAGACTGAGGGAGCTGGGTCTCTTTAGTTTGGAGGAGACTGAGGGGTGATCTTATTAGCGTTTATAAATATATAAAGGGGGAATGTCATGAGGATGGAGCCAGGCTCTTCTCAGTAGCAACCAATGATAGGACAAGGGGTAATGGATTCAAGCTGGAACACAAGAGGTTCCACTTAAATTTGAGAAGAAACTTCTTCTCAGTGAGGGTGACAGAGCACTGGAACAGGCTGCCCAGGGAGGCTGTGGAGTCTCCTTCTCTGGAGACATTCAAAACTCACCTGGACGCCTTCCTGTGCAACCTCATCTAGGTGTTCCTGCTCCGACAGGGGGATTGGACTAGATGATCTTTTGAGGTCCCTTCCAATCCCTAGCATACTGTGATACTGTGATACTGTGACAGGTGAGGTGCCTGAGGACTGGAGGATAGCTAATGTCACTCCAGTCTTCAAAAAGGGTAAGAAGGATGACCTGGGAAACTACAGGTCGGTCAGCCTCACCTCCATCCCTGGAAAGATGATGGAACAGCTTGTGCTGGGTATCATCTCAAAGCACCTGGATGAAAAGAAGGTTATCAGAAGTAGTCAACATGGATTCACTAAGGGGAAGTCGTGTCTGACTAATCTGATAGCATTCTATGATGAAGTGACTAGATGGGTGGATGAGGGGAGGGCAGTGGATGTTGTCTACCTTGACTTTGGCAAGGCTTTCGACACTGTCTCCCACATCATCCTCACGTGCAAGATTAGGAAGTGCGGGTTAGACGAATGGACAGTGGGGTGGATTGAGAACTGGCTGACAGATAGAGCTCAGAGGGTTGTGGTTAGTGGTGCAGAGTTTAGTTGGAGGTCAGTAACAAGTGGTGTCCCTCAAGGGTCAGTACTGGGTCCAGTCCTGTTCAATATATTCATCGATGATCTGGATGAAGGGATAAAGTGTACCATCAGCAAGTTTGCTGATGACACTAAACTGGGAGGAGTGGCTGACACGCCAGAAGGCTGTGCTGCTTTACAGCGTGACCTGGACAGGCTGGAGAGTTGGGCAGAGAGGAACCTAATGAAATTCAACAAGGGTAAATGTAGGGTACATCATCTGGGGAGGAATAACCCCACGCATCAGTACAGGTTGGGGGCTGACCTGCTGGAGAGCAGCTCTGTGGAAAGGGACCTGGGAGTCCTGGTGGACAACAGGATGACCATGAGCCAGCAATGTGCCCTGGTGGCCAAGAGTGTGGCCAGCAGGTCGAGGGAGGTCATCCTCCCCCTCTATTCTGCCCTGGTGAGGCCACATCTGGAGTACTACGTCCAGTTCTGGGCTCCCCAGTTCAAGAAAGACAGGGATCTGCTGGAGAGGGTCCAGCAAAGGGCTACCAAGATGATTAGGGGATTAGAATATCTTTCATGTGAGGAAAGGCTGAGGCACTTGGGTCTCTTTAGTCTAGAGAAAAGAAGAATGAGGGGGATCTTATTAGGGCCTTGGGACGGATGGTTAAGGGATCGGGAGCACAAATAGTGCTCTCCTCTATCACACCATTTGCAGGGGTTAATGAGGGGATAAATAGGAGAAGTCAGGAAATTAACTCCTGGCTCCGAGACTGGTGTATCCGGCAGAACTTTGGCTTTTTTGATCATGGGCTGATCTACAGGAAACCAGGCATGCTGGCAACAGGTGGGGGAAGCCTAACCTGAAGGGGAAGAAAGATCCTGGGACAAGAGCTAGCAGGGCTCATCTATAGGGCTTTAAACTAGGTTTGAAGGGGGATGGGGATGAAACCAGGATTACAAAAATAGTGCCTGGGAGAAGAGTACCAGTGCTTCTGGGTAAAAGTGTTAGCAAGGTCTTGCGGCCTTTCCCAGTGATGGTGGGGGATGGTGAATTGTGTGGCAGCAAAGACATGAGGGGTAGTGATAATTTGGTAACTACAGTAGTGTCTGAGCATGATCAGGTGCAAATTAGGGCTTGTCCCCCCAAAAAAGTGGCAGGACAAGATGCACAGCTGAAGTGCATCCATACTAATGCACGGAGCATGGGAAATAAACAGGAGGAGCTGGAGGCCATTGTACAGCAAGGAAACTATGATATAGTTGCCATCACAGAAACGTGGTGGGAGGACACACACAAGTGGAGTGCTGTAACTGATGGCTACCAACTTTTCAAAAAGGATGGGCAAGGAAGGAGAGGTGGTGGGGTGGCCCTCTATGTTAGGGGCAGTTTTGAATGTCTGGAACTTAACAGTGTGGATGACAGTGTTGAGTGTGTATGGATAAGAATTAAGGGGAAGGCCAATAAGGCAGACATCGTGATGGGAGTTTGTTATAGACCTCCCAATCAGGATGTAGAAGCCGATGAAGTATTGTATAAGCAGCTGGCAGAGGTCTCACGATCATCTGCCCTTGTTCTTGTGGGAGACTTCAACTTCCCAGACGTCTGCTGGAAATACTACGCAGCAGAGAGGGAACAGTCCCGGAGGTTCCTGGAGTGTGTGGAAGACAACTTCCTAACACAGCTGGTGAAGGAACCAACTAGGGGAAGTGCCCTACTGGACCTACTGTTTGTTAACAGAGAAGGCCTTGTGGGGGATGTAAAGGTTGGAGGTCGCCTTGGGCAGAGTGATCACGAAATGATAGAATTTTCAATTCTTGATCAAGTAAGGCGGGGAGCCAGCAGAACCACCACCTTGGATTTCCGAAGGGCAGACTTTAGCCTGTTTAGGAGCATGGTCGAGAGGTTCCCTTGGGAGGCAGTTTTGAAGAGCAAAGGTGCCCAGGAAGGCTGGGCATACTTCAAGCAGGTGCTCTTAAAAGCACAGGAGAAGGCCATCCCCTTGTCTCGAAAAATGAGCAGACGGGGAAGAAGACCAGCCTGGCTAAATAGAGAGCTTTGGCTGGACCTCAGGAGCAAAAGGAAAGCTTATATCCTCTGGAAAAGGGGGTTGGCAACTTATGAGGACTATCAAGATATAACAAAGCTATGTAGGGGGAAAATGAGAAGGGCCAAAGCTCAATCAGAACTCAGCTTGGCCACTGCAGTTAAAGACAATAAGAAGAGATTCTTTGAGTATATCAATAGAAAAAGGAAGACTAGGGAAAATGTAGGCCCACTGGTGAATGAGACAGGTGCCCTAGTGGTGGAAGACACAGAGAAGGCAGAGTTACTGAATGCCTTCTGTTCTTTGGTCTTCACTGCTAAAGCTGTCCCTCAGGAATCCCATACTCTGAAGGCAAGGGGGAAGGTCTGGAGAGAGGAAGACTTTCCCTCAGTTGAGGAGGACTGTGTCAGAGACCACTTGGCCAAGCTGGACATTCACAAGTCCATGGGCCATGATGGCATGCATCCACGAGTGCTGAGAGAGCTGGCGGATGTTATTGCTAGACCACTCTCCATCGTCTTTGAACGGTCATGAAGAACAGGAGAGGTGGGTGAGGACTGGAGGAAGGCTGACATCCCTCCAATCTTCAAAAAAGTCAAGAAGGAGGACCCAGGGAACTACAGACCAGTTAGTCTCACCTCTGTCCCTGGGAAGGTAATGGAGCGACTCATTCTGGATGTCATCTCCAAACACGTTGAGGAACAGGAAGTTATTGGAAGCGGTCAACATGGATTTACCAAGGGTAAATCATGCTTGACCAATCTGATAGCTTTCTATGATGTTATAACTGGTTGGCTGGATGAGGGGAGAGTCGTGGATGTCATCTACCTTGACTTTAGCAAGGCTTTTGACACTGTCTCCCATGACATCCTCATTAGGAAGCTGAGGAAGTATGGGCTAGATGAGGTGACAGTGAGGTGGATTGAGAGTTGGCTGTGTGACAGAACTCAGAGGGTTGTGATCAGCGGCACAGAGTCTAGTTGGAGGCCTGTAACCATTGGTGTCCCCCAGGGGTCAATACTTGGTCCAGTTTTGTTCAATATATTAATTAATGACCTGGATGAGGGGACAGAGTGTATCCTCAGCAAGTTTGCTGATGATACCAAGCTGGGTGGGGTGGCTGACACCCCAGAGGGCCGTGCTGCCATCCAGCGTGACCTGGACAGGCTGGAGAGCTGGGCAGAGAAGAACCTAATGAGGTTCAACAAAAGCAAGTGCAAGGTCCTGCACCTGGGGAGGAAGAATGCAAAGCACCACTATAGGTTAGAGGTGGACCTGCTGGGAAGTAGCTCAGAGGAGAAGGATCTGGGGGTTGTGGTAGACAGTAAATTATCCATGGCCCAGCAATGTGCCCTTGTTGCCAAAAAGGCCAATGCAATCCTGGGCTGCATAGGGAAGAGTGTGGCCAGTAGGTCGAGGGAGGTCATTCTCCCCCTCTACTCTGCACTGGGGAGGCCACAACTGGAATACTGTGTCCAATTTTGGGCTCCCCAGTTCAAGAGGGACAGGGAACTGCTGGAGCAAGTCCAGCAAAGGGCAACTAAGATGACTGAGGGATTGGAGCATCTCCCTTATGAGGAAAGGCTGAGAGAGCTGGGACTCTGTAGCCTGGAGAAGAGAAGGCTGAGGGGAGACCTTACTATGGCATACAAGTATCTAAAGGGTGGGTTGAAGGAGGATGGAGCCGGGCTCTTTTCAATGGTTCCAAGTAGCAGGATGAGGAGCAATGGGCACAAGTTAGTACACAGGAAGTTCCGTTCAAATACACGGAAAAACTTCTTTATGGTGAGGGTGACCGAGCACTGGAACAGGCTGCCCAGGGAGGTTGTGGAGTCCCCTTCTCTGGAGATTTTCAAGACCCGCCTGGATGCAGTCCTGAGTAACGTGCTCTGGGCAATCCTGCTTTAGCAGGGGAGTTGGACTAGATGATCTCTAGAGGTCCCTTCCAACTCTGAAAATTCTGTGATTCTGTGATTAATGTTTTCAAATACTTAAAGGGAGGGTGCCAGAGGGATGGGAGGCGTCTTTTTTCAGTGGTGCCCATTGATAGGACGAGGGGTAATGGGCACAAGCTTGAACATAGGAAGTTCCATCTTAACATGAGGAGGAACGTCTTCACTTTGAGGGTAGTGGAGCACTGGAACAGGCTGCCCAGAGAGGTTGTGGAGTCTCCCTCTCTGGAGACATTCAAAACCCTCCTGGATGCTGTTCTGTGCAACCTGTTGTAGGTGACCCTGCTCTGGCAGGGGGGTTGGACTAGATGATCTCCAGAGGTCCCTTCCAACCCTGACTATTCTGTGATTCTGTGATTCTGTGATTCCATGATCTGTAATGGAAGAAAAAATGATATGAAGAAGGGGAAGATCAGGATGATGCTGGGCTGCACTGAGAAGGGGGGCTAAAACCCCCATATAGAATGATAATCTCAGAATGGTTAGCTTCTGGTTAACTTGCCATCCTTGAAAGGGCTGATAAGGTTATTCTCCAAAGGTCACCTTTCCAAGACCTAGTAATTGGAGGAAAGAAAAATTTTTGAACTGGACCACGCTGCCGTGTCAGCTTTGATCAGCAACAACTGGATTGAGTACTGTAGGGTCATTGACAGCAGGAAACTTAAGACCAAATGTCAACCCCACAAGGGAATTTTTAGCATGGGATAGACAAGAATCTCAAGTTAAGAACTGCTGGCATTGTCAGGCTGGAAGTGAGATTTGTTCACCTATTATTGGGTACTTCCCTGCCCTTTAATCCTAACTCCAGGATTAAAAGACACGATCAACTTTGTTCCTACTGTCAGAGGAATCTCAAAAGACCAATAATGAATGGTGTGCCTCAAGGGTCCAATACTATTTAATATCTTCATCAATAACAGATAGCAGGATTGAGAGCACCCTCAGCACATCTGTAGATGACACCAAGCTGAACAGTGCTGCTGATTTGCTAGAGGGCAGGGATGCCACCCAGAGGAATCTTGGCAGCCTTAAGAAGTCTTGCACCTGACTTGAGGCAAACCCTGATATCAATACAGACTGGGGGATAAAGGGATTGAGAGCAGCCCTGTGGAGAAGGACCTGGGGATGCTTGTGGATGAAAAATTGGACATGAGCTAACAGTGTGCACTTGCAGCCCAGAAAGTCAATTATATCCTGGGCCATATCAAAAGATGCGTGGCCAGCAGGTCGAGGGAGGTGATTCTGGCTCTCTACTATGCTCTGGTGAGCAGTACTGCAGCCAGTTCTGGGGCCTACAGCACAGGAGAGACATGGACCTGTTGGAGCGGGTCCAGAGGGGGGCCACAAAGATGATTAAAGGGCTGGAGCACCTCTCCTATGAGGACAGGCTGAGGGAGTTGGGGTTGTTCAGCCTGGAGAAGAAAAGGCTCCAAGGAGACCTTATTGGAGCCTTAAAGATCCCTTCCAACCTAAACTGTTCTGTGATTCTACAATTCTTCCACCTTGCCACCCCCCAACGCGTTCACATTTGTCCGTTCATTCCTGGGGTAATGGGGCGGGTTCCTGGGAACCGGGGTGACCCCCGTCCCACCACCTGGCAGAGCCTGAACCTGCTGCTTATTTTGCCAGCCCCAGTCCATTATGAGCGGAGCGGAGCGGGTGGGCGCCGGTCCGCCTCTGTGACCCCCATCCGTCAGTCCCCCCCCACACTGTGTCCGCCGTGCGGGCAGGGACGGCCTCGGCCCGGCTGGGGGTCTCGGGGGCGCAGAGGGAAGGGAAAGAGCATCGCCCTGATGGCCGGACAACCCCCCACACACCGACCTCTCCTCGTCCGCGGAGCCCCCCGAGGACCTCGTCCCACCCCCCATCTCACCGCGGCAGACGCCTCAGGCCTCCGCGGTGCCCTCCCCAGACTGCTCCTGCTCCCCGCCGCTCGCTGCCTGCCGGTTGCAGGGCTGCCCGGGGCGGTTCAGCTTCAGGCACAGCCACAGACAGCGCACGCCTTCCCCGCCATCCCCTTTCCCTGCCCCATGACTGCCCAAGACACCCCAAATGCTTCAGCCGGGGGGAGGCATCTGTCCGGGCAATCCCACCTGGCTTTCCCAAGCCACCACCGGGGCCACTGGAGGGGCTACACACCTCGCAGCTGTCCCCACCACGGCGTGTGGGGTCAGGCGGGTGCCCCGTCTCCCTCTCCCTTGGTAGCCTTTCTCCAGAAAAGCGTTTCTCACTGGGACCTGCTGACTGCAACAAATGTTTTGGACTGGGAAGTTATGGTCCCGGTGAGAAAGGCGCTCGGATTCTGTAAAGTATCATTTGAAATACTACTTATTAGAGCTAAGAGTTTAAAGAAAGAGAATAGTATAGTTAATCTTACGTCCCTTTAGAGGCTGAGAATCCCGCGCTGTGCAGCACTGGACAGGCCTCCCCTCCACGCGCAGCACGCCATGCAGACCCCATCGGTAGGAAGGATTAGCCCATTCTGGTCATTCGAGCTCTTATAGGATTTCTTATGAGAAAACAACTCTATTAATCATTTCTGCTGTCAAACAGAGAGAATGTTCACATGAGAACTAGTTGCTGCCCTGTCAGATAAAGGCAAGGCCATGCAGGTGTGTAATCGGCAGTACTGAGTGGGAGCTGCTCACGGGTTTCTCTGTTATCATCGCCTGGCGGAGTCTGCCCGTCACCGAGGGAAAGGTGCAGCACGGCACAGGCCTGAAGGCGATGCTGTACATGCAGCCCAGCACAGCCCCAGGTCTATGCACCTTCGCTGGTACGTGGATCGTTAATCCTCCACGTGCGATGGTCAGGATCACTGCAGGAGCCCACAAAAGTAGTTTTTCTCCATCAGTCTGGATACATTTTGAAAAAGCCTCACATTAAGAGCAGTTGTTCCCTGTAGAGGGGGATTTGGGTTATTAATATGGAGTGTGTTGCTCACGCTGATAAGGTAAAAGTCTGTAAGAAGTCCCTACACTGACATTTTGACAGTATAGATGGATGGATCAATCAAAGTTTTATTATTTAAGAGAAAGGGATTGTATGGAGACAGGCTGAATGAAAACTAGTCAGCAAGTTTTAATGTTCAAAACGTTAGCTGGAGCTCAGCTGGAATATGATCGATACCTGTCATGAAGGAGTCATACCAGGCTGCATCCAGCTTCAAAATGAAAGAATGACTAAGATTTATCTGTCATGCATGGTAGCTTCTCCCAGAGGTTCTTAGTTACAAGATATCCTTTGATAACGAGACTGCTATAGTCTAACTACTAATTCCACTGTCTATTATAAACTCCTGAACAATACTGAAGTTTATTGAAATTCTCCACTGGCTACATAATAATTGTCTTCATTTATCAACAACAGAAACGTCTCTGTCTTTTAATTTTCTCCTCCATGGGTATTCCTCATTTTAGTGTCCTTGCCATTTCAGTAGTTGCTTTGTAAAAGTTATTTTCTCTAATGAATGGAGCTGTAGCAAAGAGTCACTTGTGTAGTGTTTGGGCTAATTCAGAGCTCCACTGAAATGGTCAGGGGTCAACTCACAGGCCTCGCTGCAGAGCAGACCTCTCAGTACTACCCTCATGTCCCTCACCTCCTCCTGTCCCACAGGACCTTGAGATGCTATCATTGACTTATACAAAGCTCTTCTGCAAACAGCAAGCAAGCTTATGCCTTTACAAAATAGGAGAAATAAACAAGGAAAACCAAGAAAAACTTTTCATGGAAAGTTCATGAATCGTGCTTACTCCATACAGCAAGATCCAAAGCCATTGCTTTTGTGAGGAGAGCAAATGTGACCTCTTACTCCATCAGCGCTGAGCTCTAAGAAGGATCTTCCTGACTGTTCTGCTACCCTTGAAGTAAACATGACAGAAATTGTCATTCCCCTTGTCAGTCAGAAGGACCATCTGGCACTACATTAGAACAGTCTTCTATTAAATTCACCAGCATGCTAATTATAGGATGACTAGCGAATGGTTAAACTGCCAGATGCTATGAAGATATATCACTGTCTTTTTACATGGTTAGGCAATGTTTAATTAAACCTGCAGCTGCTGTGTCTGCTTTACCTATGAACATATCTAAATTGCATTCACCTGTGGGAAAGATGGAGCTCTTGTCTTTCAAGAAGAAAAGCAGCTTAAACGCAACTTTGCCGAAACATACAGCATGTATACATGTGACTTAATTACGCATGCTGGTAATTTCATCAAAACCAGTTACAGACACTTCTGCTTCAGTTCTCTGGATTGTGCTCCCTGATCCTTGAATAATCTTTTAGCACTCTTGCAAGCTTTGAAAGCTAAGTTGTTTTAGAGGCTTCAACAAAGCCACATTAGAAATGGCAAGATACAGCCACAGTTAGTAAGATGTCTAACAGACAATCCTGCTACTGCTTCTGTTTTTGAAATCTCTGAATACAATGAAACAGTCTACAGCCTTTTACTTTTCCTCATTCAAAGGAGTCTTTTATTCCAAAAATACCGAAGAGGCTAAGTGACCTTCCAACATGACACAATAACCAATACTGGTCCCAGGGTGTTTAGCATTCCCACGAGGCTGCTTCTTTACCGAAATGTGGAAAGACAGAACCCTACAGTTCTCCCCATTTGGGATATGGGCTTGGCTAAAGGCTGCAGAGGATGTTTTTCAAAGAGAGTATAATTCCTTTATGTTTGAAAGTTGCTCTACTTGGTATGGTAAGATCAAGAGATCAGGTCTGGAAAAATGGGATATAGGGACCTAGCTAAAATCTAGCCTCTGTTCAGTCAAGTTTTCGTTACCCTTTCTTTTTTAGTGTTTAGTAACCAGGTTTCAGAAGGGTGCTTAATTCCCATTTAATACTGGGCCCATTTTTTGCTTGGGCTCTTCTTAGAGTCCATCCCAAGATACAGCCATTGAGGTGACCAAAGATGCAGGTGGGCAACGAGCCCAAGTTCAGCCATGGAGCTTGAGACCCACCAAGTCAGGAGCTTTGGTGGATAGGGAGCATCCTTGGCTGGACATGGCCTGTTGCTCTCTGTTGGTTGCAGAAGGCGCTTCATGCAATGGAAGTTGCCTAAATTGTGCTGAATTTTAGCTAAGAGTCCTTGGCATGGTTTTGGCCTGGGCCCACAAGAAATTTTCCAGACAATTCTTGACCACGGCAGTTACTAAAGGTCAAAAAGCAGTACCATCAGGCAGGGTGGATGTAGCCAGGCATTTTGGAGGGTAAGGGAATTTAATAGGGTGAGCACAGGTCATTTTGTGTCAGTTGACCATTGTGCCACAGCGCTGGCAAGAGTAGAAAGGAATAAAATACTGGAAGGTTCAGAGATTATTTAGGAGATCCCAGGGATGTGGGCTTTAGGGGACAAAGCAGGAGTTTAGAACTGCTGCAGAGGAAGTCCTAATTAAAATAATTTCACTGTTTTTTTTAAGCCTGCTTTATTTATAACTTTCTTCTTCCTTCACTAGCATCCTCTTCAGCCAGTTTTCATCATGTGTCCCATTAGGCACATACATCCTTCCCTCTTGGGCACAAACACTGACAATGTGGTCTGTATATTGGTTACCTCAGGGTTAGATGCTGGTAACACGCCTCATGCAGCGTAACAGCTGAAATTCATGCAGAATATTTGGGAGTGTAAGATATTGGTGTCTCAGGAGCTGTGTTCAGCGCTTCAGAGTCTGCTTGGAGTTTATGGTGTTTGCCTGGGAAAGCAGAGAGAATGTATCTGTGGTCTTTCCTTGCAGTTCTACTTATTCTCCATGTTCATTAATTTAGATGAAGGGTGTCACGTCCTCTCACAGACTCAGTTTTGTGTGCACAGTAAAGTCCTCTGTGGACTGGGCCTGAAACACCAAGAAATGGCTTCTCTTCAGAAGCTCTAGAACCTAGAAACTGGGAAAAGCCCAGCACTTGCAAAGGGTTACATTTGGTGGCTCTGGAAATTGCTCCTCTTTTCCTTTTGAAGACATCAAATTTGCTGACTTTCCAGGCACACTACAAAAGACATTTATGTGAGAGGGTTTTCGGAGGAGGTAGAGACATCATTTCCAGCTGACAATGGAGGTGGATAGCTGGCTGACTGAACTGCTGAGGTTTAACTTAATGGTATTTTTGCATAATTTATTATGGCAGGTCCATAGGGCCTTGGGAACCTATCTTGATTATTTTCAACTTAAATAAATAAATAAATGACGGATCGTTGAACAAACTGGCACTCAGTTCAGGAGATGAACCTGAGGCACATCAAAAGCAGGTTCTCCGTGCCAGAATCAACTGCAGTTTTACAACTATGCTAAGCTATGCAATTATCTTAAACCGCAACGATCCTGTTGGATTTGCAGGGGGAAATTTAACATCAATCTCCTTACGCAAAACAAACAAACAAAATCAGCGCTGCATTTTCATATTAACACAGCACAAGGCAGTGCCAGAAGTGAATTATCATCTACGTTCAGAAGCGCCGCCGCTGTGCTGGTTGCCTCACAGATAAATAAAAATGTATATTTTCTTGGTCTGAAAAGCTTGTGTTTACACAGCACAACAATTATCTGTAGAGATTGTGACCAGGAAGGTAACTCAGAAGAAACTTTGATTGTCTAAAGCAGTACTGGTTAAGTCAGCATACCCTGCTGGAATATGCAGCCCTCCTGCTTTCGTTCAATTGTTGGCCCCATTTTTCCATCCCTTCACCTACCCCTGGGGAAAAAGGTCTGCAAGAACTAACGCTAAGACAGATAAAGGATGATGATGGCAGAAAACTGTCCCCAGGGCTAGAAGACAGAAGACAACAACAACAACAACAGAGGTAGGTGGCAAAAACACTGGGAGGAAAAAAACAACTCAAAGCCTAACATTCCTTTTAAGCCAATGGGGAGAGACAGCAGGCAGCAACGCAACAGAGCTTAACGATGGCAAATCAATAAATAAATAAATAATGATATTGCCATTACACATCAGTCAACAGCATTGATCATTGTCGGAGAGACCAGAACTTGTCTGGAATTTCCTTCTGTCTTAGCTGGGCTGGAATCCAGGGGGAGATCAGAGTTAGAGGCAGCTTTCATTTGAAAGACAATTTATTTATTAGCCAGGCAGAAAATCCTATTAAAAAGAGAGGAATTTCCATGACTGTGCTGCAGTATTCATTTTCAAGTATTCTGCCAAAAAATTAGGGTGTTTTGCATAAGATGAAACCATAATTTTGGATGGGACCTTGAGCAGGAGGTGGGGCGTGCGCTGAGTTCCCTGGGAGAAGTCCCAGGAGGCACTTTGACTTGAGACACATAAGATTCCTTCCCTGCTGGATATAATTATTTTTTTTTTTTGGTTAAACTAACAGCATCTGATGGGAATGTCTGCTTCCTGGCAGGGAGTGGGTGTGTGCAGTGTTGGATGTGATTTGTGTCACTCCCTTTCTGCTCATTTGGTGACACTTCTGGCTAAAATAAGGTGCTGACTCCTGGTATGCCAGTACAGCTAAATTAATGTGGGGCAGGGAGCGAGCCTGAGCACTGGACTGAATTTTTTGTTTGCTCATGGGCTGGCCTGACCACTCCAACAAGCTTTCTCCAAGACAAAGCCCAGGCATGGAAGTTTTGCCCAGCAACTCCTCCCAGAACGCACCATGGATGGACTTGACCCTCCAACATTGACGTATGTCCTCATGCCACACACTGATGTGAATAAAGCACCCGCTTGAAGGTTCATGGAAGTCAGAGCTGCAGAGCAAAACTTGGATTATTTCAGATGTTTTAAATGGAGAAAAAGAAAAGAAGGAAAAGACACACACACACCCTAAATTGTGATTCTGTCACCGGAGGGGCACCAGCAAGGTCCCAAAGGACATCCAGGGAGAGTATGGGGTGGGTGTGTTGCAGAAGGGACATGCCCTGGGCAGTGTGGATGTGAGACAGTCTGTGTCACATGGGAAGAGAGGGACCAAACCCTCTGTTGGTTTTGTTATTTTTGACAGTGTGGGCATAGCCTTTGCCACTGAACCTTTCAACCTGAGATAATGGAATTCAGACCCTCCTCCAGGTGCTCAAAGGAAAGACCAAACATTGTTTTCCCATGTTTTCAAGCACATATAAATCAGGGCAGCTGCCAGGAGCTGCACATCCCAGGTCAGCACCGGCTCGCAGGTGGAGACACGGCACCGTGCTTGTCCTTAGCCACCTCTGGCAGGAGGGTTTTGCAAGAAAATAGCTGACAGATCTATTAGGCCTTTGCCTGCACAACGTGGTGGATGAGAGATCTCATCTGGAAGCTCTTGCCATGGGAGAGGCTATCTGTGTAGCGACATGTGACGTTGAGCCGAGCTGGAGGGCTCAGTTTTGCAATGTAAATGGACCAAACTTTTTCACTTTGAGCACCTTGCAGGGCCACAGCATAGCAGAACCGCTATGAATGTGTACCTACACAGTCTGTTAGCCTCTCTTGTTTCAATTTGTACCTTCTTTTACACCAGACTTGCTGTCAGTTACTGTATCTCAGCTTAAGGGTGGAAGATTCCAGCCAAAGGGGACATACCTTCTATAAATTTCTTCATTCCGTCATAAAGGACTCATACGACCATCTCACAAGATATTTTAACTGGAACGAACCTGGCAAGAATAGTCATGTAGAGATGATGAGGTTTAAACTCTGCAGTGCCATGACCTTTTGGCTGATGGGAAAGTGCCCAGAAAGATTTACTTGGGAATTGATATTTGTCTTTAATGTTGCTAATGGCAGATGTTGATAATAAAGATTAAGCTAGGTATCTTTAAATAAAAGTGGCGTGCCCCAACTGTGGTTCACTTGCAGGAAAACTGGTCCAAATACCTTTCTAGATCTAAGGACTTAAAAAATAAATACAATATGCAAAATAATTATTATAATCCATCAATTTCACAGAAACAAAGCAGAAAAACAAACAATTATGATAGTAAATTGAATCATAAAATGGCAATATGCCAAGCTGTGTATCAGCTGGGTCTTTTTGCTTGTCTGTTGGCAAAATAAAGAGGATTAGGGGAATGACTCATCTGTTGATTGGAAAATCTACTTTGAAGTTGGAAGAAAATTTGTAAAACAACATTTAATAAGCAATAACTTGTTGCGAAAAGGCTTCTGTTCACCTATGGCTCCGCTGCCCAGCTTGTAAACTGTGGATGCTCTGGAGAGGAAGAACCAACCCGGTATTTGCATAGGAGAAAATCCTGTTTCTGCTGTAGCTGTCAGTAACAATTTTACTCCCGGCTGCAGCGCAGTCAGGGTTTTAATCTTTCCTACAAGTTTTTTCTCCTCCTGTATGAAGTCTGGACTCCTCCTATACTAAGTTTGGATTGATAATGTGTCTGAAGTCGTGGTTTTAAAACTATCCATGGCCACCAATGTGATGCCTGAGGTGTAGTAAAGAGTGTGGGAAAGATCATGCTGCTCAAACTCAGACTCCAAGACCCCCCCGCTCGGTTATCAGAACAGCCCACAGCTCCCTACCTTGCAGGCACTTGGTGGGGGCTCCAAACCGTGCGGCAGTTCTGGGCAAAGCCATCAGTGCTGGGGAGCTCCCGGCAAATTGCCCTTCCGTCATCTCATCTCTGCTCCAGGCTCGTTCAGCCCAAGCTGCTGCTTCACCTTCGTCTTGCAAAACCCCGATGTCACCAGACACCTTAGCGAAACTCAAACTTCGCTCTGCTCAGCAGTCTGGTGAGGATCTAGGTAACAGGTTTGTATACGTGCTATGTGGTTATGCCTCCGTTATGCATAATTGCACTGTGTTGGTGTTTGGCAAGTGCCATCTGGTTTTCATTTTCTTTCACAGTATAATTCATCACCTCCACCCCCACAGATTTACAGTGCAACTGCCTTTCTGCTTTCAAGACAATTTCAGCTACACTGAGTGTGTTTTGATTTATTTTAACTCAACCCAGCAGATACTACCATCAAATCATTCTCCTTTAAATTAAAAGGAATTTGATTTGCAAATTTTAGCAAGATAGGGCTACTCATAAAATCTGAACTGAGAAAGGAATAAGATGCTAAGAAGACGAAAGGCCCAACCATAAAATAACTCCTCACCAGAATCTAGAAAAATACTCTGGATAAACATCTTAAGCACATTAAAACCCATCAAAGCTATATAAGCAGTAAGAATAATAGCGAGTAATTAGAAGAGGTGTAGAGAGGAAAACACCTATTGTAGCTCAGTAGAGGCAATTATTTGTTTAATACTTCTTGTTGTGACTCAAATTACTATTTCTGTTTGCAAAAGACTGGAAACATCTTTCACTAAAAGGTAGGTTTTGAATCTGACACTGTGAGAGGGGACACTGTTCTGTACGTGTAGCTGTGTACAGGCAACGCGAGAAAAAGAAAATTTAAAGCTAAGGAGGAAAAGATAGAGCTGATTACAGAAGTAACAAAAACAAGGAACTGACAAACCAGGAAGAATGATTTTATTGTAGGTTCTTGAGGCTTCCAGTGATCGGTTTTCTCCCCTCCACTTAAGAACATACAGTGGAAACACCATCCAACATAGCTATAAGAAAAGCTG
This sequence comes from Vanellus vanellus, assembly GCF_965231255.1. NCBI lineage: Eukaryota > Metazoa > Chordata > Aves > Charadriiformes > Charadriidae > Vanellus > Vanellus vanellus. The sequence goes on from NC_138905.1 coordinate 193,878,547, forward strand.
AGAGAATAGGGTCCAAAGAAGGAGCTCACCTCTGGTGACATGGATTATTTTCTCTCTCAGTAACACCAAAACCCCATTTTGCATTGTAATTTTATGCGCTCCTCAGCTGTGTCTTAGGGTTCACTTTGCACAACAGTTACTTTCATTGAGTGATATGGTGTGCCGAGGTATTGTGAATTGCGAACAGGATTACCAGGTAAAAGGGACGTTGTCAAAAAACATTACTTTACACGCACATATGCACATTAAAAACCTTATTAAGTCTACTAACTCAAGCAGGCAAAAGCCTAGGAAGTGTCAGAATTAATGCTATCTGTGTTACCCTAAATCTGTCCTTTCCCCACATGCATCATGGCTACAATCTTTAATAACATGATCGCCAATTTATTTTCTCCCCAGGGCTCCTGTCTTATTCAGTGTCCTCTGCTGGATGCTCCTCCTCCAGCTCCCCATTCCTCGGACATCTCCAGGCTCACTGTACTGCCAAACATCCACGTATTTTCTGCAGGAATAACAAGTGGAAATTATCTCATGCAGAGGACATGCCCTGTGCTGAATTTAAAGCCATATTTAGTAGGAAGGCATTTTAAAGCTTCTCCATGTTTTATAATTCTTCTAAATAAGTGGAAAACAATGTACTTTCTTAGACGTTGCTGATTTCAGCAGCAGATAAAGCAAATCCACTGCATGGATGATTCCAGCCTGGATAGTTCAACTTCAGAGGTCAAAGGCAAAAACCCCAGTGTCTAATAAAGGCAAATGTTGGCAAGTTTCAGTTTGGTGACATGATTTGCTTTACCTATCACACAGCTTGTATTTTCATAAGCCCACCATAGATTCTGGGACTTTCTTCAGCAGCCTTGTTGAAGAAGAGGAAGGGGACACCAGAGGCTAGGGCCTAACACTGGTCCCCAGGTAAGATACCTGCGTAAAAGTGGGAGAAGGTGGCCAAGGTCAGTGCTGTTCCCTCTCCCCGTCTGTCCCCTCAGGGTGGTCCGTGGATGGATGGGGTTAGAATCACAGAATCATAGAATGGTTTAGGTTGGAAGGGACCTTGAAGATCATCTAGTCCCAACCCCCCTGCCCTGGGCAGGGACACCTCCTCCCACTAGACCAGGTTGTCCAAGGCCACATCCAGCCTGGTCTTGAACACCTCCAGGGGTGGGGCCTTAACAACTTCTCTGGGCAACCTGCTCCAGTGCCTTAATACCCTCAAAGTGAAAAATTTCTTCCTAATATTTAATCTAAATGTACCTTGTTGCTGCAAAGCAAAAGCCTCTCCAGGCTGCAGAGTGGCACCCGTGCTCCCGGCAGGTACAGGAGCAGTGGCCACCTTCCTTCCCATGTTGTTTCATTCCCTTCCCTCGTGAAGTGAGTGGAAAAACAAGAAAGAAAGGACCAACACAAGGCTCCAGGTTTGCTTTCAGCCACTTAAAAAACTAAGGCCAGGCAATTAAACCAAATGCAGCAGATAAATTAGACTTATCCCATTTGTCCCACAGTTTCTGGGTTGCCAGTGTTGCTTCAGTTTTACCCTTCTTCCCTCCCCCACTGCGTCTGATTATCTATATAAAAGGCTAATAAATTCTCTGCTGAATTTAAAAAAGCGGCAGCATTTGCATTTTGAACACCCGGCTGTTCAGCATGCAGCCCATTTAATTGTTACGCTTCAAAGGATGTACCCAGTTTTGCCACTCACCCCCGCCGAGGAGGCACGGGCTAGCGAGGGATGAGCGGTGGGATTACTGGCCACTCCGCCTGCTGGTGTTTATTTAAATATCACCAATTGCCATTCCTGATTTGGAGCCTAATCTACACTTCAGGTTTGAAACCGCTGTCCCAGGGATAGCTCTATACCGGCGCCAGCTCTTTAAATGTATGCACTGGTAACCACATTTAATGTGACTAGGCTTGCATAAAGCTCTGTCAAAGAAAAAGGATATGTTTCCAGCCTGTCTCACGGACTCATACTTTCATTAAATGCCACTGTGGTCTACTTAAATTTTGAATGCTTTATTTGCTTGGATTCACCTCTAACCACATTACAGTGAAAAATAAATCCTTCCACAGGCTAACGAGTATGTTTATAATAAAACTTTTTAGGAGGTGCTCAGAATTTCCTATCTCTTAATTTTTCCATTTTTTCCATTATCTGTAATGTGCTTATGTCAAGCTCTCTTGGCAAGGCACAGGCTTTCATCTCATGTATTGCACAGAGCCAAGCACTTTTTCTTTCTTTTGAAATAATTACGGGGTTTGAGATTTTTAGATCAAGCTGCAAATGTTTCTTCTCTGATAAAGATTTTGGGTCAAGCAGCTATTATTCCTTTCTTATCCCACATGAAATTTCCCCCCAAGCAGAACAGTGAGAACAGAGGATGTCATAAAATCCATTAAAATTCATACACTGGAATTAAAGCAGCGAGTTAGATGGGTGCAATAGCACTTCTTGGGACACCTGAGCTGATCTAACGGATCCCTCACACCAAAGTGAACCTCCTTTTGAGAGCACGAAGGTTTCAGGTTGGCTCATTTGTCTTACTGAATCGTGTATTGCTTTTCTTCTACACCGGCCCATTTCCTTGGCGATGGCCTCCAGGGCAAAGGCTGTCTTTGTTGCATGTACGTACAGTGCAAACACAACAGGGAACTGCTGCTGATACTGGGTGGCTTAGGCAGTTTCATTACAGAAGCATTTGTTACCCCTCTTCTCTCCCAGCACGCCTGTGATCCAGACTACATCAATAAAAATTAAATAAAAATACCATACATATATATGAATGTTACACTATATATACTGCATCTGCTGCATACACGTCTCCTGATATATTCATCTATATATGTGTGCGTGCGCACACACGTTCGTGTTTAGGAGATGCAATATATACAATCTGCGATTTTTTACGAGACTTCTGTTTCTTGAGCCAGTTGAGATTTGCTGGGGGAGGTGATGTCCTGTACTATACCTAGTGAGATAGTTGTTTAAAAAAAAAAAAAATTACAGACGGCCTTGCATACCCAAAAGCTTGCCTCCCATTTTAAACTGCCACAATTGTGATAACAAGAGATACTATTTTTTCCTTGCAAATGTTCCTGTGCTTGTGTCTGCAGATCGTTATGGGTTTTAGAACGGCAGGGTGATTGCTTCCTCTGTTGGAGAAGGAAGGTGGTGGCTCAGAGAGCAGCCGTTGGGACTGAAGGGCCCTCGGGTTCTGTGCGGAACAGGGAGGGCACAGGGAGAAGCCGACGTGATGCACCAGACTTTACACCACTGCTCTGCAGAGCTGCAGGGGCTTCATAGCACCTGGCAGCCTTCCTAGGACAGCCTGATGGCCAGCTCTGCTTCAGAGGTGGCCTCTCCAAGATTATCAGCGAGTCTGCCTTTTCAGATAAGCTGCGCTTGGTGAAGAGACGAGACTTTTTTAACAGAAGCCACTCCAGCACTGTCAGGGTTTCCCCAACTTGAGACCTGTCCTCCTGTCCCGTGCAGTGCCGGGGAGCTGCGTGCAGCGATGAAGGTTTGTGCGTTCCCCAAAACTGCATGGGGATGGAGAAACTGTGACCAGAAAGCAGCAGGCCAGAGAGAAGATAAGTATGTGCTGGGGGCTGTGTGTGGCAGCCCTCTGCTGCTGGGTGAGTTCTGGAGGTTGCTCCACACGGGATGGCTGAGGACAGGACTGGCCAACCATGCCAGCTGTCAACAGTGGCCATTCAACTTGGCCACATCCAGGGAGGCGGTGGCTGCCCTGTGCACACAGGGACCGCAGGGTAACGATGCCTATGGTATGATGCCTATATGGCATCGTAAAAAGCACTAGGCCCCCCCGAGGGGCTTCCTCATCACCAGTGCACCAGGGTGACCCTCCGCTCCTGGGAGAGCTGAGGTGGGCTTCCCAAACGGTGTTCCGGTGGGGCAGCTGCCTGCCTGAGTGCTGGGAACAGGGAGGTGGCGGCGCTGTAAAATAGTTATCTGCTATTAATAACAACAGCTTGACTCTAATTAACAGAAGCAGCTTGATTAATAAAAGGTGCTTAATAAATATTGGCTGTGGCCTGCGTTTCCTCCTGGCTCAGTTGTCTGTGAGAAAGAGATCTACAAGGAGATTGGGCAAAATCAAAATCAGGAGCTCCGTGCTGGGCCACATGTCCCCATAACAACACAGGCCAGCTTTTTCAAAGATGCCACCTTAAAAGTTATCCCAAATACTTTTAATTCCTCCAGTTTGTTATCTGTCTTACAGATGATTCAAAATTTCTTTCTCCTGGTTTTGTCTGGTAGCATTATCCACCACAAAGTCCCATTAAGGCACCACCCTGGAGGCAGGTCCTAGTAACCCTTAGGTATCATATCATCTCCCACTCCTATAAGATTTTTCATTCCTCAAAGCTCTGAAATTAGACTGGGCATGGAGCAAGATGCTGCAAGCCTTATTACAGAGCTAGTATGGCAGACGCTATGGAGAATCACTGCCACCTCCTTCCCCTGACCTCCAGGTCTTCTCCTTAATTGATTAAATATACATTTCCACTGTAAGATTTATGCACATGTTGAAGCACTTGCCCCTAATATGATGATATCTTCCTTCCTTTCTCTTTTACAGCATCCCTGTAGAGATAAGTACAGGTATTTGCAGGCAGACCTATCACCCACTGCTATGAACACTGCAGCTGGGACATATAAGGAGGCCCCATTTGGGGGCTAACAGTCATCTTCTGGTTCCAGCTACACCCCTTCACATGAGAATGAACCAGCACTGAGTCTTGGCTGGAAATTATTAAAACATTTGAAAGAGCACCTTCCTTTTAATTCCAAGATTTTTCAAGTGCTCTGATCTTTGAACAAAAATTAGCCTACGTTTGTGCTACCTCCCGTTTGTGTCAGACCATGGGTGATGATGCGTTACAGAAAAATATAGTGTTTTTTTCAATTTTGTTACCTGATGCAGCGAGCATAGTGCTTTTCATCTTTGAGACAGAGGAGAGGGGCCACAGGCCGGGAGGGCCTGCACCTTGAGGAGGACATCAAAGCTGACCAAACTGAAGCAAGGGGGGCAACTCTGGCCTCCTTTGCCGAAACTTTTGATTTGTGCTAAGACCAATGAAGTGCCTTGGTGACTGTATGTTCTATTCAAAAAGCACCTTCAATGTGAAAACCTTAGGATATTTGCAAACTCTTATCTTCCTTTCAAGCTAACTTCTCCTGGGTAATAGACACCACATGTCTCTGCCCATCTTTATTCTCCACCCCACCTTTGTACGCCTGCAGACTGCACGTCCTCACCGAGTTCTGAAGCTATAGAGAAAAAGGCATGTTCATACAGATGCCTGAAATGATGAAATGCTGGTGATAGTAGCTGGATACAGTCAAGGATTTTTAACAGACTCTTCTTCCTCTTCTCTCTAGTATTTCTAGTTCCACTGTAGCTCTCCTGAGATTAGAAGGGGGAAGAGGAGCCAGAATTGCCTGCAGTATTCAAAATGAGCATGCACCAGGAATTCACATAATTACATTGCAATGCTTTCTGTTTGATCATCTGGTGCTTTCCCAGTACCTCTCATTATTATCTTTGTTTTCTGACTGCTGCTGAGTGTGGAAGCTTATATTTTCATAGAGTCACCTTTTATGAGCCTGAGATCACTTTCTAAGCGGCAATATATATCAAAGCTATCATCATATATATGAAATTAGACTTCTCTTTACTAATTGTACCTGATTTTATATTTATCAGTATTGTATTCCATTTGCCATTTTATTGCCCATTCTGCAACTCCGCAGCTTTTGTCTTTACTAGCCGGAGTAGCTTGGTGTTGTCAGTAAATTCTGTCCCTGACTTCCCACATCCATTTCCAGATCATTTATCAATATATTGAGCAGCACAGAACTAGTTTTTAATAGACTTTTATAATATTTAAATTAGTAATCCATAATTATCCCTTCTTTCTTATTCGATAAAATTTCTTTAGGGACACTTGGCGAGAGATGCTGTTGAAAGCCTTCTGAGAATTTAAGCAAACTTTATTATCCAGATCATCCTGACATACATGCTCAGAGATTCGTCCAAAAATTTGTAATAGATTTAGTGGTTGTGCGTCCAATACATCTATTTTTTCATTATGGTTCATGTCAATTAGCGAGGTACAGCCATCAGTTCTATTGGCTCTCTACAGAATCCTCACACACAGGTGTGGGTTTGTGTGGTTTTGGTTTTTTTTCTTTCTTTCTTTAAACCATATTTGCCACTTTTTTTTTTTCCTCTGGTACTAAGGCAGTTCTAAGCAAACGTTAGTATTTCAGAAGTCTTCTGAAAATACTGAATTATCTTAATGAAAAGACCACCTGCTAGCAACTTACCAATTTGTTTTAATAAGCCATTTACTAACACTTTAATTTCAGCCAGATCTTCCGATTAAGACCCTGTCAAAAAACATTAACAGCATGGAAAGTTCGCTAAGGACTTTAACAGCAAGCACAGATTAAAAAAAAAAAATAAAATATCCCAGTATCTATTCTGGTCTATTCTTCCAGAAGGGTTCCTTTACACCTTGACCACCTAGTCACCCAAATCTTTTGACAACTGTCAGAGACAGTATTGTACTGAGAGTTAGGAGGAGAAACAAATTCAGCCACATCAAATCACGAGGAGATGGTATCACTCCTGTAGAGCACACAGATACGTTCGGTGCTGGTGGTTCTAATATCCAGACTTCCTGTCACACGATGAACATTCTTTTGGATTTGTTTGTTATTAATAATAAATGCTATGAAAACATTTTGATATTTAAGCCTTACCAGTTTTCCACTGCAAGGCAAGTTTTCCGATCTATACAGTTTAGATAAGGAGTGGAGGAAGAGATGACTCAGTCATCATCTGTGAGTAACTCCATGGGGGATAGGAAAAAAATTTCTCACATTAGACAGATCTGTAAGTGAGCTGAAAACAGAACACAGGAGGTTGAAGACAAACGAATACAGACTAAATGTAAAGTCTTCCCTTTATAATGTTTATTGACTACTAAAAAGGATTAAAACATATAAACCTTAGTTATTCAAGAGTTAGATTTCTTAAGGCTTAATTTGTTTGTAAGAGATCCCATCGTAGCTCAGACAGAATTAATAGATTCATTCCTGATGTAACTGGGCAAAGTTTTTTACCTGTTTTGCAGATCCAGTTACACAATCATATTTGGTTTCCTCAGCCTCAAAACATGTGATCTTCTGATAAAGTGTGTCTATTCATATCTCATTTGTATTAGCGTTACTTTGGCTTTAATGTGTAACAAATCATCCTGTGTGCATAAATTAATATGCTCCTACTTTCAAATTTCATACAAGCAACATGACTTTGATGCTTTATGAAAACTGCAGGACGCAAATATTTTGAATCATTTACCTGAAGAAAATTCCATGTTCAAAGTTTTTGATGGCAACTGCTGGCAAATACAATTTTTTGCAGATGCAATTCCCCAAAAAGTAGAATAAAATAATAATAAAGGAGATGTAGAATAAAACTGGTGAATCAGATTCAGTAAGCTTAGATCTAATCTCCCTCAGGGTCACCTCTGTAGGGAAATACACTGGTATTACTCTTTTGCTATAATTATGCTGCTACAGTTGTACTATTATAATTTATTATGTTTCCAAAGCAATATAGCAGCAGTAATTCCATTGAAATCAATGACATAAGGAATAGAAGAATCAATTCACCATACCCAGTTGTCTCTGGATACAGAATTACTGAGGTTTTTTCCTAGTAAAAACAATGGAAATAAATAAAAGATGGATATAAATCCAGCAGTAATAAGTCGAAATGACTATAATACAATTATATGCTTACGTTTAAAGGAATCTATTTTGAAAAGAGAAAGGAAGTCTGGAGCAATTCATATCTTTGTTGACTTACTCCAAGTGTTCAGAAATTAGCAGCGGTTTACACTTGCTCGTATATAGCTACACGGAGTATGCCAAGCATCAGCAGGGGTTTGGTGCCCTCTTATGTTCCATACAAGCAACTTCAGTGATTGCAAACACTTGATAGATCACTTGTGACGGCTTCTCAGGTTACAAATTGTTAAGAAAGTGTCAACTAAGGTAACTAACTACTTAATGCTTCAAAAAGGTTAATAACCACTTTAAGGCAGTGAACTTAACTAACAGTAATGGGCCGACCCACAGTCATACCGGCGCACCTTCCCCTTCAGCTTTTATTGAGACAGCTCAGCCTCGCTAAACTGATCTTGCATGGCGCAAACCTGATTCAGGCTTCTTTTGTTTTGGCTAGGCAGATATTGTTAATCAATTGCTGATTACTACACCACATACACAAAAAAAAAAAAAAAAAAAGGCTGGTTGGCATCACAGAAAAATCAAGATGAACTGTAATAATAGACCTGGTCTTACCTCCTGGGAATGTCATCTAGTTAACAACCTAAGTACTTACCCAAAGAAAAAGATCAATTAAAAAAAAATAAAGTCTGCAAAGTTGGAGACATCAAAACATGGAATATTCCCGTTTCCTTTACTTGGATACTCCAGTGATTATTTCTTGCACTTAGAAGTTGGCACCTATTAAGTAAAATTAGATTTTTTGGGGTTTCTAGTAATGACCTTCCATTTTCTTTCTTGTCGAGTTAACACTGTAGTATGTTATTTTTCTTCTTATGCAAGTATTTCTAACCCATAGAGAAGTCCCTTCTTGATCTTCTAAAAACTAAACAGATTGCTTAGTAATTTTTTTTCTGGAAATAAAACCTGACTATATTAAGAAGTGTTTTTCAGTTAATTTCCTCTATTAGCGTCAAAAGGGTATACAGTTTAAATACTTTTTTTATATGTGGCACTTATGTAAGTCATCATCCCATTTTACTAATTACTCAGAGGAAAACATCTGGGAGAGATTTATGTGCTTTATTTGATACATAAATTAGAATGCATGAGATGGGCCACATGTACAGTAATGTATAAAGATAACATGGAATTTTAGATTACATTTGAATGTTGGTATCAGAAATTATTAAATAACTTACTAAAGTGCTGAGGACCCCATATTTAGAAAAGCAATCCATTGCAATGGAATGTATTGATAATAGAACAGAAATAAAGCTCCCAAGCCTTTCATAGTGGGAAATTCTCAATTTATTTTATCAAATAATCCTATTATGCAATTTTTCAGAAATAGGTTTCAAGATGATACACACGAAAACCTTCAGAGAATTAGCAAGTTAGTGCAGAAATCAATCATTTTCTTAGTCTGGTCATAGACGCAGAGGTAAAAAGGAGTCTAAGCATCCCATACTAGTTAATAATGAGCATCCCTTCTTATCACAGATACCCAAATGCCTGGAGGCAAGGCACATTTTGGCACCACGGCCTACTTCAGTAAAGCCAGACAAAACTGGATGAATGCTCCCCATTTCTAGGGGCTGCAAAAAGCACATGTCAAAAGAGAGCTGAGAGCAGATCCACGCAGCAAACAGAACCTTGTAGAAATAACTTATTTGTCAACATCCATAAGTGCACTACTCCTTTACTGAACACAGAAGCATGTTCCCAGAGAGCTTCGAGTCCAGTTTCAAATGGAGGTGACAAAGGAAAAATAAATAAGGAAAGGATGTGGTGAGGAAGGATGGATGTGTCTGGGCCCCTTTATACCACCAAGATACTGTAATATCATTAACTACATACGAGTGTAGTATTTTTTAAAAGAAATCCACCTTGTGTAGGTGAGAAATAGCTAAATTGCACATAGAGCAGAGATCCCTGAGCTAGTGGAGACCCAGTTAGAAAATCCACACAACATGCTGCAAAGCAATGTGGACATACTCACCTAGGTCTAGAGGAAGTTCTGCCTTTTTTTCAGCTAATAAATATTACTTACTAGCTCCCATTTAAGACCATGTGAATGATGGATCATACTTGCTAGTGTCTAACTCTGAAGTTCTGGTTCTAAGGCTCGCATGAGGGCAGCCAGCTTAGATCTGCTTTTGTTATTGTGGATGTAGCCAACAACAAAGCATTCACATTTAGTGCATTAAATCTCAAACAGTACTGAGATCAGGCCATCAGGCACCACAGCTGAGTTACTTTCTACAGAACATATGAATCTGACTTTTCTGGACAGTTTTCCCATCTGCTGACCCGGAAATTTGTGCTATAAGGTTGAAGCCTGCCAAATTAAGATGCATGTGCTTTTGATAACATTCACTGAAGTGGATGAATAATTCCATTTCCCATATTCCCTTTCAAAGGAAGTAGAAAAAAAAAAATTGCCTCTCTTAGCTGGTAATCAGCATTAAAATAGTCCACACAGTAGAATAAGTCTGTGGAAGCAACAAAAACCCTCCCAAATGTTTTGAAGTGCTAGTAGATAAATATGGAATGTGGGTTTACAGCTTTACAGAGGTAATCAGTTATTCACTGTCTCATTCCTGCCATGCCATCTTCCCCATCTCATTTTCCTATATCCATTTCCCTCTGTGCTATAAAGTGAACGAACTTAAAATCTTGTAACAACATGTAAAGAAAACAGAACCACCCTGGGCTGGGAACAGAAGTATTTTTGAAGGACAGAGCTTGGAAACATCTGCTAGGATACAGCATAAGAAACTTAACTCTAGACATCAACAGAATTGATGTGCTGGATACAAAACAGTTAAAAAAAATCCCCAAATCAAAACAGATGCACTGCTAACTGACAGAGCTTCAATAAAATTGGGAGGAAATCACGTATTTCCCAGTCCCTAACGCTAATTAAGACTTCCCTAGCAAATTGCAATTTGTTTATCTTGAGGAACTTAAATGAGTTGAACTTCAATATGTTCCACTATGAAATCTTACGGAGCAGAAAACTCAGGCTGATATAAACCAAATCAGGTTAAAAATTGATTTAGTTAAGAATCAGTACTTGGCTGCTGTGCACATACTTTTAATTTAGTTTGAAGTGCCTGGTATCAATTAACTTAAGCTTATTTGTCTTATTGACTTTACCACTTTAGCTAGAACTGAAAACTTAGATTTCAATGCTTAAGTCATTAACCACCTAAGGCAGATGCCAGTATCAGCACTGACATCAGTATCCAGCAGCATCTTATTCAACACTATAATGCATCTCTGTATTCAGTGTTGGGCAGTATCAGCGCAATGATTCCGAAAACCAAGTGAAGAAACACTAAAATGAGGTGCTCGCTTCCCTGGAAATCATTTATAAACTTGTTTCAGACAGTTCTGACCTTCATTTAACAACACACAGAAGCTAAGTAGAGGAGCTCCAAGATGACCCTATACATTTAAGAAAAGCAGCTGTGTTTGTAAAGTTTTATATAATAAAATCAAGATGCTTATCAAATTCATTTTGCAATTCCCAGCAACAAAAGCAAAAGCCACCGTAGCATTACTACAATGAGTAACAGCTCAAGACCAAGTACTTCTCCAGGACTGCAGAACAGCTAGAACGGATTCCTAGCTCTACAGTTCTGGGAGAACAGTGTTCTGTGCTCGTCTAAGGAAACACAAGCTACAGAAAACTCAAGAAAACGTGGTCATAGGTCTTACATGTCACACAGATTGTGCCACAGCAGTTGTGAGAAACCATCAGCTTAAGGGTATGTATTTTTGTACTTGCTGGGCTCCAATCTCTGCAATATAGACTGCTCCACTCTTCATGTCTACATCCACAAGGTGCGGTTTGGTTTCATCTGCCAGCTGGACTGCGTTGACCAAAACACAGTCCCCAATAGAGCCAACCGGTGGTGCCGCCAAGATTGCTAACCGGTTGATATTCAGCTGAGCTACAATCAGGTATTTGTAATTGGCAGTAAATCTGTGAAAGACAGAAATACATTTTTTCAATTATGAACTCCATATGACATCCCATTTTAACACAACTATGCACTTTAAAACAAAAAAACCCTCCTTAATAGTTAAGATTTTGAAGGCTACAACAGACTAAAAGCAGTAAAACATTGAGAATTAACTTGTAGGCCTCGCTCTACAGAGAACTCATTCAAGACAACATCTCTTCCTGTAAAAGCTACAACAGTAAGGTCAATGACGCACAACGAGTTTAAAATTAAGTTCCCAGTCCTGCAATCAAATCCATGGGGCTTGTTATAAAGCCAGGATTTCCCTGTCAAGATACAACTGTGCAGATCTTTGCATATGATTAGGGCCCAGCACGCTATTAGTTAAACTGAGTAACTCCTTGTCATCAGGCATTAAATATCAACATTTCAGTTCACCAGTAAGAGTACACCTTATTTATGTCATTGCATGTTTCTAGAAGAACTGTTCAACAATACCTGACAGAATAGGGTCCATCTTCTGAAAAACAGCCGCTCCAAGACCCGAGCCATTCCCCTGTGACTTTATCAAAAACTTGGATTCTTTTGTTGTCTCTGTCTGCAACCCACACCTGTGAAGAAAAAAAATCATGGCTGTTCACAAATAGAACAAATAGTCTCATTTCATGATCCAGGCCTATGATAATTGCATCTGCAAACACTCTGATATGCCTAACACTACTATAAATATTGAGCAACTTAGACACTAAGAGCATTTTCAGTATGTTTTGTCTAATCAGTTTTGTGCTTATCTCTGTTCCACCCTGTGCTAACTGGGTTCACAAACACTGCAAGCTAGCAATACCATAAGACAGTTCCAACGAAGGCCTCTTTTGTATTAAAATCATCGATTTTAGCTGTTAATAACTCATCAGTCTGGTAAGTTTTCTGGGATATCACCCACAAGGGAGCAATAGACAAGTTGACCCAAGATCTTTCATCGCCATTTTAAAATGAAACACTACTACAGCAGTCTCTTAGATTTCTTAGGAATTGACAATTATTTCTAACCTAGGCTGATGATCAATGTCGCTCTGGCAATAAAATCATAGCCCGTCGCAATTGTTGTCTTTGAATGTATATACTCACAGTTACCTTTCAACACAAGGCAGCCATGTCCCTTCACTTCTCCCTCTCACTCTGCCAGTTTCAGTAGAGAAGTGATTTTTATATATGCTCCTTATTCTGGTTCAAACAGCATCAGCAGAATTAGCTCAAACCAGTGATTTAAGATGTTTTAGTCAAGTAATCTTATTTTCCCTGAAACAGATTAAGGAGTGACCGCACAATTCTTCTATAAGAGCAGCAGGGCAAAAGCCAGACTATGATTAACACCTGGCTGAAGTAGACTCTTGAATGCCTTGAGCTGCATGTAGAAAAGGACTGATGTTCACAACCTAGCCAGAGCCTTACTATGATCTTCAACTTGGAATTTCTAAATATGAAATTAAATTAAGTCCCCTGAAGAAACTTAAGCACTTGGGTAGATATTTATTACAGAATATAATCTTCCTGCACTTTCACAATGGCAACCGGTTAGAAACTGCAGGAGGAAGAGTCTGTTGTTGCGCGGACATTGACAATGTAACCAGTCAGAATCCTTGTGTTAACTTTGCAACCAGCTACTGTAGTAGGATCTGCAGTGAAACTTCAGCTTATGGCCGCTATCACCCCAAAAACTGTAACCCACATAAAAACGACCCACATCACAACAGTTCAATTAAAGAGAAATACAATTTGTTTTGTTCAAATACATGTAAACAAATCTGTTGGAAGATGGAAAAAAATTCTCCCTTTATTCTTTACCCGTCCAAAAGGATCCACTGTTACACTGTGAGGAATCTTGAACTGACCAATGCCGGTCCCATTTGTTCCAGTCAGCCATATCTCTTTGTAATCTAAATAGTGAGCACCATGAAAAATAAAAGTTAAAAAAAAAGAAAAATCACAGTAAGAAAAACAAGAAATAAAATAGCTTTAAGTCATTCCCTTACAAAGTTACTTTGCATAATTTTTAAAAGGTGGAATTTTTAAACCCAGGCTTTTTAAACACAGTATTACCAATACATAAATCCAAGAAATACTGGAACTACTACAGGAACTACTGGATTGTTATTAGTGGATTTGGGACTACAGTTACAGAAATATAGCCACTAGTACACAACAGCCATAGTCCAAAGCCCTGTTACCCACTGTATTAAAAAAAATAACATATTATATATATAAACAGTTGGCTGATTATTATATTAATTTGTTTACCAAATTGATTTGCTACATTTGTTACCTGGCAATTTTGAGTTTTAACAACTTACCATTTTGCAAACTAGATATTAGCAAACTGACTGTTTTATACTGATAACAGAGAAATGATAGCTCCTCCACTGTTCCCGAAATGCAGATGTGCACAGACTCCTCACTCACTGCCCTAACCAACACTGATCATCTAACTGTGGAATATGAGCAAGCTAATTAGAATCACGGAATAATTTAAGTATAAAAGATCTTCAGACACCACTGGTCCAACCCGCTCATCAAAGCGGGACTATCCTTGATAACAAACCCAACTCTGAAGTTAAATCAGGTTGTTCATAACTCATCAGGTTTTGAGCATCTCTGAGAGCAGAGACTGCACACCCTTTCTGGGCAAACTATTCACTGTCTGATGACCCTCACTGTGAATCTTTCGCTCCAAAAGACAAACCGGAATTCTCCCCTCTTGCATCTTTTGCTCAGTGTTCCTCGTTCTTCACTGTGTAACTCCAAGAAACGTATGGCTCTGTCTCCTTATACCCTCCCATTACTGACTTGAAGACAGCGATAAGAATCCTCCTTAGCCTTCTCTCCTGAAGACTGAACAAACTCATTCTCTCAGCCTCTTGTTATAATCAATTAGGAGATTTCTCCTGAAGTGACAAGCAGTAAAACAGGACCTGATCCAACAAAGTCTTCAAACTAATGTTCAATGACAGCTCCACCTAGTCCTCGCATGAAAGTATTCTCAAGCTGTGTTATTTAAATTCAATTTTCAATGGTCAACTACTGCAGAAGTTCATTTTTCCATACCATTGGATAGTTTGAGCAATCTGTTATTCATTCCTCCGTCTCCATCCACAACGTAGATATCTCCACTTTCCTCTACAAAGATTTCTGCTGGTTGATCAAATTGTAGAGGAATCAAACTTGAACCAGCATTACCTGGCGTGCCCAAGATCTGCATAAGTTTACCTGAAGGGCTATACTGTTTCACGGTGTGCCCATATTTCCCTGAATTCAGAAAAAAAATGCAAAAACGTCTTAACAAAACAAAACGTAAGTATTACAACTGATTACAAAGATTAAAAAATAAAATCTCCTGATACTCACAAATGATATTAATAAATCAAACAGACAAAATTCTACAGTGAGAATATGACTGTGAGTTAGTAAATCCATAGGCTACAACAATATTCATCCATTGTATTGGACCACCAAACCTAGGACAGAAGATAAGTCTAGCCAGAAGATATTTTTCCTCCCTGGTACTTCTCCTGGTAAAAAAAACAAAACAAAACAACAAAACAAACAAAAAACTTGCTCACTAAATTCAGAAGCTATAAGGAGACACACAGCTTAACTCATGAACCTATTTTGTGCAGCACCTGAGAAGTTTCATGGCAAGAAAAGCACAAATCTGTCTTAGAATTGCTTGACAGACTTAAATAAATTAGTTTTTTAAAGTATTATCTGCAATATTAGCACTTTCTTCCCCACCTGATACTTCTCATATCACCACCATGTGTACCTGTTCCAACATCTGTGATCCATACTGAACTGTCTGTTTCCGTGTTCAATACAAAGATACCGTGAGGCATTTCAACTGTATTATTCCAGGAGTAAAGAAAATAGCCTTCTTCTGAGAATACAAGTACCTTTGGTACATTATCTCCCCTCTGAAAAGGCAAAAAAAGGTCTATTAAGAAAACACATTAAGCAAGTAATCACATTTTTGAAAATTCCTCTTTGTAACGTTTTTGCTATGTTTCATGAATAATGAGTCTCCTGAGACTGTCTGCTAGATCTCATTTTTTCCAGCTAGAAGAGAGAGAGAATGGTCTAAGTTTAGCATGCAAAACCTTCCACTCGTTCTAGACTTTCAATTTAAATCACGTAAAATCCAATTTTAAGAGCAGCAAAGCTCCTGCAGCTATCTTGGTCTTAATTTTCAATCATTTTTTATGTTCTTGCTGAAAAATACAAGCATAACACAGGCATGAAAAACTGTAACTGTACTTATTAGCTGCATGGCACTCAAGTACTCATACTGTGTTTTACCATTAAATCCCACCACTTTCCACAGAGAGAATGTCTTATCCGTGACCTAGAGATACCAGTGCGTGGAAAGCAAATAACTGAAGTTCAATTACTGCAACAGGATGAAAGAGCTGTGTGGTTTTGATTTCATGGGATAAATGCTGAAGGAGTGGAAGGGGACTAGTCAGTTGCCTCAGAAACGCTGCTTACCTTACAGTTAGAGAAGAAGCTGCTGTAAATCAGTTAAGATGGATCATGTATTCATATCATAATATTAAAAGCATAACCAATTACGGTCCCAGAACTGCTTTAAAAAATGGATATAGCAGAGACATCTATACTTATATTTCCACAAATTTTGATACAATAATTATTCATATATATATACACACACATATATATCAATCTAAAACAGAGACTTTAAAGGCAAAAATACACTAGGTTAACAAAGAGAGAAATACAGTATTCTCACTCACTTGTCCCACATACACCAAACCATGAAGAGAATCAACAGCAACACAAAATGTTTGACCAGTGAAGTATTCTGGAATTTTAGGCCAGCCTATGTCCAGCTTATACATCTGTTGCTGTCCCTTCCAAGGGGAGGAGTAATTAAATGCTTTTAATACCTGAAAATACAAGAATAAATATCCATTAATAGTTAAATCCCATGTTGGTGGGATCAGAAGAACCAGCAGTAAAAAGTAACTTTCTGAAACATCATAAATTGATTTGTTCAATTTAAATTAAGAAGATAGATAAACAGAAATAGGCTTGTAGCTAGGGTTTTGGACTGCAAATAGGAAAATTTCAACAAACTGGAAATTAGCTAATGAAGCCCTTTGGATTGGGAATCTCTGGAATTAGAAGGCAGAAAAAACATTCTAAAGTTTCTCACATCAAAGTTGCTATTACTAACTGTGAATCACACTCCAAAATGAGGAAGACCGTAAGGAAAGTTCCAAATGCAACAGAATAAATAACCACTTCAAGAAGATATGAAAATAAGAAAAAATCAGAATAAAGGGCAAACACAGGTCAGGAAAGAAAACTACATCTTAGAAACGGGGAAGTGTAAGATACCAGGAATGGCAAAACTCAGGTCAATGTATACATTTTAAAGGACAACGGAAGAAAACAATCTTCCACCTTTTTGTTCTGTTTTTCCAGCAGAAGAATGGAAGCTGACCACAGCTACGCTGCGGCAAGTACTGGATGAAGATCCAAGCACTGAAACGGAAAAGAGCAGCCTAGAACTAAAAAGTAACAAGTGGTGGCCCGGAAGGACCAGGGCCATCTAACACTTATGTTAATTGCCTTGCCAGAAGTAGGGGTAAGTTGATGATAACTACAAACAGTTTAAGACCAGACTATCATGAAGGAAAACCGAAGAGTACTTAAGCAGGGAGAAAATCCAACAGTAAAGAGCGCAAATTCGGTGACCCACAGATTATGAAGTTTTTCCTCATTTAAGCAGAGCATATTGCTTCGACACCCCTAAAAAAGAATGACCCAGCGTCCGCGTTTCTCTCAGCAGAGCTGCAAAGCCACATCATCACAACCTCCGCCTACAACGACCCAAGCCAGAAGAGGCGCAGGAAGGCACCAGCACGAACCGGCTCCCGGGGCCCGGCCCGCACCCCTGCGGGTCCCCACGCGGGCCGGGGACAGGCAGGCCCCGGCCCCGGCGCCCCCGACCCCTTCCCCCGGTATCTGGGAAGTTGTCACCAGAGGTGTTGCACAAAGCTCCCGCACTTCCCTCCCCTCCCCTCCCCTCCCCTCCCTCCCTCAAGTCCGCCGCCCACCTGCGCGCCCCAGAGCAGGGCCAGCAGGGCCAGAAGGCCGCCGGCCATCACCACCCACGGCCCCACCGGCGGCTTCCGCCTCATGGAGGCCGGGACGGGGAGGGGCCGCCGCACAGGCGGACCGCGTTGCCATAGCAGCCACGTGACCGCCACCCCACCCCTCCCTTCCCGCCACCGGGTGGCCCAGTAAAGCGTAGTGGGTGGGGGGGGAAGGGGCCTCCTCCCCCGTCGCCCGTTGTCCCGGCGATGGGCTGCCCACAACCGTGCCGGCTCGGAACCGAGCGGCGGTAGCACAGAAGCAGGCCAGAAACGGCGGCGCGACGCCCAGCAGAATAGCTTAGCGCTTCGGCGCGACGCTCGGGAGCTGGAAGTGGGGCGAGTCCGGATCGTGTTTCCGCTACTTCTGCGCAGGCAGTGGTGTCGGCGACCAACATGGAAAGGGGCCTTCGGCTCCGCGCTGTAACGTCACAGCAACGCGACGGCAGACAGGCAGGACCGGCCGAGCGGGGCGCCTTGTCGGTGACTCCGGGCTACTCGCCGTGCTCTCTCCTTTCAGGCCACTTCGGCCCGCAGTCCCCGGCGGCTGCTCGGAAGCGCCTCGGCCTCTGACCGCCGGGATCGAAGGGTGGCGGCGCAGCGAGCTATGGGGTGTGAGGGCTCCCCTCAGGCGGGCGCGGGCCGGTCGGGCCTCGGCGCCGCGTGCTGAGGGGAACGGAGCGGTGCGGCGGGGTCGTTGGGCGGCCGCCCCCTCCCTGTGTCTGCCACGGTCTCTCTGCCCCGTGCCCTTCCCTTTCCCTCGCCGGGAGAAGAGTCGGGAACGGTCGTCGGGCGGGCGCGGGTCTCCTCCGCGGCCGGCGGCCTGCCTTTGTCTCTTGCGCCGTGCCCAGCACTGCAGCGGCGTCAGCGCTAAATTCCCAGGGGCCAAGAAGATCCCAGGCTGCCTTTCTTGCCTTGCTTCTTTTTTTTAAATATATTTTTTCCCTGTATGCTTAAAGACTTTCAGTGAAGTTTTTTTGCCTGGATATTATTTTTTTTTTCCTCCATGTTTAAGCATCTTCATTGAATGAACTAATAAAGATGGATAAGAAATCATTTGAAACCGTGCTGGATGAAATTAGAAAGGTAACTTCTCGTTTTGCATGTTAGTTTAACCATTTGGTGGTAGAATATTCCTTTTAATGAACACACCAGGTTAGGTGTTTGTGTTGTTTAATAATCACTTCAGGATTCAATAAGGACTAAATTCCATCTCAGTGGGAAGAGCTATAATCCTGTGTTGCTCGTGTAGCCCTAGTTGTTGTATGTCAGGTATAACCATGTAAAGCTGCTGTTGATGTGTTTGCTTTCTTTGAGATATTTTTATTTTCTCAGAAAACTGAGATTGAATGTCTAGATTGCTACCACTGAGCTAACAGCATGTGCTGGAGGAGTGCTCATTTAAAATAAACACTTGAATAAGTTCATCACAGCATTTTCACTGTCAAGGAAGAAATGCCAAAATAGCCAAGTATCTCTTATTTGGGGGTAGGAGCTGCATTTGCTTGGCCTGACCAGAGATGGGGACCTATAGTGTGAGGTATCCACACTTTTTCTGGTGGTTTAGGAGATACACCACACAAGTATGACATGAGCGGGCTCATTTCTAAACTGCTCTGCTGTCCTTGTTCAAAGCCACATCTCCCACAGTTCAGGAATGTCTACACGCTGTTCTTCAGGATGTGAAATCCTGAGTTTTGATACGTGCTCTGAACGCGCTTGTGCATCTCCTGTTAAGAAACAAAATATCTCCTAGTCATGGGAAGCAGAGATAAGAACTTGGGCTTCCTTGTGTCTGGTAGATGCTCTCATTTCATTTCTTTCTGCGCAGAGGTCTGCTTTTAACAGGAAAGCTAGAGGTTAGTGGTTGGGACAGTTGCACAAATGCTGGAAGTGGAAAAGGGGATAGAAAAAGTGTCTGGATTGTTCAGGACCTCTCAGATTAGTAGAAGTATGGTTCCTGTCTTGCGTGGGAAGTACAAACCTGGGATGACATATTTTGCTGTAGTTAAGCAGAGGTGATTTAAATGTCACAGCGGAACCATTGTGTATCCTGCTAAAGCTGTCTTGGTGTGAAAATGAAGGGCTTCTTTTGGATAAGATTGCCTTATGGCAGAAATGGAATCCTTAATATTTTTGTGAAAGGTGTTTTTTGTTATGATAGGTTGTCTAGGAGAGGTCATTTCCTTTATTTGGACTTGGGTGCTAGAGTTGAGTTGCAGTTCAGCTTCTCATCAGCATGAGATACAGTGATGACTGCAGTTGTAGCAGTATTATTTTGGAACATCTTGAGGTGTAAAACACTGTGCACAAAAGCCCAAGCGAGGAGTCTTTGTTATCACAACTGCACTTACTAATATTTTTACATAAGGTCATGGTCATAAATTCTCCTTTATAAAACATGTTCCATGCTAAAAATCTGACAGCCCTTATAAGATATTTCAGGGCGTGGACTTCCCTCCTAACTTAAGAATTTCTATGGAAAATCTGGTGAAAAAAATCAAGGAACAAATTGCACATGAGTACTTTCTCTGAGAATTGATGGTGGGAGGGAGTAATGTTTCAGATATTACTACTGCAGTGCGGCCCTTCAGAATACGCTCTGTGATTACTAAAGACTTCAAACAAAAGGGGGTCTGACATGTGATTTTAGGCAATTATGTTTCCTGTATGCAATCTGCCTGTATTCCGGTAAACCCAACTTACTGTTGATCTAAGGATCAGTGCTGTGCTGTGTTAACAATAGCTGTGCTGTTCCAGTGTAACATTCATTTTCCAAATGCTTATTTTTATCTTTGTTGCTAGGTCTTTGTTTAAACTTCATTTCTAGCTCTGTGGCAGAACCCTCTTTATTATGTGATTCACTAGTCTGTTGTGTTGGTGTGTTCCGTTTTCAGTCCTACAATTAGCAGGAACGATTATTTAAATGTCTTAATATGTAGCTTAGTTCTGTCTTTCCCAATATACATTTTTTATTATTAAAAAAATAAAGTTTGAGGGGTGTTTTTTTCATAAATACACATAGCAGTGCTTTTTGTTTGTGTTATTATAAAGTCATTCAGTTGATTTAAGGAGGAAGAGTGACATTTGTTTCGTTAAAGAAGTTGCTATATGGCATACCAGGCTTTTTTCCAAAATATGTGAAGAGAGAGAAGAAAAAATGAGCATGAAGAGAGAAGTTCTTTTTCCCCTGTGACTTCAGCATGTCTGGTAGTGTTGGTCTCTTAATGAGGTACAGAAAGGAAGGGGGTTGCCTGAAACAGAATGCGAGTGGGTTTCTGTGCACCTGTGCTACTCACTGTCGGGATGCAGTGGCGGAGAATTTCACGTCTGTGTGGAGGGACAAGGCCATAAAAAGAAGGAATTGGGGTAGGGTTTTGGGCTATTGGGAAGAAGAAATGGGTGCGTGAGTGAAGCTGGAGGTGATCTGAGAATAAACGTGACAGCTAGCAATAGATGGGGCCCTTGGAAACTGGGGAAGAAAGGGATGTGCACGTGTTTTGGGCAGGAATTCAGCTGTTGCCTGTCTTCTTTACATCTTGTGTGTCTTAAAGAGGGAGGAAGCCCTGGCTATTAGGTAGCCCAGGTGGTTAACAAAGCTGTCTTGTCACTAAGTCAAAAGTGGTGGCCGCTACTGCATTAAACCACTCTGCTTCCTTTGTTTTGTACAACTGCATATTGAAGTTTGTACTATGGGAAGGTAATGATAAGACAGCATCACCCTCTGGAGCAATTCACTGAAGTAATAACATGCTCTGCTAATTATTTTACAGGGAACATAGAAAGAGATTGTCCGAATAATCCTCTGTATTATCTTGTTTAATGTAAAGTTAATGTAAATCTTAGAGGCAAAAGGAAGAGTGATGATGCTGTTCTCTCGGTACAGTTTTAAACAAAAAAAGCAAAATGAAATAAAGCAAAAAATGAGTAATTTTTTTTAACCAAAGAGTTAAATTACATCTCTGCTTTTCATTGTTCTTTCAATTATCGAAGGAGTATTCTGTTACTTAGGAATATTGCAGTGTAATTTATGCAAGTGTCACTTTGTAAGGTGACAGAATATTTAATATTTTAATTTTATTTTAATAGTTATTTATATTTAATAATTATATTGATCTATTTTTAAATTAATAGATTATTCTAGCAGATGATTGTGGTATAATTGTAGTTTTTGAGGGACTAATTAAGCGTCTTTTTCTATATATTCTAGGCTGTATTGACTGAATACAAATTAAAAGCTATTGAATATGTTCATGGATACTTTTCTAGTGAACAGGTAAGAGTCAACACTGTAATGGGTTCAATGGGAGCTATTGGTTTTGTGTATTTAGTAATACTGAAAGGCAGTCTCAAATCATACTGAGGCTGATCATATTAGCTTTTTTATTAAATGAGGAGATTTAATTCGCCATTATTATATCAACATTAATCTGTTAACAAAATAACTTGGAACTGTTTTTATCAGAATCATTATATTTTCAATCCTGTTGTGTAGAGAAAATTGGATAAATAGATCATCATCGAATGTAGGATTATTTTGCATGTATTCTCTAAACTGGCATGTAGTAATAATTATCCAACTTATTTTGGTACTATGTAGATTTTTTTTCTTACTTCTTTTTATTCTGGATTGTTTGCTGGTTTTTCGTATGTTTGGTAAATACACTGAGATACTGGAGGTTTATAAGCTTTCTCAGAAAGATTTAATTTTTTTATTCTAATACTGTGGCAGCTGTGCATATATGCAAATATAGAGAGAAGAATAAGTATTTTAAATATTTCCACAGAAAAACTTCATTTCACAACATGGAATTTTTAGGTACCTACTTAGAAGTGCAAAGAACTTTAGATGCTGGTAGGCACTGATGTAATCAGACATCACAGACAGGTGCATGTTTTTTAGCAGAATACCAATATACTGCAAAAATTGAAAGATCATATTGATGCTGTTAGCGTAATTTTTTAACATATATAAAAGATTAATTGAAGGCCTTTCTGTTGCAGGTTGTTGAGTTACTGAGATACTTTTCCTGGGCTGAACCACAGCTCAAGGCAATAAAGGCTTTACAACACGTAAGTTCTTGTGGCATAATCTTGTAGAGTAAGTTTGCTCGCTTAATCTTATTTCAGTTTTGTGATTTCTACTTTTGCAGCTGATAGGTCAAACTATTCTTTAATCTTCAAAGTTTCCTCCTCATCTCTTTATTTTTCAATGGTATCAAACTACGAAACGTCATACTGTTAGCCAGTGTATCTTTTCTGATTAAAGTATCTTTTATTTTCCTGTGTATCACAAGATTAGATGTAGCCCTTTAACTATTGTTAACTTTCCTCGTTTCTCTGCTTTTGGCAAGTGCTTTTTGCAGTTGCTTGTTCAGTATTTAGCGCATAGAATCTCCTTCCCAGTGGGAGGGAGAGAGTGTTAAACGTTTACTGAAATGCGTGATATGAAGCTGTTACTGAGTAGCATTCTGGGTTTAAAATAATTGTAGTGTCTTATTTTATATACAATTTTTTATTTCTTGCTTACTTGGCAGAAAATAGTGGCAGTTCCTGCATCGAAAATGGTTAATATTCTCAACTGCTTCACATTCAGTAAAGATAAACTTATTGCCCTTGAAATCTTAGCTTCGTAAGTATCTCTCATGTTATATTTCCTTTAGTTGTATTGTTTTTATTGATGTTTCAGTATATAAAACTTAAGATACTTCTAGAAGGAAGCACTGGGGCCAGTTAAGGTAAAGCACAAATCCATTATTGATGGGGCTGTAAAAAGAATAATTAGATGGAGACATTGTGAAAAATTCCATAGTTTATCTGAGTCTTGAGCATGCTGCTATGTGGGCTTCTGCCTGCTGGAAAAATGCCAATTTGCCAATATTTTTACAGCGGTCTTCAAATCTTGTAGAGAATGAAGAGGGCCTTAAGCTTATTTCTGCTCACTGAAATGTAAAAGGCTTGAGACCAGAGTATTCTGGGCATTGCTCCTTTTGCATTTCAAAAGCCCTCTAAATACTACGTGTGTTAAAATGAGTTAAGTAAATACATCTCTTAAATTGACAAATTTTATTTACAAATCCAATGCATAGACATTCTAATGGTATGTTTACACAGAAAGTCAAGGTGTTTTACTGAACACAGCTTCTTCAAAGGATCTACATTTTACTTATATCTATATTGGAACTTTTCTGCCTGGCGTGGGGGATTTATTATATGAATTGTTCTGTTTTGTTTTTTTGCTTTTTTTTTCTTGCTTAAAGTATATCTGCCTTGCATATGAATGCTATATATTACAGCCAGCTTGAACATTTGGGGGCATATAAATTCATTATATAAATATGCATAGAACAAATGAGACTGAAGACATAGACATGATCTTGCTTTCAGAGTTGAGCTTTAAAAAGCTGTATGAATGCTTCTAGTCTCTTTCAGACCAAGACAAAACAGGGTAGCCTGAAGGAAGTTCAGTGGCGCATTAAACTAACCTGTTCTACTTCTTGAAATGAGATTGGAGCTTATAGACTCTTTAGTTGCTACACTTCAGCTGGTGTGGGGAAAGCGTGGTAACTTCTTTAGCTGTTGAATTTCTGCAGTGCAAGAGCATAATAAAGGAGTCATGATACAGAAATCCTAACCCCAATCTATGTGCTGCTTACTTTGCTACTCAAAACTAGAGAACAAAGCTGAAAGTTCATTCACATTTTAATACCATTCTTTGAGGTGTTTTTCATGTCTTTGTTCAACATTCTGCTGATTCCATTTCTTCTAATATTCTCCTTTTCGAAGTCCTCCTTTTGGGGGCTGTATTGTATTGCCAGTAGTTTGCACGGGGCAGGTAATGTTCGACAGTAGTAAAGGTGCTGTGGTCAGGGTTTTGAAAAAGGCAGGTAGAATTAGGCATTAGGCTCCTTGTACTTTCACATTTTGTTGTTCTCTTTGGTATGCCTAGTGTTATTTTTGGGAGAGGAGCAACAAAAGAGAAAGGGTACTTTTTGGAACTGCGTGAAGGGTTTCACTAGCTCTCTGCAGAACACAGCGAGAATTGCCAGAAGTTTCATCTTTTTCATTCGGGAATAAATGAGATGAAAATTTGTTTCTCTACCAGTCTAGCAGAAAACAGTGGCAAACTGAGTAGCTGCTGCGTTTCTGCTGTGCTGGGAATTGTGTGCTAGTAGCAATTAAAGCTTTCTAATGAACTGTTGTGATGCAAAATTCGTTTTGTCAACATAGTTATTTTTGACATAAAGTTTAGCTATCATTGTCCATTGCTCCATATTGATATTTAATTCTAATACTCTGTATTGATATTTAATTGTAATACCATGTTTCACTTACAGGTATGAAGTCCCTATTTAAGCACATTGTTTAAAAACAATTGTAATATTATGATCTGAACTGATTATGTTTTTTTAATGTACTGTTGGGCACTGGCTGAATAAGTGTTGATCACTTCCCAGTAGTGCATTATTTCTGATAAGCATATGGAACGACAGTAATCATCTGTGAACATCTTTATTTATAGCAACATTGTTGATGCTCAGAATTATCGCCTTATTGAAGATCTGTTCAGAATTAATATGTCAGAGAAGAAAAGATGCAGAAGAATTCTTGAACAGGTAGTCAAGATACTCCAGTATCCTTGATTCTGTCACAGTATTGTTTTCACCCTTATGGTCATTGTTGGGTCAGAACTTATCATAAGGACTGCTGAGAACTACTGGTGAAAGACAAGCTGAAAGAAGCAGCTGCAAAAATATAAGAGCTATGTAATACATGTGTGAAAAAAGGGGAAGTTTCTGTCAGGCATTAGGATCATATGGAAAAAGGGGCACGGAATTGCAACCAATGCTGAAGGAAACAGTCTGCATGTATTTTAGAGAACATCAAGTGCTTAATCCCAAATTCAGCAGAAGCAGAGGTGGTCTGAGTTATTCAAAACAAAGGGGACTTTGGCAGAACCTCTCACTATTTGCACTATTTGGGAAGAAGATTTGAGGCAAAGCTTTGAATTGTTCCATGTAGGTTGGTCCATGCAGTCCAAGTGTCATGAAATAGTAATTTGTTTCTTTAAAGCATTGAATTGGATAGGAAATAGTGTTCTTTGTTGATTATTTTGCAGGCTTCAAAAACGGGTTGTAAAGCTCCTCATGCTATGATATCATCCTGTGGCATGATTCCCGGCAACCCATATCCCAAGGGCAAACCAAGCCGCATAAATGGAATTTTCCCAGTAAGCATGATCCTATGCTTTTGCTTTTCATAATGTCCTTGATTTAGGATTCACCATAGTATAAACAAAACCAGGATTCATATATATATGGAAGAAGGAGTGCAATCAAACGCAATGGTTTTGGTGGTTTTTTTTGTACCCCATTACATATTTCCAGGGAACTTGCATTATTTTTATTTGTCCATTCTTTCTATGATGCTTTCAGTAAAGATTACTGCATAAATAAAACATTGTTCATATAAGACAAACATTGTAAACTCCAGCAATATTTGCCAGAATAGGGAGAGGTATAAATAACCTTACTGGTAGGTTGATAAGGTGAGCTAATATGGTCACTGCAGTAACACTGCTAATTTTAGTGCAGTTCTCTAACAACCATGTTAAGTATTTCCTGTGAATAATTTAAGGGACTGCAAAATGTAAGTTATCACGTCCACAAATCAAAATGCAGAATTCTAATTATGTCAGAAACATGGACTGTTTAATACATATCTCTTTACAAAAGCTCAGTGTTATAAACCAAGCTATTGGAATGCTCTTACTTATCATTTTACAAGCCTAGAACAGTTTCTTTTTCCCAACAAACATGGTTGAGTATCACTTTCAGAATAAGCAAAAACTCAAATGTAGTTTAGAAAAAAAAAAAATTACAGAAATTCTATAGCAAGATTTGCTTTTAAATTAATTCTTAATAGTTTAATTTTCTTTTGTTTCAGGGAACCCCTATCAAAAAGGATACAGAAGAATGCACTAATGAAGGAAAGGGAATAGCAGCTCGTATACTTGGACCATCCAAACCAGTACGTCTAATAAATGATTAAATAAATAAAACTTAAAAAAAAAAATCCAGCCACTGGCTAGTTCAGTGAGGCTTTTATATAAAATGCTGTTATGTTGCAAGAAGGCTGTAGGGCAGCAATTTAAACAAAGCTAAACTTCTACAATAAGGATAATATGACCTAGTATTTTTTTATTTAACTTGAAAAGAACCTCTGGTTTATATCTGTGGGGTATAAGGTTCTCTAGTGAATACAATGTGTGTTCATTTGAAGGCAGAATTTAAATTACAGTAGCAGAAGACAAAACTAAAAGCATTTTTAGTAGTTCATCATGAGCTAGTGGAAGTTTTAGATAGAAATACGTGCAATTTTTTTATTACAATCTCTGAGGGTTTCCCACATGAACATAAAAAATGCCTGCATCTCAGAAACTTGAATTACAGCAGTGCCTTAGAAGGAGGTTCTTGTTTCTTAACAGCACAGCTGATCTGTATTTCAAAATTTTTAAGCATGTGGGACAAACTTTCGGTGAGCCTGGTACTACTTTGAAGTATTGTCCAAATGTTTTATTTTCACTTCTGTTATGAGATGTTTCTCACTAAGCTGTAGGGGCAGGTAACTTCGTAATTATTTGTTAGTTTTAAATCTGCTAAATCTTTAAAATGAGAGGTCAGGCAATGATTGCAGAGTGTGAAAACTGCAAGGCAGGAAGGAGTTTCCTTTCCTACCTGTGTTCAGTGTTATTTTAAAATCTAAAGGTATCCTAGTGATGTTTGTTTCATTCTTCTCAGGAAGAGTGAAATATTTGCAGTCACTGGATATTATGAAGAAATTTGATATCACATATTTTTTCCAGTGAAGAACAGCTGTCTGTAGTAGTATCTTAATGTTGACTTTTTGTATGAGAAACATTAGGTAATGCTTTCACTATTGCTTCTTCTGTTTGTTTTTTGCTTATGTAGGCTCCATCAACCTATAATCCACACAAACCAGTTCCATACCCCATCCCACCATGTCGGCCACACGCAACTATTGCACCAAGTAAGGCTTTTATGTGTTTTAGCTTGATGCTATTGTTTCATCCATTTTCTCTTTAAGTAATAAGTGTCAAGTGTCAGTTTCTCTGACCACAACCATATCTGGAATTGGCTTGTGCTCCCTAAGCTTGCTCTGGGTACTGATTTCTACCTCTTCCTGTCATGACTGCACAGTTGATAAAAAGAGGAATATATTGTATTCTTTTTCCAACATCCACATCATAAGCAAAATTCACAATCCTGTTCTGATGACAAAATATTTCATTTCTGGGAGGCATTGCGCACGTTAGACAAGACTAGGGTTGTGCCTTTGTTGTAATGTTTCACCAAGATTTGAGCTTTGGCTTGACAAGTATATTGGCTTGTTGCTTTTGTACCAAACTTAGGATATGGTCAAGCACAGCCCTGAATTGGGTGGAAATATGTAGGACCGTTGCCTTCAGCTTTACTTTCTCTCCCTCACAATGGAGAGAAAACAGGTTCCCTAGAGAAAAGTTTAGGCATGTAAATTTCAGTCTCAGAAGGGGCATAGTGATTGCCTTTTCCTGTGTTTGGTCTGCCTGTTCCTAGCCTTCTGCCTCAGGTAAGATTGAGTCTTTCTCTGTAAACTCCTCTATTTGCTCTGCTGCATCAGTTGTTTGATTCCAGACACTTTTGGAAAAGAGCGTGACAATTGCTATTTCTTTGGAAGATGAGGTTGGAGTACTTATATAGTCAGACTCTGGTCTTTTTGAGCAGCAGCTGAAAGTTTTTCCTAATCTTGCCATTTTGTACTGCAAAACAAGGAGTGCTCTGGTTAGGAAGCTTGCTTTTCACCGATATTTGGGATTTTAGGGAGTTTTTAAGGTATTTGATAAGAAAGTGTGGTAGAGCTCTTAGTATGCCTGTTGAAGGGTGAGTCATCTAACCAACTTGATGTCTGCCACTCTGTAGTCAGTTTGGAAAAATTGGTACTACCAGTGGCTAAACTAAATCTGATGATATGTGCTCTAGAAATTACTTGCTCCCGAGAGAATGTACAGGGAACTTGTAGACGAGCTCAAATTTATATTAAACAAATCCTATCCAAAGGAAGTTAGAGCACAGAAAGTATGGAATCAGAAAGGAGTTACTTATGACAAATTACTGCACTTTGAGTAATGTTCAAGTGCTGCCTTTTCCCATGAAGTGTAAGTTCTTATGGTCTTAAAATATTCATTTAGGACCACTGTGAAGTGTATTTATGTTCCTAGGATTTGAATTCTGATGTTCTTCATCAGAACTGTATGCCACAGCTATGCAACAGTTTGAGTTGCTCCAAAGAATAAGGGAGGAAAAAAAGCTATTTTTTATATGTGAAGTACAGTAAGTATTTTATATTAAAATAATTTGCTAACCCACTTGAATTTCTTAACATTTAAAGAAACATTGAATGACAGACTAAGTATTTGAGATGGGACGTTTTTTTCTGA
The DNA here is from genome assembly GCF_965231255.1 of Vanellus vanellus. Classification (NCBI taxonomy): domain Eukaryota; kingdom Metazoa; phylum Chordata; class Aves; order Charadriiformes; family Charadriidae; genus Vanellus; species Vanellus vanellus. The sequence continues at coordinate 193,908,010 of NC_138905.1, forward strand.
ATTTTCTGACTGGTGTTGGAAGGCTGGTCATGGTCACTGGTGTATGTTTGGCTCTTTTCTTTGTAAAGGCTTTAATGTTAAAGGAAGAGTCGCAACAGCCTTTGAGTTAGGAATAGAAAAAGAACAAATGGTGCTGCAGACACTATGAATCACTCCTCCCCTTTGAGTTTTTCAGGCAAAAAGGAACTGAAAGCAATTGAAACCTGACTTTTTCAGGCTCTTTCAAGAGAAGTGCCCTTACTAAAATTTGTATCATGATGCATGTCACTCAGGCAGACATTGGCAAAAGCCAGCAACCAGCCTGGATGATTAACTGGTCTGGCTTTTTGGTGAAGGAATGTCTTACAATCTTGAAAATGTTCTTTTAAAGGAAAAGACACTTACTGGTTCATTTAGATATGGGTTCTTCTGACAACTGAGATGTGTATTGCATTTGTTCTTTTAGGTGCTTACAACAATGCTGGCTTAGTTCCAATGGCTAATGTCATAGCTCCAGGCTTACCTGCCCCTCCCCCATACACTGCTAATCAAGTGGTATCAGGTAAAGCATGCATACCTTTAAAAATGTTGATGGTATTTTTTCTAATTCATTATTATGAATGGATGATTCACTGCTGGAGTTTCATTTGCTTTTAAATAACAAGCTGTTGTTCTCTGTTTAGAAAATGAAGACCTTTCCGGTCAGGCAAAACCTTCCCAAAATCAAGGTAAATTGCAAATCCACAGGGGGATTTTTGTGTTGATTGTTACTTGTTCAGAAAATGTAAACAACTTACTTGTTTAGTGGGATTTTCATAAGCCTCTAAGTATTTAACTGCTGTTGGAGACAAGATCCCTTGAGAGTTGCAGAAAAAATAATCTCAGGCATTTGGCACTTAGAAGCATGGAAACATTAAAATTCGGCCTTTTGTCTTAGCACATTAAGGTTTTATATTCTTCAGCATATAAGTATGTGAGAAATCTTATAAAAAACTAAATCTAAATACGCTTTGCAATGTAGTGCACTGAAACACTTCATTAATGTCTTTGCAGTCATTAAAACTTTGGACATCTATTTGAAAACTTATTCACATTTTTATTTCATATATTAGTTGCAATGAGAAGCTAGGAATACAAGAGAGACAGATCCTTTGTTTATAGTTTGTTGAAATCCATGTATAGAATGTCTTATCCCAGACTGTAACATCCAACTATGTCTACCTGCACTTTTGTCTTACCCTTTAAATTCCAGTTCTTTTTGCAGAGGAGAGAGTGGTCCATTGTTTTTGTCTCTATTTGTGTGGTACTTTGTATGCTTTGTACACCTAGTACAAATCATAGTAATAAGTCCTGTTATTAACTACTTATACAAAAGCTTTGATAATACTTTGTTAGGTTTGACAATTAGAAACTGAGAATCTACTAACTGTTGATTCAGGCATATTAACAAATACCCAAAATAGATAAAATGACCATGATAAGTTTAGCTCCTGTAAATATTTCTAGGAAAGAAAAAAGTTATGCTTTGTCTTTTCTCCTCTATACCCAGGGGTGGTTCTACAGAAATGTTACTGTTTCAAAGAATCCCTTTATGCATATGTATACCCCTTTAACTGTGCATGTATTTACAAGGTAGTTTATACAGCTAAATGAATGCAGTGTAAGGAGTAAAATCTCTTAGGAGGAGAAATTCAGTAATAGCTCTGAGTCTTTGGGTCATATTGTATTTCTCTGGTGATTATCTTGGCTGTCAGGATTAACAACTGCGATCTTTAGGATTGGAAACAGGATGAGAAAAGGACAGAATCCAGAGCCGAGCAATCTGGGTCTAGGTTTTTGGAAAAGAATGTGTAAAAGGGAATAGTTTGTTTGCAAACTTGCTAGTTTTAGAGTTTCAAGTTACATAAAACAGAAGTTTGTCATATCAATTCAGGTCCAAGATTTTAAAGATTCCAGGTTTATGTGTGTATATGTAGAATTTGGGCAACGGGTGATGAGTTTGACTGGTTGGATCAGTGATTTGCTTACAGTTGAACAGATTATTTTAAAAGTAAAATAAAGCACGGGGGTTGTTTGAGAGGAATGATTAATTAACACATTCATATTCCACAGGAAAGTAGATAGAGGCATATCAAGGTTCTTGACATGCCAGTGTTCATAAATGCAGCTTCATTCCATTAACCCCCCACATCCCCATTTGCAGTGTGCCTGCCTGTTTTCCTCCAGCTTGACTGATATCTCTTTGACTTATTTTGTAGGATTGATATAAGCTGATATTCCTAGTGGCAGGTGCTTGCCTTGATTATAGACACCTGACTTCAGACTTATAGAAATATTTGTTGATAAGGTCAAGTGCCAATGTTAGTTTAATACTCTAGTGTGATACATGAATTTAAAGGTGTACTTTCTTAGAATCAAAATCTGAAGGAAACACAGTGAAGAGAATGACCTGATTTTGAAGGAAAGAAAAATACCAGCATCTGAAATCAGCTTTCTTCAGTTGTTCACTAAACTTCTCTGAAATCATGATACATTGAATTAACTGGTTCTGAAGGAAATTCTGACCTTCAGTGACAGTGGATGCAGAGGAGCCCAGGTGATCTGATGCCAATGGAATATTAGATCTGGTTTGGGTACTGCCAGACGTTAGGGACTAGAGGGAGGGTGTTTACCTGTATCACTTAGACATTCTTACAGAGTATATTTGAGTGTCTAAATGTCTTGCATGAGATCATGAAGAGGTAGCAGATGTCACAAAGTGTTTTAAGGAGTGGTAGCCTACATGATGTACTACTTGTGTGATGTGTTCGTCCGTACCTTTTTGTTTTGTTTTCATAGGCTCCAGTGTTCACTGTTTATATATGGACATTATATGTTAGCTATTGCCTGTGTACCATATTTTGAAATGCTGTATAAAATGTGTTTGTGTTGATTTCAAACATTTCTGACAGTTTCAAGTATTCTTACCAGTTTTGTTTCTTTGCAGCTTTTTCTGCACAAGCGAATCAGCTCTTTACTCCTCATGGTTCTAATCCTTCAACACCTGCTGCTACTCCAGTCCCTACCCCATCACCTGTCAAGGCAATAAGCCATCCATTAGCACCTGCAACTCCACTCATATCTGGGATGAACATGTCTACCCCTGTCCTTCCTGTTTTCCCAGGACAGGTCTCCTCTTCCATCCATACATCTCAGCCATCCACCCCAACCCCTACTGTCATCAAATCCCTTTCATTGCCTGGTGTTCCTGTCACATCTGTTCACAGTGCAACCTCTACCCCTATCCCTGCAGTTTTTTCTGGGCTGGCTTCTATACCCACTGCTACGCCAGCTCCGCAAGGTTCTTCCACGCCATGCGCCACACCTGCACCTAGTGAAGCTTTCGCATCTGCTACTGCACCATTTGCTGGCCTCCCGTTCTCTGCAACCTCTTCAATTGCTTCCGCTAATAATCCCACTCCATTGTCATCAGTTTTTGCTGGCCTCCCTTTGTCCTTGCCTCCCAACGCCCAAGGGATTTCTAGTCCCGTTCCATCTACAATTGCTAATTCTCCTGCCACTACCATTCCTGGTTCACTTACCTTGCCTAACCCAATTTTGTCTGTCTTAAAGGGGTTTCTGACATCAAATGACACTTCATTAATCAATTCATCTGCTTTACCTTCTGCTATGACAAGTGAGCTTGCTTCTTTATCTGCTCTTGCTAATCAAAGCTCTGACCCTCCCACTTCCTCTGTCAACAAATGCTATACTCCATCAGCCACCCCCACCCCACAGCGTTCCTCCACACCTGGGCTGGCCATTTTTCCAGGTCTTCCATCCCCATCTGTGGCCAATTCTAGTTCCACTCCAACACTGCCTGCACAGTCACCTTTAACCACCTCGCCATCGATTATGCCCGTCAACTGTGGCTCATCAGCCTCCCTCTTGCATGGCACAAGCCCTACTAATCCTGATCAGCAGCTGTCATCAGCCCCAGCTGCCACAAGTATCCCAGTTCTGGTCAAAACGGAACCTATAAGTCCTACCCTTTCGGCCTTCAAAGGTCCTTCTCATTCAGGTGGCCCTTCTCACAGCACTATAGGACTGTCAGCGCTTGGGCGTGCATACACCTCAGCAGCTTCAGTGCCAGTCAGTTTACCTAGTTCCCTGAATCCAGCACTGTCAGGTCTCTCCTCTTTGGGTGCTCCTCTAAACAATTCCAGTTCTCTGGCTTCCATTTCCCTCACCCCACATGGCTCCTCTGCTCCCATTGCCCCCGTGTTCAATGGACTTCCTCCTTTTACGTCTCTAACCAGTAACTTTGCTTTTACTGGTAATCCAGCACTTACGCCACCCGTCACTCTCCCAGGGTCTTTGTTAGCTACTCCGTCTACAACCGCTTCAGCCGTGTCTGCCCCTCATGTGAGTTCCACTGCCGCCGTACTCTCAGGACTCGCCGCCTCAGCAACAGTCTCTGCTCCACCCTTCTCGCTTAACTTGTCCAGTGCCGTCCCTTCCCTTTTTTCTGTTGCCCAGGGACCTCTGGGATCATCAAACCCATCCTTCCCTGGTTTTCCTGTCTCTAACACACCCTCTGTCACTCCTGCTCTCCCTTCTTTCCCTGGCCTCCAGGCATCTTCTGCAGTAGCAGCAGTTGCACCGTTGCCGGCAGCTGCCACAGCCCCATCTCCGGCTCCGGTCCTGCCAGGGTTTGCCTCGGCCTTTAGCTCAAACTTCAACTCTGCACTTGTTGCACAGGCTGGGTATGTTTCTGTTTCTGAAGGAGGTCAGAACCATTTCTTTTTCTCTTGAAAAACACTGATTTTATTTTAGGCATAGACATTATTTTCACTCTTAGTAATTACAGTTAATTTTTAAAGTTAGTTCACCAGTAGATTTCCACCTGTCTTTAGAAACTGATAGAGTAGTTAGTAAATAGGTTGTCCTCAGTAGTCCCCATTAGGAGAGTCTAATCCAGTGAGGTGCTTAGTGATCTTATTTCCCAGATGAGGATACTTGGCACCTCCTAGGCTTTTACAAGAATGGATTCCACGTGGGCATCCATTGACACATCCAGGTAATAGCAGACAATATCTTAGATGTTCCTATGTTTTAAGGAAGTACTCAGCATTAACTTTTGTCTGTAAAGTTTTTTTTGTGTGCAAACTATAGGCACAGCCAAGGTACAAAAATTTCTGAGTTCCCTTCGTAGGTGTGCTCCAGACAGTCTTGGTCTGTGTGTGCATGAGTAATTCGTAGGTGGGTAGAGACTGGGCTTCTGTTTGGAAATTCTGGCCTTAATGAGGTTTAGAAAAAGAGGTGCTTTTCTAATTTATGTAGACATAAGCTTATAGAGCGAGAAACATAGATAAAACACGATGCAGATGTTCCTAATAATAGCCGCATCTTAATATTCTTTCAGCTTGACTTCTGGACTACAGACACCGGGAAATGCAGTTTTTCCTGGTCTTTTATCTCTCCCTGGTATCCCTGGCTTTCCCCAAAGTGCCGCACAGTCTTCCTTACAGGAATTGCAGCATAGTGCGGCTGCACAGTCAGCACTACTACAGGTAACATGCCTATTTATTAATACTATTTTGCTTCCAGTGATCGTTTTAGCGTGTAGCTACATGTTAACTTCTTGGGAGTAGTTTAAGTAAGTAAATGGTTAAAACCACTAACCTGTTTGAGAACTGATTATGAGGATGATGATAACAACACATATTAACTTCTTACTCAAGGCCAATGTACAGTGCTTCTGGACATTATGAACGTGAAAAGGAAAAGACATGCAAGTGGAATTTTTGCTAGGTTTGTGTTAAATCTAATGAGCTGATCACGTAGTTGCAAAATTTATACTCAGTTCCAGTTTGACATTTTAATACTTCAAGATTTATGTGGAAAACTGCTTTGTTGTGGGTTATGTGCTGCTCTACATATGCAATCAGATTATCTTGAATTTGTGTCTGCTGTGGTTGTGCCTTTCTCTTGATAGTTCCCACAAATACAATTGTTGCAATACAAGCTTGAGGTGGCTTTAGGTAGTGTGTAGTTCCATCACCTCTCTTGTCCATGAAACAACTTGTTTCAGTCGTCAACCTACCTAAGTTAACTGAAACTATCATCAGAGTTTGTATTTAGATGTTTAGTTTGCCTTTTGTTTAAAATAAGCCTCTGTACAGATTAAGGATTCTACTAGGAAATTTGTCTTTCTCTACAAAATACTAAAAGAGGCGGTTGAGTGTCTTGAATTAACGTTTTCTCTCTTCTGTGATACATCAATTTTTGAAATGGAGCATGTGTCTTAAGTACTGTTCAATAGACAGAATATTGTCAGGTATCTTTTGAATATCAGGTAAAATAGATTGGCAAAAACAAATTACTTGGTCTCAGCCGTGCTACTTTTGCAGCTCAGGAATTTATTTATTCTGTAGAAATCTGTGTACACAGATTGCATTGAGGTGTTCACAAGTTCCAATCACTAAAATAAACACTTTAGCTACTCAAGCAATGAAGATAAAGAAAGTTCAAAGTCAGTGAAATACTACAGCCCCTGATTAAGTTATGCCCTCCAAATCAGCTGTGGCTTACTCCACTGGAAAGCAAATGCCATTAACGCTTCTTCATTTTTCCTCTTAATCCAAATGCTTTCCTCGTTCTCCGGTGTTTCAGAGCCATAGTTGCACTACAGTTTAACATCTGCGTAGAGGTGCATTGCTCATCTCTTTTCTTTGCATACTTCAGATGATACTTTGTTTGTTTTGGCTTGAGTAGGACTGGTATTTATGCCTGAAGTTTTGCTTGATTTAGATTTTTGTTTGTTTCTTTGTTTTTACCAGTGCTGTTTCCTAACTTCTTCTCTTCCTTGAAGGCACATTCTGCTTCTGCTCTGGAGAACTATACAGCTCAGCCTGAAGGTTTTGCTAATTATCCATCAACACCAGGAACACCATTTTCATTGCAGACAAGCCTGCCCCAGAGTGGATGGCAATAAGTACCAGACATTTTTAAAGACTGCAGTGGTTGCTTGACAGAGCCTGATCCTATTCACTTTGAAGGCTGTCTCCACATTAGTGGGAGCATGGTCTGAATTGGGGAAAGAGTGGGAAAACATGAGGGTAAAATGATTCCAGGAGGCTGTGTCAGATGTCAAACTTAATTTGTGATTGCATTTAATTGATTCAGGGTCTGATCCTGTGAATTGCTGAGCATCCTTGACTCTCCTTTTAGCTTATGAGTTGAATGTTTGGTGTCTTACAGGATCAGGAACATTCAAACAGATGCTTATGTAAATAGAGCAACTGGCTGTCAAACTGAATAGGGAGAACAAGTATGCCTAATAGTGTGTATAAGCACCTATCCTTGTGTTACGTTTTGTATGGTATATGTGGTTAGTATAGAATGAGATCTAGATGGAAACTAGATACTTAAAGCTGTAGACGATCTTTCATCTAGATGCACACTTCTTGTGTGTGCATAGATCAAGGTCAGTTTATGGTTCTTCGACTCTTTTCTTCGTATATGTGAGGTTCTCCTGTTAGCATCAGCAGTATGTTAAGGGGAGGAGCAGTATGTTAAGAGATCCGAGGGGTGTGCGGGTTTTCTTACGCTTTGAAATATTGTCATGGGCTTGCCGCTAAATTGAGTACTCCTTGGGCTGAATCTGAACAGGAGAGCTAGGAAATGATGCTGTACTGTATTTGGGTAGACATGGATTATGTTTTACTGGAGTATGGTTTAGCTAGTTGAGAATATGTCTTTCCAAAGTACATAAAAGCATTTTAATTTGCCTCTAAAATAATGTTCCATAACGTTCTCCCTGCCCCCACACCTCTCTGTGAATGAAATAATTGTACTGCGGATAGGCTGCCTATCCGGCACTTTTGACTGCAGACTTTTGTGAATGTTTACAGACATGGGTCAAGTTCTTCTCTCCCTTATACTCATAAACTCACTTCTTCTCTATACACTTTTCAGCTATAAACCACAACTCGATGGTGCTTATGTTACCCTGTGAATATAAGTGGGAGCAGAATTTGGACCATGGATTTTTTTAGTATTTTTCCTTGGAAAATGTACATGATTTTAAAGGCATATAGCTAAATTAACTGTATTGGTTAGGAAGGGTTATGGCGCAGCATATAGAAAGGTCTTGCTTTGTTAGTGAAATTCGGTTGTGCACTCTTCTAATAATGTTAGTACCTGTGGCAATGTGTAACACATCATCGAATATCATCTATTTAAGATAAACTCTTGATTGTTTTCTAGAGACGATAGAGATGAATGATATTCAATGCTGTGATTAAATTAAAACGTAGAGGATACTATACTGTAGAAAAGCTCTGCACCTAGAGTTTTACTTTTTTAAAGATGAATTCTGCTGGGAGATGTTGCTAATGTATTTTCTTTCAAGATGTGAACAAACTTTTTTAGAACATTAACGGAAATTCCTGTATTGGTTTTTAACACAGTTTTTTTAAATAAAAAGTTTACAGTCATGGCAAAAAGGCTTTACTGACTATTGACATATTTGCCTAGAATACGGATGAATAAACTTGTTTTTACTAAGACACTTCCTAATGTTTGATCTTGCTTATGCTGTTTCTTTATGATGCAGAATTATATACTGGATTATAAAATTGGTTTCCTAATAAGCAGCAATAGAAATATCCTATGAAGTGTTTAGATAAAATATTTAAATAATGTCCTCGGTATTGTGTCAGCAGTTGGGGAGTCTTGCATTTTAATAATCAAATTTACATATTACTTTGAACATAAAGATAAAAACATACTGCATTTTCAGATTTCTTTATTTTGTGAAACCTGTTGAATTCTAATGATTCTCCACTCTGAACTGCTTTTAAAATCAGTGCCTTATATCTTGACTCAAGAAATCTGTGGAAAAAATTTCAACCGTCTTTCATTACACTTTTCTTCTTATCCTTTTCATGACTTTTTCTTTGTAGACTTGTAGATCAATTGGAGAAGGAGAAAATAAAAATATAGGTATCTTTTCAAGAGTAAATTGGCTTTTGTCCCATAGATGTGAATGTAAAATAGTTCAAATTCAGTAAGCATTTAACCTTGCTGAGGTGCTGAGTTTGATCTCTGATTTGAGTCCTAGTTTCTCCATCAAGCAATCAAAGATTAAACTAATTCACATTACCTTGTAGTCAAAACCAAGTACCAAACGCCAGCTATTATGCAGTGTTCTATGAAAAAGTAGGCAGTTTGTACGTCTTGTTTCTGAAAAGGTCTATTGAGCGGTCATGGGGTATGGGTGGTCGTTTTTTTCAGTCTGAACATGAGACAACTCAAAGATACCCAAGAGACTGCGAAGCCCTGTTTCTCCGAATGAAAACAGGTGAGAAGTAGTGAATATCCACTCTAATAAATGCTGTTCTCCTGGAACAATGTACTTCCTAAGTGGTGTCTAGGCACTTTACCCAGAAAAGACTATTTTGTGCACAGCTGGTGTAGTTTTACATAGAAGCTCATCATCAGTGTTAGACAAGTGAACAAAAAGGCTAAGAAGCATTAAGCTGTCAATTTTTTTTTGTCTGGAATGGGCTTCCTCGTTCTTACCGAATCATATTGAGCAGGATTTTGTAAATTGAACTTTGCAGTGGTTAGGATTAAGCTGAGTTTCAATTTCTTGATGTAAAATTGTTTTTCATTAATTTTTTTCTCTTCAGGAATAAAGTCTGTGTTCTGCATTGCAGCACATTCCTGTGACCCAGCCTTGGAATTTCTGAAGGGGGTGATTTGTCCTGAGGTCTTTCATGCTTACTTGAGCATCCTTTTTAAAAAGGCAAAGAAAAGTCTGCTCCTGAGGCAAACCGTGCTGGATCTTACACTGAGCCTGTGCTGGGAAAGGGCTGTTGCTGTATGACTTAATTCTGGACTAACTATGATTTTTCATTGTTCAAGTTGCCTATTACTGCTATATTTCAGCTATGTTGACAGACTGCAAAGATAAGGTGTAGTGAAATATTCTTTGAAATAAAATCTTTGTTCAGAACAACTAAGAACATATTGGGATTGTGTTTGCAAGTACGAGTTTCAGTATTTCTTTCAAGTGCTTTATTGCAGCTACAGTGAATAGGAGAGAAACAGAACAAATTTCTGTCCTCCTCTTCCTCTGACTTGCAAGCAAGTGTTGTGAGTTTGGCTGGGCCTGGAAGGAAACTTGCTGTGGTGTGAATGTCCTTACGTCCTTTCAAATTGCCTTCCTTTCTGGATTGAGGTGGGAGTGAACCCTTTGGTTGACTGTCACTCATATTTACTTACGCTCCAGCAAAGTGTAGCTAGTGGGGTGCCTCCTGCCGTCTCCCCATCTTCAACTAGTGAAAGCTGATGCCATTTCCACAGGGAGGAGGAGCAATTTGGGGATGTTCCTACAAACAATAGGATGGCACTGTTAATATTATCTATGCCGTGTCCCTTCTTCTAAATTTTGATCTGGGGGAAAGGAATGTTGAGCCTGAAACAAATAGGCTAGTGTCTGTTCTGGGGGCAGAATTCAGGGCCAGGAAAGGACTAGACTGAGAAATCTTTAGTGAGTGGCCAAAGCCCAATACATGGGAAGGAAAGTATTATAGGCCTAAAGAGGTCAGAAAAAGACAAACTGAAACCTACAACCTTGTTATATGCAAATGTCATGTGAGGACTGCCTGATGACTTCTTTGATACCATTGAGATTGGCACTGTTTAGAAATGGTTTAAGAATTCCCGCTCTGGTTGTCACAAACTTTGAAGTCGGTGCTTGGTCTGTAGGATTGAGTCTCTGCAAGTGGATGATGAGATAAGTCGGAGCAACTGGCCACTTCAGGGAAATTGTAAAGAACTGGTGCCATTTGAAAATGTAGCCGTTGGTGCAGAGAACAATTGGAGAACGTCCGGCTCACAGGTAAGCACCAAATCCTCGTGCCTGACCTGAGCCTTTGTGCTGCTTTTGGAATAGAAGTTGAAGGCTTTAGCTACATCAGCACACTGCAGAACTAGCTGAGCTGCCGCCAACCCAAACCGCGTTCATCTAACATTGCTTCAAAGTCAATAAGTCCTGCTAAAGTGGCTTTGGACTCAAACTGGTTTGCTTTGTGGTACTGGTGTATGACACAGGGCTGCGCCAGGCGGTTCAGCACCGGTGAGCTTGCGGCTTGTAAACTGCTTTGCCCCAGAGCCCTCATGCATTTCCTTCTCTGAGTGTTTTGTAGCACTTCGGGACACGAGTTATCCACATACCCCAGTGTAGCCCCAAGGAGGAAGGATTAAGATTGCCCCGCCTTTGACTTCAAATTTTTGAAATGGGGAATAAAAGTGCAGCTGAAGTTAACACGGAGAAAGTAATACAGTGATGTTCCTGAACATAAAACACCATCTGCTTTAGTCACTTTTCAAGGGATGTATTTACAAGCACCTCAGGGAATTGTCAGTAAACATCAGGGATCAATTATTTCTGTTAGATTTTAATATATTTTGCTCATCTATCTCACGGTGTAAGCAGCTGTGTAGATTGTGGCATTCAAATGGCTTGGAATAAAGTTGTTTTCAATAAAACGGTTGCTCTAAAATAAAAAAATAAATAAAATAGTTTTGCATGTTCTGCTTTTGTTTCTGGAATAATTAAAGCAGATTTTTCTTGTAACTGTTCACCCTTGGTGCCCTACGAGTAGGCATCTGTCCTGAACAGGGTTGATCTCACAGCTCCGTGTGAGAAGCCAGATAATTAGGAAGATGCTACAAATGACTTCAGATGGATATTATCACATATTTGGGCGGGGTGTTGCAATAAGCATGTCAATCCCGGTTTTGCAAGCTGTTTGTGCTTATGGTTCTTGGTGTGATTTAAAACATCCATTCAATGGTGTAGTTTCCTCTGTGAGGCTGAGAAAGGATTCTCCGGGGAGCAGTCAGCTTTGAATGACCCATCTGGGGCCAACGTCATTACTGGCAGGGCTGAAGACATAAGTGATATGAAGCTGGAACCAGAGCTTCACAAAGATATTCTAAATGATGGATACCCACAGAAAACAGCCATATAATTAACGCGGCTATATGTCAAACTCATAAATTACATATGAAAAGCCACCTCTCATTTTTTCCTCACATAATGAGCAACAGATTTTTGTCCGTTGAGAAGGCTGCTCTCTGCTGCTGCAGCCTTCCCAAATGGCTTCATCTGAAATGCGGTGCTTGGTTTGATTGTCAAGATTAAAAAGTGTTTTGTGAAAAATATTCTTATTTGGGGGAAAATTTTAAGACTTTGGAGCTGAAATTGTGATGTACAGTATCAAGAAGTGTGTGATGAGCTATGCTATACAGCACAGGGACCTCACCTGGAGGATTATTTATGTTGTTAGTGCTTGAGATCTGAACAGTAGTTTAGCTAATAGGTCCCATAAATAAGATTAAAATAAGATTATTAGACTAATATGTCTAATAAATACTAAGAGGTGTACAACAGAGGAGCAGTACTCAATCTGTACCTTCTGGCTTTATAGAATCATAGAACCATTTATGTTCGAAAAGACCCTTAAGATCATCGAGTCCAACCGTTAACTGCCAAAACCACCACTAAACCATGTCCCTAAGCCTCCAGGGATGGTGACTCAACCACATCCCTGGGCAGTCTGGTCCAACGTCTGATAACCCTTTCAGCAAAGCATTTTTCCTAATACCCATCCTAAAGCTCCCCTGCTCTAACTTGAGGCCATTTCCTCTTGTGCTATCACCTGTTACTTGGGAGAAGAGACTGACCCCCACCTTGCTACAACCTCCTTTCAGATAGTTGTAGAGAGCGATAAGGTCTCCCCTCAGCCTCCTTTTCTCCAGACTAAACAACCCCAGTTCCCTCAGCTTCTCCTCATAGGACTTGTTCTCTCTTTATCTTCTCTTTCCGTCTTGTCTTGTTCTTGTTTTTTCTCTCTGGTGACAGATATTACTGAAGCATAGAAATAATTTGAATCTTGGATTTTGTGGGGTGTAAAACCAGCTGGGCCAAGTACGTCCCCAGACAGAAGACCGCAGAGTTACATCAGGGACAACCCTAATCCACGAGACTTTGTTTTTGTAAACATCCCCCTCTCACCAGGGTAACTGACTCCCAGAGGGCTCTGGTACAAGTGGGGGTTTCCCCTCCTCTCACCCCGCTTCTCTCTTCAGCACTTCACATGAGCACTGTGCAGCTTCAAGATATTCTGCCGGCTCCTCTGTGAGGGGACCAGAGTGTCCCTCGAATGGGATGGATCCCCAGAGAGAGTCGCCCAAGAAAAACAACACGGAGCATCTAATTGGTAAGCCTTGCTTTTTGTCTTGTGCGTGTGTTTTTTCTCAGTAATAAAAAGGAGCTAAATTAACCAAACATAAAAAGTACATTTGAACCCAGGCATTCATCGGAAGTCTCCCACATAGGCTGGAGATGAAAATTCAGACTCTGCCACTGTGACCGACAGAACACTCCGACTGCCCTGCCAGCACACGTCAGCATCTACCTTTCACCAAAGTGACCCCAGGGGCTGACACGTCTGATTCAGCTATTGATACACTTCTGTGTGTAGGGATGGGGTGGAAAATATGAGTTAGTTAGGGAAGGTAGAAGAATTGTTCAGCCCCAAAAGGACATTTGATGTGCTTGGACTTGTGCGATGAGCAGCTGGTGCTCTCTTCAAGCAATGGAACTGATGCCAAACCAAAGTTGTTACGGTCCATGTGTGCTGCTTTCACCCTTGTGTCTGGCCGTTAGTATGGATAGTGTGGTGGGACAAGCATGAGTCTTGGCAGGATTGATTTAGGTGCTTGTAGAAAGCAGGAGAGTCCATAGTGTTTACAAAAGGCTGAAGCTACTCTGTTTCCGTTGCTGTAGGAGACTTCAGAGATTTTTGCCCACAGTTCTTTATATTGTTCACAAGACAACTTGGACGTTTTCAGTTGCCTTTCAAGTTTGACCCTCACATCAGGATCTTGTGTGTTCATGATGTACCATGATGCGTGTATCAAGAAAAAACAAAGTGGATCCTACAAGTGTCCTGGAGCTTTCCCATAACTGCTGGTTGATGAGCTCTCACATCTTGCAGTGTATTGTAGCTCTTGGTTTGCTCTAGACTGTAGACCCAAGTGAGGTTTTTTGGTGGTTACGACTATTCTAGTCTGTATACAGGCAGAGCAAAACCAGGTCACTGATGAGTCGGGACTGATCCTTATTCTTCACTATCGTGTTTTTCTAGAGGCTTCCATTTGTCTTGTGGTTAATTGGTTTGAAACTTCAGGGTAATCAGAGAACATTTGTCATGGTTTTTGGGAAGCTAGATCTGGATTCACTATTAAGAAAGCATACTGTCATATCCTGCTTTTGTCATTGGAATCTATGTTTTCAGTTTTCATGGAGAAGGATTCACTTGTACTTTGTCAAGTTTTGGACGTGTGCTTCTTGCCCATAGTGGTGATGATATCTTGACCTATCTCTTCTCAGCTGCTCAAATATCAGTCTGCAGGGTATGGGCATTTGTTCCCAGCCATTCCTCCCCATCTGTGGCTTGTGTCATTCCTACCAGGTGTCTTCACAGTGGTCTTAGGTGGATGATGTTACAATCCCAAATTGTTTTTGAGGAGGTTCTTCATGACCAAGTTGGACACTGGAGAAGTAGAATTTCAGACATTTTTCTGTAATCTAATCCTTTAGACAAAATAAAGAAAGAGAGCGCAAAATGTTGAGTTCTGCTGAACAAAGCATCCCTTCATGATTAATTTCCCCAAGCTTCAGATTAAGAATTATGAATGATGCCCATCCCATGAGTTTCCTTGATCTCTTTTCACTGATTAAAACATGCTCGACTGCTGGTACTTCTTTTACCTGTAGCAGCCTGACATACCACTAGTGTAACATGAAGAACACCGTGTGGCAAACAAGCAGCAGTGAAAGCGTTAAAAGATTTTCACACTAAATCTTAAAAGTCCTGCCTTCAAACACGTGGCCTTAAGGTTCACATGGTGATTTACTCAGGGGACCTCCTCAAATCTTCCCTACCCACTGATTGCAGCATGGCTGATGATACCTCATTAAACAACCAGGGATTTCAAATTACTCTTTGTTGGAAAGGGTCGGGAGGAAAGCCGGGCTCCCGGTGTGGTGGTTCCTATGCTCAGCTCTTGGGCCAGATAGTCCAAGGGAGTCCTGAAACTCGTCCCTCTTGGAGACAAATGTGTTTATGCGTGAGTGATCAAATCCGCAGCGGGGACCTCAGAAGTAGGATGGGCAAAACCACAAGCAGCAAAGGGCTTGGTTGTAACACCCAGGTTTGCCGTGAACACTGCCAGCAGGTGCAGCCCAGCTATGCACAGAGGAACCCAAGAGAAGAAGGAGCTGCAGGAGGGCTGTGTTGTTGTCTTCTCCTCCTCCAGGCTTGCTGGGGATTTTTTGACAAACTTGTCGGTCCTGCTCCACTGGTCTGTCAGCTTGTGCCTTACAGGTCAGGTAGCCTCGTGCTGCTTCAGTGTGGTGACAAGTTTTTTTTTTCCTCACAATGTATAAAGTGAATTATTTTCTTTTCTATGTATCACTTTCTATCTGCATATGAATTTTATTTGATGTCAGAAATTCCCAGTGCTACCCTGTACCTTTGTGGTAGCATACCCAAAACACGCTGCATCCATGCATCAGCATGAGGGAGGTTCTGTCTGAGCCTTCATCCCTCTCTTCTGCCTCTTCCCCTTGCATTGGGAGATGTAGGCTGTGGTGTTCAGCTTCCCATCTGCTGATGCTCATGCCCATAAAGATCCTCTTCTGGCCCAAACCGAGCAGCCAGGCAGCCCCAGCCTGCATCCCTGATGCTTCTGCTTTTCTTGTGACTCTCCTGATCCAAGGCGTTTCTGCATTTAGCAAAATTAAGTTGGCCTCGCAGCACTCTGTCCTGGTGGCAGGATTGGCCTGTTTCACTCATTGCCCTCTTCCGTCCCTCTTCTTTCAGGACCTCAGCAGCTCCAGCTGCTCTTCTCTTCAAAGAGCAGCTGCTCATTGATCACCTTTCCCTTACAAAGAACCTCCCAAACTTTTCGTACTTGAACAACAACTCACCACTGCCTTCCCTTCAGGCAAATAATAATAATAACGAAATTATTTTGATATATATTGATTTCATTATAATGAAATTATGAAATTTCATTATAATGAAATTTTGGGATGAGAAGAGCTGAATGCAGTGAGGGAACCGCTCAAAATGCATGGGTGTGGATTTTGACAAGCACTGATTTTGAAGCTTCTGGTTCAGTGGATGAACTGCTCCATCAATGCTCCTCAAAATTTTCATCTAAAGACAGCCAGTGTTCCCCTCATTTTCCTTATTACCTGTTTCATTTAAACAAAACCTTTTGCCCCAGCTGTGGCACACTGGCAGAGATTCATATCCATGAACCCAATGTTTTATTTCTCCTTCACAGCCCCCAGCTTAGACAAGGTTTTTAATTTTTCTTCTTTCTTTCCTGTTGCAAAATGTACTTCCTGAACCTTTTAACCTTTGGGGCAGAAGGGTCGGAAGGTTGGCTCTTTGTGTTTTACAGCTTTTGGTGAGCGATGGGAGGGAGGTAAGAGGGAACGAGTCTCTGCAGACTTCGCAGTCCCTCATGATTGCTCTGGGCTAGATCTACAGCCCTCAGATAACTCTTTTCAAAATTTGCATTCGCTGCTTTTCTTCCTTATTTTTTGTTATAGCTGACAGGCGGGAAGGAATTGGTGCCTGTGGCTGGATCCTGGTTTCCCTTTCTTTCCTCCTGGTGCTTATTACCTTTCCTATTTCCATCTGGGCATGTATCAAGGTAAGATAGTGGGATTTGGGGCACACAAATAATGCTTTATGATCATCATTGTTATTTATATTTATTGATTTTGTTAAAACAAGGCACTTCACATTCACTTTTTGGAGATTGTAAGATCTTGTAGAGAAGATGTGGTCTGGGACCAAGAGGTCCATGTTCTTTTTCTGTCACCACAACTTACTCATTTAATTTCTTCCAATCTCAACTTCCATCATCAGTTAAACTTCCCTGCTTTACAACAATGCTGGGAGAATAAATATACAAACTTTTCCGAAGAACTCGTATTTGATGCTGCCAGCAATAGTGATTAACATGGGTACCGATGAAAAAAGCAGCAAGTCCCTGCATTGAGGGACTGTACAACCTGAACCCACAGTCCCTTCAAGGCATGAGCATAATATTATTAATTTAAATCAGTTTTGGGGGGTGATCACCCTGAACACCAGGCCTTGTCCTGATACACTAACCGAAGTAGTTAGCTAGATGATCTGAGGTGAGTGATACTTTTTCTACAGCTCCTCTGAGTGTAGCACTGATGTTGAGAGAACTGTGGATAGTCACGTTAGATCAGTGGCAATTCTTTCATATTTGGTCTGTTTTGTAACCTATTTGCAGGGCCAGGGTCTGAGTTTTTCCAGCCAAGGATGAGGTCAGGAAAAGAGATAAAATGCTTAATGACTTACAGCTTTGTTGGTTCCTATATAATTTGTACTTTTTTTCACTTTTAATGTAGATGCCAAAGATTAAAAAAAGAAAAAGTCAGTCCGGAGAGCAAGAATAAAGTTATTTGTAAAATTCTAAATTTAAAATATTTCCCTAGGTTATCAGAGAATATGAACGTGCTGTTGTATTTCGGCTGGGACGTATACTGTCTAAGAAAGCAAAGGGACCAGGTGAATGCACGCAGTTTTATTCTGTTAAAGATGCACTGGTTTTATTTTATGACGATGCACTCTAACCACATAGAGAATCACAGACGTCCATGAAATCGCTCTTCATAGCACAGAGGGGGATGAGATGGGCCTCTCTGCTGCAGTTCCTTTACCTGCAGGCTGTTTGTTTCTTTGATGAGAAGATAAAGCCACCCCTCTGTCACAGCACAACACAGAAAGTTGAGGACCTCGATACCAGGTACAGCTGTTGAGTAGGTTGGACAATGGAAGGTTGAGTTCGTGCTGCAGACGCTGTTGGGGGACCAGAGAGGCTTAAATGCAGTCTTCAGCTCTGCTGCAGATGTTTTTGGGTGACTGTGGCCACTCTCCCTCTACCTCACTTCCAACACTGCTCATTGCTACCAGCTGTTTAGCTGTCTTCTGCTCTGAAAATGGTAAATGTCTGAGGGCACAGACACTGCATCTATACAGAGTCTGTTACAGTTGCCTCGTGTCAGGTTACACATCACAAGTACAAACCAAACCCAACAACACGAGCCATTTGCATTGGTGCAGTTACCACCTCTGTGCAATGAAACTGGACAAACTTGAAGTTGAAGAGGAAAAGGTCCTTTCCAGACACTGTCTTTCCTCTTGAATAGTAGCCTAGTGGTCCAAAGAGCAGCTAGGGCAGGTGAAGAGCTCTTCTGTGTGGCTCTGGGCACCTAAGCAAGGTGCTGAGATTAGATAGTTATGTCAGGTCCTCCTCTCTAGTGAAGGGAGAGTGGGGACTCCTTCGCAGGACGGGTCAGATCTTAGGGCAACGTTCCTAACGTGAGGGCCTACAGGTGGTGCAGGAATCTGGACCTGGGAGATGTCTTTCCTGGGGACACACGTACTGTACCATAAGTGGCTCATGATCTAAAGAAGGGAAACTAAACAAAGGCATGGAAGGAGTGTTTTGTCAAAAGTCTTGTGGCAGATTTGAGACCAGAACTGCAGTCTGCCCAATTCCCGTCCAGAGCCCTTGGCTGTTAAATTTGTGTTATTTGCAGCTATCTGCATTTCCCTCCGTTATTTGAAAAACCCCATTTTTGCAGCTCCTGTAGCAGAAGGGATAGCTGTAGTAGTAAGGTGGACTCATTCCCCAGCCTGTGGATATTTCCATCTGTTTGCTTTGTATGGGATACCTGTCCCTAGACTTAGCTTTCAGAAACCAGTGTTTCATCTAATTATTTTTGTGTTTCAGGTTTGATCCTCGTACTTCCATGTACAGATACATTTATCAAGGTTGATCTTAGAACTGTTACCTGTAAGATTCCTCCACAAGAGGTAACCATTCGCTAGCAGCCATCTAAACCAGAAATGAAACGTAGAGCTGATTTGTGGCACGATCAAAAATAATGTGGATGTTTTATAGTCTTGCAGTTGTGAGCTACCGTATAGAATTTAGCTTACTTGCTGTATCTTCTGACTTCCAAACTGCTTACAAAACTTCTTCTACTTACGAAAACCTGCACGTGCATCATTGCAGGCCAAGCAAGCTCCTCGTGCTGGTGTTCAGAACTGTGAGATAAAAGTTAATGGAGGGGACTAGAACTGCAAATGGGAGTCAGAGAGGACAAGAGAGGAGAGGCTAAAAAATTCCCAATTGTATTTTTATTCTACACATGGAAATGAAGCAATAGACTAGTGTAACACATCCAGAATAGAACATCCTAATAAAATTGGATCTGACATGCAGCTCACGATTCAAAAAGACCCTCAGTGATGTTGTAGTCACTGGTTGAAAGTATGCACACCCTACGCGTTTCTGAAAAGGCAGGGTACATACAGATAACAAATCTCCTTAAAGTAAAAGGAATTAACAGGTAATCATCCACAAAACTCAGATCCAAGCAGGAGTGGAGAGGTGCATCTTTAGGCATTTTATTGACAAACATTAACCAAATAATTTAGTCTGAAGAATCAGTTGCTGAGTGATTCCTGTCCAAAGTTTTGGCTCCATGTGGCCCCAGCCCCACCATGGTACAATGCTTCTGCCGGTGGAGTTGGCACTGCTGTCTCCTTCCTTATATGAAGAGAAGAGCAGACAGGGGTGGGATGGCCCCAGGACCCCTTTGGCCCCTGGAATTACCCACTGTGTTCCCCAGGAGCTTTTTCTTGGAACATTATCTTTCTGTAATCGCAAAGAGCCTTTTCTGAGAGTGCAGGTTGCAGGGGTGCAGGTGGTGGAATGGAAAATGTCTCCCTCAAAACAGGAGGCTGGAAGGAAGATGGTTGCAGTACTTGTGCTTTACAAGGCTCTAGCAGCTTTTGGCAAGGCTTCTGCAGCTGTCGGCGGGGCTTCTGTGAAGCACGCACTTGCAGGCAAAAGATGCTGAGGTGGGAAGAGATAGTGGAGCATCATCGGTGCTTTGCTGAGGCCAGCTGCCTGCTGAGGCACGGGGGACTTGTCTGGCAAAAGGTGACGCAACTCCTCTATGAATACTTAAATAATTTTCAGAGTTTCTTCTCACATTTTCTTGCACTTTGCTTTTCACTTTTGTTTTAATTTGCTGGTGTTTCTTACAGATATATGGTTTAGGGGAAGTAACACAGACCTTCCAATCTGCACGCAATGTGTAAAATGTATAAAACCAGGAATGGCCCTTTCCACCAGAAAGTAAGAGGATAACCGTCATGTAGTATTGCAGAAGAAATTTGTGCAGGTTATGAGATTCCCTTACTGTTGAAACAGCTGTCTAAAGGCTACGCACAACATTTTGCCCTGGTTTAAACTACTGGTGATGCAGGATAACTTCCTTGAAGTTATTTCTCAGGGGAATAACAAAGAAACCAAACGAAACTCTTAGTTTCCTTGAATTATCAGAGCTTTTTCCTCACTAAGGGGAAAAAAAAAATCCCCTTCCCTCGCAAGGCGTGTTATAGGATCCTTCTCTAATTCTGCACATTTCTGCAATACAGATTCTCACAAAAGATGCCGTTACTACCCAAGTTGACGGGGTGGTGTACTACAGGATCCACAGTGCTGTCAGCGCCGTCGCTAATGTCACTGATGTCCACTCGGCTACCTTCCTCTTGGCACAGACAACCCTGAGAAACATTCTGGGTACACAGAGCCTGGCTCAGCTCCTGGCAGGTCGTGAGGAGATTGCACACAGTATCCAGGTAACCTGGCTCTCAAAATTCACAGACAAGCATGGAGATTTGTTCTGGGGACTAGCAAATGAGAAGTAATCTCTCCTTCTTTCTTCAACAATGATAGCAAAATTTTCCTTTATGGTTTTTATTCAATTATACATCTCATCGCTTAGTGTCAGAAAGAGTTGTTCTAAAGGTATTTCCCCCGGTTCTTGTAGAAGAGTTATTTCTTGTCAAAAAAAGTAATGACCCCTCTGAAATTATCCAGTGAGTTGAATAAATCAGTTTAGTCTTTGTACAGATGCTGCTGTAAGCGGTGTGAAAGAAGTCTGCTGCTTTTGGGAAGCTCTGAATTGAGCAGACCCTTGGTTGAGGTTTAATCAGTCTCCTGTCATAACAACTAAGAATACAGAACCAAGTTGTTTTATGATTTGAAGTGCCATCTTTTTTTTTTTCTTTTTTTTAATTTGGCAGCCCAGGAGGGAGCAGAGAGGAAAACCAAAACCTGTTTTACTCTTTTCAGTCAGAGAAGAGGCATAGTCAAATCAAAGAGAGCTTGTACCCCTCTCCAGCCGGGGCAGCAGCTGTGGGCAGAGCAGGGTCACGATGGTGTGATGTGGGTTGTGGTAGCATGCAGGAACCTCAGTGCAGAAGAGCGTGCCAGTGCTGTGTCCTTCACCCATAGTGTGCTTTTACGGCATCGTGCCATTTTAGGAAGCTGCTGTAGCATTACTTTGTAAAAGGGAGAAGTTTGGTAAGTGCTCACCTAAAGAAAGGACGGGGATTGTAATCTAGGAGGCAGTAGAGAAGCCACACAGGAGACACAGGTGCTGATCAGCAAGAATTTCATAAGGTTGCGGTACCTACCGTATGCACACCACGTTGGATGTTAGTGCTCCCGGAGGGCTCCGTCTTTCTGTTGTGCAGGTTTGCACGCTGCCTTCCCTTCCGTCCAAGCAGCAGGGTACATCGCGTGGTTTTCTCTCTGCCATTATTGTGCTTTTCATGGTGGGTTGTGTGTTTGTCCCCAAGGCTATCCTTGACAGTGCCACGGAGCAGTGGGGAATCAAAGTGGCCCGAGTGGAGATCAAAGATGTCAGGATTCCTGTGGCTATGCAGAGGGCAATGGCAGCTGAAGCAGAGGCTGCTCGAGAGGCAAGAGCTAAGGTGAGGCCCACAGCAATGTCTACCCCCAAGCTCCTGTATCCTTGTCCCAGGCATCCAAATGCCCATTTATTTTCTCCTCATTGTAAAAGGGGATTTTTGCTACTATGGGCAGCGTCACAGTGCCATCTCTCTTACTTTGCAGGTTGTGGCAGCAGAGGGAGAAATGAACGCTTCTAAAGCCCTCAAGCAGGCCTCCATGGTGCTGGCGGAGTCTCCGGCAGGTCTTCAGCTGCGCTACCTGCAAACGTTAACAACCTTGGCAGCGGAGAATAATTCCACCATTGTCTTCCCTCTCCCTATAAATATGCTTGAGAGTTTGGGGCAGAAAAATAGAGGGGGTTAGAGATGGTTCTATGCTCGCTCCTTGGGCAGAGAGGTTTAAAGGGTTTCCCAGGAAGCAAGGGGTTCCATGGGGTTCCAGATTACCAGAATTAAAGTAGAAGCATGCTTGGATCCTCTGTACCAAAAATAGAAGTAAAAATAGTTTAATAATCACACATAGCTCCCACATTAGGAGATTGCATTTGCGAAGTTTAGGCACTACACAGTTTCAGCTTAGATTCATCTCCAAGTGAAATGGAAGAAAATATGTAAAATGCAATAAAATATGTAAAATTCATGTTCGACCCAATATGCAATTTTAATGATGCTTTCACCACATGTTACAGACTCTTGAGCATAGCAATTACTTGGTGATCTGTCTGCTAAGCAAGAACCTCTGAGCTCTTGATTTACTCCACACAGCAAAAAGGTCAGATACTGGTATTTAACTCAAGTCCTGTGGAGTGGAAAGATGGATTTGTCCCCTAACCTTAGAGGAATTCTTTCATAACTATTAGTAGGGTAATTGGTATGTCTGTTGAACAGCCTATTCTTTGTCTTATATGAGTAGAAATTAGCACTCGCTTTACTGACCTCAGCTGGATTTTGCCATATCACTGACATTTCTATAAGCTCTGTAATAAAAATAAGAGAATATATGTCCAGGCATTACAGTCACATTTCCTAAATCTGAAAGCTGGGGCAGACCTCGAGGAAAACTAATTGTCCTAGGTTAATTTAAGTGCCTGTCTTTCACTTTCAGGAGGTTTTTTATCCTGCCATGCGGATGTCATGAAGCAGTGGTGTAGGTTTTCCTATAATGAGCCTTCCCCACCCTCCATCCATGCAGTGCCTGGCAGCTGAATGGGGGACATGGCTGATATCTGAGTTCAGCTGCCATCATAGCTGAGTTTACAGCCTTCAAAAAGAGCCGGGCACTTCCCAGTGCTGGCACACAGTGATGACCTATCTGCTATGAATCTGAAGGCTCTTGTGGAGTAGCTGTTCTGGTAGGTGCTGCTGCCATGTAGTGTCTTCTCCGCACGAGCCTCACTGCTGGTCCTCCTATCCAGTAGGGTCATTTGACTCCAAATTAACCAGATCAGCATAGACCTACTAATTATGATACTGTTGATACAGGCCCTTCTTATTTTTACTGCAGTATAAGGCAAAAAGTCCAGGTGGCAAATTTTTGTGCTGAGTAGCTGCTGGCATGAAGGCAGTGGTATGAGCATCTGAGGAGGGTGACCTCTTCAGCAAACACAGCGTTTCATTGCAGCTCTTCTCTGCTTCAGACATGACTGCCAAATGGCATTTTGCTGGCAAACTAAAGAAGTAAAACCTGTATTTACAAGTCATCTACTTATCAGTGTTATAAAAATATTTATACAGAATTTTTCTTATACTAAGAAAAGAGAGGCTTTGAGTTTTGGAGTTATTTTTCATCATCAGCTTAGTTTGCCATTTGTGAAAGCCTTTATAACTGTGGCAGCAACCCCCCCACCTTGCCCTGACAAATAATGCATCTCCACTGCAGAGTTGTTTGCGTACCCACAGAAGCAGTAATACTTTAGAAACATGCAACCACAGATTGTGTCTTTTTGGGTTTTTTTAGGTAATGCAAATTAAATAAACTCTAAAAAAAGAAAAGCTTGAAAGACATGTAATTACAAAGTGCAATTAGAAAGCAATTCTGTGCCCTCAGTGAGCTACTGGCACTAACTAGCCTGTGCAGGACTCCTGGGTCAGGCACGGGACACATCCACTCCAGTTGCCCATCCCTGATGCTGGGCCGGTTCCAGTTCCAGCTTCAGAAGTGCGTATGGGAATCCTGCTGTGGTACAAGTCGAGTTATTCGTTCCCCTACATGAGGACTCACAATTAATTGATGTGCTGAAGCACGAGCGTTACTATCTCTTTTCTTTCAGTAGCAGCGTAACAGAGGCTGTACTTGGTAAGCCCATGAATGCCCAGTCTTCTTTCTGACCCACGCAAATTTCTTGGCCTCTTTTTTTTTTGCCCAGTGACAGTGACTACAGGAATTAATCAGCTCTGCAAGCAAAATGATTTTTCATTTGATCCCCTGCAGTATAATTGCACTGGTGTATAATGGATCAGGGAGACAGAAACTCCTGCTCTCTCTTCACCAGTGTCAGGGACAATAAACACAATAACTAGTAGACTAACTGCAATTTTTGTTGTATTACCCACACACACATACATCTACAAGAAGATACCCCAATCAGCAAAACAGATAACAACAGAAGCAGCTCTGCAACGTCTCAGGTGCCACTCTGATGCACAGGCTTTGCAAGAAATATTCAAGAAGGAGCCGAGTCGCAGTGACGTGGGGTGTAGGATGTGAGGAGCAGCGCGATGGTTCAGAAGAGACACAGGCTGTTAGGCATGTTCATGAAGTCCTGGAGGTGAGCACAGGCTTGCCGGTGCAGGGTAGTGCGGCACTCGCTGTCTTCTGGAATTTTCTCTATCCAGGCTTGTGCATCAAGGAAGTACTGCATCCTGAGTGCAAATGGGACAGGTGAAGGAGGTGAGTGGTTACTGCTGACATGGAGCAATGGGGAAAGCATAAACCCCATGACTCTGCATCCCTCCATGGAGGCATCTCTGAGATCAGGAGGAGTTATATTAGCCAAGAAATTTGCCTGAAACCTAGTTTCAGCAGCAGGTTAACTGAGCTTTGAATAAAGTTTGGGAAGTGTCAGTGCCAAGCTGGGATGAACTTGGCTGTACTTGTGTTTTGAGTGACACCAGGTAAGCTTGGGCTAAATTTCTACTCCAGTTTTCCAGAGTGGCACAAAAAGCCCCAGTGCACACCAACGGGACACGCTGAAGGGGAATTTAGTTTCAAGAGAGTATCCAAAAATGTTTCCTAATTTTCTGGGGTGAGAAGCCATGTAGCTTCTGACATTTTACGACTGGACTGGAGAAGACTTTGGAGGTTGCACCTCTGCTGGGAGACTTCAGTACTTAACAGGCTTCTGCTGAAGCAGGCCCCTGATTTATGCATCCGCTTTGGTGTCATACAGAGGTGGGGAGAGGGGACTTTTTAACATTTTAGGAAGTGGCGCTCACAATTTGATTGAGAAGGTCTTCCTCCTAGAAGCTTTCAGAGGCATTACCTTTCTCCATTTCTGAGCAGGAAAATAAAAAATTTAAGATGTCTTCCTCACTAAATATTTGATAGTGTCAGACTAAATTCCTCCTTAGATAAATTCCCTTTTTTCATTAAAGTGTGACAATGAGAAATGAAGAAAACACACTATTTGCATGCATGATATAACAGAAACTTGGAGAGCTGCTCTTAGCCACGGTCCCACCCATGTCTTTTGCAAACACAGGAATTGCATAAGGCATCTGCAGTAGATAGAACGGTGTGGTGTTTCCCATTCTCCTTTTCTAGCCGTGAGTTTTTAACCCAGTGGAGTCAGGGCCAGATTTTGATTCTGAGAAGTGTGGTAACCAGGCTCTACACAGATACATGAGCCGATAGATTTGGGTGGCTCAGCTGTTCTCCTTTTGCCTACAGAGCATTTTAGTAAAGCCAACAGAATCAGTCCCTAAGAAATTTGGCCCTCCCTTTGCTTTCTGGAGGTATTCTAATAGGCTGAATATCCTCTGGATTCACGATCCACCATAGCAGCCGCTGCTTCTCAGAAACCGTTGCACTTACTTGTTGTTGCAATCAACCGTTTGCCCATCTTTCCCCATGAGGAGGTACCGTTTGCCAGTGACCATGTTTAACTTGCACATGGAGCGTGATAGGAACTGTCGGTGGGCACCGACCTGGATGCTTTCATCAGTAGCTGTGGCACAAGAAGAGAAAACCCCATGAACTTTTCTAATAATGAGTAGAACTGTAGCCCACAGGACACAACCCCTTGTGATGATTTACTCCACTGCTAAGCCAAGGTAATATTTCTCTAAGGAGTTGTGGCTTGACATGGGAATAAATGGCCATGCTATGGTAGGATATATTTCCCTTAACATTACCTGACAAAAAGTAAGTAATTTCTGTCTCAGCTGGTTGTCTTGGACTCCTCAGTAGTTATTAAAGGAGCAGTTTTGCTATAGAGAATTTTCAGGCCTTATGGCCTCAGAGATTGAAGGAAACGCCAAGGGAAAAAGCAGACATACTCTCTTGTATTTCCAATTGCTCAGGCTTATGGTGGTCTTAAAAGCTAGCAAACTAAATTCAAACATCTCGAGGCTCATCAATGCAGCAGGCAGTATTAAAAACTCACTCTCCTTAACACACCCGACCTGAACTTCACGATGCAGCCTTTACGCTATTCCCTTTGAAGCTGATATGTAGGACATGCGTTTAGTGATCTCCATGTTGAAATAACTTAGAATATTCTGGTCTGGATTCTGGCGCAGAAGATTATTCATTCAAGAGCTGCACTGCCCATTATAGAAGTGGACATCCAAGGCAGAAGAGAAGGCTACTCAGATACTGCAATGACACAAGAGCTGGAAAGATGCTTATTCATCAGACTAACCACAGGTCATGAGGATACTGTGTTGTTTGGCTAGAACAACAAAGTCCATTTGAAAAAAAATGCAAATAACAGCAATATTCTAATTTCTTACTCTCTTTCTAACTATAATGTGAAATGTCATGCACAACTGTGGTGACAAATTCAACATTAAAACAGCTTAAATTACAGGTAAGACATCACAGTCTTCCTATCAGTTAAGAGAATTTTGTGCAGCTTCTGCTCTGTAAATTATTATATTACAAGTATGGAAAGTCTATTATTCAAAATAAAACCCTAAGAGTAGAATAAAGACTTAAAATAGAATATTTTAACACTAATAAGATTTCGGAGAATTTGATGTAGAGTGCTAATCTGTGAAACCTAGCACTAAGAATCTTATCTATTTCCTAGTTAGAACTTGCATTAGTTTTACATGTGGTACTTACAGGCCAGGGAGAATTCAGTCTTCAGTATTGTATGCTGTTTGACATCTGCATTTTTCCAAAGAATAATACAGTACTATAGGTTTTCTCATATAACCCAAGACCTGTCTATTGTTCCTATGCCATATGCTGTACCGAATTTTTATTTTGTTCAAGAAATGCAAAGATGGATGAGAACTACCTGAGAAAATGATGATGTTATGCCTCAGATTCATTGTGCTTAAATTACCATGGTGCTTGTGGGTTCATATGCTTCACAAATGGCCTAATACATTTCAGACTGTGGGGACCATAGGGATTTGAGTTATTACTTTAACAAGTTATTATGTAATTTCCAATTCTAAATCTCCAATTAAAAAAAAAATAATATAACATTCCAAAGTGTCCAAGCACAATTTAAGGGAAACAATTACTTCAAGTTATAGAATCTAAAAAACAAAATGGGGGAAAAAGAAAAATAAAAAAGAGGGCTCTGTGCTATTTTGCATGAAGCATACTGTTCCCCTAAAGGACTCACAGGACAGCATAAATGTTAGCCATCCAAAAAACATGCACTAATTCTATTAATAATCAAAGTAATCTGAGCAGTGCACATCTGCAAAATTTCCTTTTGCTGACTCCTAAACACAAATAAGTGTTTCCATCTGTTTTCTGAACCAACCCTTATTTGCAAGGATGAATACTGAAATAATGCCAGGGGTCCAGAGAATGAGGATTTGCCCTACTAGTTCTCACCTACCCTTGGTGATGGCAACAGAGACGAACCTCACTCAAAACAGCCACAGAAAAAAACAAAACAAAACAAAACAAAAGATAACAACTCTAGTTCAGTCATGAGCTGACTTGGATGCAATGCCTTGCTTTTTCTTCATCATCATGGCTTCATCGCTCCTCCCAGCCTTTCCCAAGCCTGTTGAAAATCTACTGATGTTTATAAGCTGCATCATACAGCCCAAACCAAAGGGGATTCTAAAGGCATCAAAAAGGAGGAGGTGGGGATGGGAGACATCATCTCTTCACTTCAACTTCCCATTCAAAGGATGTTTCTCTCAGCTGCCAAGAAACAAAATCTTTCCAGTGCTTGCCTGCAGCTTGGAGTACAAATGCATTGAGGCCCAGAGGTCTAAATCCTTTAGATCTTACAGGATTTCTGGAGGGATTAATGAAACTGTCCATCATGGTAATGTAATAGCCCATAGCCAATGTTTTGATCAGTGGGTACATTGCCACTTCCCTGCATATGGAAAGCCCTGGGCATGACAGATGTTGTCTCTGGACTCATGAAGTGTGGACCTGGTTTTCTGACAGGAACAGCACATTGGGCACAGATCACAAGTTGTGCGCCACAAAATACTGGGTGACATCACCAGTCCCCTGGGCAAAGATCAAGGGAGTGAGTTAATTACTCTGTTCCAGACAGGGAAGACTTCAAAATCTTTGAAGTTGCTTTTTAAAGGCAATCTGTGGCTGCCAAACTCAAAACTGACAACCACATGATACCAGAGTGGCTGAAGTCTGATAGCCTCTCCAGAAATTACTTTGAAGAGTATCAGTGTTCACTGATGCTGCTGATAAAGTTCGCATGGGGACAGCTGGGAGGGCCGGCCTGCAAAAAGATGTTGTCTGAGAGCAGCGCAAATCTTTACTTTGCACCAAAAGAAATAGAAAGACTTCTTTGTTGTTAGTACAATTATTAAATTCACGTTCTAGAAGTTTTACTGTGTTCACTGACTTCAGGTAAGTCATTGTGGACAACTCTTAGCCTGTTCTTGCAAGCGTTGCAAGTGCGTAATAATTAATTAACAGGCACTTTGAATCTTCATCTAGTGTCAAAACAGAGATCAGTGGATATGCCTACAGTAGGAAAAAAATGTGGATCAATAACAGCAGTCTATAAAGTAAATTAGTTGATGCATAAGACCTAATGTCCACACTGTGCATGTTTTTGCAGGGTTTATCTTAGACTAGCTCCAGTTTGGAGCTCTGGACTGAATGAAGCTGGAATGTACCTTCTGGTTTCGTTTCATCCGAAAGGATTGAAGCTCACATGCTCTGGGATTGCTGCACAATGTGAACAAAAGCAACCTCCTCCTGAACTGAATGGAACAGTGAGGTAGCTGCACCGAATAAGCCTTGCAAGAGATCAGTCTTCTTGCAAGCCTCGTGTAGAAGTCTATCCGACCCTACTTTCCACATCAAGAGAAGGCATCTGTGTGGCTCATACTGGCTAATATTTAATCAACCTAGTTTTCCTACAGGTGAATGAAAAGAGCCAAACATTTTGATACTTACTGGCTTTAAGGATTCTGTGGATTTTGGCCTCATTGTAATCAAAAACATTCTTCTGTGTACTATTGAGGAGCTCCACCTCGTACACTGCAACAGACGACAACCATGTGAGGCCAGATGGAAACATGGAATTACATCCAAAAAAAAAAAGAAAAATAGGTATGCTTCTACCAGATGTCTATACAGAGGCCGGTGTACCAACTATTTGCAAATCATGGGGTGTGAAAGACAACAGGACAGTAATCCTGTATGCCTAATATGCCTTTAGAAAGTCAGGTATTAATCAACAACCTTTAGATTTGTGTTCCTTTTGTGTATTTTTTCAAAAGAAGCTCCTATATGATTAAGTTTTCACTTTTTTCCTGTCCTGTTAGCATCTAACTTATCAAAGCTGCTGATCCGGTTGTGCTTCGGTAGCTCTTCCAACTTACCATCCAAAGAAGAGGGCAGAAAGGCAAATTAACAAAGGAGAAAATATTTGTCTAGCTCCACAGAAGGAGCTGCTGAGCTATGGCATGCCATGCAAAGCCTACTCTTTTTCTCCATACTGTAACATTAGGGATGTAGAGGATAGTGGTGCTCACACCACGGGTCTTTTCTAAACCATGTAACGTAACGTTGTCCTTGCTTCCTTCCCCCAGCATCCCACTGCTTCTTTCTGAGGTCTTTACTTTTCCCTTTCACCCTCCCTGATGACTGCAATAACACACGGCTTCATTTCACCTCCACAGCCTCTAGGCCAGATACAGAAACCCTACTCATTTCAGGAGAGGTCTGGGCATATAAAACTACAAATTTATCCTTATTAAAAAGAACTATGTTTAAACTAAATCAACAGTTGTCTTTCACGCCTTACCATAATCCGCAATAGGGTGGTAGCAGGCAAAACTGAAGCGTCTGGTTTGTGTTATGGCTTTACTGAAAGTTGATCTTTGTCTTGGGCAGGGACCTAGAGAGAAGAAAATAAATGATACATCCATCTCTATAGGCATGGATATTTAGATGGATATAGTTTACACATACTCATTCACTCAACATTATAACAGAGAATAAAACAAAATGTCAGATCAACTTTCTTAGAGGTGTGGTGGGAGGTTTTTACATATGTATGCACATGTGTGTATATATATATATATATGTATATTGCATTCAACTATCAAATCAGTCCTGGATATCTTAAAAAAAATTTAAATTTGGTACCCAACATACTAGAGGATGTTTTGTGTCCTGTATTATGCATTAGGATAATTGTAATGGCCCTTTCTGGGCTTAACAATTCTCATGCAAATGGTTTGTAGAAGTAACTATCTTCTTTTAGACCATCCTATTTAGTGATTCCTTACCTTCTGCACACTGGCAAACGTTGGCATGACACACCTTTGAAAGCATGGTGCTGTGCTTGGGAGCACTGTAGAATACGCTGC
The DNA here is from genome assembly GCF_965231255.1 of Vanellus vanellus. NCBI lineage: Eukaryota > Metazoa > Chordata > Aves > Charadriiformes > Charadriidae > Vanellus > Vanellus vanellus. The sequence continues at coordinate 193,938,939 of NC_138905.1, forward strand.
ACTTTCTGTCTATGGAGGAGAAACAAAACGGCTTGTCTCAGAGAGCTCAGGTGGAAAAACCTATGCAGTACAAACCACATTTGCAGCCCAACTTTTCCCTGGTCCAGAGAAATCAGAGCATTAAGGGGTTAGATGCACATCAGCAGTCCACAAAGACGTGTAGCCTAGGCACCATACAGGCGTCACCTTGCCTTTCAGATGAGCATCAACCTGGGTTGTTCCTTCTGGGATTTTTTTTGTGGGTTGGTCTGGAGGTTTTTTTTTTGTTTGATTTGTTGTAGGTTTTTTGTTTAAGTTTTTGTGGGTTTGGGGTTTTTTTTAAACATTGTACTCTTCCCTTTTTTTTGTTGTTGTTTTTGTTTCCTCTGAAAAGCATCCATCTTAAAAGCATCTTTAGACCATAGAGCTGCAGTGAGCACTGCGCTGTTTCAGAAGAAGGAGATAGGTTCACCAATAGTTAGTGGTTTAAACCTAGTGTAAACTGTCTTGGATCCCTCAGCTTCAGGCAAAGTAGAAAATTGACCTAATTTTCAAATATTGTTTATATAACTCTGGGACATGGGGATGATTTGCATTTAACCTTCTTTGAATGGGGAACGAGACTGGTTTCTCCAGCAAGCAGAGTACATCAGCCAAGCCTCTAAGGTTGCCTATCTTAGATGCATAGAAAGACAGTCTGACCAAAAAAGATAATGTGAGTGGAACATGCTTAATAGCACTATGAGAAACAGGAACTCAGGAAACCCGATTTAAAAATCCTTGAGTGTAAAAGTTTGTTCATTCCATTTGCAATAATGAATGAATGAATGCAAAAGTTCAGTCCATTTGAAATAACAGATCCTTCCTGAGAGAGTCTCTATTTGGATAATCTTAAGCCGTGGTAGCAGAAAACAGTATTCGAGCCAGGTTATTTTAACACTTGACAAAATCACATGGTTTCACACATTACATCAAAACCACCTTTCTACAGACTGGAGTTTGTTCTTGAGGGTCTCTCTTTTAATCAGTTATGTATCATTTTTCTGTGCCCTTACCGGGGTTGTAAAAATCATAAAGGATGGCGTTTGCTGGCTGAACCAAGCCCATGGGATTGATTTGCTTTGCACCAAATGATACACAATCTGGGTCTGGTCCACTTGTGAGCTGGAGGAGAAAGGAACAATAGTTACGATGAGGAAACTAACTTTCTCCCCAGTCAGTTCCTTATTCATCTGTGCCTGTACTAGCTGTTGAATGTTTGTTTCTGATGGCATAGGCATCCCGATAGCTGTAGCCTCAACTTGAAGAAGGCATTTCCTTCCATGATTTTATTGGGAGATTTTGTGGATGAGCGAAACCTGGGAAAGGTAGTTTTGTGAGATGTGTGCCCGTCTTGTCTGCCCGAAACTGTCTGATCTGGACTCACATCCTCACTGCCTTGGGGTTTACTTTTCAGCTTTTGCCTAAAGCCACCTTTCCCAGGATTAATGGGTGTAATGTATATTCACAGCCTATCCTGTACTGGTGGCTGCCAGTATATCCATTTTCCTTAATAAAGTGCTCAGGTAAGGGACAGCTTTTGACCCATGTTAAATACACAAATTATCTAGGACAGTCATAGAAGCAATAACATTTACATTTTTTCATTAGTCTATTGTTTTATATTTTAAAAAAATCATTGCCTTGTATGCGCTTTCTACAGGGACCCCCCATTTTGGCTGTGGAGGTGAAGCAACTCAAGCGGGTGTAGGGTGGAGTCATTATTCAAAATAGGGGGAAATAGACACAGAAACTAGGGGTTTTGATGTTCACACTGGGTTGTCACTATATGGATCTCAATCCAGAAATACTGAACTTCACATGCAAGGTATCCATATGGAATTTACATGACCACCCATTAACACTTTGTCAATCTTGGATGAAAAGCATCTATTCTGACTAGAGAGGATTTGTCTTTTTTGGGGAGGCAAAGCCCAAATCTCAAACATGGACTACGTCTCCTGGAACATAGAAAGGCAGAGAACAAAGGTGCATGTTTCCCTTCTTCCCCTCCTCCACCCTCTTTCAATTGAGCTGTTCAATAATAACATATGGCAAAATCATATAGGTAACAGAGTGTGAAAAGCAATCATGATTAGGTTTAAAAAGAAGTCTATATATGCTATCTGAAATGGCAGAGATTGGAAAATCATTGGGTTTGCTTACCTCACCAAAGTAGAGCAAAACTTTTCCTTCCTTGTACTCATAGTGCTGAATGTACTGATCTGAAGACAACACCAACTGCAGGAAAACAAAGAAACAAAGAAATCAGAACAAACCCCTAGCTTAACAGGAACACCTTTGCTGCCACCTTCTATATTCTGGTTTGCTTTGTTCAGCTGTTTGTTTTTTGCTGCCCCCTTTCTTCCTCCCTAAAAGAGACAGTCCCTGAGACGAAGAACCTGGGCAAACATCCCCCAGCCGAGCAGGCTCCAGAACCCAAAGCTCTGCAGCCACCTTTGCACAGCGTTGTGCCCTGCTGGCAACCGCCCCTAAAGATTTGCGTGTCTTCCCCGCTGCAAGCATAGGACATGCTATCCTGGAATGTAATGGGACAACAGTGCCAGTGGGGAAAGCAAGATGTGTTAAAGACAGGCCCATATTTAAGTCCCCTGCTGAGCCTTGCCCTAATTTCTGTTACAAGGGTCTGAGAAGTCTGAACTCTGTTCACCACAAGCTTTTCATTTCTTGCATATATTCAGCAAATATTTTGTCAGAGCAAAAGCAATGAAAATATATCTATCCAAAATCTGTTTCCCCTTCTTTATTCCGTGGACATTGGAAAGATTTGGAAAGACAAATTTTCTATAGAAAAGTTTACAAAAGATTGCACAGAAAAATGTGTTTCTAACCTGTTCGAGATCCTTTGTGTCAGGCTCCAAGCCACTCAGCAGAGAGAGATCAACCAGGGACATCTTTGGTGCATTGGAACCTGTGGACCTTTTTAAGGGAGACCAGCAGTGAACATCTTCACTGAAGAGCCACCTTGCTTTGAAGAGTTTGTTTCTTCAAGCTTGCTAATGGCCTAGTGGGAGGTGTACCTGCCCATGGCAGGGGGGTTGGAACTAAATAAATAACTAAACAATCTTTAAGGTTCCTTCCAACCCAAACCATTCTATGATTCTATGAAACAAAATGTTCCGCTCCATTTAGCTTTCCTAAGTGGATTTTAATTTGAAAATTAGCTGCCTACCTCATTAAGAATCATGAGGCAAAATTAGTCCCCTACACTAGTCAAATAGTCATCCAAAACCCAGGTGTGGTTTTGGATGAGCTTGTCATCTAGGCTTTCTTCATAGATGACAGGCAGAAACAATCACCTTCAAAGGACAGTTCATCCCACCATAAAAGCATTGCTGAAGACAGGGAAGGTAAAAAGCTCTATCAAAGTGTCTGTTCTCTGTTACCTAGAGAGTGGAGATAGGAAATGAGTTTATCCAAATTCTTTGTGGACAAAGTCAAATGCACATCATCTTTGCTGCCCAAGGCAAAAAGTCTCATCGCTTTAACTATCCATTAGGTGTATGACAGAGCACTGGCACAGGCTGCCCAGGGAGGTTGTGGAGTCCCCTTCTGTGGAGATTTTCAAGACCCGCCTGGATGCAGTCCTGAGTAATGTGCTCTGGGCAATCCTGCTTTAGCAGGGGAGTTGGACTAGATGATCTCTAGAGGTCCCTTCCAACTCTGAAAATTCTGTGAGTCTGTGATTCTGTGATATTGGACTTCAAATCTTTTCTACTTCCACCTTCTCAGAAATCAGGTAGTTGTGCCACTGCTGGAAAATGAAGTTTGTTCTGCACTCATGTAGGGTGCCTTGCCATAAGATATTCTACACACCCTTAGCAGTACTTCAGAAACCTTTTTTTTGGCACCGTCCTTGCCCCATAAGGGATGTACCATAGTGCAGGGAAGAAGTATGTTGATGTAGTCAGTGCCTTCAGTTTTTCTCCTGCGTCTTAACTACAACAAAGGGAGCTTCACATTATTGTTTAAGCCTAACACTCAGCAATGTGCTGCAGAACACTGGATCTGATAGCTGATAAATGTTATATGGCAATTAACAGAGAAAATGATGTGTCAGCCAGCACACAATTCACTGAATAGATGTTTAACTAGGGAGAGCGAAACTTGGGAATTAGGGTAACTCCAGTCCTCCCTTGCCATTGTTCATGCCGCTATCTGGGAGGGGGGATAAAAACCACTGCCTCCAAGGCTTTGTCAAAAGTCAGTGGAAAAACTAAATTCTACTGGAGAACAACACCTGCTTCTGCCACCCTGCACCTCTCTAGAAGGGGAACTCAGGACAGCCACCGCTTTGCACTTCTGAGACCCTTACCAGACTGTGAAAGGGAGCAAAAGCAGATGTTTCAGTGTTATTCTGCACAGGAGGATTTCTTTCTCACTAGCTCTGCCCTTGCCTATGTCTTGATTGTCACAACAGGATATCTCTTCTACCTCCTCTCCTCCCCCAAATGGTAGTAGACGTCTTTTCTCTTTTTTATGAGGCCAGAGTGTGACCATAAAGGAAGTAACAGCATCTCTCCAGAAAGCAATGAAACTCTGTAAATGTATTATTACTGTATTCCAATTGTACCTACTTTATTTAATAAAAGACTTCTTTCAAATGATTAGCCAGCCAGGTGCTTTAGAGCCTCCCCAGTCTGATAGGGCAGAATCTGCAATGGACATTTGAGGTCTATGTAAACTGTCTAAACCTAATACATTGTGTGGAAGCCATGGGAGGGAGGATGCAGGCTCACCCTCTATGCATACCCATAGAAGATCATCAGGCTGGATGCTGTGCTTGTGGATATGAAGAGGGTGACCAAGAATTATGAACAAAAATGACTGCATGTTCTAATGAAGAGCTGATCTTGCAGACCTACCTGACACAGACTTTGTACTGCAGCGATTCTGCTTTACTGGGAGAGTTCACATCCCGTTTCCTTCTGCTGTGGATATCAAACCACTCTATTTCAGACAGTGGTTCAAACCCCATGTTTTCTGCAGCAATCTCGTCCTCATAATCATTTTCGTCATAGTATGCAGCCTCTGGAGGTGACAGACACAATTAGCCATGAACAAATTTGACTGAGGACCTGGTACTTTGGCTCCTTTTTGTATAATGATAAATACCAGTGGGCAGTCATGCCATCTCTATGGGTTTTATAAAAGTGTGCTGTACGCCATCTCAGTATTTCTAATTCATTCAGAGATAAAATTTTAGGGATAATTATAGTAAGAATAACCCACAGATCTAGATAAGAATGGGGTTTAGGCTATGCATAAATACTTAAAGGACAATCCCTGCCTCCAAAAGTTAGCTACTCAAACAGAAGAAAAATGCAGACATAGGCAGAGAGGGTGGTGAATACACCCTTCAGGGGACAGAAAACACAGTCTTGCTCATATGGAAAACCTATGACAGATCTGCCCCAAAGAATTTTTAAGGCCATATGACAGGTCCCTTATAGCCAGGGAACTGAGCTGGGCTTTCCCCTCATGATAGCCAGGAACACCGTAAAGGGAGTTTACCTCACTCTTCTCCCGATAACAAAGAAGAGTTACTAATAGTACCTGTGTATTTGTTAGGTACCCACTGCACCTACAGTCACTCATGTAGTTATTAAACTATTTAAAAATATTAATAAGTTGAATGCAACAATAGCTAGGCAGAGTTCAAAGGCCTCTCTCTTTCCTGGTTTCATTCATTTATTCCCACTTTCCAAGGCTGGAAAACCATTAGGTACCATTAACAGCTGGCCAAAAGTGTCACCTTTGAGAACCAACCACTTCTCTTTTCACTCACCAGAGTACTTAATGCTCCCTTCCATTTCCACTGTCAAAATCAAATCATTACACGTGTTGTTCTTCAGCTCAGAAGACCAGTACACTTTTAATATCTAAAATGAACACACAAACAGCAAAGCACAAAAAGTATCATTTAAATGACAAGGGATTTACCCATCCAGGACTTCAGCAAATGCTGATGGGACATGGGAGTGTGGGGAGAAACACCGGTCTCCCAGAGGCACAGACCAGTCACAGAGGACCACTGTGGGTATAAGCAGGAGAAGTCCCATGTTCAAATCACAAATGGCGCAGGGCCTTTGAGATGAGTCTCCATTCCCAAACACAAAGGGGTCCTTCAAACTCCAGCTGCCTCTATCAGCATTGCCATTTCATGGACTTAACAAAGTTAAAAACAGGAAAAATTGACTCCCTGTCAGGGCAGTCTGTAGGCCCCTAATTTTAGAAATTTGGAGGTAGGAACACAAAAGAGGAAGTCATGGCAAGTAATTTCTCACTCTGTTTTCAAAAAAGGGATTAAAAGAAGCCCAGTTAGACTGAATTTCTGATTTACAACTTACGCTCATTGTCCCATTTCCTCTTCCGTGTACAGACACTTCAAGTTTTCTCCCAAGTTCAAACTGCAAACCAAGGGAAAAAATTTAAAAAATTTAGTCTATGCTCAGCACATGATCTACTATTTTCCTGTGATCTTAGTGGTCTTCTATGCCTTCTCCCCTCAGAACTGGGCTAGGGAAAACCTTTAGCTATGGAAGGAGTTATGAGACCTCAAGTCTCATAGGATTTTTAATGTGCTGGGCTGGTGTCATTCTGACACCATGGCTGGCATTCACACACCATGGGCTGGTGTCATTCTGAGGCCCAGGAGACACACTTTCCCAACTTCACTCTCTCCTTTGTAGCATGGATTTGACATTTTCACAGGTCCCAACACACTTAATATCAGAATGTTCCCCTTCTTCCTCATTCTCCAGCAAGACTTGGGCTCCTGTCTGGTCTTTGCTCTTGGGGGAGATTCATGTCATCAATGTCCTTGAAGATGCAGGAAAGGGCCTCTACAGTGGGCTGGTAAGCATCTGTTGATTTTTTTTTTCTTTAAAAAGATTCCTTTGTTTTGCAAATTAAATTATTAAAAATGTTATAAACCAGCTACATCATGATTGCTTAACATGAAAAAACCTAGGCCAAATGATCTAACGTTTCTCCTGTTTGAGGAAAAGAAGTTTGAAACAAAGGGTGGTTGTGTACCTCTAACTGCTTCTGAATTGTTTCATCAGTATCAGTCAGAGTAATACTGTAGTCTTTTTGTCTTCCAGGTGATCCCAGTTTTACAGTCAGGTTGGTGGAAACACTGTTCATTGTCTGTATGCTGTATGCTGACAGAGCTTCTAGGGCCACCACCGTGTCCTAGGCAAGAAAGAAATGCAAAAATCCTAACAATTATTCCAGAGTATTTCAACAGTATGTAAGATGACATATCAGTCACCTGAAGTTATTCTTCAGTTTTATGGGGTTTGCTGCTTTGAACTTCTCCTGTATCTGTTCCTACCTGCACAGGCTATTCATTTGATTTCCCAGCTGCTTCTTTCACTGGAACAGGTTGCCCAGAGAAGTTGTGGGAGCTCCATCCCTGGAGGTGTTTAAGACCAGGCTGGATGCTTTGAGCAACCTGGTCTAGTGGTAGGTGTCCCTGCCTTTGGCAGGGGGGTTGGAACTAGATGATCTTCAAGGTCCCTTCCAACCTAAACCATTCTATGATTCTATGATTCCTTCAGCATTAAAATTCTAAAGCCACTGGATTTCTGACCTTTGATTATCATAAGTCTTCATAAAGTCAAAGAATCTTTGCTGGCTTATACCAATTTTATTTTGGCCCATTTTTTTAATGAGCCAAAATCTTCAGTGCTTCATACACCAAAGCAGTTCAGGATTGACTGTTATGATGCTTTCAAATCTAAATGGAAAAGTCCTTATGGGGTTTCCGTTTTCTCCCCTCCCCCTGAAACTCCACCCAGACTGGTGGTCAGGCACCTGTGTAGAGCAATATCCTCCACCGTAGTTCCTTCTTTCCGTCAGCCACGTAGCAATAGGCTTTGCGTAGTCCATGTCTTTCAGGAACAAAGTTTGAAGCAATGCATAGGCAGTGGTTTCCACTGAGACTGCATCGTTGCCGTTTCCCCAGTAGCGCTGCTGCTTTGCTGCAAGAATAACTCAGTCTTGAATCCCCTTGATAATGGTATTTGCCAAAAATGACTATTGTTCTAGACAGTAGATAATTCATGTTGTAGCGCTGAGGAACCACAAGACACTTATGCTGTCATGAGAGCAGCAAATCAGTTGGGAAGCAGAGATAATGGAAAAGGAAACCACAATTTTCAATTTTGACTTATCCAACCATCAGCCTAATGATCCCATTGAACAGCAATGACCATCTGATGGAGTGGTAGCATTGTGTCTGGTGGTCCCTAAGAGGTAATAGTATTAATTATGCCCATAAGTCCAGTCTTGATTGAGGAGGAACATACTGCTTATGCTTAAACTATGGTTACTAAACAATAATGTATTTACCAAACAAATTGGGAGAAATTAATAGTGTGGCAGTGCAGCCATACAGGCAGCTGACTAAGCACTGACCACAGCCACGCACTGTGGGGGGAAGAGGTGACATCCAGGTGGAGCTGGAACAAAGCACTCAGAACTGGTGGGGGGCTTTGAAGGCAGGTGGGCTGGAAAAGATGCCTTCCCTCTCGATCACAAATCCAGGCCGGACTACTCCCATATGTAACTATTCATTCCTATTTACTCATTAAAAGTTTCTTCTTTCTCAGCTGGTTTGGACTTCTTTTTTTTTAGTGCACATTAAGGATGTGGAAACATGGGTAGGCAACAAGGGAAGCAGAAAAGATAAATGATGATTTACCATGATTTTGTTCCAATTCCAGTATCAGACAAGATCACTATCCAAAGAACTGCTAAGTTGTTACTTTATAGAGATATTAATTATACAAATTACATATTGCAATTTCAACATTGAAATATTTAATTATGTAATTTAAATAATTAAGTATATTACATATATACATACACAATTCAATAAAATTAAATGGTCTTCATTTACTTGAAACTGTTTTGTTTCTGCTCAAAGTGCTTTAATTAGGAAAAATGCTTTTTAACTGAATTTTTAAGAATGGTTACTAGTACCTGCATCAAAAGCAGAACAGCCCCTTAATTTTTCTTTCACAAACTGGGCTTCTTCACTATCAGACTGCACAAGTGTCAGAGCATAAGCAGTGATGGCTGTTGAATAGCAGTTATTATTTCTTGAAAGTTGATTTTTCATGTAAGCCACTGCTTTTCTAATCACTTGTACCTGTGAAAAAAGAATGAATCCATTTGAAAAAGTCAGTCAGACCTACTGTTACTGATGGTGAGAGTACTAGGAAATTAGAATACTTCACTTTAGTCGTTTTTGAGATTTTAATAATTTTTCCTTAGTGATTAAAGCCATTGGTGATGGAGTGCGTAGCTCGGAACACCTTGTTGTACATTAGGCCACGGCATCTTTTCCTATCCACCACAGATGTAAACAGACTTTTACCTCCTCGTTTGCAGTACTTTAACATAGTAGTGTGGACGTGCCATGGTGCAATAGCCTTCAGATTTAAAGATAAACAATCAGGCTTCCTACCACATCAGGTGACTCGTAGACCTGTAGAGTCTGTTGCAATGCTATAGTTACAAAGGCTGTCAAAGCCAAATCCTCTTCTGCTGACCTAATGCCGCCCTGAAAGAAGAAACATGAAAAGGAAGTGTTAAATGTACATCTATATGCTTATGATTAAATTAAAAAAAATCACTTTTCATGAAGTCAAGGACCTTCTTGTCAAACCATCTAACCACACACCATGTAGTTTTACCCTTTAATTTTGCTCAATAACTTGTGTCCACCTAAAGTATATCTTCTACAATGGCAGCCAGTTTGCATTAAACAATGTTAAGAGATTAGGAACCCACTACATCCTTCAGCTGGTAATCAAATATTTAATTATGTAACTTACACTTAAAAATCTACAATTTCTCATTGGAATATTCATGGCTTCAATTTCCAAACATAAGTGGATTTTTTTTTCTATTTCTCTGCTCCTCCCTATAAACTAAAAAGCCCTCTAACAACCAGAAATTTTGTCCTGTAAAGGCATTTATACACCATTATTATATCATTTCTTATTCCTTTTTTTTTTTCATAAACTAAACACAATACCCTCATTAGCTTTTTTTCCCTGAAGTCCTGGATTTTCATTCTTATTCTTCTTTGTGTTTCACAGAATCACGGAATCACGGAGTTTTCAGAGTTGGCAGGGACCTCTAGAGATCATCTAGTCCAACTCCCCTGGTAAAGCAGGATTGCCCAGAGCACATTACTCAGGACTGCATCCAGGCGGGACTTGAAAATTTCCAGAGAAGGGGACTCCACAACCTCCCTGGGCAGCCTGTGCCAGTGCTCTGTCACCCTCACCATAAAGAAGTTTTTCCGTGTATTTGAACAGAACTTCCTGTGTTCTAACTTGTGCCCATTGCCCCTCATCCTGCCACTGGGAACCAATGAAAAGAGCCTGGCTCCATCCTCCTTCAACCCACCCTTTAGAGACTTGTATCCAATAATAAGGTCTCCCCTCACCTTTCTCTTCTCCAGGCTAAAGAGTCCCAGCTCTCTCAGCCTTTCCTCATAAGGGAGATGCTCCAATCCCTCAGTCATCTTAGTTGCCCTACACTGGACTCCCTCCAGCAGTTCCCTGTCTCTCTTGAACTGGGGAGCCCAAAACTGGACACAGTATTCCAGTTATGGCCTCACCAGTGCAGAGTAGAGGGGTTTCTTTTACTCATGGTCTCCTTTGACAACAACCTTCTCTTTCACTCAGCCCCAAATGTTTATCCTTAGGAGATGGACAGGTTGTTTGCTTGGAAAGACTTAAATCTCCGTACAACATTATCATGCACAGCTCCTGAAGCAAATGTAAAATAGAATGTAAGTATCTCGGCATGAATACAGGTCAAAAAAACCTTTGGCCAGTTCTTGAGCTGTTTTTTTTTTTCCCCCCAACAGCATTACATCAACTGTAGAACTGACTCTGAGGGCAAAAGCCTCACTAATGAGATCATTAATAAATCATTAAATCATAGATCATTAATAAAATTAATACTTTTTTTTTTTATAAGATCACTACAAAGGTATCTTCATTTTCAATGAATTTTGGAAGAGGCACATTATTTTCATATCCTAGATGCATGGACAGCGTAACAATTTTGTGTTTCTGGACACTTATAGGGGATGTGTAGATTAACATACCTAATTGGAAATTCTGATTAGGTATCAAGATTTTTTTTATTTCACAGTGGGAGTGGTTAAATACTGAAACAGGTCACCCAGAGAGACTGTGGGATCTCCATCCTTGGAGGTACTCAAGACTCAGCTGGGCCTGTGCAGTCTTGTCTAACTAGACCTGTTCTGAGCCAGGGTTGGACTAGATGACCTCTGGAGGCCCCCTCAAAACTAAATTACAATTCTATGGCTCGATTGCCTTTGTCAATAAAAGGCCTAATTTTTTACCAAGCACAAAGATCTCAGAATTAATTTTCTAAATGCTCTAAATGCATAGGTCAGCTGCAAAATTATCTAAGACTGGATCAAAAGATAAAGGTGGTAAAGTGCTAGTTATGCTTCTCTGACATAACAGACCTTTTAACAAATTCATTTTACATTACAGATTTTGTACTTACAGTACAGATTTCTTTTCTTTAGATACATTTTGTTACTCAACAACTCACAATATTCCTTTCAATCCCTAGCAGCCCTAAATATGCAACAGATTTTTCTAAATACGGATGACCTACCTGCATAGTCCTGTCCAATACTGGGTGATGGTCATGGAATGAATCATCTGCCTGCTGTTGATTAATCAAGTAGGAAATGGAGTTGCGTATGTGACTGTCTTCGATACTAATGTATTCTCTGCATCTTGTGAGCACTTTAACAATGAATGCAGTTAACCTGCACAAAAGAAAATGTTCTAGACTTCTGCTGACGTATATTTATAGAAGAGTATATTGACAGGAAAAGAAACATTGGTATGTAGACTCATATTCAATAGAGTGCACTCACTGGAACCTAGCAAGTTATCGTTCGCCGTCAGAGTGATGTTACTCTGTGGCAAACGCAAAATGATCAGTGGCTCAGTATAAATCTCCTTCACCAAGGACTAAACATGCTCAGAGGCTTATGTGACTGACTGTCCATGATAAAAGTATATAGGCAACACCGTGTCCACCAGATTTTGAAAATCCATTCCCCCAGAAAAACTTCTGATGCATCAAAGGACAATAGAGGTATTTTGAAAAATAAAAATAAAAATGAGAAATGCACTTACCATACACTACTAGGGGTTGTTTTAAATGCTCCATAGGAGCCATCCACCTTCTGAAACTCAAGCAGTCTAGTATAACCTGCATGAACAGGACAGCACATAACCGTTCAGAGAATACACACATTTCTTGATGTTTTCATACATCACTTGTATTAACATGGACATGCTCAGTATTGACTAGTGGAAGAGTACATGGAGGTGTTCACTGGTACGTTAAGGAGGAAATGACTGGGTCAGCAGACCTTTGACAGAAAAGAAGCACTAGGCTTAGAAGATGCTCTATCTTGCTTGACTTCATTGAGCTATGAGAATAACCTGAAAACTGTGGGTATCTACAGTTACAAAGTATTTTCTGTGTAGTAAATCTTGGGAAACTTATTTCCCATTACTGACAACTTTTCAAGCTGTTGACTTTATGGTGCATGGAATGAAAAAATATACAAAACACCATCTCTTGGGTCAGACATAGGTTTAGAAATCACGAGTTGTGACCTCTGATCTTGACTGCTATTATCTTGATAGAGTCTGTATCGTAGCTATGCAACTTATTTTCTACCCCAGTGAACTTTGATAAGAATCAATAAAAGCATAATATAGGGACTAAAGGCTGCTGATAATACCAAATACTCATCAGCAGGACCTCTTGTCACTTTAAACAATCTTAGATAAATCTTTGGCAATCTTAGATAAATAAGCAAAGACCTCCATTCAGCAATTGTTAGCATGTTCCTAATCTCTGTTTATGCTCTTATTTTTCACTGATGAAATGTATGTCACAGGTTGTCTGAAGATCACAAAGACAGGTGCCTTATATTGCTTTATGCCATGTGCACACCACTACAGTTTGAAAGATCAAACCTGCTACGATAACTGATATTGATAACAGATACTCTTGGGCTTTACGTTCGTGCCTGTGAGCTGGAGCATCTCTGCTTCCACATGCTGTGGTCCTGGCTTTTCTGTGCATTTAACACCAGCTTTGGACCCAATCTTGGAATGGGCTCTTTTCGAGAAGCAGCCTTGCGGCGGTCCTCTCCTTAAGGAAACTCCCTCCCTCGGTTGGTCCAAGGCTGTTGGAGTCATTCTAGCTCATGCAATCAATACAGGAGTGTGGAAGAGAAAGTGTCAACAACATGATTACCATTGGGAGTTTCCTTAGTGATACTCCTCTTGCTAACTACAGACATCTGCAGCAGAGATATCTACATCCCAGCTGATTATCCGAAGCACTCACTGTCTATGATCCAGGGGGAGAAATGAGCATTTTTAGGACATGATTCATCATGATCTATTTTGCACATCTATGTTAGGGTGAAATGATAGAGTGACATTTGCTGTCCATTTACTCAGAAAAGATTTGACATTAATCAGCTCAGATTTTACTTTCTGCTTCTAAATTGGGCAAGAGAGAGGGTGGACTGTGTACGTCAATACTATGCAATGTCAGATCGAGGCAATTAGTCACCTAAATCCTCCTCACCATTCCTGTTTCTCATGTCTGTCTGCAGATCGTCACAGGCATTTCTGCATGGCTGCGTCAAGACAACGCTCACTCCTTTGGCAAGTAGCAATGGTTAGTGTACAATTCAAACGGACAGCAGTGATCATATCAGTTGGTCTCAGGGTATTTTTTCTGCATACCTTTTTGTATCATGTTAATAGCTTCCTCCTTCTGTTCGGGATTAAAGTTCGCCCACTGCTTACTGGCATCCAAGTACTCAATAGCGTAGACTGCGGGGGCCATTTTCACCATTGTTTGCTCTGCACAGCCTGTGGGCACCTGAATAAGTTTCTCAACTCCACTGAGACTCAGACAATTTTCAACGGACTCATCCATAATATTTCCTGTTGTAAAAAAAAAAAAACCACAAGCCATAGTACATATCGTATTTAAAGCTGGCTGTTCCAACATGAAGAAAAGTGATACCAACTACAGGTTGACACTCCAGCATGGCCTGATACTTCTCAGTATTAAACACTGTTTTCTGCTAGTTAAGACTTTTTAAAACTGGAAAAGAACAACGATGAGGTGCCAGGCCTTGGGAAAGCTGAGAAAGGTGTCTGGGGCAGTGAAGGAGCATGGAGGAGAGAGAAAGAATCCTGAGGCTGCTGGAGGCAGGGAAGCAAGGAAAGGGGGAAAGACTGGTGCTTCAGGTTCAGGCTGGAAAAGTCTTGTCAAACCAGACCTGATCCTCCCACAGGAGGTAAAAACTTCGTGCCTTAATCATGCCAAACATTTTGTGCAGAGGCTGTTTTTTTTCTTCCCCTCTCTGCAGTTTTCTCTTTTGATAAATTCAAGCATCCCCATAGTTTAGAATAGAGATTTGAAATGGCAGCCAATAGCCTTTGTGTCAAGAATGCAGTATTTTACATTTCTGGGAAAAAAAAAAAAAAACCCAAACATTTTTATCATTAATGAGTTCTTGCTAGTAGATCTTTTTTTTTAAATATGTATGCATAAGTATATATATTTATGTATACAATTATTTGATTAAATGAATATATGCTTGTACATATCATGTCTTCAGATAAACAAAACTTTCCAGAACTTACACAGCAGAGGCTGGCATCCTTATTTCTGAAGACTAAAGCAGATTTCTACACACCTACATGCAGTATGGTGTTATCAGAGACGTTAAACTCTTCCCTTCTCCTCTGACCTTCCCATAAAGTTACCCTGGGCACAGTGAGGCAGGATGGGCTGCCTATAGCTATTATATCCAATACGAGTGAGAAGGAGTAATTAGAAAGAGGAAAGGTACTGGATCAGCCTTGGGGCTGTTTTGTTTTATGACCTGGGCACACAGCACAGACCATCTGAGTCCTGGCAGAAAAACTAGGAGGAAATGGAGAGTTGACATTCAGGAAGGAGCAGCACAAAGGGACATGTCTCTTGTCACCTATGGAGAAGTTCTTGACAAAAAATTGCATTTACCTTGCAGGCTAACAAACACATGACTATCAGAACCCGGTACCATATCAGATGGTCTGTTCAGGTCCAGTGTATGGGAATTTACTGTAAATAAATAGTAAATAGAGATCTACATTCAGACTCTTTAAACATAAAAAAATACAGTGTAATTTTAAATGTGCTTTTCATTAAACATCTTACAGTTGATGGCAATTATGACAGCAATGTTATCAGAAATGTTAATTGGAAATTTATGAGAAGAAATATACTTGTATTTCTTAAATTGATTTAATTTTCTATCATTAGCAATATTTTTTGTCTTGAAAAGAGGCTCATTTTTAATACCTTTTAAGACCCATTAGTAAATAAAATAGATGTCTACTTAATATTTCAAGCATATTGCCTTGAAACACAGAAGTAATACAAATCAATTCTAAACATTTACAATTAAATGATTTTTCTTTCCTGAGTCTTTTGTTATGGATTGGATGAAGAGATTTGTGACTAGTTCCGGTCAACCAAAGCAATGTTGGTACATTAAGAAGAATGTCACTGCACCCATCAGATATTCATGCCAGGCTTTACACCCCCTGTCCCTACCCAAAACCTCATCTGTATCTAATTCTTTTGTAACTTACAGTCACTGTTAATGCAAATCGTCTTTTCTTCTCTCTGTAAAATACCTTCAGCCTGTACAATTGAGGAAAGTAAAGTCAAAACTTTTGCAAGCACTCACACCTGAAATTAAGTTGCAAGAAAGCTGCACTCTTCGCCCTTGCACTAGACCAGCAGATGGCAGAATAAGTTATTTCGGAGCGAGACTTCTCTCCAGGTAAAACTGAAGCTTCAAATCAGAATTTGTCTCCCACCTGAAATTCTAATGAACTCTACTGACTTTTTTTGTTATTATTGACATACTTCCCTGGATGAAGTTCCTTTAACCAAAACTAACCCAGAAAAATTAAACTTCATTCTAAGCTTTGTGAGCCGTGCAAGTCAAGTTCACAGGTAGACTGACTTTTATAAACCTCTCATCTGTGAAATCCACCAAGTTTTGAGTTCATCTTGTTGGTTTTAGTATAAAATTGGACTCTTGAGTCTATGTCTGTCTGTGGAAAAGTTATGGCCTGTAACAACAGCAGGTTCCTGGCATCCATACCTTATCTTTACCTACATGGCTATCCCCTGATATTAATGGTGCAAGGATTCATATTTTGCAGTTTTTGTGTGGATTTAAAATAGCCCTCAGTGGGCAACTTGAGAGCTGTAATGAGTCTGTGCCAGTCAGCGTTGCTTCTTGAGAAGTCATCTTTTCTAAATGGCTTCTCCTTTTCATCATTTTGAAAGCGCACTAAGGTATTAAATAATCAATACAACATCTTTGTTTGCCAGTATGTGTTTTAGCTATACAATTGTTAAGATTGAAGAACCATTAACTAGAAGGAATAAAATAGGGTTTAACTTTATGACTAGCAGAGAGTACTTCTTTCTCAAAATATTGCTAGATGGACATCTTCAATCTTGGCTTCATAAGGAAAAAAGATTTTTTATAAATGTCAATGAAGTGGGTGGAAGTTAAAGATTACGAGATGGGCACTGACTACATGAAGGAAGTTGTTGCTCTGTCATGGTTTGAAGGACGCCTTTTTACCATAGAGAACAATTCTTTCCATATACACTACACACAAGCCCACCACAGGGTTAAATTTCTTCCCCATGCTATAGCTCAATCCTTTCTGAGAAACAGGTCTCCTGAGGCTGCTTCCAGCCTTATGTTTCTATGATTTCACTCCCTCCACAAGACCTCCATACTTAATATTATATTTGAGGAGGAACACACGTTAGTCAAGTGCCTGCCCTCAACTAGTTATACCTACCACAACATTGAGGTTCTTCCTAATGCTATCACTGTGCCCAGAAGTGGTTTCGAAAGCAGTAATAGTAATTGGAATTTCTCCCACAATCAGTGGGACAACTGAGAAGTAGGCTGGTGTTGCAGAGTTCCCCTTTGCCACCAGCGTCAGCTGCACAACCTTCTCCGTCGCCTCTGCGGTGCACAGCCCCTTCACAGCATCCATCGTCACAGTAACCTGCAGGGACAAGGGAATGCCTGCTATCAGGCATAGGAAAAATACTCCAGCTCCACCATGTCTAGATAAGAATGGGAAACGAGAAACAGGTATATCAGGAGACTAGCTTCTACTTAAAAATAAAATAAATATGCAGACATTTTGGAAAGCCAGAAAGTGATTTTTCACTTCACTTCACTCCCCTGAATTTACTATTCTCCCTTTATAAAATGGGAAAACTTTTTCACCAAGAAGTGATCAAATGCTGGCACAGCTTGTCCAAAGAGTTTGTAGAGCCTCCCTCCTTGGAGATATTCGATATCTGACTGGACAAGGCCCTGAACAACCTGCTTTAACTGGACCTGCTCTGAGCAGCATGTTGGACTAGACACCTCTGGAGGTCCCTTCCAACCTAAATTGTCCTATGACCCTCTGGTCTGTTAACATTCATCTACATTAACTAAGGCTGTGAAGGTAAATCAGCTAGTATTTCTTCATTACACTGAATTTTCAATATAGTTTTGGCCTATCCCTGAACCACAGGGAAATAAGAAGGACAGTACATTTTTATACATCCCAGCTCTATACCATTCAACACAGTTCAGAAGACGCCGGTCAAACAGAGCTGGCTGAGAGATGGGAAGAGATGAAAAAAGGAACATCAGCCTGAGGATGATGGAGGCCCTAAGCCCAGTGACAACTGTGGCCATGTGCAGAGCTGGATAGGTGTCACATGCAGACAAAAAGTGGCTTTGCATTGTATCCACAATGAATTTTGTGGCTAACTTATTTGACTGTGGGGTCACAATTTATCTATGTATCTTGTCTACCTGCTTTACCAGCAGCTGGGTGTTACCTAGATTGACAGACAGCAAAAAAGTAGCTGGTTGCTTTCAAGGAAGGGGAAGAAGACATACTCAAAGACAAGGAATTTGGCTGTGTAATATGGTAAATAAAATCTATTTTATACAGTAAGTATGATTAGCAAGTAGAACTGGATCCTGTCCTTGGGAGGACTTTCAACATGGGAGCATGATGTCTGGGCTGTAGGAGGGCACTGTAAGGTGGCTGGGTCATTTCCATTAAATTATTACATAGCTATACATCTAGTTAGCTAGGTGTGTATAGCACAGCAGTTGGTGGTAGTACTACCTGGAGGTCGTTGGGCAGATAGTTGTAAACCACGGCTTTTATTTCTAGTTGTTCATGTCGTCTGACTGAGTACGGTAATCTCAGGGACACAAAAAAGTCTTTGAAAACTGCAAAGGTGTGGGGCTCAGCTATACAAAATCCTAGGATGAGAAAAAAAAATAGAATTGAGAATTACACACTTTTAACATCAGCTGTTAAGAAGTTAAATGTCTAATCAAAACTCATTGCCTGGGCTGCCCTGAGGTCAAGAGCAGGAGAGGGAGACGGGCGTCTCCAGGGAGCATTTCAACTCACTTGTGCTAGAGACCTATCTCAGGAGTGGATGATTTTCCCTCTGGAGTCATTGCCATGATTTTTGATAGGTAAAATTTGGCAGGAATATCTGTAGCTTTTGTGAGTGAAATGTGGCCCAGCTTTCCTGCAAAGGCCATGTTTAAAATATAACGATCTGCGAAGTATCAGGTGGACCTTTTGTCTCTCCTTCATGGTCCCAGTCAACTCCCAGAAACCCCCAGGGAGCAGCACATGGGAACCTGGGCTCTCTGGTATGCAGCCCTTGCTGATCCTCTGCTAGTCTCCCAAAGCTCTTCTCTTCTCTGGTTTTCCAGAGATCAAAGACTTTCATGCTTCTCTGAGATGGCCGGGACTCGCTCCCAGAAATATCCAAATAAAACTGGTGTCATTACTGCTACCATTCTTGTGGCTTCCTGGCCACGTGGAAGCTAAAGTGAGACGGTTTCTAGATTTGAAAGAATGGGGGACAGTTTTCATTGTATGATCCATCCTCCTTCAGAACCCACAGTGTTGTTTTTACAAATGTATATCTGTCCCTTAAATTTTAGCTGGGATTTAATATTGCATAAAAAAGGGGAGTAAATGCTATGATCAGAAAAACACTTTGTGTTTTTCAGTACAGACTATCTTAATCTGGCAACATAACGTTGTATCTCTGTTCTAAAAAATATACATTCTCTATTCATCTGTACAAAGAAACCCAATAAAATACCCAAGACTCGTACCTTTCTGGGGAGATATGCTTATTGCCTGAACTTCCCAGGTAGTTATGGAGTCAGGAGCAAAGTTTTTGACACTAAGAAACACAAAAAAATATATATATTAGGAAGGATGTATAAAACATAAACATTGTCATTTGCTGAAGTTTGATTATTGTAAGGGAAAAAAAATAGGAGGAGACAAACCACTTGCAAATATTCTGAAGTCCTTTGTATCAGATAACACATAAAGCTTATATTTATATACATTTTACTGTACAAATTTATACATATTCACTTAGTCAAGTAACACAGTACCTATGGTTTCCGGGGTTTTTCACCTCTTCAAAATTCCACCACCAGCTCTCAGGAAAATAACTGCGCAAGCGGACAGAGATTTCATCAAACACTTCTTCATGGTCATCATAGTCTGTAAAACAAGAGTGGCATTTCTGTTCTGAAGTCTTTGGCTGCTGACCTTATACTTTCTTGCAGGGAGACTATTTGTCAGAGAGAAAGCGGTGTGAAAAATACTCTGGATGAAAAGACTTCATCTGGGTTTAATCTTGTGCATTAAAAAAAAAAATGCTAAAAAAAAAGAAGCAATTACCAAAGTTTATCATTGAACAAAAGGATAATTCTTCTTTCCAAGTTCAATAATGATATGTTACCAAGCAAGAAAATATTCCCTTTTAATAATGTGTAGCAAAAATGTTCCCACCCTCCCATATTTGTGACAGAGAGATCATGAAAGGGGAGCTCTGAGAAAAATAGTAGCAGAAATTACACTTTGAATATGGTCATTTTCAATACGTAATTTTTTTTGTGTGTGTGTGTGTGACATGAGGTCCTGTGTGATCAGAGAAAAACTTTCGGGAGAAGAAAGAAAAAAAGAAACAAAATTGTCCCTGGTTGAAGTGGCTTCTTCTCATCAGGTGGTGTTTTGGAGGTACTTGAGTGTTATAACAGTAGTGCCACCAATAACATAGTCATGAACCTGAGATCACTCAGAGCCCTGACTGGAGACAACCACCCCCCTCTCTGCTGCACCGTTCGCAGCCTCCCGGGGTGCGGGCAGGGGTCAACAGCTCCTCCATAAGGCTATGCTGGGTCCAAAGGTGGTGACAGCCATTCCTTTTCTCACCCCATGAAGTTATCACGTCCCACTCCCACTTTCACAGTGTACAGTTGTGAAGATATAGCAGCATGTGGGTGCCGCACCATACTGGGGCTCACCGAAACGGTGATGTGAAAACTTCCCCCCTTTCCCCCCCAGCATTAAGTGCCCATTAACCCTTCTTTGCCACCATATGAAGGGTATTTTTCTTCAGACAGTTGCATGCCACCATTCTTTACATCGTGCCAAGCCCACTCTGATCCTCTGCTTCGCCTCCTTCCTGAGGGCCGTGGCTTTCTCACAGCAGTCCTGGAAGGCTTTCCTGCATTCGGGCGAGCCGGCCACCTTTGTTAGCCTTTTCGCACAAGAAAACCTCATGGGATTTAATCTCATGCCATCTTCACAGCATTTCTGTAGATCAGTGTTTTGATATTTGCTGGCTGCAATATAATTAAAGCCCAGAATTAGTGCTGTGGAAATAGCAATAGACATAAAGGTGTTCACCATGCTCATTCCTGTCTTTCTTTGTGGTTAACATTAGTTGCCTTTACAACAGTCTACCCGCAGCCAGGGACCTATTCTCCATCCTAAAAACAGACCACAAACACAGGAAGAAAGCATGGACCCTAAGGCATCCAAGATCTATTCTATTCTATTCTATTCTATTCTATTCTATTCTATTCTATTCTATTCTATTCTATTCTATTCTATTCTATTCTATTCTATTCTATTCCATTCCATTCCATTCTATTCCATTCCATTCTATTCTATTCTAAGCTTTCTCTTCAAATTCAGACTGTGAGTTAAAAACATCTCCTTGGCACACTGGAATCAGATATCTTGATGGAAATAGCCACAGCAGTTTTGCTATTCTTGAATAAAGAGACTGATTTCAAAAGTAAGGAAGATCCCCGCTTCAAGCCTTCATGTCTTCTGGTAAGGAAATATTAATTTGTGTAATTTTTTAAATTTATTTTAATTTATACCATATATTATATTAGCTCTTCTCTTAATTGGAGCCTAAAGTACCAAATCTGGCACAACTTCAAAGCAAAATGTCAAGAAAAGAAATAGGATCTACAAAAGATTTTCTGTCCATAAAAATAATGTTGAAAAACTTCAAAGCTATGACTGATTCCATGACATGATATCTAGTAGAAGTGCTTCACATTTGGGATTATAAAATGGTGAATTAATTTCTATTTGCAGATGGGCCACTCTTTGGTTTTGTTGTTTGGGTTGTTTTGATAAATAGTGCATCAAGTCACGTAGTATAGCATACACACTTGTGCCAGGTTATGGCACTTAATGCAAGAACTGGAATATGTTGGTATCCTTTAATATCCTATCACCTCTTGCCCCCTAGATCCAAGCCAGTTCCCTTTGCCTCCCCCTGTCAAGCCTTTCAGGTCAGCCAGATGAGCAGACATACCAATTCCTGACATTTTCTTCTGAAAATCCAAAGATCTCTTCTGCCTTCTGGTACCCTGGACGCATTTATAGCCTGGGAGAGCAGAACAGAAGAGCTTGGTCATCATACTATGACCGTAACAGTCTGATCATTCAGGTCATTCATGGAAGACCCACCTTAGGACCCCTCTCATTCACGGAAGATCCTCGGTTTGCCAAGTTACCTTACAGCCCTAGGCAACTGCTGCCCACCCCAGCTGAGCTGGGCAGCGAAGGACCAGCAGCCAAGACCTGGGCTACCTGAACTGCTGTCACTCGGTGGAAGAACAGAAGAAGAAAAATCCACAGGCAGGGGAGATCTTACAACATCATGATAAAATGTTTCCGACTTTAAAGCAATTGGCCTCCTCAGATCTATAGTGGTTGAGTACACACATCTGAAGTAAAGGGCAGATTGCACTTACCTTCCCGTATGTTGGATTTAATTGTATCTGACAAAAAGGCCAGACCAACATCAGTGAAAACTTGAACGTTATCTGCACCACCCCCTGCAGAACATCCAAGATCATACGAATTCATAGCATTAAATACCTGCCAAATAAAATAGCAGAGATGGACTGTACATATCTGCAAAAGCTTTTGGGTTTTTTTTATATATTAAAAAAAATATTGTTGCCTTTGACCTGCAGAAGCAACACAAACTGATGGCACAAACTGTACTTGGAAATTCAGATTAAAGCCGAGGGATGATTTAGTTGGGGAATACTTTCTGTATGTTTGTTTGTTTGTTTGTTTTTTTAATTTACAGACTTGTCTCCTGTAGCATGGCAATCACCATTTAAATATATAATTAATCTTAAATATATCCTAAATTGTAAAAGCAAAAATATTTTCAAATTTAGCAAAGTTGTGATTAAACGATTAATAGCCATTAATTGCATTTTGATCCTCTCATTAGTCACAGAAAATTTTGCTTGGTTAGTGGATAAGATATTTTCTTCTTATAGATATCTTACTTTTTTGGCTGTAAGCTTATTTTTCTTGTTCAGGACAAAAACTGCTTTATCAACCACAGCTAAGGCAACTGTTCCCGCATGGTCCGTTTCAATCAGTAAATTGATGCTGTCTGCTGGTTCATACATCTCTTGTTCTGTTCTGACTTTAATCTAAATAGAAAATATTGAAATAAAAATGTCACATTTGTTAACAAAAAGCAAAGATTCTTTGGCCTGGCAATACTGTCAACTATGACTGTCAGCAGCTAGAGGCTGGGGAATGGTCCTGTTTTGCAGTGTTTCTGCCTGGGATCCTGCATTTTGGAAGACGTAGATGCAGATATCTCCCACTGGAAGACAATGTGGGGGGTTAAAAGATGTGTCTGTGAAGGATGTTGGTCACTGCCTTTCGATGACAATTAAGCACCGATGGGAATTAAAAGTATGTGTAAGGGGTTTGCTAAACTAAGGCCTTCAACATAATCTTGTTATTTTCCAGTGGAAAAAAAAAATGCCACAAAACGCATCAGAAGACGTTAATTATAATGGACAAAATTAACTGACATAAACCAGTCTGTAATAGTACTATCTCGTTTCTATCTCACACTTGAAATTTTCAACATTTTCAACATTTTTCAACCATTTCAGATCTGGTGTATATCTGATTGTAGACACTTCTGTGGTCTAGGAGGCAGCACCCATGATGATTATGAAATTAATAGGGAATTATTAATAGAAATGCCAACTTGAATGTAACTGAGTTTTGTCATCACATGAATGAAGAATAGGCTTGTGTGTTAGAAATTGATATTTTTTCTTGAAAACATTTTTCCCAATTGACTATCACATTCTTTTTCGAAAACAAACATTTTCAGGGAAAATATAATTTTAGATGGCTGACACTTTTCAGCAGCTGTGTTTCATGCTATTGGGAAAAATTCTTTTGTCTTACTTTTTTGTTTTACATTATGATACCAAAAAGGAAGAGGAGAAAGGTGAAAGAAAGGCTTAGAGCGATTCCTATTTTGTCCACACTTCATTTTCTAATGTAAAGTATTTTTTTTAAAGTGCTTTTGAAGCTCTACAAAATCTCAGAAAATTACCTTTAACAGGAATGAAAAAACTTGAAAAATTACTTCAAATTCCTTTTTTTTTTGAATAAATGGCTTTACTTTCTTTCACCTCACTACAAAAAGACAAAGTTATAAAGAGATTCTGCCTCTCAATGATTCTGTTGGTGTTTCCTTGTGGATTTCTAATGTGTAAAAACTTGAAGAGGGGAATTTATCTGTATGAAACTATATTTTTCATCTCTTTGAGGCACAACCTGTCCTATGGAAGAAGGCTATTTCTGCCATCACTCCTGGGAGCCTTTCCCAGCTATACCTTTTAGCAAGAATCCTGAGGACTCCCTGTTTCAATAAAAATGAAACTTCTTTCACTTTTTAACCCAGGCTTGCACTTGCTCCACTGACACCCCATGTTTTTGTTTTTATTTTGGAATACAATAACAGAAGCTACTTGCTCTGAAAGTACCTTTCCTTCACAGACATCCATAACGTCCACCCATACAGAATCAGTGACAATCTCTTGACGGCCCTCGTTTGCGATGAAGTAGTAAGCCAAAAAGCGAAAGGCGGGCACCATCTTCTCGGTGATTCTAAGATTTATTATTTTGTTTGAGGAGGGGACCCTTCCCATAAGCTTGACTTGTCCCTTTGCCACAACCTGCAGAGCAGAAACAAACAGAAATCAAATATTGTGAATACACACTAGACTGGGCATTATGTTCCATAATACATATACATATACATGTTCCATATACATATACATGTATAGAACTTTCTGAGGCCGTTTCTGTTTAAAATTAATTCTCTTCTAAGGGCACTTGATAGTTTTCATTCTCAAACTGCATACCAGTAGCCTGGAGGAGACCAGCACACAGTGCCTCTAGCACAGGAGTGTGGTGGTGAGCCTCTGCTGAGCTGGTCCTGTGGCGTAGGTTTGAACACAAAGCTACCACCCTCCATTCAGTTTTACAGCTTGAAAAAGGGTTCCAGATGACAGTCGTATTTTTGTCTTCTACAATAACAGGTCATCACCACCAGGAGGATATCAGCTTTATTTAATCTATAATTGGTACTGTATCTTTCAGTTGGTACGGACGGGTTGGAGCAGGAGGTTTCACCCAATAAGTCTCATTCAGGATAAAGTATTACAGACTGGCCCTTGACTGATTTCAGCCCATCTTTCATTATGTAATTCCTTTCTTCCCATGGTACCTTAATTATATTAATGGGTTATCAGAGGACTGGAAAACAGACAGAGTGGCAGGACTGATAATGCTCTTCCCTGAACAAAATACATGCTGCTTTCCTAAACGCACAATGAATGGGCTTCAGGAAGAAACAAAGGCATGCTGCAGCCTGGACTGAAATCCTTCCTGCCTTCGTTTAGGTGACCAAAGTTTGGGAGAGAGCCTCACTGCTGAGGTCCAGCAGTGTGTCCCACCACCCCTCCCACACCTCCTGCCTGCCCAACACTGTGCCTTCCCGGAGCCCGGCAGTGGCAATTCCAACTCTATGCTAAGTCATCCAATGAAAACAAACCCCCAAACCTAAATTTAACTCCTAAGGATACAATTATTGCAATATATCAGAGTCCTATTAAAAATAAATGGGAACTGGTGCCCGTGGTGCTTATTGTCCTGGGAAATTTAAGCTGCCAAGGGAAATTAGGATGAAGAGAGGGAGAAGGGGATTAAACACATTTGACATTCAACAGATTCACTCCTGGAATGTATCCATGAACACATTTGTCTCCTTCAGAATAATAAATACTTTGCACTCCTGCTCCCAGGCTGAGCAGGATTGTTTCCTCGCTTTTCCATCTATAGAACTGCTATTCAGACCTAATTTCAGGATGCTATTTAGGGCCATAACAGCTAATGCCTTCAATGATCCTTCATGACATTACCTGTTGCAGATAACCCTGACCTACCTGTTGACTAACATCAGGTGCAGGTAATATGGAGCCATGGTAACATGAAAATCATGTGTTATTCATGAAATAAACAATAGTTAACTATAAAAGGTATTTTCTGAGATATTCAAGGTCCCCAAAAATATGACTAGGTTTTCCACTTGCAGGGATGGAATCTCATGTATATGTATGATCTGCCCACAACAAGGTGAGCAGTTCTGTAACAGCTGAAAAAAAGGTATTTATGGGAATCAGAAAAATAAAAAGAATATTTAATATTGGTTTGTTATGAGAAAGAATACAGATTGGAAGGAGTGGGAAAGAATGACATGGATTAAGAGAAATCAAATTGTCATAGATATCATAGAAGTTATCTGTGTAAGATCTCAGCTTTCATAGAATCATAGAATGGTTTAGGTTGGAAAGGACCTTGAAGATCATTGAGTTCCAACCTCCCTGCCCATAGGCAGGGACACTTCCCACTAGACCAGGTTGCCCAAGGCCACACCCAGCCTGGCTTTTAACACCTCCAGGGATGGGGCCTCAACAACCTCTCTAGGCAACCTGTTCCAGTGCCTTACCACCCTTAAAGTGAAAAACTTCTTCCTAATGCTCAATCTGAACCTGCCCTCTTCTAGTTTAAAGCCATTCCCCCTCCTCCTATCACTACATGCCCTAGTAAAAAGTCCTTTCCCGGCTCTCCTGTAGGCCCCCTTTAGGTACTGGAAGGCCGCAATAAGACCTCCCCGGAGCCTTCTCTTCTCCAGGCTGAACAGCTCCAACTCTTTCAGCCTCTCCTCATAGGAGAGGTGCTCTAGCCTTCGGATCATCCTCATGGCTCTCCTCTGGACACGCTCCAGCAGGTCCATGTCCTTCTTATGTTGGGGACACCAGAGGTGGATGCAGTACTCCAGGTGGGGTCTCATCAGAGTGGAGTAGAGGGGCAAAATCACCTCCTTTGACCTGCTGGCCACACTTTTGATGCAGCCCAGGATACGGTTGGCCTTCTGGGCTGCAATCGCACAATGCTGCCTCATGTTGAGCTTCTCGTCAATCAGCACACCCAGGTCCTTCTCCTCAGGGCTGCTCTTGATCTATTCCCTGCCCAGCCTGTATTAGTGCTTGGGATTGCTCCGACCCAGATGTAGGACCTTGCTCTTGGCCTTGTTGAACTGCATGAGATTGGCTTGGACCAAGCCAACCTCTGCAGCCTGTCCAGGTCCCTCTGGATGGCATCACTCCCCTCCAGTGTGTCTACCTCGCCAAAGAGCTTGGTATCATCAGCAAACTTGCTGAGGGTGCACTCGACCCCACTGTCCATGTCCTGACAAAGATGTTAAACAGTACAGGTCCCAGAACTGACCCCTGAGGAATGCCACTCGTCACTGCTCTCCACTTGGACATTGAGCCGTTGACTGCAACTCTTTGAGTGCAACTGTCCAGCCAGTTCTTTATCTACCGAGTGGTCCATTTGTCAAATCCATGTCTTTTCAATTTAGAGACCAGGATATCATGTGGGACAGTGTCAAATGCTTTGCACAAGTCCAAGTAGATGACATCAGTTGGTCTTCCCTTGTCCACTGCCACTATAATGCTTTCGTAGAAGGCCACCAAATTTGTCAGGCATGACTGGCCCTTGGTGAAGCCATGCTGGCTGTCACCAATGACCTCCTTGTTTTCTATGTACCTCAGCAGAGTTTCCAGGCTCAGCAGAGTTTCAAGGCTGTCAGTTCAGTATCTTTCAAAAATATTCACATAATTATGCGGCCAAATATTACCCCATATGGACCTATACGCTCTAGACCATATTAGAAACTACAGACTAAAATTTGTACTTCTGTGTCCTTTAGAACAAAGATTTACAAAGATTTCTATATTACACCCCGACAATATAATAACATGCAAATATATAAAAATAACAGAATCATGGAATAGTTTCCGGAAGGGACATATGGAGATCTCTAGTCCAACTACTTGCTCGAAGATAAGCCATCACCAGCATAAGACTAGCTCAGATGTGGTTTTCTCTAGTTGAGTGTTGAATGTGTCTGAGGATGGTAATTCCCTAAACTCTCTGGGGAACCTCTTCCAGTACTGCATTCTCAATAGTGAAAAGAGTTTTCCAAAATGAACCTTCCAGGGCATAATTTGCAGCCTATGTCCGTTGTTATATTGCGTGGCATCAACTAGGAAGTTTTGTCTCCATTATGTTTGTAGTTTCTCTTCAAGTAATTTCACGTTGCTATTAACTTACTCTTAGCCTCTTCACCAAACTGAACAAGCCCAGTTCCCTCAGCCTCTCTTGGTAGGTCAGGTGTGCTGGGACACTGAACATCTCGGTTGCCCTTTGTTGGACCTCCTCCGGTTTACCCTGTATTAGTAACTGGATAAATGTTCTAATTACTACTCTGTATTACTATCAAATTACTATTCTGTTTACCATATAATAGAAATAGTCGATCTTTCCACTGCCAGACTGATGAATATCATTCAAGGTGATGTGTAAGGTATCTCCAGGTGCCACAACAGTATGTGGGATGCTGATGCTGAGGTAGTTCAGGGAAGCAGATTGGTATCTTTCAGCTCTGATACTGGTTTCAGGTGATTCTAATTTTTCTTTTCCCTCTTCAGCCTTTACCTGCCAGGGAAGAAAAGGACAGAGTGAGTAAAGTGTCCCTCAAGACACAATATAGTCACCCTTAATTCATATCTTGCCAGGTTATCCGGAAAATGCTGGAAAATGGGATGAGTCACTGCTAAGGCCTCATTAGCAGAACCTGGCATCAAAAACAAAGATTTTAATTACTTCATTGTCTCACCCTTTTTTTTTCCTCTTGCTGTATTTACACTTGATATTTTTTAGCCTTGGCTCTTTTTGAATCAGGATCAACTTCAATGGCTTTTCCCTGTTTTATATTGTCAACATAACTGAACCTTCTAAGTGTCCAGAGGTAGCCTACTCTTTTATTGCTTAGGGCATATTCCTTCACGTTCTTCTCATCGTTTTCTGTCACTTCTCATGGTGATATTCCTTACAGTCTCATTCCCATCCTCCATGCCAGGAAAATGCACATCTGAACCACAAAAAAAGCACCACTGCCTGCAACGCATGTACTCCCAAAGCTCCAATGTACAAGACTGTCCTTCACTTGAGTGAGAGATCCCTCAGGCCCCTGGTGTCTCTAACATATCTTACACAATCTGGGCAAAGCTGTGCAGATGGTGTAAGAAATCATGTTCTACCCACTGTGCTAATTTAATGGAAACTAATCATCCTCACAGTCATTTGTAATTGTCTTATGAGCTTCAGCTGTGTATTTTTGAACATGGATGTTTGGGTTTTTTTTACCGTTATTTGAAGCATCTGAGCATCTCCAGGGATGTCGAAAGTAAAGGGGATTAGACCCTCTTTATTAGAAAGTGTGGTCTTCTTCATAGGGGGTTTTCCAGGCAAGGTAACGGTAGCAGTGACAGGTAGAGAGGCAGCAGGAGAGCCATCAACCAAAGTGACAGATGCCTGTTGGAAAAACATGATTTTTCTGTTACTTCAAGGAAACATCTGGATTTAAAAAATGCCCACAAATGAGAAGCAATTATTTTTCTAAACTGAGAAGAAATACAAAACTGTACACAGTACTGTTTGAAAATTTGAGTTTTGAGAGAAGGGTGTAGCAATTGACTCAGTCTGGACTCCAGCTAAGGTAAAAATATGTGAACACCGATTAACAGCTGTCACAGATTTTCACTTAGCTTCTATTAGATCTCATCTGATCCCAGAGATGTTCGTCTTTAAGGTAAATAAATTTCTGACTGTACTCTTTGTAGAAAACTTTATTGAAAAACTCAAAGGTGTGAAGTTTAAAAACTCAAAAACTTAAATGCATTTTTTTTTTTAAAGGCAATACCTTGTATTAGTTTTCAGAATTTTAATTTGATATGGGGTTAATTTGATACAACACTATCATTTTAATCTTTTGCTGTGGAAGTGAGGAAGAGACTGCTCCATGTTTTGTAAAACCTTGTAGTGCAACAGTGCACAGGTGACTTCCAGAACAGAAACACACCTTTTCCTGGCTCCAGTTTCCCTTCTCAGGCTCTGTGTGTAACGAGACAAACCAGACACACAAATAGTAGCTCCATATTGGACCTATTCCTGAAGGTCTCTGTCCTACAGAACTCCCACTGGATCAGATAAGGATTTTGTAAACAGGGCAGATATACAAATCTCTTGCTATGGAGGGAAACGGGCACAGCCGGCTAAATACTACATACCACAATGGAGAATGGGGCTCCAGGCACAAAATACTTTTTGGTGTTAGACAGATCAACAGCATAAGGAGATTTCACAAACTTCACATTGCTGAGTTCCTCTTCCCTCATCTCACCACCTGTCAATACCAAAGAGTATGTGTTGCTATGGGAGCAATAACTGTGTACTTGCATATTACCATAGCATCTATCACTTCTCTTTTCAAGATTAATTGCATTTTTAGTAGCATATATAAAGAAAACTGAAATATGATCCCTCCCCAAAGAGCTTCAGTCCTGAGAGGAAGAAGAGGGGGGTACAGGCGGATGGGGGACACAACCAGAGACAGCCAGTGCAAGGGCAGGGTGACGTGTACGGCTGTCCTGTGAGCCAGCACTGGCAGGTGTGTGCTCTCGACAGCTCAGAAACTGAGCCCTGCAAAGTGGTTTGTTACTCACAACATAAAAATTCCTCTCTAACACATCGACCTGAACAAGGTACCAGAGCATACTGGTACCGCAGGAGCCACTGTGGCTGTGCACTTTGCACTTCCCTTTCTGAGCTGTCGGGGCTTCGTTCCTGGGGAAGGCTACGTCAAAGCCCAGCATAAAAGTCACTCATAATCAGGAGGGGGATTTGTACCTGAATTTCTAGGTTTCTGAAAGAAGATTTTTTTTTCATTTATGACTACTGGTGGGAGTTAATATTACCTAATATCATCTTCTGCAACTTTGCACCTTGAGCATCTGCTTCCCACCTAAGATTCTTCTAGTTAAACCACGCATGCTTCTAGTTAACTTCTAGTTAAACCACAACCCATAACTACTTCTAAAAAATTCAGTTAGATGGCTCGCTTTAAACTAAGTGGATTTAGAGACATACTTTCAACCTTTTCATCTTCCACTTTAACATTCCAAGGCTGAGAAGTGTCAGTAAAGCCCACCAGCCTTGCCTTGTCATGCATATAATTAATACCAAACCCTACAAGTACACAAATGTGAAGGCAGCCTGCCTGCGGGGGGAAAGAGGAAGCGTGCACAGCATGATAGAGTCCACGCCACACCATGAGATCTCATGTCCAGCATGCTGGTGTGGTAAAGGGAGGTCTTTCAGCCCCTTTTGCTCTTGCAATAAATGCTGTGGCAATAGCTCATGTAAGTACCTATAGTAGATTACACTAAAGAACTGCATGGCTGCAGTGAATTTGACTTAATTTTAGGATTCTAAGGTATCCTAATTAATATTTAGGATTTTTAGGAATTTTTAGAATTCTAGTAATTCTAAGCTAAGTAACTAGAGTCCTTCTATAGCCAGTGTGAACAGATGATACCTCTGGAGTGCAGTATAACCCATCCATTCTCTAGACTGACTACGCAAAGTACCTGAGCTCTGACTAGATACCTTACTTTCAGATATCTAAAATAAAAGGGATCAATCTCCCTATGAACAACAAGAAAAATCTTGCCCATGTTGGAAAGGTCAGCTTCATCGCAGATTCAATTTCAGAGGTAGATGCTGAAGTTGTTCCTCTCCCCTTAGCCTCCTGTGGCTAACAAGAGCGCTTGCCACAACCCAAATAACCCATTGACTGCTGCACCTAATTCAACGCAGTGCTCACTCGTGGGTAGCTCTAATATATCTGGGAGCCTACTCAATGTGCTCACTGCTCTGAGCAAATTTCTTCACAAATCCCTTGTAAGGAGCTGTGGAAATAATTATCTGTCCTCTAGGAAAAAAAAAAAAAGGCAAACGGCCACTGAAAAACTTCTGGATAGACATGCTCCAGGCTCATGTCCTAGATGAACAGCAAGACCAAGCTATTTGGACAATGTTGTACTTGTGCATACGGCAAGTATGATAGTCTGATAAAACTGTGGGAAGGCATAAGAGGACAAGCAGGACTCACAAGGGCTAGACCCTCCTCTGCATCGCACTGTAGCTGTAGTACATATGCTTTACCTTTAGACTGACAGCTTAGGTACAAAGCAAGCTAGGATACCAAGCCCAACTAATAACTTGTATGTATGGAAGGAGTAGACATGGCTGAGGCAAGCTCTTAAACAAGATCTCAAGGGGGGCAACTTATTTGTGTTCATACAGGTGTCTGGTGTAACTTCAGATGGACTAGGGTATCTTAGATATCCTCACAGGGCTGTTTAATATCAAAGAGACCCTATAGGTGAGTACTTACAGGAGACCAGAGCACTTCTGGAGCAGCAGTGGAAGACCATACAGGACTACATAGAACATTTAAAATGGTGCTGGACATTTGTGTTCAGGTAAGTGGATTCCACCCGACATTAAGTTTGTGCATGGAAGGGCGTCAGATGAAAAAGACTGTCATGCAGTGTAGCATGAGCAAGCTTTGCAGTGAAGATTAGTCCAGTGGGACAAGATTTCCCACATGAAGGATTACACTGGAGAAAGATCAGTGTAAATATTACAGACTGTATCAGCTAAGGCATAGTGTACTCACTTGCAGTTTCTACAGCGGTAACAGCAACATATAAATGAAAGCCTTCCAGAGTGGAAACACTCTTGCTTAATTTCTCTTCCAAAAGTGATGTATTTAAGCTAACTCTTCCTTTTCCATTTTGAATCTAAAACGTAAGTGGGGGAAAAAAAGGTGACAACCCTTTACTGGTTTGTTGCATTAGAATTAAAAAATAGTTGCTTATAGCATGACTATGGTATTACAGAGCCTTATAATTCAATAATTTCTGACAATATTCAGCTCACATGGGATAAATCAGAATAGTTCTACTGAAATCCAGTACTTACTGATAGCTGTTGTTCCAGGCCTGGAAGAAAGACTTTTTTCTCGTTTTCATCGATTATGCCAAATCGCACATATGCGACACCTTGAATTCCTTTCCCGTAAGAGTGTCTTTGGAAGGAAGAAAAGTGAGGAGATGAATAAAAAATAAGCATAAATAAGACTAATCATTTTATGCAGAAATAAAATTCGTCTATCTGTAGGCATCCCATCTGTAACTAACATCTTGAAAGCAAAAAGTAGTCCCACTCACTGATAACTCAAACATGAAGACTTTTACTGGTGTGTGTACAAAGTGGTGATTTCAAGTGCAGAGAACTACATGGAGTAGATCACATTGGCAGAATCACATGCGGAGACATGATCCAATAAAATTTAAACCAGGGTAATTTACACTTTTTTTTTTTTTTTTTACAAATTAATGAGAACTTCAGTTGCCCAGAGAGGTCTCATATAACTCATCCTCTTCACCAAGAGCAAGGGAGGCATCCAGGCATTTAGCTTGGATTAACAGCTAATTCCTTTGTATGAGATACCTCATGAGCAAAACATTTAAAATAGGGGGCCAGAGAATCATCTCAGGGACCAATACGAAGTATTTGGTACCTCTGAAGACCTCCAGAGACAGATCCTACCTGCTGAAATTTTAATACCTGCACTAGGTAGAGTAGACACCCTCTGCCCCATATTTCTCCTATAGATTTAGGCTGTATAGCATAGGGACTTTTTGTAAATGAAATATTTGCCAGATAGCTATCTGGCCAGAACACCCTTGAACTCTCCATATAGGTGATGGAGAAAGAGGATAGGGTGTTTTATTACACCTGGGAGACTCCTTACTCAAGGAAACCCTGGCAGATGGCACCCCCTGCAGCACAGCATGCAGTGTGTTACGAGACCTGTCATGGCCATGGCGGTGGCTTTCGCTTGTGGAAATCCGGCTTCATCTCAGTTCTGTAAAACCTCTTTCAAAGGGACCTGATCTGGAGCACCGATCTATACCAATGAAACTAACTGAGAAGCAGTTCTTATGAAAACTGCTTAAAATGCAAGAACTAATAACTGCTGGAAACAACAGTCAGTATACCAAATAACTGTTCATTACATGCATGGCCAGTTCAGAGAAATAAGTACAATTGTCAGGAATTTCATATGCTAATTTTGATGAAAGTCAGGCAGGTCTGAACAGCATCGCTAGGACCTTTTCCAACAGACAAAAGAACAATATTGAGTTATTCAACCCCATTTTTCCTCTTAAATAATGATGGTGTTAATGGGTAGTGGAGTATACATAAAGGAGTTGCACAGTCCATAAACTCAAAATTGAGTGCTGCAATAACACAAAGAGAAAATTTCAGAAAGGATTAAAATATTAAAGCCAGTTTTCTGATATAACTTTGTACCACAATATCCAATAATCATGATTAAAGCTAATAATTATTCAGTAGAACCAAAAAAAGAATTGAAGGTGATCAAGAGGAGATTAGAAGACTTGAGTTTGTTCAGCCAAGCAAAAGAAGGCTGATGCGGAGATGCCTCATTTCTCTCAACGTGCAGTGGGGAAAAAAAGGATCAGCACAGTTAAGGTGAAGAGCTCAAGGACAGCGGGCAGAAGAACAACAGGATATAAACTAGCCAGGGATGAATTTAAACCAGAAGTAAAATCCACTAGAACTGTGGGGGTGGAGAATCAATATTCCATTTGGATATAGTGCTGGGTCCATGCAGCACATCTAACAACTGCACCATGTTTGTGTCAGTGTGACTAAATGAAATTAAACGAGCGCAGTGCTGCCTCGGAGGCTGAGGCTGGCTGGCGCAGCACAGCCCATGCCCACTGTACTAAACCCCCGGTCTTCCACAGCTGGGTGGCCACATGCAGACCGGGGCTGGACCTTGGTCCAAGTTTCCTCCTGAACTTTCCAGGAATTGTTTGGGGAGGGCTTTATGGCTGAGGCCAAGCCTGTGCCGCGCACCAGCCAAACCATGTGCAGCCAAGCTCTGGAGCTCAGGAATCTTTCCTGGAACTGTTTGATTTACTCCCCACGTGGGTCAAATATATCTTCTGGTATCACGTTCAAATGCAACCAAAGCTCCTACTGCATGAGAATAATTCTTATAAGGAAAACATCTAAGAAATAATATCTCAAAGGATATTAAATAGTGTTTGAATATAATAATATATCATTTGCTGCTCTCAATTTGGAGGGCTTTTCAGAGCCAAACACAAGATGAAACATAAGTGATCTCAGTATTGATGGTACTTCAGTCACATGCACCCACATAGTTCAATACTAGTATTTAATGCTTATTTAACTAAAGGCTACTGTAAGCCAAATTACTTAAATGGTTACTGTCAGTGCTTAACAAAGTCACAAGCTTTGTTTGTATAGACCAAACTTTTTCTAATCTGTATATTTGATTAGCAATTTTCATAAGAGGATCTTTCCAGTCTTCCATATTGTCTGTCTCCCCCCTGCCATCCCCATCAGCTACCTCAGACAAGCTACTATCCACTAGTGACTTATCAATAAGATACTCTTTTACTATTCAATTCTGCATGTGTTTGCAAAAGGCAACACTCAAACAGGCTTTGCCTAGGAATCTTAATTAAATACCTTGTTAAAATTCTGTAAGTTATTCTGTAGAGTCAGTAAGTTATTAGAGTCTGACCTCACTTTTAACACAAACCCCAACATTGTCACCTGTATATTTTTATGATATTATTCAAAAATAATTGTGAAAAACTAATATTCAAAATACTAAAAGTGAATGGATACAATAAGCCTTATTATGCTTCAACAATACTGATTATTTTAAAAATATACACAGCTCACTTTCCACTATTTGGGTATCATTGCTGTACAGAAAATTTGCCCACTGTTTGACACTAACTACATTTAACAATACTACCCGTAGCTATTTGTGGTTCCGTGTTAAAGAATTTTAAGGAACATGGTGAATCAACCTCAAAATGCCATGAGGTGCTGACTTATTTTTTAAGGAGCTATTCTTGGTGAAGGTCTGACATTACTTGCTGATACTGTGTGTTCAGCTCTCTGCTGACACATCAAAATTAATGGAATAATTCTGAGGTTTTGTCTAGATAAGGAGAAATAAACAGAATAACTATTTCAGTGTTATTTAGATAAGGCAGAGTATCTTATTTCAGGAGATATATTTCTTCCAATATCGACTACTCGGTGTGTTTGGCAATATCCTAAACACCTACTTAATATGATAGTAGTTGCTAATATTATTTTCTGATCTTTAAAGATAAAAAATTAGGAATCTACAAAACCAAAGAAAGTAAAATGTGCACAAAAAGGTGGTCAATCTCTTCACTCCTTTGAAGCTGAAAAGATGTCTTCCAACAATGAGAGGTCAGCTACCTCCATCTGCCTGTTCTCATTTCATTTAATTTATTTCTCTTTGAAAAAAAATAACAGAGGAATCAAATTCTAATTTAGTCACCATAGAGACACTAATTAAGACTTCTAACTTTTCGCTCAGAGGTTCTGTGACTTCAGAAAACATAAACTTCTGTTCAAGTTCAGTATTGGTTTTGCCTATTTCTAGTGTATTGTTTTTCATGAAGGAACTTCATATACTCTTTCATCAAAATGATACCATTTTTTAAGCCATGATTGCTTTTTGCATTGAGTCATCTTTGAAATAGGTTTAAAATCTAACTTTAAATCAAATTTATAACATCTGAATTAATGGCACACTGAATAACTTCACTTAAATGAAAGGATCCTGGATGTAGAAATCTCATAAAAGTGTGTCCTACTGAAGTCACCAACTCTAGCTGCATAAGCGGTGACTTCAGTGAAAAGGAAATACGTCACTAAGTCTCCAGAGAACTATTTGATTTCTCTCCATCTTCCCAAAGTACAAGGAGGCGAAGATATTCCCAGTCATTTTAGATTCCAGCTAGGTGTTAAATAAAGGAAGAACATCCTCCTAACAGACGGTGGGTTAGTATCTCCACTCCGAAGAACCCTGAAAATTCACCAGCCATGAAGGCTTGGTATATATTTATAAGCCATTGTTAGAGAATATAGCAAATTTAGATTTAGATCTGTCAGTGTGGGATCAAAAAAGCACAAAATATTCAATCTAGGTTCAGTCTGATTCTTCAGAAGTATTAAAAATATTTTGATGGGTTAATATTTCACTGCCTAACTCTCTAAGAGATAAGGTACTGTATGTTTGATGCCATCCTAACTTGATATGTGATCAGGTATAATTTCTTGTCCATAGAGCCCTGCCTTGTGGTTTGGCCAGTCTGAGAGCTTTTTAGCCGTGTCTGATCCAGATCAGGGTTGTACTACAGTGCAGTAATGGATGCGTCTGGAAACTCTCTGATCAACTGTATTAATTCACCTGGAAGCATTTCTGCATAAAATCATTACTCTCATACTTCACTGGGCTTTGAGAAAATTTCATACCCAAACTTGAATCCATCTCTACTTGGATTACATTAAATAGCAACATCTGAGGCTTTAGAATGTTCCTAAATGTTTGAACCAAAAAAAAGTATAAAGAAAAGCAGGTTGTTGGTTTGCTTGGAACCTTCCTTAGCAACCCAAAGGAAAGTTCTAAACTGTCACCTTTTTACTAGCAAACTAAAATATTCAGAAAATCTTGTTCCATTTTGATCACCACCACTTGGGCCCAGGTAGCATTTTACATTGATGTTTCAAGTTAGCGGTGGAAACAGAGAGTACATAAGATCAAAGTCAGATTCAAGTAAAGGCAGAAGCTGGTTAACTGTTAATGACCAGGAGAGGAAGAAACTGCAAAGTTCATTATCTACTTATCTGCCTCCTAAAACAGCCTTGCTGTGAGCACACCTACTTTGCCTCGATATCAAACACAAAGTTTTCATTCCAGATGTGGTAGTATGGCTGAAGTGGGATGAGTTTGACTTCAAAAGATGGAAGTTCTGCGTAAAAAAAAGAAGACGAAAGGTCACAACGTGAGTTTCAAACGTACCTTAAACTCCTGGCATATGCCAAGACCTACTGAGAGGATGCAGTTGCATTTGTGTTTTAGTTTGAATCACCAGTGCACTTTTGGAGCAAATCTCCTGATCATCTTCCCTTACTCTGCTTTACCTCAGTAGTGGAACAGTCTTTGAACACACAAAACTGATTTATTCCCAATGAAAATAAGTCAGCAGATGAGCTCCCACTGCTAATGGGTATTAACTGCCCTGGACTGGAAGCAATCTGTAGTAAATCCACCCTGAAATGGGTTGAGTGTGGACATGAGGTCCCCAGCATCAGCTGTGTCACTCTGCATTTTGCTCCTATAAAGCCAAACGATTTGCTACTATAGACATAACCAGAGTAATTTGCTCCTCGATGTAGGTGTTTGCAGAGGATGCAGTAGCCTCTGCTATTCTGTTACATCCATTAGCTAAGGCAAAACCAGTTTTGTTAAACTGAGATTTTCATATAATCCTGGGGTTTTCTTTTGCCTCTAAGAAAAAAAAAAAAACAAACCCACACTAAATTTTACAAGAA
Organism: Vanellus vanellus; assembly: GCF_965231255.1. NCBI lineage: Eukaryota > Metazoa > Chordata > Aves > Charadriiformes > Charadriidae > Vanellus > Vanellus vanellus. Next base: position 193,977,377 of record NC_138905.1, read on the forward strand.
AGCATAATTTCAGCACAAATAAATCAAGCCGTATTTTACCCCAATTTGTTAAATTTCTACATCTTTTCTTTTTCCACAGTGCCCTTTCTTTTCTTTAAAAAAGATTATCTGACTATAAGAACCACTTTAATCAACTTCCAAGCTGCATTCTACTGAGAGAAAACAGGTAGCTTTTTTTTTTTTTTAAATTTTAATCTTTACTCAAAAATTTAGCCAGAGTTGCAATGGTTTTAAAATGGAGCTCATCTCCATTTTTTTCTGCAGTAGGAGAGACCTTCCAAAAAAGGATGTTTTGAGAAAGATGTTACAGTTACTGAGTCTGTATAAAAATAAAGGTGTTTTTCAAACATAAGCGGAAGGCACACAAAACCAGAGTTCTCCTTCTGTGCACTGGAGATGGCAAGGAGGCAGTGAAACACCATGAATCTTGTCTTGACTACCTAACTACAGCCAGGTTTAATCACTGCAGTATATCTTTTAACACATAGTGATGAGTTCATACATTTATAATGCAAATTGCATATTGTCTTACCATAATTTTTAACTTCAAATTCAGCAGAAACATTAGACATTTCATATTGATGAAACCAGGCTTTGATCTTCCAAGTTCCAGGCCTAAAGTTCAGATTCAGCAGAAAAGAGTTGATTTAATTTATCACTGAATGCCACTATTTTCCTTGCTCTGATCTCATCCCAAACTAATTTATTAACAGCATTCTCTTTGCTGGGAGGAGCCAGCAAGTTATTTCCAAATGTCCTAAGAAACACTCAAAAAGGCTGGATGAGGAACTGCGAGATGCCATACTTGGTTGGGCATTGGAATAGACTGCCCAGGGAGGCGGTTCAGTCACCATCCCTGGATGTGTTTAAGAGACGTTTAGATGTGGTGTTGGGGGATA